>NC_090812.1:114327331-114998165 GCF_000390325.3 Nicotiana tomentosiformis
GCCACCTAGGCCTCCGCCACCTCAGTTACAGGGTTACGGGTATGACCGCTATACTCAGTCAGGACCAGGTGAGAGCTCACGGGCGTCGGGTTTGCAGCGACAATGAGGTTCTGCGCAGACATGGTCATTTCCTCCGCGGTGTGACATCTGTGGTAGAGGACACTTGGGTCAATGCCGAGCAGGTTCTGATGCTTGTTATACATGTGGGCGTCCGGGGCATATGATGCGAGATTGCCCAAATAGAGATTCTGGGGGAATGGCACAACCAGCGAGTTCAGCAACAGGATCGTCTATGTCCGTGCATCCTTCAAGGCGTGAGTCTCAGTCTTCGGCTGGTAGAGGTCGAGGCAGAGGTAGAGGTTCCAGTTCAAGTGGTAATCAGAACCGTATCTATGCTTTAGCGGGTCGACAGGACCAGGAGTCTTCACCAGACGTTGTGACAGGTATATTAACCATTTTCTCTCACGATGCTTATGCTTTGATAGACCCAGGATCTACTTTATCGTATATTACCCCATTTGTCGCGAGGAAGTTTGGTATAGTGCCTGAAATACTAAGTGATCCTTTTGCGGTATCTACACCGGTCGGAGAATCGATTATTGCTAGACGGGTTTACCGAGGTTGTACGGTGACAATTTGTAGTCGTCAGACCTCAGCTGACCTAGTTGAGCTAGAGATGATGGATTTTGATGCTATCATGGGCATGGACTGGTTGGCAGCTTGCTATGCCACAGTTGATTGCCGAGCAAAGGCAGCCAAATTTCATTTTCCGGGTGAGCCAGTCCTTGAATGGGTAGGTAATACACCAACACCCAGAGGTAGGTTTATTTCCTATCTGAAGGCGAGGAAAATGATCGCAAAAGGGTGCATTTATCATATTGTGCGAGTTAGAGATGCAGATGCTGAGATACCTACACTTCAGTCTATTCCCATAGTCAAAGAGTATGCAGATGTGTTTCCAGATGAGCTTCCAGGTATTCCTCCAGAGCGAGAGATTGATTTTAGCATCGATTTGCTTCCAGGAACTCAACCAATATCCGTCCCTCCGTATAGAATGGCACCTGCCGAATTGAAGGAGTTGAAGGAGCAGTTAAAAGATTTGCTGGAGAAAGGTTACATTAGGCCCAGTACCTCACCTTGGGGTGCACCGGTACTATTTGTGCGGAAGAAAGACGGCTCGCTGAGGATGTGTATCGATTATAGGCAGTTGAACAAGGTAACTATTAAGAATAAGTATCCACTTCCAAGGATCGATGACTTGTTTGATCAGTTGCAGGGGGCTAGATGCTTTTCAAAGATAGATTTGAGGTCGGGGTACCACCAAGTCAGAGTTCGGGAAAAAGATATTCCGAAGACAGCCTTCAGGACCCGATATGGCCACTTCGAGTTCCTTGTCATGTCCTTCGGGTTGACTAATGCACCCGCTGTATTTATGGACTTGATGAATAGCCTATTCCGACCATTTTTAGATCTGTTCGTGATAGTATTTATTGATGATATTCTGGTTTATTCCCGTTTAGAGGATGAGCATGCGGACCACCTGCGAGCGGTACTCCAAACCCTCCGTGATCGTAAGTTGTATGCTAAGTTTTCTAAATGTGAGTTATGGTTGAAGTCTGTAGCATTCTTGGGGCATATTGTATCAGATGAAGGGATAATGGTGGACACTCAGAAGATTGAGGCCATGAAATCTTGGCCTAGACCTACCACTCCGACAGAGGTTCGTAGCTTTCTAGGCTTAGCAGGATACTATCGGAGGTTCGTAGAGGGTTTTTCTTCCCTTTCGGCTCCATTGACGAAGTTGACACAGAAAGAAATTAAGTTTCAATGGACAGAGGCTTGTGAGCGGAGTTTCCAATAGCTTAAGAACAGGTTGACCTCAGCTTCAGTTCTAAAACTTCCAGAGGGTCTAGAGGGTTATGCCGTGTATTGTGATGCATCAGGTGTCAGGTTAGGATGTGTCCTGATGCAACATGGGAAGGTAATTGCGTATGCTTCAAGGCAGTTGAGGAAGCACGAGAGGAATTATCCGACCCACGACCTCGAGTTAGCTGCGGTTGTCCATGCACTTAAGATATGGCGGCATTATTTATATGGTGTTCATGTTGATGTATTTACTGATCATAAAAGCCTACAATATATTTTCAAGCAGAAAGAGTTGAATTTGCGACAGAGGCGATGGCTTGAGTTATTGAAAGATTACGATGTTAACATTCTCTACCATCCAGGGAAAGCTAATGTTGTAGCAGATGCCTTAAGTCGCCGATCTATGGGTAGCTTAGCACATGTAGAGCCCGAGAAAAGACAATTAGCTAGAGAGATTCATCAATTGGCTTCGTTGGGGGTTCGGTTAGTAGATTCTGAGGATGGTGGAGTTGTAATCCAAAACACTGCAAAATCATCCCTCATAGCTGAAGTCAAGGAAAGGCAGTACGAGGACCCAGAGTTGGTCGAGTTGAGAGAGCGAGTTCCGCAGCAGAAGAAGCCATTGTTAGAGCTCAAGGGAGATGGGGTTCTCAGATACAAGGGTCGTTTGTGTGTTCCAGATGTAGCAGGGCTACGAGACAGGATTATGTCAGAGGCACATTATTCATGGTATTCCATCCATCCTGGATCGACGAAGATGTATCATGACATTAAGGATGTGTACTGGTGGAATGATATGAAGAAGAACATTGCTGAGTTTTTCGCCCAATATACTAGTTGCCAGCAAGTGAAGATAGAGCACCAGAAGCCTGGAGGGCTAATGCAGACAATAGAGATCCCGAAATAGAAATGAGAGGCGATAAACATGGACTTTATCACAGGTTTACCTCGTTCTAATCGTAAGTTCGATTCCATATGGGTGATAGTCGATAGGCTCACGAAATCAGCTCACTTCCTACCGGTCAGATCTACATATACAACAGAAGATTATGCAAAGTTATATATTAAGGAGATAGCACGGCTACATGGAGTACCGGTTTCTATTATATCTGACCGTGGGGCTTAGTTTATAGCACATTTTTGGAGGTCATTTCAGAGAGGTCTAGGGACTCAGGTGAATCTCAGCACAACTTTTCATCCACAGACTGATGGACAAGCCGAGCGCACAATTTAGACGCTCGAGGATATGTTACGAGTATGTGTGTTGGATTTTAAAAGAAGTTGGGATGAACATCTACCTCTTATCGAGTTTGCATATAATAAAAGTTACCACTCCAGTATCCAGATGGCTCCGTACGAGGCTTTGTATGGGCGTAAGTGCAGATCTCCTATAGGGTGGTTTGATGTTGGAGAATCTAGGTTACATGGGCCAGACTTGGTTCAGCAGGCCATAGAGAAAGTAAAGGTTATCCGGGAGCGACTGTTGACAGCTTAGAGTCGTCATTAGTCATATTCTGACGTGCGGCGACGAGACTTAGAGTTCAGGATTAATGACTGGGTATTCTTAAAGGTATTACCTATGAAGGGCGTGATGAGGTTTGGCAAGAAAGGAAAGCTTAGCCCACGGTATATTGGGCCTTATAGGATCATTCAGAGAGTGGGCCAAGTAGCTTATGAGTTAGAGTTGCCCTCAGAATTGGAGTCTGTCCATCCGGTTTTTCACGTATCTATGCTACGGAAGTGCATTGGCGATCCTACCCGAGTGGTGCCCACGGATGATGTACAGATTACAGAGGACTTGTCATACGAGGAAATTCCAGTTGCCATCCTAGACCGACAAATCCGCAATCTACGAAATAAGGAGGTAGCTTCCGTAAAGGTTTTATGGAGGAGCAAGAATGTAGAAGAGATGACGTGGGAATCGGAGGAAGAAATGAAGTCTAAATACCCCCACCTATTTCAAACTGAAGATATGGTTCGAGATGGGACGCTACAACATAGCTCTATGTAGGCTAGCAGGTCATCAGGTAAGCTTTTATTTTTCACTTTCAATATTTATGATTTACGGTCGGTGAGGCAAATTGCTGCTATTTATAAAGATTGGCCATGTGTGGCATGCATAGTATGTTTCTGGCTACGTGCAGGTTGGTTTTAACCTAGTGCACGAAGGATACTCTGGAAAAAGTTTCCAAAGTCTCCAAGAGTAAACATTCGAGGCCGAATGTTCCCAAGGGGGGAGTGATGTTACACCCTATATTTTCGTACGTAAAAATGCGTCGTAAGCAAACTAATGTAGGACCAAAAATGAGATAATATTTAAAAGTATATAAAGTAAGTTAATCATATTACCTCTGAGGTTACAAATATTGAAGATCATGAACAACAAGTACAAAGAGGGTTGGACAGTTCAGAAGCTAAAGCAATTGAATAAAACAATGTTTTGTCGAAAGTCGACAAGTTGGGAATGTTATAACATGTACCTTTGGGGTGAGACTAGGGTGATTAACATGATAAGGATATTATGTTATGATTTATATTAGTCGTATGACATCCGTGTGTTATGTTTTGAAGTCAAGCGAGTTGTGGAACAAAAGTCGATGAAAGTCATCACAAGTTACATTCATAAGTTTTACTGAAACTTTGGGTCAAATGTAACTGCGATTTTCTCCCAATATACTTAGAGTTATGGGGTGTTCCACCCATAACATTAAAGATCTATGAGTCTATTTTCCAATTCATTAAACCATTTGTCAATACGACATCTAAGTAGAGAGATATGTGCATTTTTGTGATACTGCGCAAGCTGCTAGGTGACAAGTAGGTGTGTCACCTACTTGCTTAAATGAAAGCCCAAAAATGGGCCATTTCGGGTCGTCCAAAGAGGCCTTTTAAGGGCCTATTTTCTTCATATATTAGAC
The DNA here is from genome assembly GCF_000390325.3 of Nicotiana tomentosiformis. Taxonomy (NCBI): domain Eukaryota; kingdom Viridiplantae; phylum Streptophyta; class Magnoliopsida; order Solanales; family Solanaceae; genus Nicotiana; species Nicotiana tomentosiformis. The sequence continues at coordinate 114,332,116 of NC_090812.1, forward strand.
TTAAAATAGATCATAATAAACACACATAAGCTCTGCAAAGAATCCTCCCAAAAATTTCCCACAAACCCTAATTGATTTTCTCTCCCTTTCAAGTTCCAATTGGAGGTAAAAACTTAGAGTTTGAAGAACCAAGATAGGAGCTGAGTTATCCAACAAATAAGGTGAGTTTACTGCTCTCTTTCATCCATTTGTTTCTGCTGTAAATTCATGGTAAGTCGTTCTATACTTGTAAGAACTCACGGGACGGTGATCGGAAGCCGTGAGTTCGAGTTATTTACTTGTAGCGGACTGTTTTGTGGACTGTTTTGTGTTGCTGTTTGGCTGCGTGTTTTACTACTATTTTGTGGAGTTTTGGAGGAGGAAGGGGGTTTATAAACACCATATAAATGTAGGGTGGTTGGCTGGTCGTTCGTCATAACATTTTCGGGTCGTTTGACACTACTACGGTGGCCATTTTGTGTACGAAGAGATTGGGGTGTGTTGGGCTATTTTGTAGTATTTGATGGTGTATATAGGGCTGGAAAATGATGTATATATGTTGTTATTGTTCTGTTCTTGTATTGTTGGTGTTATCTTGAATTTGGAGGAAGGGCATATTATAGGGGAGATGCTGCCCGTTTTAATACAAAATAGGTTTGTCGTTCGTTGTGCGATAGTTGTACCTTTCGTAACTTAACGATAGTATTATTATCATTCTTGTAGATTAAGGTGCGAAGAGGTGAGTTCAACTGGGTGATTGGAAAGATTGTGATAAGGTATGTTAAATCTAAGCCTTCCTTCATTTTGGCATGATCTCGTAGCTACATGTGTTAATAATGAGACATAAAGAGAAGTTCGTATTCATGAATTTATTCACATTATTCTAGTCTCATAAGTTACAATATTATTCCTTATCGGGACTTCATATTCAGTTTAGTTTTGTCTTTATTCAGTCAAGAGAGCAGAGGGTCTATATATATATACAGTATTACACTATTTTCACCACCATCGAGCTATAATCGGTGGGCAGGCCCCTATTGGGCAACCTCTGATCAGATGGAAAGTTATATACCGAGCCTACTGTGGCCGAGCGCCTATGAGCGAGCCCAGCATGGTCGAGATACATAGCCTAGTATGGCCGAGCGCCTATGAGCGAGCCTACTATGGCAGAGCAGTTATATATACCGAGCCTTATAAGGCCGTACAATTATTTTACTTACTATATTGAAGGAGTTGAGTCAGTATCAACAGGTAAGTATATCTCCAGATCATCTTTGACTCCCAGTTAATTTCAGTTATCATATTATCAGTTCAGTTTCAGATTTCAGTTATTTTATTGCCTTACATACTCGGTACATTATTTCGTACTGACGTCCCTTTTTGGGGGCGCTGCATTTCATGCGTGCAGGTTCAGACAGACAGACGGGTAGACCTCCTCAGTAGGTGTTTCCCGAGTTCCGCCTGATCGGTAAGCTCCACGTCTTTCGGAGTTGCCAGGTCTAGAGTTTTGTGTACATCTTATGTATATCTGTATATATGTTATGGGTAGGTCGGGGCCCTGTTCCGATCACAGTACATCTATCAGTAGAGGCTTGTAGGCATATCCTGTTGGTTAGTGCAGTATGTTGGGTTTGTATAAATTGGTGGTTTGTCAGCTGTAGTAGCTATGACGGCCTTGTCGGCCTAGCTTTATATTGATATTTAGTTAGCGCTAGTTTCCATTCAGTTTTATATTTTGCTTCGCAAATTGTCTTGCAAGGTGGCCCCATGGCCAAAGTATGACATTATGTGTTCAGAGTCCCTTAGTCGCAATTTGGTACGCTAGGTTAGGTGAGGCACCGGGTGCTTGTCTCGCTCCTAGGTTCGGGGCGTGACATTATGTGCATGGTGTAATGAGAGATTTGAAGTTTTATTATGTGGCACCCCGTGCTAGCCTAGAACTTACAATGTGTGTGGATTGAAGTAAAATAATTGAGTCTTGTTGAGTATAAAAGATGATTGAGCATTTCTTTAATTCGCCCATTGAGCCTTGTTTGCCTCCTTGTCAATATTGTCTATAGCCAATCCTTTTTAGCATGAATTTTTTTTTTGGCACCCACATTACAAGTTGATACTCCTTTTGTTCATAATTAATTCTTCGTTGAATTTTTACCTACGAAAGCACTTAAGTCACAAGATTGAGCACTAAAAAGGTTTAAAAATTAAAATTTGATAGCTTTTGCGTGAACTACGAAAAAAGAAGAAGGGTACACCTGTGTAAGACAAGAATCACTAGCGGAAAAGGAAAAAATGTGGAGAGTATAAGAAAAAGAAAAGGAAAAGAAACAAAACAAAACAAAAACAAAAAAATACATCTCACAAATACACCATGTTCTTGTTAGTAAGTTATCAATATGTGAAGTGTTTAAAGAAAAAAAGGCCTATCCCTGATATGATTTTGTGACAGGGTGTTTGAAGTTTGCTTATGAGACTTGCGCGTTCGAATTTGTAATGACCTAACTTGTGATTTTAAGAATCAGCGTCTCGTTCAGCGACTAAAGGTCACGAGCAGATTTGTGATGTATATTATGACTTGTGTGCAAAATTTGAGGTCAATCAGACTTGATTTGATAGGTTTCGGCATCGAATGTAGAAGTTGGAATTTTTTAGTTTCATTAAGTTTGAATTGAGGTGCGATTTGTCGTTTTAATGTTGTTATATGTGATTTGAGGCCTCGAGTAGGTCCGTAATATGTTTTAGGACTTGTTGGTATGTTCGGACGGGGTCCCGAGGAGCTCGGGTGAACTTTCGGGGTGGTTTCGGACCATTTCTAGGCCATTTTTAGTTGCTGGTTTTTTGCCACGGAGGTATGCATCGCGATCGCGGACAAACCGTCGCGATCGCAAAGAGCAATTTTTCTGTTTGGACACTGTGAATCGCGATCGCAGAAGCCTTTTCGCGATCGCGTAGAGGAAATATTTTGCTGCACTAACCCGACTTTGAAAACTTATATCTCGCAATCTATAAGGAATTTCGAGATGATCCAAAAATAAAAGTTGTAGCTCTTTGTATCTGATTTTCAAAAAGTCAAAACATTTGTCATTTGGAATTTTGTACAAAGCGTTATGACCATTAAACTAGAGGCTGTCTGGATGAGTTGGGGAGTTTGTGCTTCGCTATCGCAATTGGTTTTCCGCAATCGCGAAGAGCAAATTTTTAGTTGGAAACTTTTGTGCTTCTCGATCGCGAAGAGTAAATGCCTGGACAAAAGCTATATTTTGAGGTTTCGTCCATTTTAACATATTTGGAGCTATGGAGCTCAGATTGAAGCGCTTAGTGGGGCAATTTTCGGGATATTTTCAAGGGAAACATCGAGTAAGAGTTCTTAACTCAATTTTGGTTAAATTACCCAAATATATTATTGTTTTTATCATTAAATTAGTGTTATGGGTAGAAAATAGTAGAAATTTTATAGACTTTAAATTGAGGATTTGAAGGTCGATTAGTTATCAGAATGTGATAAAACTGGTATGGTTGAACTCGTATTGGAATGGGTGTTCGGTTTTCGTAAAAATTCTGTCGGATTTCGAGAGGCGGGGCTCCACGTTAACTTTTGGTTGCTTTTTCATGTAAATTTTTAAGTCGATATTTTATTATCTGGAATTATTTTCAATGAATTTTAATGAAGTTATATAATTTATTTCGCTAGATTTGAGCCGTCCGAAGGTCATTTCACGCAAGAAGGCTATTTTGGAATATCGGCCTAACTTCAAAAAAGTATCTTTCCTAACCTTGCGTGGGGGAAATTTCCCTTAGGCATTGACTCTTATGTGAAAATTATATGATTGAAAACCATGTACGCGAGGTGACGAGTACGTACTTAGTTTATATGTTCTAATTATATCTATTTAAATTCGTAGACACCCTTATGTATTAAATTGAAAAATTGTTGGAACATAGTAAATCCATTATTTGTCATGCTTCGTTCCTTATTTGTCGAGTTTGTATTTTATATGATAATTTTGGGTGATTGCCACTTGAATTCTTATGTGAATTCAGTGTTGTTATTGACTTGATATTTCTTGAAATTAATTACATTATAGATTTTTCATCTGCAAATTATTAATTAAATAAGCTTTAAAAGAGGTATTAATATATTTATCAAAAATTGGGATTAAAGAAGGGGTTGTCCTATGCTGAGTTACTTTTCCATCTCTGTTGTTGTTTTGAGGTTTTATATACGTTGTGTGGAGCCTTAGGCTATTTGCTTTGAAATTAATTGAGTTTTGTTGTATCTTTGGAGTTGGTTGTGGCCGGTGGGCAAATTGTGATATGAATTATTGTATAGTGTTGTTGTTTAAACACTCTCCCTGATGTTATTTATGCTTCCTACCTTGTTTGTTAATGATATACATGTGCTTAATAAGGAAGAGTGTAAAGCACGAAGGGTGATGCCGTGCCATTTGAGATTGTAAATCACGAAGGTGATGTCGTGCCATTTGAGAGTGTAAAGCACGAAGGGTGATGCCGTGCCATTTAAGAGTGTAAATCATGAAGGGCGATGCGTGCCATTTGAGAGTGTAAAGCACGAAGGTGATGCCGTACCATTTGAGAGTGTAAAGCACGAAGGTGATGTCATGCCATTTGAGAGTGTAAAGCACGAAGGACGATGCGTGCCATTTGAGAGTGTAAAGCACGAAGGGTGATACCGTGCCATTTGAAAGTGTAAAGCATGAAAGGTGATGCCGTTCTATTTCAATTATATTATCACGTGAGGATGAGAGTAAAAGCACGAAGGGTGATACCGTGCCATTATTTTTATATTATCATATGTTCATGGCACGAAGGGTGTTTCCGTGCACGCGAGGACAAGAGACATACATTATATTGTTATATCTTTTCGTTGCGTATGCATTCATGCCTTTATCTTGAGATATTATTGTGCACCTATATTTTCTATGTGACTTGTAGTCGTTGTTGCTTCCGGTGTGCCTCCCACTTTATTTCTTTTATTGTTATTGACATTTCTCCCACCTAGTTGGTACGGTTATATGTATGCATGGTGAGAAAGGGATAAATGCACGAAGGGTGTGTGTGTGTGTGTGTATATATATATGTATATATATATATATATATATATATATATATTGGGTGAGAATGAGACAAGTGCACAAAAGTATTGTCGTACCATTAGATGTGATATTTTGAATATATTTCTCACACCAGGAAAGTTAAATGAGGTGTTACATAGTGACTTTTACTTGAAAGAATTATATTCGAAAGAGTTTATTTGAAAGATTTTATTTGAAGAATTATATTCGAAAGATATTTATTTGAATAATTATATTCGAAAGATATTTATTTGAAGGAATTATATTCGAAAGATATTTATTTGAAGGAATTATATTCGAAAGATATTTATTTGAAAGAATTATATTCGTAAGATACTTATTTAATCTAAAGATTTCTATTCGAAAAACTTGTAGATAAAAGATGTATATTTTGAAGGATTTGATTAATTGGTTGTGCTTGTGTTCATTATTCGTTTGGGTAATATTTATGGTGTTCTTGTTGCCTTGCTGTTTATATCACTAGTTATTTGTTGTTGCTATCACTACTATTTATTTTTTATTATTTTTGTATGCTATATTGCACAGGTTAATTGACTAGTGAGTGTCTTGACTGTACCTCGTCACTACTCCACCGAGGTTAATCTTGATACTTATTGGGTACCGACTGTGGTATACTCATACTACACTTCTGCACATTTTTATGCATAGCCAGATATTGGCGAGTACTCATACTACACTACTCATAATACTCATACTACACTACTCTACATGTTTTTTGAATTCTTTGAACTGTTTAACTGTACTTTGGAAGGATAAAGTTGGAGAATAATGGAGAGAATGCATATGCAAAGGTTTAATTATTGATATCGACCATGGTCATTAGTGTGTATGCTTAATTGATATATGCTTCTTCATGATGTGGCGCCTTGTGTTGCATCTTTGAGTTAGTGTAGATTTAGGTTGCTCGAGGATGAGCAAGAGTTTAAGTATAGGGTGTTGATATTCGGCTAGAAGTATGGGTTTTTCTGTGCTAATTGCATTATATGTTAGTCTATTATCGGTGAATCTATTGGGAGTAAAATGAAGTGAACGCGCACGAATTGGAGCTAAAATTGAAGAAAAAATAAAAGAAGGATAATTTCAGTGCCAGGCCACCAATTCTTGGTACTTGGAGTTCTAGAAACAAAGAAGGAAATCAGTGGCTAAACCCAACATCCAAGCCATCGATTCTTGCAATTGGGGCGCTAAAGGCAGTGAAGAAATTTCGAGGCACAAGGCCAGCACCCAGGCCACTGATTCTCGGTGCATGTGGCGCTGGAACCTGAAAGTTCGAGGATTCACCGCTGAGGGCACCGTGATGCAGTGCTCAAGGTGCCCAAGTCCGAAAATATTTCCTAGCACAAAAATGAGTGTATACGCTCGAAATAAATTTCGGTCTTCGTATGATTGATCGAGTTTGAAACATAATCGATCGAAGTAAGACTTCGAGATGGGTTCCGAAGATGGTACAAACAAGCTTCGAGTTCACGGGGCCGATCAATGTCGAGCTCGATATTATTATCAAGCTTGAATCCAAATCGAACTATGATACAAAGTAAAGTTGTCTAGCTTATGATCTAGAGATCGACCAACATTGACCCCGAATCAATTCAAGGGTCTGAGTCAGAATCGAGCTCAAGCCATGATCGAGAGCTCGAATCAATACCGAAAAATGCGAGTCAATATCGAGCTCATAGACGAGAGTCGTTGCAATCCCATTAGAGGAGAGAATCTTGTGAGGAATTGTGGGAAAGCTGATTTATCATGGGTCTCCCACTATGTATTTTTTTATATCTAAAGTAAGATCCCTTTGCTATAAAAGGGCATGATTATCATTTCTGTAGAGGCATGTTTTTGTTTAACATTGTAATTAAAGCACCATATTCTCTTATAGTGAAGAGTTGTTCTTTCAAGCCTCTTAATTTGATTCCACTTGCTTAGTCCTAAAATTCATCTTCTTTACAGCCTTATCTATTTTGCATTGTTTGCAATCTATACTTGATATTTCTATTTATCCTTACGATTTGTATTAAGCTACATCACATATCCATAGAACTACGTACAAATTCAACTCTATCCGTTTTTCGGATAAACAGTTTGGCACCCACCGTGAGGCTAAGGATAACAGTGGTTATTTGATACGAATCTGCAAAAACACACCGTTGTGTTTTGCGCTTGTTTCCGAAAATATCTTGGATTTCGGATTAGCAATGACTAACTACCAGTCAAATGACCACACCAATCGACAACGAAGCCGGTCTTCAAGATGAGAACAATAACTTGACACCCAGTACCAAAAGACCACTTGTCAATGCCGTTGGATCTCGAATAGGAGCACCAATAGATATCAATTCGCATGTGGCCATTGAGGCGAACCTATATTCTAAACCCGAAAATAGCATTCATGGTGGCACTCGGTCTATAGCTCGAGATACCCATAACGTCGAAGAAAACAACGTTAGCTTGCGTATGATTTTTGAAATGTTGCAAGCTCAAAAGGAAGCAATAGCTCAGTTGTAGAGCCAAACCCAGCTACAAAGCAGGCCGGAGCCCAATCCACCTCGATAAATCACCCACAGAACGGAGCCAGCCATAGTGAAGTCAAATGAGCAAGAATCGGGGACTACTCCCGAAATTGCTAAATTGCTTGAAGAACTCACAAAGCGAGTCAAAGCCAACGATAACAAAAGTAGAGACATATAACTCCAGGGTCGATCAGATCTCGGGAACTCCACCAATGATAAAAGGGTTGGATTCAAAAACATTAGTGCAAAAACCTTTCCCCTCGAGCGCAGCCCCAAAACCAATCCCCAAATATTCCGTATGCCCGAAATTCCCAAATAAAACGGAACGACCGATCCCAACAAGTACGTCACTTCTTACACATGTGCCATCAAGGGCAATGATTTAGAAGACGATGAAATCGAATCTGTGTTGTTAAAAACAAATCAGAGAGACCCTCTCGAAAGGAGCAATGATTTAGTATCATAACCTACCACCAAATTCCATCGACTCATTCACCATGTTAGAAGATTCATTTTTGAAAGCACATGTCGGCGCCATAAAAGTCACAACAAGGAAATCGAACCTCTTCAAGGTAAGACAAAAGGATAACGAGATGCTGAGGAAATTCATATCTCGTTTTCAAATGGAACGAATGGATTTGCCACTAGCCACATATGATTGGGCTATTCAGGCTTTCACTCAAGGTTTGAACGAACGAAGTTCAACGGCTTCATGACGGTTAAAGCATAACTGATCGAATACCCAGCCATCACGTGGGCTGACGTGCACAATCAGTACCAATCAAAAATTAGGGTCGAAGATGATCAATTGGGGTCTGAACCCACGGTTCGAAAGGACATTAATCGAGAACAAGGTCCGATCAGGGATCGATACCGACCGTACAACAGAACCCGCTGAGTCAGTGAATCGAGACATAACCCTCGGCAAAATAACAAAAGAAGTGATCGAGGTCAAGGGTCCCAGGGGATGATGAATAGAAGTAGGTTCGATAGGCCTGCCGGATCTAAGGAAGCGCCTCAGTTATTGGAATATAACTTCAGTATTAATGCATCCGCCATCGTATTGGCTATCGAACGCATCAAAGACACTAAATGGCCTTGACCCATGCAGACTGATCCTACTCAGAGGAATCCCAATCAAATGTGCGAATATCATGGCACCCATGGCCACAGAATGGAAGATTGCAGGCAACTAAGAGAGGAAGTAGCCCGGTTATTCAACAAAGGGCACCTTCGAGATTTTTAAGCGATAGGGCAAAGAACCATTTTAAAAACAGGGATTTCGGCAAGCAAAATGAATAAGAAGAACCACAGAACGTCATTCACATAATCATCGGCGGCGCCGATATCCCTCAGGGACCGGTTCTTAAACGCACTAAGACATCGATTCTGAGAGAAAAGCGATCTCAAACTCAATATTACACACCCATAGGAACTTTGTCCTTCAATGATGAAGAAGCATAAGGAGTAATATCCGTACTCATGAATAAATTTAAAGTTAAGCGTGTGTTGATTGATCCAGGTAGCTCGGCCAACATCATCAGATTGAAGGTCGTAGAATAGCTCGGCTTGCAGGACCAAATCGTACCTGCAACCCTGGTTCTAAACGGATTCAATATGGCATGTGAAACCACCAAAGGCGAGATAATTCTACCGATAAACGTGGCCAGAACCATCCAGGAAACAAAGTTCCACGTGATAGAGGGCGACATGAGATACAACACCCTTTTTGAAAGGCCATGGATCCACAATATGAGAGCTATACCTTCGACCCTACACCAGGTCCTTAAATTCCTAACATCGAGAGAAGTCAAAAAAGTGTACGGAGAACAACCAGCCGCAAGAGAAATGTTCGTCGTCGAGGAAGCGAAACCAATATCCTCGCCTTCGCCAGTAAAGGGATCGGGCTCAGAAGGGGAACGAGATACAAAATAGCAATCACAGACATCGGCTTTGACCCAACCAGATAACCAGAAAATCGAAGAAGATGATGATCAGAGGATCCCTTGATCCTTCTTGATTCCCGATGATTCCGACGCTACCAAATCAACGATCGAGGAACTGGAGCAAGTCACACTAATCGAGCATTGGCCCGAACGGAAGGTATACCTAGGAACGGGGTTGATCCCCGAACTCAGGAAGACACTTATTCAATTTCTTATCGATATCATTGATTGTTTTGCCTGGTCCCATTTAGATATAACAGGGATCCCACCGTACATAACGACGCATCGGCTAAGCTTGGACCCTAGGTTTAGACCGGTGAAGCAAAAGAGAAGACACGAGTCCGAGGTAAAGCACACATTCATAAAGGATGAGGTAACCAAACTTCTCAACATAGGGTCCATTCGGGAGGTGAAATATCCCGAATGGTTAGCCAATGTAGTTGTAGTGCCTAAAAAATGAAACAAACTTAGAATGTGTGTGGATTATAAGGATTTGAACAAAGCATGCCCCAAAGATTCCTTTCCGCTGCCCAACATCGATCGCATGATTGATACCACGGCGGGCCACGAGATCCTCATATTTTTCGATGCCTATTCCGGGTATAATCAATTTCAGATGAACCCGGAGGACCAGGAAAAGACTTCATTTGTCACCAAATATGGAACATATTGTTATAATGTGATGCCCTTTGGGCTAAAAAATGCAAGAGCTACTTACCAACGCCTAGTAAATAAAATGTTCAAAGAACAAATAGGTAAATCAATGGAAGTTTATATTGATGACATGCTAGTTAAGTCCCTGCGTACAGAGGACCATTTGACCCATTTGTAGGAAACGTTCGAGATTTTGAGAAAATACAACATGAAGCTCAACCTCGAAAAATGTGCTTTCGGGGTCGGTTCGGGCAAGTTCCTCGGCTTCATGGTGTCAAATCGGGGAATCGAGATTAACCCGAATAAAATCAAGGCCATCGAAGATATCACCATCGTGGACAGCGTGAATGTTGTGCAGAGGCTAACGGGACGGATTGCAGCCTTAGGCCGATTCATTTCGATATCGTCATATCGAAGTCACAAATTTTTCTCTCTACTCAAAAAGAATAGTGATTTCGCTTGGACCCCGGAATGCCAACATGCATTAAAGGAACTAAAACAATATCTATCGAGCCCACAACTACTTCATACTCCAAAACAGACGAAAACATTTGCTTATACTTGGTAGTATCGAAAATCTCAGTAAACGGTGTCCTAGTTCGAGAAGATCAAGCTATGCAATTTCCCGTTTATTATATAAGTCGGGCCTTAGGAGAAGTAGAAACTAGATATCCGCACCTAGAAAAACTGGCACTTGGACTGATAAGCACCTTTAGAAAGTTAAGACCGTACTTTCAATGTCACCCCATATGCGTATTAACCAGTTACACGCTTCTTAATATTTTGCACAAGCCCGAACTATCAGGCTGATTGGCCAAATGGGCCATCGAACTCAGTGGGTACGATATCAAATATCAACCCCGTACGACCATCAAGTCTCAAATTTTAGCAGACTTCGTAGCCGATTTCATGCCAATCCTCGTACGCAAAGTTGAAAAAGAACTCCTGTAGAAATCGGGTACGTCATCGGGGGTATGGACCCTTTCTATGGACGGGGCTTCGAACGTGAAGGGGTCCGGGCTAGGAATACTTTTAAAGCCACCCACGGGTAACACTATTAGGCAATCTATCAAAACTACCAGGTTAACACTATGAGGCCATGATTGTAGGTCTCGAGCTAGCTAAAAGCTTGGGGGCAGAAGTCATTGAAGCCAAGTGTGACTCTTTGCTGGTGGTAAATCAATTAAACAAACCTTCGAAGTTCGAGAAGATAGAATGCAAAGGTATTTGGACAAACTGCAGGTCACTTTGCACCATTTCAAAGAATGGACTTTATAGCATGTTCCACGAGAGCAAAATAATGAGGTCGATGCACTTGCAAATTTGGGGTCATCGATCGAGGAAGGTGAGATAAGCTCGAGGACTGTCGTTCAACTCTCGAGATCCATGATCGAAGAAGGTCATGCCGAGATAAATTCTACAAGCATAACCTGGGATTGGAGGAATAAGTATATTGAATACTTAAAGAACGGAAAGCTCCCACCGGACCCTAAAGATTCAAGGGCCCTACGAACCAAAGCTTCTCGATTCATGTTAGCTTCGGATGGAACGCTATACCAAAGGACATTCGATGGACCATTAACAGTATGCTTAGGTCCAGGATATACCGATTACATCCTACGTGAGATGCACAAGGGCACTTATGGGAATCACTCTGGTGCCGATTTATTAGTCCGAAAAATAATCAGGGCAGGGTATTATTGGATCGATATAGGCAAAGATGCAAAGGAGTTTGTTCTAAAATGTGACATGGGTCCTATCCCCATGGCCATTCATGAAATGGGGAATGGATATCGTCGGCCCTCTGCCATCGACCCCAGGTAAAGAAAAATTCATTTTATTTATGACTAACTATTTCTCTAAATGGGTTGAAGCACAGGCGTTCGAGAAAGTAAGAGAGAAAGAGGTTATAGACTTTATTTGGGATCATATCGTATGTCGTTTTGGGATACCTGCCGAAATAGTGTGTGACAATGGGAAATAATTTGTCGGCAGCAAAGTGACGACATTCTTCAAAGACCACAAAATAAGAAGGATATTATCAACACCGTATCACCCTAGTGGGAACGGACAGGCTGAATCAACGAACAAAACTATCATTCAAAACCTAAAGAAGAGGTTGAACGATGCTAAAGGAAAATGGAGAGAAATCCTACCCAAAGTTCTTTGGGCATATCGAATAACATCAAAATCTAGTATGGGGGCAAGCCCGTTCTCCTTAGTATATGGCTCCGAAGCCTTGATACCAGTCGAAGTCGGTGAACCCAGTGCCAGATTTAGATATGCAACAGAAGAATCAAATAACGAGGCTATGAACACTAGCCTCGAATTATCGGATAAAAAACGAGAAGCTGCTCTCGTCCAATTGGCCGCCCAAAAGCAACGAATCGAAAGATACTATAATCGAAAAACCAAGCTTCGCCATTTTAAGCCCGGGGACTTAGTGCTAAGGAAAGTCACCCTCAATAACCGAAATCCAAACGAAGGAAAACTAGGACCGAACTGGGAAGGACCATGTCAGGTTCTCAAAAATGTCGGAAAGGGATCATACATGCTCGGTATTATAAACGGCAAACAACTATCAAACAATTGGAATGTGTCGCATCTAAAACGATACTACTGCTAAGGTACGACCCTCCCATATTCGTTTACATTTCAAAACTAACCCCTGCAGAAGTCCGATCAAGAGCTAAGATGGATCCTTCAATACGAAGCCTTAGGTCTGAAAGCACGCGTTGCGCTTTTTTTCCCTTAGACCGGTTTTATCCCAAATGGGTTTTTCGGCAAGGTTTTCAATGAGGAAATCATTGATCGTGGTAACTTAGAACAATTCAACAGTATCCGAGGCCTCTTTACAATTGACCTCGAATACTGGGTGGCATTACCCCTCAAACATATCAAGCTCGGTGCAATAAAGTTATTTCATAACAACAGGGTTTCGATAAGAAAACTTGTAAGAGCCAAATAGTCAAAACGAACCATGCTCATGTAGTTGGCCCGAGCCCTGACACAAAACATGAACACGTGTATAATGACTTACAAACAAAACTTTCTTCTTTACCCAGATCTTATATCCAAGAAACATTTCCTCTATTTCGAGATTTATTATACAAACAGGCTTAAGGGCCGACCACTACCCCTTAAATCGGGGACTGCCAACCGAAAATCAACGAAGCCCAAGGGCTACACCGATTCGACTTTGAGCAAGCACTCACTCGACTACTAAGCCTACGGGCTACTCTTATCTTAAGTTTGAGAAATCACTCACTCTACCATTTAGCCTACGGGCTACATTACTTCGAGTTCAAAGTCACTCACTCGACTATTCAGCTTATGGGCTACATTACTTCGAGTTCAAACAAGAACTCACTCAACTATAACGCCTACGGGTTAAATTATTTCGAGTTCGAATCATTTACTCGACTACTAAGCCTACGGGCTACATTTATTTCGAGTTCGAGAAAGCACTCACTCGACTATTATGCCTACGGGCTACATTATTTCGAGTTCAAATCATTCACTTGACTACTAAGCCTACGGGCTACTTTTATTTCGAGTCCGAGCAAGCACTCACTTGACCATTATGCTTACGGGCTACATTATTTCAAGTTCGAATCATTCACTCGACTACTAAGCCTACGGGCTACTTTTATTTTGAGTTCGAGCAAGCACTCACTCGTCCATTATGCCTACAGGCTATATTATTTCGAGTTCAAATCATTCACTCGACTACTAAGCCTACGGGCTACTTTAATTTCGAGTTCGAGCAAGCACTCACTCGACTATTACGCCTACGGGCTACATTAGTTCAAGTTCGAATCATTGACTCGACTACTAAGCCTACAAGCTACTTTTATTTCAAGTTCGAGAAATCACTCACTCGACCATTACACCTACCGGCTACATTATTTCGAGTTCGAATTATTCACTCGACTACTAAGCCTACGGGCTACTTTTATTTCGAGTTCGAGCAAGCACTCACTCGACCATTACTCCTACGGGCTACATTATTTCGACTTTGAATCATTCCCTCCACTATTAAGACTTTGGGTTATTTTTATTTCGAGTTTGAGCAAGCACTCACTCGAGTTTGAGTCCATCTGCATCCGCCTTTGCCTTTTCGGCATCAAATTCAGCCTTGGCAAGTACAGAGGTCAACCGAGCCTCGATATCCTCTATTCCTCTTGCTTGGACCGAGCTTTTCTCCTTTATTTTTTGAAGTTGCTTTTCGGCCGATGACAATTGGGCTCGAGCAGTTTCTTTCTCTGTAGCAAAGCGGTCCATTCCTTCTTTCTACTTCAAAGATTCCGCTCTTATCACATCAACTTCTTCATGGACTTTTCCAATCATCTCGATTTTCTGCTGCAGTTGTGAGACCGAAAGATTAGCCATCGTTCCGGTATCAAGCCCGTAGGCTTTTAAAAGCATTATTACCTGCTCGGATAGATCGATCTGATCTTGGTGAGCCCTGGCCAACTCAGCTTGGAGGTCTTTTATTTCTTCTCCCCTTTGGCCCAAAAGGAGCTTAAAAGAGTTCCTCTCCTCCGTAACCCGTTGAAGCTCGGCCTCATATCGACGCCGTTTGGTTCGGGACCGAGAACATAATTCTCGATGAACTGCCGTGGCCTGGAAAGAAAGAAGAAACAAAGTCAGAACAGAAAAGCAAACTTAAAGGTAACGCCATATGATTTAAGGCCTACCTGATTCAAAGCCTGCTGCACTCCGTAAAAAATATATGACGCATCACTTGTACCGGCAGTGTTTTCTACGTCGATGAACAAGTCACGAAAAGGATCCTCTCCATCATGAGGCCTATCTAATTCGAGAGCCCCAAAGCCTGGGCTTCCCGAATCGCCCTTGCGGAAAAAGAAGGGAAGGTTGGCGAGCCTTCGATTTCTACTGCCCCCAATGAGTTATCTGGGGCATTCTCTTCGGTTCGAAAAGATTCGGGAAGAGCCCCTTCATACATATCCCCCATCCGTCGGCTTCAATGGGAAACATCTTCTATCTCTACCAAATCGGGGACTCTGTCCGAATCTCTCTCCGATATATCCTCAGTTCAAGGCGGAGCCTTATGAACCACTATCGATCCAGCTGCTTGTGGAGCGTTGGTGGTCTTCTTTGTTCGTTCTGCCAGAGCAGACCCATCGTTCTCCTCTTTTTCATCCCTGAGACGCAGAACTAATTCTACGGTCAAAGGAATGGTATTCTTGTTCGGCTTACGAGACGTCCTCTTCTTCGGTTTTTGATCTTCGAGGACAGGAGCACTTTTCCTCTTATTATCTTTCGCCAGCTTTAGGACAGAGGCCGAAGCCTCTTCCTCGATAGAAAAGGGCGTCAAAACCACATCCTTGCCCACACCTGCATACGGAAAATTTTATTGAAGTATGTGAAAATCATCTTATTCGAATTATCAAAAGATACGAGAGAGGTGCTCACCGTGATTTTTGGCCTCCCATCGGCCCTTTGACAAGTCGCGCCATGAGCGCTCGGCATATGAGGAGATCGAGAATAGATCACGTACCCAGTTCTTGAGATCGGGCACTGCGCCGGGCATCCAGGGAACCGCTGCATCACAAAAGGGAAATATTTTGGTGAGAAAAGAAATGAAAGAACAAAATAATAAGAGATAACAACAGAATTACACTTATGCTTCATGTTTCACTCCTCGGGAAAAGGCATCTTTTCGGTCGGGATCAGGTCCGAAGTCCTCACTCGAACAAATCGACCCATCCAGCCTCGATCCTTATCCTCATCTATACTCGAGAACAAACCCTTGGTAGCTCGACGTTGGAGTTTTATTAACCCTCCTCGAAAAAGTCGAGGACAGTATAATCGGACAAGATGATCGAGGGTGAAAGGCATCCCCTCGATTTTACTCACAAAATATCGGATCAAAATAACGATCCGCCAAAAGGAAGGATGTATCTAACCTAGGGTTATTAAGTATTTATGACAAAAATCTATGATAACAAGGTCGAGGGGGCCTAACGTGAAAGGGTAAGTATACACGCTTAAAAACCCTCTGACGTGAGTAGTAATACTCTCTTCAGGAGACGGCACTACCACCTCTTTGATCTCCCAATTACAATCTCTTTTTATCCGCTCGATGTGATCCCGGGTTATCGAACAAATATAACTCGATACGGGTGCTGAATCTCGATATGGGGCTTGGACTTTTTGGGTTGAACAATGCACCAGAAAGTAAAAGACAATATTTTGGCAGAAGAGTGCATTCTGCGGTCCACTATGCGACCGCAGATTCACTCTGCAGACCGCATAATGGCCACAGAGTGAGGCAGTTAATGGGTCAGTTGGAAGCAATTATGCGTTCGACTATGCGACCGCATAACTTTTATGCGATGTACTATGCGACCGCAAAATAGTTATGCGGATCGCATAGTGACCGCAGACTCAGGCAGATTTTTGGTCATTTTGGACACCAATTATGTGACCGATATGCGGTCCACATAACCATTATGAGGTCGCATATGCAACTGTATAACCCGTTCTGTAGCTTTATTTTTAGGTTTTTAAAACCCCTACTTCGTTAAATACACGTTTTGGGCCATTTTTGAGATATAATCTGACATTTTAGAGTGAGAGAGAGTGCCCTAGAGTGAGAAGGTATTCTTCAATAATTGTTCTTCAATTCTTGCTCATGTTTTGGAAGATTAAGTAGCCAAGCTCACTAGGTCTTCATCCTAGAGGTAAGATTCTACACCCTTAACCCTAATTTCGAAATCATCTGAAAATGGGTAATTAGCAAGATAATTGTTGAGCATGAGAGTTGTTTATTTTACATGCATGTGATATCAAGGGATGTAGGAAGATTGTTGAACTAAGCATGGTAAAGATTGGGTTGTGGGATGATGGAATCCTCCATAAAAGGATCTTGAAACCTTGTGCACACCTTTGATAAAGTACTCAAATGAGCTAGAACCATGATCATCTTCCTAATTTTGATTCAATTTGTTATATTTCTAAAATAGATTGAAGTTGCTAATAATTCCGGAACGTTTTAGAGTTTAACGAAGCTCAAGTGAGGTATGTTGGCTAAACTCTTCTTTGAGAATTGGAATTCACATTATCCTTGTAAGTTCCGAGATGTTGATTATAAATCAAGTATCCCGATAAGTTCTATGATGAAGATATATGTTCAATCTGTGTTTCAAATGCTCTTATCATATTGCATTATAAATTGAGGATGTGTCCCAAACTATGGATTATGTATCCATAGTTTATAATATCTAGTCGTGAATTATGTGAAAGTTATTATGCAAAGTTGTGTAGATATTGTGATTGTGATACACCTCCACCCGCATACATTGGGATAAGGCGGCATGACCGCTTTGTGTGGGGATTATGGTATAGAGATTGTGACTGTGATACACCTCCACCCGCATATATATTGGGGTAAGGCGGCATGACCGCTATGTGTAGGGATTATGATATTGTGGGACTGCACCTCCACTCGCTTACATTGGGGTGAGGCGGTACGACCGCTTTGTGTATAGATTTGGTATTGTTGTTGCACCACCACCCGTATACATTGAGGTGAGGAGGCATAGCCTCTTTGTGTTAGTATTGGTATCGTTGATGTATTTCTACCCGCATATATTGGGGTGAGGTGGCATAGACACTTTATATAGGTTCTTGGTACTATGGTTATACATCCACCCGCATACATTGGGGTGAGGTGGCAGGACCGCTTGATTAGAGTTGTGGTATTGTACGTACACCTCCACCTGCATACATCGGGTGAGGCGGCGGGGCCGCTTTGTGTGAAGATGGTTACAGAGGATTTCATTTTAAATCCAATAAATTTTATTGATAGCTCTTAATAAGCTTGCTCTTGTTTAAACGGTTATCTATATTATTCTATTGGTGCATTGGTTATCATATTCATCTTGTAATTCTGAATTATTAAATTGGTGTTTAGTTTTCATACTAGTACTATTCGACGGTACTAACGTCGCTTTTTTTCGGGGGGCGCTGCATCTTTAAATGGATACAGGTGGTTCAACAGTAGGAGATATTGATCAGTGATAGCATTGCACCTTCTTCCCAACTGACTTGGTGAGCCCCAGTTCATCCCGGGGTCATGTATCTTTTGTTCTTTGTGTATTCTGTTTGAGGTATAGTCGGGGCCTTGTTGCCGGAATTATCATTATACTCATCTTTATCTATAGAGTCTCCGTAGAAATAGTATGGGTTGTATAATAGTACTGGGGAAGTCAAACTCGTGTGTTGTGCTTGAATTACTATTTCCACTTCAGATTATACAAATTGTGTTTGAATTTGAGACTTTAAAATAAAGTAACTGATGGTAAGAAATTGGTATTGCAGACATTATCACTTTATTTTATGATTAACGAAAACATATATATTCTCACTATTCATGAATGGGCTTGGGTAGAAGGAAATCTAAATAGGCTTGCTCGACTGGGTTCACATGGTTAAGAGTCGGTTGCGTTCCTCGGTTTTGGGGCGTAACAAACTTGGTATCAAAGCCTAAGGTTTTAAAGTATCATAGGATGTCTCGGAGCCGTGTCTAGTGGAGTCCTTATTTTCGGTGTGTTGTCGACCACATCTATAATTAGGATGCTACATGGGCATTTAGGAATAACACCCTTCTTTCATGTTCTTGATCATGCGATAAAGCTGGTTGTAAGATTGTTCCTCCTTTTAACTCTTGCGTTGCTCTAATTTAAAGTACCTGGCACCTAAGAAGAAGGCAAGAAATGGCCAAAGAGCCAATGTCACCCCAGGAGTGACAGTTGACCTTATAATTGATGATGCGGGTGAGCACCCGAGGAGTGAGAATATTCCTCCAGTTACTACACTGCCTGACTCTACTACAACTAATCAGACTGCACATGTCCCTACACTTACAGAAGGTGCAACGGTTCCTCCAACTGATATTCCAGTTCCACCTCCAGCTCCAGCTTCCGATTCTTGTGTGTCTGATATTGATATTAGGGGAGCCATACAAATGTTGACACATATAGTGGCTTCTCAGGCCGGAAGATCGAGTGTTGGGCCTACTTCTTCCAGTCATCCAGGGGAATCTGCTAGTTCCAGGGTGAACAAGTTTCTTCAGTTAGATCCTCCAATGTTTACGGGTACTGATCCCGAGGAGGACTCCCAGGAATTGATTGATGAGATGCACAAAACCCTCCGGGTTATGCATGCTACAGAGACGGAGGGAGTAGAGTTGGCCTCCTACCGCCTGAAAAGGGTGGCCTATTCTTGGTTTGAGATGTGGGAGGAATCCCGTGAGGAGGGAAGCCCTCCGGCAAGGTGGGGTGAGTTCATAAATGCCTTTATGAATGATTTATTGCCTGCCGAAACTAAGGCAGCTCGTGCCGCTGAGTTTAAACGCATGAAGAAGGGTAGTCTGAATGTGTGGGAGTACCATATGGAGTTTGTGCACCTCTCCAAGTATGTTATTCACATGTTGCCCACTGTAGAGGCTAGAGTGCGCCGGTTTGTACATGGCCTTAGCCCATTGGTTATCAATGAGGCCTTTACAGCTACTTTGAATTCCGATATGAACTATAGTAAGATAGTGGCATTTGCTCAAGCCACAGAGACCCATAAATTGAAGAATAGAATGGAGCGTCAGAGTAGCATCAAGGCCCGGTCCACGGGCAACTTTGGTGGTTCTTCCAGTGGTAGTGGTGGTAGGTCGGCGTTCAAGGGAGCGTCATCAGGACTATCCCAATCATTCGCCCAGTCTTCGATGGGTGCACAATCATCTGGACCCAGTCAGGGCAACAGGGGAACCCACCAGCAGGGTCGACCCGACAGAAGGTTTCAGTAGCGGAGGCTTCCATGCCCTAAGTGTGGGAGGATGCACTTTGGGTCCTTTTTCATGGACCTACCAGTATGCTATGGGTGTGGTTTGAGGGGTCACATTCAGAGAGATTGCCGTTTGTCCCGCCGAAATATGGGTAGAGGTGCGGCACAACCAGCTAATTCTGCAGCTACTACATCCATAACACCTCCAGCATGAGGCACCCCAGCACCCGCAAGGTGTGGTGCAGCTAGGGGTGGTGCACAGAATTTGGGAGGACCCAGCAGATTTTATGCTATACGGAGACGTCGGGAATCAGAAGCTTCTCTAGATGTTGTCACAGGTATATTGACTGTCCAATCTCATGATGTATATGCTCTTATTGATCCCGGTTCCACTTTGTTATATGTCACTCCTTATGTTGCTATGGAATTTGGGATAGAACCAGAACAGCTTCATAAGCCGTTCTCTGTATCTACTCCGGTTGGTAAGTCTATTTTGGCCGCACGGGTTTATAGGGATTGTGTTGTCACGTTGCGTGGTCGGGGCACCGTGGCCGATCTTATTGAATTAAGAATGGTCGATTTTGACCTTATAATGGGGATGGATTGGCTTTATTCTTGTTTTGCCAAGCTTGATTGCCGAACCAGAACTGTTAGGTTTGAATTTCCAAATGAGCCAGTTATTGAGTGGAAGGGTGATGATGTTGTGCCAAAGGATAGGTTTATTTCTTACCTTAAGGCCACGAAAATGACCAACAAGGGATGTATTTACCATTTGGTCCGGGTTACGGACACCGATGCTGAGGCACCTACACTTGAGTATGTGCCTGTTGTGAATGCATTTCCGGGAGTCTTTCCGGATGAACTCCCTGGAATCCCACCAGATAGGGAAATTGATTTTCGGATTGATGTGATGCCAGACACGCATCCTATATCTATTCCACCCTAAAAAATGGCACCGACAGAATCGAAGGTGCTAAAGGAACAATTGAGAGATTTCTTAGAAAAGGGTTTTATCCGACCAAGTGTGTCGCCTTGGGGCGCACCGGTCCTTTTTGTAAGAAAGAAAGATGGGTCACTGAGAATGTGTATTGACTATCGACAACTTAATAAGGTCACAATCAAGAATAAGTACCCACTGCCAAGGATAGATAATTTGTTTGATCAATTGCAAGGTGCCAGGTACTCCTCCAAGATTGATTTAAGATCCGGGTATCACCAATTGAAGATCAGGGAGCGGTATATTCCGAAAATAACTTTTAGAACTCGGTATGGGCATTTTGAATTTCTGGTGATGTCTTTTGGGATAACAAATACCCCGGCAGCCTTCATGGATCTTATCAATCGCGTTTTCAAGCCATTCCTCGATTCTTTTGTGATAGTGTTTATTGACGATATTCTTGTATATTCACGCCATCGAGAGGACCATGTCGGTCACCTCAAGGCAGTGTTTCAGACTCTGTATCAATACCAGTTATATATTCAAAATTTTTGAAATACAAATTTTGGCTCGAGTCTGTCACATTCTTGGGTCATGTTGTCGCTATTGAGGGGATTAAGGTTGATCCTCAGAAAATTGCGGCTGTGAAGAATTGGCCGAGGCCTACAACTCCAACAAAGATTCGTAGTTTCTTAGGCATAGCTGGATATTACAGAAAGTTTGTGAAGGGGTTTTCTACTCTTTCCTCTCCATTGACTAAATTGACGCAGAAGGCAATTAAGTTTCAATGGTCAGATGCTTGTGAAACAAGTTTCCAGGAATTGAAAGCAACATTAACTACGGCGTCGGTGTTGACTCTACCAGAGGGTATAGATGGATTTGTGGTATATTGTGATGCTTCAAGAATCGGGCTTGGGTGTATATTAATGCAACATGGGAAGGTGATAGCTTATGCTTCTAGGAAACTAAAGAATCATGAAAAGAACTATCTAGCACATGATTTAGAACTTGCGGCAGTGGTATTTGCATTGAAAATTTGGCATCATTATTTATATGGGGTCCATGTTGATATATTCACGGACCATAAGAGCTTTCAATATATTTTCAAGTAGAAGGAATTGAACCTGAGGCAGAGAAGATGGCTTGAGTTACTCAAAGACTACGACATTGATATTCTATATCATCTGGGAAAGGCCAATGTTGTGGCTAATGCTCTTAGCCCGAAATCTATGGGTAGTTTGGCTCACTTGGAGGCATATCAGAGGCCATTAGCCAAGGAAGTTCAGCGATTGGCTAGTTTGGGAGTTCGTCTTGCGAACTCTAGTGAAGGAGGGATAATTATGCAAAAAAGGGCTGAATCATCGCTTGTTGTGGAAGTCAAAGAGAAACAATACAATGATCCATTGTTGGTGTAGTTGAAAGAGGGAATTCTTAAACATAAGACTATGGCCTTTTCTCTTGGCATGGATGACGGTACACTAAAGTACCAAGGGCGACTCTGTGTTCCAAATGTGGATGGTCTCCAGGAAAGAATAATGACTGAAGCTCACAATTCTAGGTATTCCATGCACCCAGGTTCTACTAAAATGTATCATGATCTTAAGGAAGTCTATTGGTGGAATGATATGAAGAGGTATGTGGCGGATTTTGTGGCAAGATGTCCAAATTGTCAGTAAGTGAAGGCCGAACAGCAAAGGCCCGGTGGGTTGGCATAGAATAGAGAAATTAAAATGTGAAAGTGGGAAATGATTAATATAGACTTTGTGGTAGAATTGCCGCGCACTTCGCGCAAGTATGACTCAATTTGGGAGATTGTGGATCGACTCACAAAATCAGCACACTTTTTGTTGTTTAAGTCTACCTACACAGTGGAGCAGTATGCTCAGTTGTATATCAAAAAATAGTCAGGTTGCATGGCACCCCAGTTTCCATCATTTCTGATCGGGGGGCACAATTAACCTGCTAATTTTTGGAAGACATTTCAGCAAGGTTTGGGTACTCAGGTGAATCTTAGTACAGCTTCACCCGCAGATTGGCGGACAAGCAGAGCAGACTATTCAGACGCTTGAGGATATGTTGCGCACTTGTGTTATAGACTTCAAAGGTAGCTGGGATGATTATTTACCACTCATAGAATTTGCGTATAACAATAACTATCATGCTATCATTCAAATGGCACCGTTCAAGGCTTTATGTGGTAGGAGATGTAGATCTCTCACTGGGTGGTTCGAAATTGGGGAAGCAGATTTGATAGGGCCAGACCTTGTGCATCAGGCTATGGAAAAAGTTAAATTCATTAAGGAGCGGTTGAAGACTGCTCAAAGTCATTAGAAATCCTATTCGTATGTTCGTCGTAGAAATTTGGAGTTCCTAGAAGATGATTGGGTATTTTTCAAAGTTTTCCACATGAAGGGTGTAGTGCGATTTGGTAAGAAAGGGAAATTGAATCTGAGGTATGTCTGACTGTACAAAATCATTCAGAGGATCGGTGAGGTGGCATACAAGCTTGAACTACCACCTGAGATGTCATCAGTACACCCGGTGTTTCATGTGTCTATGTTGAAGAAAGTAGTCGGAGATCCGACACTCATTGTTCCGATTGAGACTATTGAGGTAAATGAGAAATTGACTTACGAAGAGATTCCGGTTTCTATTATTGATCGGCAAGTCCGGAAATTGAGAAATAAAGAAATTGCCTCCGTGAAAGTGTTGTGGCGAAAACAACAGGTTGAAGAGGCTACTTGGGAGGCTGAGGAAGAAATGAAGAAAGAGTATCCTTATTTGTTTGAAAGACCATGTATGTATAAAGTTGTGATCTAGGAAAATATATATATATATATATATATATATATATATATATATATATAAGACTTACGTTTATGAATTTTATACCATTTGAACAATTGGCGTTAAGGGTGTTCCTTTCTGGAAATATATTACTGATGAAGCCACAGGTTATGTTGTTTTGTATTATGTTATAACATGGAAATATGTATATGTTGTTAGGATGTGTTTATGGGGCTCTCTGACAGGTAGATAAGCCTAATTATAAAGGAAACTCTGGCGAAATTTTTGAAAATTTAGGGAGTTAGTCAAATTTGGGGTTGTTGGTGTGGTATGAAAAACTGAGTTGTATAAGATGCTAATAACAGATTTTGACCCTCATTCGTGGACGAATGATCCTTAGTGGGGGATAATGTAAGGCCCCGTATAATTTTGCAAAAGAAAATAATATTTCGTGGTGCCGAATTGGTTTAACGTGTTGAGTATTATAGCGGCTCGGACCTTTTGGGTTGAACAATGCACCGGAAAGTAAAGAAAATATTTTGGCGGAAGAGTGTATTTCTGCGGTCCACTATGCGACCGCAAAATCACTCTGCGGACCGCATAATGGCCGCAGAGTGAGGTAGTTAATTGGGTCAGTTGGAAGCAATTATGCGGTAGACTATTCGATCGCATAACTTTTATGCGGTGTACTATGCGACCGCAGAATAGTTATGCGGACCGCATAGTGACGACAGACTCAGGCAGATATTTGGTCATTTTGGACACCAATTATATGACCGATATGCGGTCGCATATATGCGACCGCAGAACCTGTTCCGGAGCTTCATTTTTGGGTTTTTAAAACCCGACCCTACTTTGTTAAATACACGTATTGGGCCATTTTTTACATATAATCTGACATTTTAGAGTGAGAGAGAGTGCCCTAGAGTGAGAAGGTGTTCTTCAATAATTGTTCTTCAATTCTTGCTCAAGTTTTGTTAGGCAAGCTCACTAGGTCTACATCCTAGAGGTAAGATTCTACACCCTAAACCCTAATTTCGAAATCATCTAAAAATGGATAATTAGCAAGATAATTGTTGGGCATGCGTGTTGTTTATTTTACATGCATGTGATATCAAGGGGTGTAGGAAGATTGTTGAACTAAGCATGGTAAAGATTGGGTTGTGGGATGATGGAATCCTCCATAAAAGGACCTTGAAACCTTGTGCGCACCTAGTATTTGATAAAATACTCAAATGAGCTAGAACCATGATCATCTTCCAAATTTTGATTCAATTTGTCATATTTCTAAAATATATTGAAGTTGCTAAGAATTCCGGAACGTTTTAGAGTTTAAGGAAGCTCAATTGAGATTTGTTGGCTAAACTCTTCTTTAAGAATTGGAATTTCCAATATCACTGTAAGTTCCGAGATGTTGATTATAAATGGAGTATTCCGATAAGTTTTGTGATGAAGATAAATGTTCAATTCGTATTTCAAATGCTCTTATCATATTGCATTTTATATTGAGGATGTGTCCCAAACTATGGATTATGTATCCACATGTTATAATTTCTTGTCGTGATTTATGTGAAAGTTATTATGCAAAATTGTGTAGAGATTATGATTTTGATATACCTCCACCTGCATACATTGGGGTGAGGCGGCATGACCGCTTTGTGTGGGGATTATGGTATAGAGATTGTGACTGTGATACACCTCCACCCGCATATATATTGGGGTGAGGCGGCATGACCACTTTGTGTAGGGATTATGGTATTATGGGACTACACCTCTACCCGCTTACATTGGGGTGAGGCGGTACGACCGCTTTGTGTATAGATTTGGTATTGTTGTGGCACCACCACCCGCATACATTGGGGTGAGGCGGCATAGCCGCTTTGTGCTGGTATTGGTATCATTAATGCATTTACACCCGCATACATTGGGATGAGGTGGCATAGCCGCTTTATGTAGGTTCTTGGTACTGTGGTTATACATCCACCCGCATACATTGGGGTGAGGCGGTAGGACCGCTTGATTAGAGTTATGGTATTGGACGTACACCTCCACCTGCATACATCGGGTGAGGCGGCGGGGCCGCTTTGTGTGAAGATGGTTACAGAGGATCTCATCTTAAATCCAATAAATGTTATTCATAGCTCTTAATAAGCTTGCTCTGGTTTAAACGGTTATCTATATTATTCTATTGTTGCACTGGTTCATCATATTCATCTTGTATTTCTGAATTCTTAAGTTGGTGTTTAGTTTTCATACTAGTACTATTCGACGATACTAACGTCCCTCTTTCGGGGGTGTTGTATCTTTAAATAGATGCAGGTGGTTCAACAGCAGGAGATATTGATCAGTGATAGCAGTACACCTTCTTCCCAGCTGACTTGGTGAGCCCCACTTCATCCCGGGGTCATGCATCTTTTGTTCTTTGTGTATTCTTTTTGAGGTATAGCCGTAGCCTTGTTGCCGGCATTATCATTGTACTCATCTTTATCTATAGAAACTCCGTAGACATAGTGTGGGTTGTATAATGGTGATGGGGAAGTCAAACTCGTGTGTTGTGATTGAATTACTATTTCCACTTCAGATTATGAAAAATATGTTTGGTATTGAGACTTTAAAATAAAGTAACTGATGTTAAGAAATTGGTATTGCAGACATGATCACTTTATTTGCTAATTAACGAAAACATATATATTCTCACTATTCATGAATTAGTTTGGGTAGAAGGAAATCTATATAGGCTTGCTCGGCCGGGTTCACATGGTTGAGCGCCGATTGCGTTCCTCGGTTTTAGGGCGTGACACTCATATATTTATAGACATTTTTTTAAATAAAATTCTATATAAAGTATCAAAATTATATATAAAAATTATATATTTATATTTCGGTTTGGTTCGAATTTTTTTTACTCAATACGAAATCCAATCAAACCAAACGTTTAGTTTGACTTTTCGGCTTGATGCGGTTTTGCGATTCGAGTTTAACGCCCCAATTGACAGGTCCACATGTGGGGAAGTGTTAATAGTCCCACGTCATTTGCTGGGCAGACAATTGTACTCTTTATATGGCCTACAATCCTCACCTCAGAACTATATATCATCAGCTTAGGAAATTAACAAACAGATCTTAACTTAAATTTATAAGTCCTCTTTCTTTCTTTTTTCTTTTTTTTCTTTTTTTGTATTTTTGTTTTAGTAAAATTTGGTATAAATAGAATATAACTCTACCTACCACCAAACAGAAATATGTGACATACTCTTGAATTTCTATTTTTTGGAAAAAGAGGGGGAATGAAGGAACAACCATCAGATTATAATACGTGGTTGGCAAAGAAAATATGGTACTAATGTAATCAGTGACTTGCAAGAGGCCAACTCATCAGACATATTTATGTTCTATTTCTCTATCATAGATTTTTTGAAAAGGGTCCAAAAATGCCCTCACACTATTGGAAATAGCCCAATTATACCCTCCGTTTAATTTTGGTACTAAAAATATCCTTGCCGCCACTTTTTGGGACCATAAATGCCTCAGAACTAACAGATGGCCACATGTATATCCTACATTTAATAAAATACCTGACAACTCACTAACCCATATAATTTTATCCATTAACCTAAATGGTATCCCGCGACCCGATCGTCTAATTAAAGGGGCAAAGCGATTTTGCCCCTCATTTCTCACTACCCTTCTAAAGGTGTCTTAGTGAGGCGATTTCAGAGGGGGGTTTTCATAGGAATAACAAAACAAATTGAAGATTATTTATCCCAGATCTTCCATACTCACCCCCTAGGCTCAGTTGGAAAGGTAAAGAAGTAGTCACTGACAATCAGTTGAAAGTGGCAAGGCAGAAGAAGGTGGGAAAGTTGAAGTCTAAGAAAGCCAATGGAAACTCTCAAATCTAAGACTAGTAGTTGTTACATAGTTGTAGGACTTTAACTTTGGTGCCAGAAATTAATTCCCAAATCAATTTTGCTGCTTTTTTTGTTGACTTTTGTTGCTCTTTTGGTCCTGTTTTGGTCTAGTTTTACTGCAGTATTTTTGGATTAGTTTTGCTTCTGTTTTGGGCTATTTTTTTATCAATTTTGCTGCTAAAATTAATCTAGTCTTGATGTTGTTTTACTGCATATTATAGTTCTATTTTGCTGCTGAAATTAGTCTAGTCTTGAGGCAATTTTTCAGCCCTTTTTGGTCCAGTTTTGCTGTTGAAATTAGTCTACTCTTAATGTTGTTTTGCTGAAATTTTTGGTTCAATTTTGCTGCTGTCTTGGCTCTTAATTACTCCTGTTTTGCTGCAGATTTTGGGCTAATTTTGCTGATATTTTGGTCATTTCTTGACAAGTTCTTATGTATTATTTTGATATGATTTTACTACTAGTTTCGTCCACTTTTTGCCCCATTATTACTATTGTCTTTTAGTCTATTTTTATGGATATTTTCGATAAAACCTACAAAATAGAAGATTAATCAATAAAAATAATTATTTATTTTCGACTAAATAATTACTAATAATTAAGAAGGCATTCAAAGAAACTCAGCAAATCTGAACCTAAAAGTAGCAAAAGAATGTGAATTCATTAAACCCACCAAAGCAGTCAAAAATAAAGTAATAAGTCCGCAACTATATTTACATACTGGATTTCATGTGAATTCATAGAACAATCTGACATTGAGTCGAAAAATTCATTAGAAAGAGAGATTTGTTAAGAAATTCTAGAAAATGTGAAAATAGAGTTCTGATGAGAGAGACCATCTATATAAAGAAGGGTGTTTTGCCATGTTAGACTGCCATATCAGCTTATTTATATTATTAAACAGGTCCTAAAGGCTCATGTGGCCATCTGTTAGTTCTGAGGCATTTATGGTCCCAAAAAATGACGGCAAGGATATTTTTGGTACCAAAAGCAAACATAGAGTATAATTGAGCTATTTTCGATAGTTCGAGAATATTTTTGGACCTTTTTCGTAGATTTTTCGTACAATTTTTTGTCCATTCAATAAATGACACTTACCTCCTTTAGTGCATCCTCAATTCTTTTAAGTGTACTCAAGTCTACCTAACTCTAGTTAGTTCATTTAGGTAGTTAATGTTATTAGAAGTAAAGCAAGTAGTTAGCTAGTGAGTATAATGTGTATAAATAGAATAAAAAAACAAAGAATTAGCTTGTACAGTACATTTCAGTCAATAGCAGAATCAGTTATTCTCTCACTGTGCCAACTGTCTTCTCGAAGCTTCTTCTCCCTCTTTTTCTACTCGAGCTCCAGCCTCCATAGCCATGGAAGTTAACATGGTATCAGAGCTTACATCGTCAATCTAAGCTCAGTCTTCCTCTCGTTCGCTCTCTGCGTAACCTCAATTCAGTCACACGGTGTTGAATTGTCACAGAGTGACAGGTGATTAAAGCTAGGGTTTGTTGAAATTACTCAAAATCGAGTTGAATTGTACTCGAAGCAGCTGAAAATGGCGATTACAGATGAAGACAATAATCTCTCGCCGGAGAATACCTCTCCGACATCCAGTGCGACCAGATTCTCCACAATCAACTATAATCATCCTCTTTACCTACAACCTACAGATACTCCAGGTAGTTCTCTGATCTCTCTTCAATTGACTGGCTCAGACAACTAAGCTATATGGAGTAGATCTATGCGAATTGGTTTGTTAGATAAAAGCAAATTAGGATTTGTTGATGAAAGGTATCCTAAGTCTAAATTTGAATCTGAACTACATGATCAATGGAAAAAGGTGAATGCAGTAGTTCTATCATGGATAATGAATGCAGTACGAGCAGGATTGCTAAGTAGTGTTGTGTATGCATCTAATGCTTACAAGGTTTGGGAAGATTTAAAGGAAAGGTTTGACAAGGTGAATGGATCTAGAGTGCTTCATCTCCATAGAGAGATTCATACTCTTACTCAGGGAACTATGACTGTTGCCGATTACTTCTCTAAGCTTAGAGACTTGTGGGATGAATTTGATGCACTCATGCCTTGCCCTGGGTGTCCATGTCCAGAATCTAAGAAGTATACTGCTCACTTTAAATACCATAGACTTCTACAGTTCCTTATGGGCCTAAATGATTCCTACTCACAAGCTAGGAGTAAGATTATGATGATGTCGCCAGTTCCTAACATCAACAAAGCCTACTCTTTACCTGTGGATCTTGAGAGTCAGAGGATCCTAGAAAATTTTACACAAGTAGTGCAGGTTGCAGAAGTTCCTGAAGGCACTGCAATGTTTAGCAACAGAGGTCCAGTAGCTGCAAGGAGAAATCCCAGGCCTCGGAAGAAGATTCCTCAGTGTGAGTACTGCCATTACAAAGGACATACAAAGGAGAACTATTACAAGTTGATTGGCTATCCCTCAGACTTCAAGTCTAGGAAGAAGGGAGGTAGTCCTGGAGTATATGGAAACTATGCAAGTTCAACAGTAGGTCATGTCCCCGGTGATGCCTGCAAGTTCACTAACAACAATCCTCAAATGCTATTTGGAATGCAGAATCAGCAGAGCCTTCAAGTACCTCAGCAGCCTATTCAACAACCTGCTCCTTTCTTCACACATGAATAATATTAACAAATTGTTCAATTGTTTAACAAAGGCATAGATGAAGGCCCTTCATGCAAGACTGCAACAACATGTACTATGATTGCTCTGGTGGTCTCTCAGTATGTTAAGAATAGATGGATAATAGATACTGGAGCCTCCAATCATATGACATCTACCCTGCAGTTGTTAAAATCTTGCCACCTTATTCTAGAGTCTGAAAGAAACAAAGTGCATTTACCTACAGGAGATGTAGCACTAGACACACATACAGGGAAATCATCTATGTTTACTAATGAGAACATTAGTGATGTTCTATATATACCTGATTTCAAATAAAACCTCCTTTCAATATCTAAGCTTACCAAGGAGTTGCAGTATTTAGTGGCATTCTTCCCTGACTTCTATATATTTTAGGATCTCTACAGTGGTCAGGTGAAGAGGATTGATAAGGAGGAACTGGGACTCTACATCCTGCAAGGAAGTTCACTGCAAGAAAGTTCATTACCTACTCAAGCTAAGTCTTCAAATAATGTAGTTAAGGTAGTAAATAAAAGTTGTGTTACAACTGACAGTAGCAACAACAATAGTACTAATGTTTCTGATTCTTGCTCATTATGGCATATAAGTTTAGGCCATGATCCAATTGAGGTGATTAGAAATCATGAGTCACTCAGTAAGCTAAAACCTTGTGATCAATCCCATTGTACTGTGTGCCCTTTGGCCAAACAAACAAATCTACCTTTTCAATTGAGCACTACTATTTTAAATGTTGTATTTGAATTAATACACTGTGATGTTCGAAGACCCTATAGGGTACCAACACAAGATGTAAAAAGGTTCTTTGTTACAATTGTATATGACTTTACCAGATATACTTGGATTTGCCTAATTGTTTCTAAGTCAGACACCATGGTTATGCTAAGAGACTTTCTGAATAAAGTGAAGAATGTATTCTTTAGTTTAGTTAAGACTCTAAGAATAGAAAATGGAGGTGAGTTCTTTAGCCATGAGGTCAAGACTCTCATCTCTGACTTTGGCATTAATCATCAAAGCATATGTGTCTACACTCCACAGCAGAATGGTATTGCTGAAAGGAGGCACAGAACTATCCTAAACATGGCTAGGTCACTCAGATTTCAGGCTACAATACCTTTAAGGTTCGAGGGAGAATGTGTCACCACAGTTGTCTACCTGATCAACAGATTGCCCTCAAGAGTCACTGCTAATAGGTCTCCATTTGAAATGATGTAATCTTATGCTCTTTCATTATCTCACCTTAAGGTTTTTGGCTGCCTATGCTATGCTTCTACTCCTAAGGTAGTATACAAGTTTGTCCCTAGAGATGTACCTATAGTGGTCATCGGATATTCAACTACACAGAAGGGGTACAAACTATATGATCTTCATTCCCATACTTTTTTGGTAAGCAGGCATGTAGTATTTCAGGAGGATTTGTTTCCTTTCAAGCACATGAAAGCAGCAGGTACTCCAATCTTTCCAGTCTTAGACCCTATTTCTCTTGATGCAGTACACTATAGGAATGAGAACATACATGTCCCAGGTCCCTCTACTTGTTCACCTGAGACACTTGCTATCTCTCATCATCCGATGGAGACCTCTACACACTTTACTGATGCATTAGAGGCAGAAGTTGAGCAGGCTATTTCTGAGAAAGTCCATCCATCCTCTGCAGACTCTCCAGTGGGTCCTAGAAGGTCATCTAGGCCAAGTAAGCCACCTCGATGGTTACAAGATTATGTAACCAAAGGCTCCAAGCCATCCTGCTCATATCCTCTATCATCTTATGTCACTTATGCAAAGCTCAAGCCAGTGTATCTGCAGGCTCTCTTAGCATATTCAGCTTTGTTAGAGCCAAAGACATTCAAAAAAGCCTCTAGTAACCTAAAGTGGATACAAGCTATGCAACTAGAGATAGCTGCTTTGGAAGTCAACAATACATGGAGTATTGTTGACCTTCCACCTGGTAAAGTACCAATTGGCTGCAAGTGGATTTTTAAAATTAAGTATAGAGCCTTAGGGGAGGTGGAGATATTTAAGGCTCGTTTGGTTGCTAAGGGCTACAGTCAAAGAGAAGGCATTGACTACACAGAGACCTTCTCCCAATATCCAAGATGGTGACAGTCAGGACTGTGGTTGCACTAGTTGCAGCTAAGCAATGGACATCAATGGACTATCTATCAAATGGATGTCCATAATGCTTTCCTTAATGGGGATTTACTAGAGAAGGTATATATGCATGTTCCTAAGGGGTTTAGCAGACAAAGGAAGTCCTTGAAGGTCTGCAAGCTTCACAAGTCCTTTTATGGCCTCAAACAAGCACCAAGACAATAGAACAAGAAGCTGACAGAGTCACTGCTGGGGATGGGATTTCAACAAAGTCACTTTGATTATTCCTTGTTTATAAGAAAAGCAGGCAGTGATCTAGTAGTGATCTTAGTTTATGTTGATGATCTACTCATCACAGGCAACAATCAATCACTACTGAGTCAAACAAGAAAAGACCTCCAAAGTCAGTTCAAAATGAAGGATCTAGGGGAATTGAAATTCTTTTTAGGCATTGAGTTTGCAAGGTCTAAGGAAGAGATTGTAACGTGTCAAAGGAAATATGCTTTGGAACTCATCTCTAAGTCAGGGCTAGGGGGAGAAAAACCAGCAAGAACTCCACTTGAATTGAATCAGAAGTTAACTTCTGAAGAGTATGATAAGTGTATAAGAAGTAATGAGGAGCATGAAGATAAACTACTCAAAGATCCAGGAGGATATCAAAGGCTAGTGGGCAGACTTTTGTACAATGACAAGACCTGACTTAGCTTTTGTTGCACAAGTGCTGAGTCAATATATGCACTGTCCAAAGGCATCTCATATGGAAACAACACTTAGAGTAGTAAGATATCTAAAAGAAGCCCCAGGTTTAGGGCTGTTGATGTCTGCATAGAATACCAACAAGCTGAGTGCTTATTGTGACTCAAACTGGGGAGCATGTTTGCAAACCAGAAGTTCTGTAATAGGCTATTTGGTAAAGTTTGGGGATGCATTGATCTCTTGAAAGTCGAAGAAACAAAAGGCAGTGTCCAAAAGCTCAACTGAAGCTGAGTTCAGAAGCATGGCTTCATGTACAGCTGAAATAACTTGGCTTATAGGACTATTCAAAGAGCTTGGAGTAGATGTGGAATTGCCTGTGAAGCTTAGGTGTGACAGCAAAGCTGCAATCCAAATAGAAGCCAATCCAATTTTTCATGAATGAACCAAGCATATAGTCATTGGTTGCCACTTTGTAAGAGAAAGAATTACACATGGAATACTAAGAACAGAGCATGTTTCAACTAAAGAACAACTGGCTGACCTTCTCACAAAGAGTCTAGGAAAACTTCAATATGATTACTTGCTAAGTAGACTTGGAGTACAAAATTTGTTCAAGCCATCAGCTTGAGGGGAAGTGTTAAGTGTACTCAAGTCTACCTAACTCTAGTTAGTTCGTTTAGGTAGTTAATGTTATTATAAGTTAAGCAAGTAGTTAGCTAGTGAGTATAATATGTATAAATAGAATAGCAAAACAAAAAATTAGCTTGTACAGTACATTTTAGTCAATAACAGAATCAATTATTCTCTCACTGTGTCAACTGTCTTCTCGAAGCTTCTTCTCCCTCTTCTTCTTCTCGAGCTCCAGCCCTCATAGCAATGGAAGTTAACAAATTCCCCTTCCACGTTAGGCCATGTAAGGAGACTATATGAACCCATCTGCATTGAGAGGTTATACAGTTAATTCAACTTAGGTCCATGTTAATACAAAATAGGGAGATGAAAGATCATTAAAAGTGGAATAAGCAAGCAAATAATTCAACCAAGGAAATCGAATTTCCTTAGCTCGGCTATAACAAGCAGTGGGTGTCGGTCGGTTCGGTCGGTTATTATAAAAGTACGGTTCGATTTATCGGTTTTCGATTTTATAATATTAATAACCAAATCAAACTAAAGTATTTACGGTTTGTAGCGATTTTTTCAAGGTTCTGTTCGGTTATTTTTGATTTAATTTTTCGGTTATTAACGGTTTAAGATTTTTATAATACAGAATGTGTGTCGAGTTGTCTTTACTTTTCCCCCAAGAAGCAAACTCCTCATTCGTGCTATGTTGAACACAAGGGCACATAAATAGTTTAGCAGTGTTTGTTTAGTAGAAACTGACCATAAAGTTGTCTGGAAATAGAAATCTTTAAGTATAGTAGTTTACAACTTCTTAGAAATGATCTTTCCCAGCGAACACACTACTATAATATTTTTGCCATGATTTTAGCCTTTTTCCATAGAAAAGATAAACAAGAGAATGAAAAGACCCAGAAAAATAAAAAAGGAGTGACTTTTGTATTAAAAAAGTCCATTTGAACATTTTTCAGTTCTCATACCTTAACGAAAAATAGATCCTCCTAATTGGTTCACGGTGAAAATTTTGAAAACGAAAAAGGGTCTTATGGAAATTGGTTAGGTTAAAACATAAACTATATATCTAAGAACTACAAAAGTACTAGTAGTAACTTAGAATAGACCCTTATTTTAGTTGTAATAATAATTACTTTATCGACGTTGGAGAACTTACTAAAAATAACCAAAAATTATGGCTCGATTAACGTGAAGAGCACATGTTTTTAGTTTAAAATACAAAGTATGTGTCAGATGGGTTTTGGTAAATTGGGTGAGTTTCAGAATTCAGATGGGTAATAAGTTTTGGACTCATACCCAAAATTTTGGTTTTTCGGTTTAACCGAAACACAAAATACCAAAATCGTAAACTACACCGAAAAATCGAAATTTAATAATTTAAAATCCATGCACCAACCGAATAACCGATTAAACCGAAACCGAAAAATCGAGGCGGCCGAAATTATGTCCACCTCTAGTTTCATTCTCTGACGAAAAAAGTAACATGTATACTGGTAGAGGCGGCTATCCAGCATATAACACATGGGTTCCTGTATATATATTAACAAATTCCCTAAATAAAAAATTATTTTGGTGCATAAAATATCTCACGTTCACGTAGGGTCCCAGAGAATATCACTACTAGAAATTCGGCAAAAACCGATCAAGGTCGACCGACCAACTTTGGTCGGTAAAAAAAACCGACCAAAGTTGGTCATTTTTTCTTAATTTTTTTTTTAACGAAACCGACCAACTTTGGTCGGTTTTCTTTGGCGCAAAAATGCGGGAAACTATTTTTGAGTCCCGCAAAATTTATGTTTCAAGAAACCGACCAACTTTGATCGGTTTTTCAATTAATATAAATAAAAATTAATAGTAAAAAAACCGACCAAAATTGGTCAGTTAATTCGGCGGGTCATTTAAAAAAACCGACCAACTTTGGTCGGTAATTTTACTTTTTAATAAAACCGACCAACTTTGGTCGGTTATTTTCGTGCGAAAATACAATTAAAGAGTATAAATCAAATAAAAGACAGTCTTAAAACAAAATGTACCAATGGTCTAGTGATAGAATAGTATCCGGCCACAGTACAGACCCCGGTTCGATTCCCAGATGGTGAATCTTTTTTTTTACATAATTAAAATACCGACCAACTTTGGTCTTGCAATATTTGTTTTTGAATTTAATTGACCGACCAAAGTTGGTCGGTAATTTCTGACCAACTTTGGTCGGTATTCCTTTCCGACCACAAAAATACCGTCCACACGTAAATGGTCGCGTTTTGGTCGGTTTTTGGCCATTATCGACCAACGTTGGTCGGTTTTTTTGGTCGGTTTTTATCTAATTTCTAGTAGTGTATGGTATTGGCAGTCTAGCCTAACGTAAGCGTTATTGGCTGATTCCACAAATGTTTGAATGTGGACCCAATCATATATTAGTGTATAGTAACTTGAAGTTGCCGTAAAAACTTATAAATTTCAAAGTCTGGATTCGCCTCTAGACTCAAGTATAATTGCAGAGCCACCTTAGGCGAATTGGTACTCCTTCGCAGGAAAATTACTTTGTGTAGTTAGGTTAAAAAATTATTTTTATGTAAATATGCTATATGTTGAATCCCCTTAGTTTTTTTGTGTGTTTACTTCTTTATAGTTTGACTCCACTTAATAAAATTCATGACTTCACCCCTATTGAGGTAAAGACCCTGTGCATGTAACTACCCCTAATGGAAACCAAAACTTAGGCACATCATGTATTAAGGGCTATAATCACCAAACACCAACAATAAAAGATATACAAGGGACAGTGACGTGCCATAATTATAAGATTTAATTTGCATCTCATTATTTTTTTTGTTGGAATATGACTTAGCTAATAAAGCGTTGAGCACGAACGAGAAGGAAAGGTTGTGGAAGCATATACGTAGACAACTAAACTCTGGCCTTACAAAGTATTTTAATCACCGCAACGCAAGTATATGATGTGTGCGTCGCTTTAATTTGTGATCGCATATGCTTGAAATTGAGAGGTGGTTTCCTTAGAGAATATGTCTCTTAACCCTATGTGTTGTGCGTACCAGTTTCTGTCCTTGTTTTTCGCATTTGTCCAAGCCACTTAATTAAAAATTTACGGGATTTAATCTGTAATTATCTTAAAATAATCACTAGTATGATTGTGTAAATTAACAAGATTTGTACATATGTTTGAGATTTTTTTTACTTTTAGCCCGCCATAACTTATTTACATTCGGTAGTCGAAAAAGTGTATAAAATTTATATAATTTCTGTATATAACATACATAATGTATATATATACAAAAAATATATTATTTTTTTCGGCTATTTTTTTTAGAGCGGCTATACAATGTCATTTTCCTCCAAAATAAAGTTTTGACTTATGATTCTGCTGAAAAACGCGCGAAGAAGTACGAGCCCATAGGCTCATTAGGAGAATGGACTTGATGCTAAGGCTGAGAAGCTTAGGATACAAATGGAGGAAGGACGTTTAGTGTGCTTAACAGCTGCCATAGTTACTTAGTGTTGCTATTATTATAGTAAAGTTCTTAATTACCTACAATAGAAGTAAGGTCCACTTAATGTTTGAATGTCAGTATGCATTTGACTGTTAAAAGAACAGCCACATACATACAGAAAATTAAAGAGCTCTTTTTCCCTTTTATATTATTGGTATGCTTTGCTTGTATTGTATTCAAAGCACGGATGACAACTGATGGCAAAAGCACAACAACGTACGAGTTATTATTTGTGTAAGAACACCATTTACAACGAGATAACATTTATATTCTTTAAATTGTACATAACTTGATTACCCTTGTGCTTTCACAAATAAATTGTCATTTTCGCTGTATCTACGTTGCTAATTATTTATATGTTTGAACATACGTTCAGAGGTTTGCAAAGTAGCGTGCACAACATGTCAAGAGAAGGCAAATAGAAAAAGAGAGAAGTGTGTTTAATGTATTATACTAGTGTACAAATGAAATATTGAATTCTCTACATATATAATAGTAGCTAAATACCCAATTTCCATGTGTGTTGAATTTTTGATAAAGACTTTGTTCTCTACTCCCAACAACTGTGAACTAGCTACCTTCTTCATGATTGTCTTTCATATACAGTTTCCTTTCTCTTTCTTCTCGCTCATATGCCTTCTTCAAACGAAACACTAGGTCCCAAGGGAATGTATAGTCTTAAAAAAAGTCACAATCTAACTAGTAATGTCACAAGTTCGAATTCGAACCAGGCAAGTGTTGGCTTGAGTAAGTTGTTCCGATGATTGACAAAGAAACACACAAGAATCAGGTCCATATACAGTGTACACAAACACGGGCAGATTCAAGCACAAGGCATGCACGTGAAGGAGATAAGCTTAAGTGATTATATCTGATATTTCCTGAACGAAAAGGTTGTATAATTGATAAGAAGAAGGACTCCTTACTCGAAGAGAACTCTATCCTACATAAGGAAGGAGTTAGAAGTTGAAGATAACTAGAACTCTTCCACCATGGAAGAGAATAGCACTAGAACTCTAGTTTTTTCCTATTCTAGTAACTCTATATATGTTGACGGCCAATTTTGACCCTCCCTTTTAAAATTAATTTATTCACGCTTAATAATTTACAATAAATACTTTAAAAATATTTTCTATTAATGATTATCTATTTTATAAATTAATTAAGTATTAGTTTCAAAATTAATCATATAGTACTGATATTGTGTAATTACAAATGTATTTACTATAATAAAAAAATAACTTTTGTATATACATTACATAGGTTTTATAATTTGACAAAATTACTCCTTAATTTCTAGTGAATTAAGTTACTATGTTAATATTTTGAAATAAGTGTTATAATTCAAAATATGTGTCATTTATAGATAATTAATTAAAATAATTAGCAATATATAGTAATTATAATTTTACCATATTTTTTATTGAAACTGTTAAGTTTATTTAAATTGATTTTAAAAGGGTTAAAAAACTAAGAGACTACAATTGCAATTCCTTAACTAAATACAAAAATGGCTATTAGTTAAATTATTTTTAGCCCAAATACCAAGCCCAATTCGGATTTGACCCAGCCCATCTCATTTCAAGTTGGCAATCCATGCCACTCCTTGCGAACCAATGAGATCCTGCCACATCACCCTCCTTTATCACTCACAAATCAAACACACATACATCTGAACCATTGATCCATCTGATCAACGACTCCCATTTAATCACTGATTTTCCTTTAATTTTTAAAATAGCCGCCCAAAGACCCCCTCTCCACCGTTCAAACCTCATAATCCAATGGCCATTAAAATTCTTTTTCAAAAAATCCTAAATGCCCAAAATTTAGGGTTGTTGATCACCAGATCAAACGGCCCGTATCCTATCTCCTACGCTTAACCTTAGAGACTCCCCAATACCCCCTAAAACCCTAAATCATTTGTCACCTGCCCAGCCGCCCTTATTTCCCCTTCCTATCTCTTTTCTCTCGTCTGCCCTAGCTCCATCAATCAACAAACCTTGCACAAATTAGCGCAAGGTCGTGAAATTAACCACACATCATCTCATTTGACCCCCATATCGATGATTCTCATTGAATTTTTGCATGTTTCATCATCGAAATTCAAATCTCCTAAATCCAAACCCTAACCCCAGAGATGAAACTTCAAATCGCCCTTGACCTTTCAAATCCATGGCATGCATGGTTATTCATTTTGTTCCTGTAATCTTGATCTCGTCATTCTTTCTATTTTCACCATTCAATTTCAAAAGCCTTAATCAAAGAAGTCAGACCAAAAGATAAAACTTCAACTCGCCATATTTTCTTTCATCATTTCCAATCGAAGCATGCATGAGATGTTAGCTGGCTTCATCATTGATATTCGACACCCAAAGGTCAAATGCAATGACCTATGGGTATTAGAATTCTGATCGGTGGTTTCTTGTGCTTCAACTTTCAGTCTTTCATATCTCTCCACTTAGGTAAACTCAAACACTGATTTCCCCTCTGTTCTCTCTGATTTTACCTATCTATGCTCAAATCATGAACTCATCGTCACTCTCCACTATCTTAGTTTGAAATATGAAACTCTAAGGCCTTAAATGGCACTATAAATAGGACATTTAATGTTCTCATCCAAAAACAACCTAACACTAAATACACATACAATCACAAACACTAAGCACACAAAGACACTAAGAACATTCAGGTTTATGGTCTTAGCTTTCTTACTCTTCCACTCTTTTGTCGAGTTCTTTTGTTGGTTCGAGATCGAAGGTTATGGGATCTTGAGCAACAAAAAGAATTAGTTTGGTCTGCTACCCTTAAGAAGGTCAACATCTTTCTCTCCCTTTTTCTTTTGTTCATCTCTCTTAATCATTTAGATATGTCAAGTTAAGTTCTGTAGATTATAATTATGTTGTATGTGCTTTATATATTTGATATTTCTGCTTTGTTAGTTTGATAACCTTTTATGGTCAGCTTGTTCTATTCTGATTCTCTAAAGTGATAATCGATTAAATCTTTGATAATTTTTTATCTTTGTTCTGAGTTTTCCTACAGTCTCCATGCCTGAATTCTTACATGTTTATGTTCAATACAAACTCCATAGTTCTCAGTGACTTGCAGTAAACTCATCTCTGTCTTATTGCACTTCTATAATTTTGTGAGTTTTGAAAGCTGAGTTTACCACCTGATAGTTATGACTGAAATGAAATCTGAACTAAGATGACTTATATCCCCTTGTCTTTTATCCTTGAGCATAAACTTGAAGTGTCTCTGCTTGTGTTTTATCCAACTATTTTACTGAGTTACTACTATAGTCTTTTACTTTATTTTAGCTATCATTATTGTTGAACCAATCATGCTCATCTAAACTTCATGCATTTCCCTTCACTGATGATTCCGTTGAGACTTCATCTTGTTTCCTTGCACCTCATTTGCCTTATGGCCGATTTCATTATTTGGTAACCTTAATTGATATACTCCTGAAAATTCAATATGTCCATGTCACTTAAGTTGAAAGAATTTAAGTGATTAGACACTTTCTTTCTCTACATCTGTATCTACTAACTCTGAGGATCATATATGAGCTATCACTATGACCTTTTTCGTGATCATACTCAGCTGTTATAGGAAACTATCTTATTTACATCAAACTGTCTCCTTCTCCTGAAACTTTTTGTTGTATATATTCTGTTAAGGTTAAGCTATCTTCCCCATAGTGTAAGTAATGATTTTGTTTCGATAAAGTCAACTGATAATTACTGCATAACTAAGTTCGTTTGTCCCATAATCATGTTGAGATCTTCATATACATGTGCAATTCAAAACTTGTGCAATACATCCCTACCATTAATATTTTCAGCCCCTATTGATTTTGTAAAGTTTGCATGCATCTATATTTAACTTATCTTCCATGAAGAAAGGACTTAGACACTATGCTATAATCAAGTGATCCTTTTAGGAGTTGAAGCATGATCACTTCATACCTATATGCTCAACTAGATTTATGTTTGAGTTTGAACTTGTTTTGATGCAATGTTTTCCATCTCCTTTCTTTACCAATATGTTAATTTGGTTCTGTAATTGGTTCTGTAATGTGTAAAGTTCCTTTACCTATATGAGATCACTACCTCATTTATTTTGCCTATGAACCGTTGACTGAATGTTTCTAGCCTCCTTTCTTAACTCTGTAACACCATGTTCTACCTTGAGTTATGCTCAGCCCTCCCCCTTATTGTTAACCTGAAGCGGAACTTGACTCCCAAATCTTATGAAGCCCGTTTGTTGATATTATATGAACACATTGACTTGCTAATACTATTAGAAGCATGACCCTATTGTGACCTTAGGGGTTCCATGTTTGAACCTGTGCATTTGTAGTCATGATGGGAGCTTAATCCCATGACCTTGATAACCTCTCTGTAACAATGGCTGACTATGATTAATGACAACAAAAGATTTCCAATGCGAATTATTTGCTAAGTAAAGCCACAATATTAATATATAATTTTCTCTACCATATTAATCTTATTCTTGCTTCAATTATCTGTTTGTGTATTTTTCATATGCATCAAAGTATGATCTGTAGTTAGAACACGCCGAATATATTGAATATATATCTAATGACCTCTTTATTTTTGACATGTATCCGCCTCTCTTCACTGCTAGGCCTACCTTCTTGAGGCCCAATCACGTAGTCTAGTCCTCTTTCCCTCAAATCTTTGTCATTACTTACTATCTTGTTAGTATAGTTTACTGTTTCTGTAAGTTTAAATTAATGTTAGTTATGTCTTTGTTATTGTTTATATCTCATGTATATAACACTCATACATTAGATCTATGCTTTTCTTTTATGTTTTAATATCATATAAACTTAGGCAAGCCTTAAATAAAATAGGATTTAAAAGGAAAATTAGTTAGAAGTAGATCCTTAACTCGCTAATTATAATCTGCTCGCAAATTATTATGTTTTTCACTCACCCTTCTTTCCTTCAAAGATTTTAAAATCTAGAACTCAGCAAAACAACAGCTCTATTTCAAAAAGGGAAATCAGATCTCAACTTCATTGTCAAAAGGAAATCAGAACTTCAAGAACTGTCACCTTTAAGGAATTTTTGGCAAATAACCTCTTCTTTGAAAACCCTCTGAATCTAAGATAATTATAGCCTCACCTTCTTACAAAACATCGCTTTAGAGTTATGTAAATAATTATCCCCCAAATGAAAGTATTTTCATAACTCAATCTCTTTTATAAACTTATAAAATCTAGACCACTTATATGCCAATTTCAAGACTCTTTTAATATTTCTTATGAGCCTCTTCATAAACTCATATCCCTTTAGGATCCTACATTCTTTCTATCAATATCATATTTAGGTATACAGTATGCAGCATTCCTTATCGCTAGTCAAAGCATTTTACAAATAATTGATCCCAAACTTAGTTTAAATCCCATGGAGCTACCTTAGGTAGATTTTAAGGGGTGCATAACACCTTCCCCTTAGAAGAACAAAAAGCCTTACCCATAATCTCACTGGCTAGCAGACTAATAATAAGAACATGACTTAGTAATCAAATAGGTACCCTACTATACATTTAAATATTAGGTGGCAACTCTCTTTCATCAACAATAGAGAAACCACAAGTTGAATCCTTTCTTGACTAGTG
Organism: Nicotiana tomentosiformis; assembly: GCF_000390325.3. Taxonomy (NCBI): domain Eukaryota; kingdom Viridiplantae; phylum Streptophyta; class Magnoliopsida; order Solanales; family Solanaceae; genus Nicotiana; species Nicotiana tomentosiformis. Next base: position 114,375,002 of record NC_090812.1, read on the forward strand.
CAAAGTAGGATGCAACACTATATATATATATATATATATATATATATATATATATATATATATATATATATATATATATATAGGTCATTCTCTTTTATAGGTGACACACAAACGCTGAAGTTAAGCAAGAATTGAGAGCAAACTAGCAAGGCATTTTGCAAGCAATTCCTGAGTGATTCAAGTATGTGAACCTTAAGCTACATGAACTAGATAAAAGAACCCATTCCAAGTGTCTGTCTTTTATTCTTGTTTCATTGTAGTAGGGCTTTTGAGTTATACCTTTCATCTTTCTTTAGAAATATTCGTACTAGGTGCTCTGAGTATGTTGTTCAAGTTAGAATTAACTTGAAATTGTCGCAATGGCCTGAGGCTGGTTGCCATAAAGGGTTAGAGGTAATCCTTAGGTTTACAAGAGTTTTGTAAATGTTGTTTTTGGCTTAGTGATTTAGTGAAGTGTTGGGAAAAATCCTACAGGGTATTAGGTCGTGGTTTTTTCACCTTTTGCGCCGAGTGTTTTTCACGTAATTATTAATTCTACAGTTGTAGTGTAAGAAACGTATTGAAGAACCAAGTTCTTCTATAAACTAGTGAACACGAAAATTGGACACCACTCAAATCACCCTCCCCCCTCTTGTGTAGTATTGAAGTATAATACATCAATTGGTATCAGAGTGGGTTATTCCTGAAGAGGCTAACACCTTAGAAGAAGATTAAGATGAGTGCGCCACCTGGAAATTGGGAAGGGAAATCCATTGCTAGGCCACCACTCTTTAATGGCCAGTACTACTCTTGGTGGAGGTCAAAAATGAGACATCACATTTGGGGAGAGGACTATGAGCTATGGGACATTGTCATTGATGGCCCCGTGGCTACCTTGAAGAAAAATGCTGAAAGAGTAGAGACATGAGCTGATTACAATGCTAAGGACCTGAATAAGTGAGAAAAGAATGCCAAAGCCAAGAAGTGGCTTATTTGTGGGCTTGGTCCAGATGAGTACAACAGAATCCAAGGTTGTTCCAATGCTAAGCAAATTTCGGACACACTGCAAGTGGCCTATGACGGAACAACTCAGGTGAAGAAATCTAGAGGAACTCTATTGTACTCTCAGTATGAAAACTTTACTATAAAGGATGGAGAAACCATTCAGGAGATGTACACAAGGTTCACTATATTAACAAATGAACTAAAGTCACTTGGAAGGATTATCCCTGAAGAAGAAAGAGTTGAGAAGATACTTACTAGGGTTTTGCCAATTACTTGGGAAAGCAAGATCATTGCCATTGAGTAATCAAAGAATATTGCTACTCTCTCTCTGGATGAATTGATTGGGAATCTTATTGCCTAAGAACTTAGGAGACAACAATGAAAATGGATGTACCTAAGAAGGAAATGAGTTTGGCACTCAGAATCACTGAAGGTTCTAAATTGGAAGATGATGAAATAGCAATGATCACCAGAGACTTCAAGAAGTACCCAAGGAGAGGAAAGGGCACTTCAAGAAGTGGAAGCTACAGCAAAGCAAGAGCTCCAGAGAAGCAAACCAATGATGGCTGCTACAAGTGTGGAAAAACTAATCACATGATCAAAAACTGTCCTTTGCGGGAAATTGAATAGAACAAAGAAAGAGTTGTACGAAGGAGCAGGAAGAAGAAACGGGTTCAACCCAAGAAAGGCAACAACAAAGGATGAACCAACGCTATGGTCGCTGCTTCGGGAGAAAGCTCAGATGAAAGCTCAGATGATGATGATAAGCGAGTACTGATGGCCATTGGAGAATATGATGAAGAAACTGAGGTAAGTGTCCTTCATCTCAAAGACAAGATTAAATTTTTGTCTAAAAATGATTATCTGAGTTATTACTAGAACTAATTGATGAATCTGAGGATGTGAATAATGAAAAGGAATAGCTGTCAAAAGAATGTGTGATTTTGAAAGCTAAGTACAAAAACATGGAACTTAGGGCTTGTGAAACTAAAAGTGAAAATACTTTGTTGAAGAACCAGGTTCATGCACTTGATACAACTATCCTAGAACTTAGATCTGGAAATCTAAAATTGAAATTAGGAACCGGCAAAAAGACAGCTGATCACACACAACTCATTTTAGAAGAAAATATAGGAAAAATAAAAGATGAGTTGTATAAGAGGGATGAAGTGGTAAGAGTCTTAAAGGAGGATCTGAACAAGGCCAAGCATGAGTTGGATAGAACTTGTAAATGGAACAGGTCCTATTATGCACTTTCATGGACACAATAACATCATAGTAGCAACAAAAGAAGACTTGGTTTTGGGAACTCTTCACCTAAGTTGAATCCCAAAAGCAAGTACCTCACACTCCTTGAGAACAAGATTTGCACATACTGTGGTAACACTGGTCACTATAAGAGTGAATGCACTACAAAAGAGAAGGCAAGTCAAAAGAACAAAAATATTGTTCTAGGGAAAAATAGGCTGCCAAGTTGAGCTTAAAAGAATTTGATTCATCCTTTTGTTTATAGAAAGGGACCCAAACTAGTTTGGGTTCCTAAGACTAACCCCTGATTTCTTTTTGCAGATCAAGTGCAGGGGAGAAGCCAAATATGGTACATGGATAGTGGTTGCTTAAAGAACATGACATGAAGTATAAACCAATTCCTTTCACTTGAGGACCTTAAAGGAGGTAATGTCTCCTTTGGAAATGGAAAGAAAGGTGAGATCATTGGGGTTGGAAAGGTAGGTAAGACTGATTCTTACATTATTAAGGATGTCTACTTGATAGATGGACTAACGTATAGTCTAATAAGTGTATCACAACTGTGTGATAGAGGTAACATGGTAGCATTTACCTCTACAAAATGCTTTGTGATAAATCTTACCACTAACAAGATAGTTTTCCAGGGAAAAACAGTGAATAACATATATTTGGTGGATCTGTATACACTTTCAGATAATGAACTCACTTGCTTAAGTGTGTTGGACAATGATCCCCTCCTTTGGCACAAAGAGACTTGGACATGCCAGTCTAAGCCAACTCAACAAACTAGTCTCCAAGGACTTGGTGGTAGGGTTGCCTAACATTAAGTTCAAGGAAGATAAAGTTTGCGAGGCTTGTGCAAGGTGGAAGCAGGTAAGATCCTTTTTTAAAAGCAAGAAAATGGTAAGCACTACCAGGACGATGGAACTGGCCCATATGGATCTATGTGGACCAATGAGAACACTGAGCAGAGGTGGTGAGAGATATGTTATGGTGCTTGTTGATGATTACTCTAGGTTTACTTGGACATTATTTTTAACATCTAAAGCTGAAGCATTTTACATGCTCACTTTATTTGTTAGAAAAACGCAGAAACAACTAGGTAATCAACTTGCATCAATTAGATTTGATCATGGTACTGAATTTGAGAATGCTGAATTTTGTGATAAGCATGGAATAGATCATAACTTTTCTACTCCTAGGACTCCACAACAAAATGGAGTAGTTGAAAAAAAGAATAGGATATTAGAGAAAATGGCTAGGACTATGCTACTTTCTAGTAAATTCCCTCATAGCTTCTAGGCAGAAGCTATGAACACTGCATGCTATATCATAAATAGGTGAATGACTAGACCTCTTGTTGAGAAGACTCCCTATGAGTTACTTAAAGGAAGAAATCCAAATATATCCCACCTTAGGGAATTTGGATGAATAAGCTTTGTGCACAATAATGGAAAAGACTCCCTGTGTAAGTTTGATCCCAGAAGTGATGGGGAGTATTCTTCGGATATTCTTCATATAGTAAAGCTTGTAAGATTTATAACAAAAGAACTATGTGTGTAGAAGAAAGTGTACATGTGGTTTTTGATGAAACTAACATTCTGTCTAAGAGGAAGGAACATGATGATGAAGCAATTGGGCTGGTAAGAAACTCAAATAAAACCACAGCCCATACTGAAGCTGCACCAGAGGAAGGAATAGGTGATGGAACATGTCTTTCCACCCAGGGCAACCTGACAGGGGGAACTGAACAGAGAGGAACTGATCCTCAAACCTCGAGGGAGCCTGTCCATGAACTTGTTCCTCAACAACCAAACATTAAAGGAACATCTAAGGAAAACCAGCTGGTTATGAAACCTTACAAGTATCAAGGTTCTCATCCCATTGGGAATATAATCATTGACCCAACCTATAGAATCAAAACCAGATATTCTTTAAAGAACCTCTTTGCTTTTGATATTTTTTTATCTTTTATTGAACCTAGAAATGTTACTGAGACTTTGCAGAATACAAACTGGGTGAACGCAATGCAAGATGAACTCAACCAATTTGAGAGAAGTCATGTTTGGCATCTGGTACCAAGACTCAAGGACAGATCAATAATTGGCACAAAATGAGTTTTCAGAAACAAACTTGATAAAGATGGAGCAGTTACAACGAACAAGACAGGATTTGTGGTTCAAGGATATATTCAAGAGGAGGGCATAGACTATGATGAGACTTTTGCTCCAGCTGCAAGATTGGAAGCAATTAGACTCCTTATAGCTTTGTTGCTTACATGGAATCCACTCTCCATCAGATGAATGTCAAGAGTTCCTTCCTCAATGGATATATAAAGGAATAAATGTTTGTCAAGCAACCTCCTTGATTTAAAAACAAGGAATATCCTAATCACGTGTACAAGCTTGACAAGGCACTTTATGGGCTCTAGCATGCTCCAAGAGCATGATATGAAAGATTGTCTAAATACTTTATTGAGAATGGCTACAAGAGAGGTAAAATTTATAATACTTTATTCTTGAAATAAAAAGGTAAAGATCTCTTGGTAGTTCATATATATGTTGATGATATAGTCTTTGGAGAAACTACAGATAGGTTAAGTAAATAATTTGCTAAGTTAATAGGGAGTGAATTTGAAATGAGTATGATGGGTGAGCTTAATTTTTTTTTAGGCTTACAAACTAAACAAAATTCAAATGGAACTATGATCCATCAGCAGAAGTATCTGAAATAGTTGCTTAAATGGAAGACTCCAAAGAAAGTGACACTCCTATAGCAACAACCACAAAATTGGATATAGATGAACCTGGTTCATCTGTTGACCATAAGATGTATAGGGGAATGATTGGCTCTCTGTTATATTTCACTACGAGTAGACCTGACATTGTTTTTAGTGTAAGCCTTTGTGCTAGATTTCAGGAAAATCTAAATGAGTCTCACTTGGCTGTTTTCAAGAGGATCTTGAGATACCTAAAAGGCACCACTGATATCTGCCTATGGTATCTAAAAGGTAGTAATTTCAACTTAGTGGGATATGTTGATATTAATTATGCAGGTTTTCTTGTGGATAGAAAGAGCATTTCATGTATGGCACACTTTCTTGGCTCATGTCTTGTGTCTTGGACCACTAAAAAGCATACTTTTGTGGCCTTGTCTACTACAAAAGTTGAGTATGTGGCTGCTGCCTCATGTTGTGCTCAATTATTGTGGATCAAACAGTAATTAATGGACTTTGGAATTGATGTAGGTTGTATCCCCATATTTTGTGATAACACCAGTGCAATTAGTATGACCAAAAATCCAGTTCATCACAAAGGAACTAAGCACATAGATGTTAGGCATCACTTTTTGAGGAACAACTATGAGAAAAGTTTGATTAGTGTGGAATTTTGTGCTACTAACAAGGAAATAGCTGACATCTTCATAAAAGCTCTAAATAGAGATTTTTTTGAAAGGAACATGTTAAAATTAGGGATGATTAAGATCACTTAAAAGGAACTAGTTCTAACTCAATAATTGGTTAGATAATTTGTGATCTTTGTAAATAATTAGATTAGATTTTGCCCAGTCTCATACTTTCACTAGTATACTCTTGTGCCATGTGTTAAAATGTCTCATTAATATCTAATTATATTATCTTTATTTCTTGGACAAATTAGACTTACACAAGATAATTCTCAGTAAAGAACCTGGTTCATCAAGATTACATGGTATGTACTCTCCATTCTTCATATTTTAAAATAATTGTATTTGGATCATGATCAAAAAGAGAGTCCCATTTAATCCCAATCTCCCTCAAGTCTATCTGTTACAAACGAATCAGTTTCACCAACAAAGAGTCTCACATGCCATAATTGCCTAGATTCCAGGAAAAAGTCTAACGTACATTCAAACTGACTTTCCCAGTTTGATTAGACTTCTGAACTTGAAAAAGAAAATGTTACCCACTCCAACTCTCCCTCTTAAAATTGAATAGGCCTTAACTATTTCTTCATTTCTAATTTTCCAGCCGCCAAAAATTCTCTTTATCTTCTCTCATCTCTTCTACACACACACATCTCTTCTACACACACACATCTCCTCTACATACATCAATGGAAAAGCCATATGAAAACCCTTCTTAACCACCCAAAGAATCATCATCTATACCTTCAACCACACCTATATCTAAGAAAGGATGGTTCAAGATGTTTGGTCGTAAGACAGTCGCTGGCAGTGAACAAATCAATATAATAAATGAAAAATTGAAAGCAAGACAAGAAGAAGAACCTTTCAAGTCTGCAACTGAGGGAGAAGAAACTGTTTCATCTAAAACAAACAGGTAACTTTTGGTCTAAATATTGCTTCAATCTTTCAAGTCTACAGCTAAGGGAGAAGAATATGTTTCATCTAAAATAGACAGGTAACTTTTGGTCTAAATATTGCTTCTGAGGTCATTTCTTAAGTTGCTGAGAATTTGGAGAACATATTTATTCCGGTTGGTATGATTGCTGGAATAGAAACTACTGTAGTCTAGTATAGTTTGTGGTAAAAATAAAAGAAAAAATAAAAAGAGAGTGAGGGTGTTAAAGAAGATGTAATGGGAAAGGGAAAATGAGTGGTTAAACCTTCACCTACTCCTGTTGGGTTGACTGAGGAAACAAGGGCGATGGTGTTATGGAGTGAGGAAGTTGTAGAGGAGGAAGAAAGTTGGAGAGAAAAAAGGAGATAGTGGATCTGGTAGGGAACACAAGAAGAGAAAGGTTGCCTCTTCTATCCCTGTAGAGACTCCTCCTACAAAAGAAAGAGCTACAAGGAGTCAGAAGAAGTAGAGTGAGGCTGAACTTGAAAGAGCCTTAGAAGGGAGTAAAAGAAAAGTTGTTGCAAAGGGAAAGAAAAAAGTGAGTGAAACTGTTGAGAAAATTGAGATTGAGGAGATGGACCTGGTCCTTCATGATCAGGACGAGAATAATGAGGTGGAGGTTATGACTCCAAAAGTAAAGAAAAAAAAGACTTCAAAAAAGAAGTCTCTTTCAAAGCATGTTGATGCAGAGCCTTCAACCTTAGTAAAAAGAACCAAGTCTGCCAGGAAATCTAGGAAAGTACAAGTAGTAGAAGAAGAAGAAAGTGAAAAAGAAGAGGAAACTGATAAGGAACATGACAAATTGGGGATGTTTGGAAAGCGAACAATCTTGAAAGTTAGACTCCTCAGGGACTTGGAGGAGGAAGGAATGGTGATGCTGCTGGAGAAGCTTGAACTTCAGGGATGGACGGACATGGTCCTTCTGATTGAAGGAAGACTAGCCAGATCTAAGGTTATGGAGTTTATGGCTAACTGTGAAATCAAGAATGGCAGGTCACCAGTGTAGTAAAAGGGGTGACTGTGAGCTTTGACGACAAGGAACTGGGAGAAATTCTAGGGGTCCCTGATGAAGGGTACAATGACTATAAAAATCTGAAATGGTCAAGCCTAGAAAACATTCACACCTCCCTTGCCATTACAAGAAAATTTGTTGATAATGGGTTAGAGCTACAGCCAAAGGCTGTGTACAAACATGAGAAGAAGCCTGCCCACAAGTTGCTCGTCGAATTTGTTAACAAGGTTGTGTTTCCTAGGTAGGAAAGAAGTCACATTGCCACCTTCATGGACATAGTCCTTATGGAGTGTCTGGATAGTGGGAGGCAGATCAATTGGCCGGGGTTTATCATCCAACTCCTTGATAGGGTACTAATTGGCACCAAGATGCATGTCTTACCCTATGGATTAATTCTCACTGTTGTGCTTGCTCACTCCAAGATTCCCCTCAAGAAATGGGATGTTAGCACAAGTAAAGAACACTTTGGGGCCAACACCTTGACTTCATATGACTATGAAGTCCATACTGCTCCCAAAGAACCTGGTTCATCCAAGACGGTGCCTGTGAACAGAAAAGTGAGAGCCTTGGTGCAGGAGAGTGGGGCTAAGGATGCTGAGATTGAGAGGCTAAAGAAGAGGTTGGCTGAAGAAGAGGCTGGCTGAAGTAGAAACTGAGAGGGATGCTCTTAGAACTGAGCTTGCAAAGGAAAAGAAGAATAATGAAAGCATTCTTCATGATATGTTGAAGCTGCTTCAGGCCATAAACCAAGAACCTGGTCCTTCCCAGCCTTAAAACCTTCCTAGCCTAGTTAGAAAACCAGTGACCCGGATGGGATGTTTGTTTTGTCTTTTTGCTCATGATGTAGTACTTTTATTTCCTTCTATGCTTTGTGGATGACTCTTATCAATGATAATCAACTGCTTTTTCTCTAATTGTTTGTTGATGTTTCTTATGGCTAATATCTTTAGATTGATAAGTGATACTTGACTCCATGATTGCATTTGAAGTAGCCTAAATGGCCATAAGTAATATTTTTCTAAAATCTAGTTATCTAACATATTTATGCAAGTTTTCAATGATGCCAAAAGGGGGAAGATAGGTTGTGATTTTACTTTGGACAGTGATATTTATAATCTAATGAACCTGGTACTTGATGATTTGTGACTTTAAAATGAAAAGTGCTCTAACATTGTGTTGATGTTGAAGCTGAGTTAAAACGGGTTTCAAGCTTATGAAAAGCACTCAGTTTGTCATCATTTAAAAAGGGGAAATTTGTTGGCCTGAGTAAGTTGTTTTGATGATTGACAAAGAAACACACGTATGAACCAGGTCCATATATAGTGTATACAGACACACGCAGATTCAAGCACAAGGCATGCACGTGAAAGAGATAATCTTAAGTGGTTATATATGATATCTCCTGAACGAAAATATTGCATAATTGATAAGGAGCAGGACTCCTTACTAGAAGAGAACTCTATCCTAGATAAGGAAGGAGTTAGAAGTTGAAGATAACTAGAACTCTTCCACCATGGAAGAGTATAGCAATAAAACTCTAGTTATTTCCTATTCTACTAACTCTCTCTCTCTCTCTCTCTCTCTCTCTCTATATATATATATATATATATATATATATATATATATATATATATATTCGTTCTCCTTTACAGGTGATGCACAAATGCTGAAGTTAAGCAAGAGTTGAGAGCAAAATAGTAAGGCATTTTGCAAGCGATTCCTGTGTGATTCAAGTGTGCGAACCTGAAGCTACATGAACCAGATAGAAGAACCAGTTCCAAGTGTTTGTCTTTTATTCTAGTTTCATTGTAGTGGGGCTTTTGAGTTGTATCTTTCATCTTTCTCTAGAAGCATTTATATTAGGTAGTCTGAGTGTATTGTTCAAGTTAGAGTTAACTTGATATTGTCGCAACAACCTGAGGTTGGTTGCCACAAAGGGTTAGAGGTAATCCTTAGGTTTACAAGAGTTTTGTAAATGCTGTTTTTGGCTCACTGATTTAGTGAAATGTTGAGAAAAATCCTACTGGGTAGTAGGTCGTGATTTTCTCAGCTTTTGAGCCGGGTGTTTATCACGTAAATATATTTGTGTTCTTTACTTTCTGAATTATTAATTCTGTAACTGTAGTGTAAGGAACACATAGAAGAACTAGGTCATATAATACAGTACATGCGAAAATTGAACACCATACCAATCACCCATCTTGTGAGGTATTAAAACATCTGCAGACATGAGGGTAACTGCCCTATTTCTTCTTTTCATCTTGTGTTATTTTAATGTAGTTTGGTGTAAAGAGAATGAGACGACGTGGCACCAAACAGAAATATGTGGCATGATCATAAATTCCGATTTTTTGAAATGGAGGAATAAAACGAAGAAATATGTCAATTTATACGTGGTGGGGAAAGAAAATCTAGTACTAATACGATCAGTCACTTGCGAAACGACAACTCATTAGACATCTTCTTGTTATATATATTTCTTCAAACCAAGTATTTCCCTACCATAGATATTTTAAATGGACTGGTACAATCTTTGCGTCCAAATCAGTGCCTCATCATTTCCCCTGCCCAGAAAAGGAAAAGAGAAAAGAAGAAGACTCGAGGTAGGTAGTCTTGTACTAGCCTATTCTTCTGGCAACTACTCAAGCCAATGCACTTAAATCTGCCTGTAAATTTCTGCCTTTTGGATTATAAGTTATAATGAAGGCAATGACATCTTTGATATTAAAATGGATTTAATTAGTTATATTAACAGTGTATGGTTTTTTCATACTAGTAGTGTAGCTTAACTTTTTTATACCAGGTGAGTTACCACTTTATCACCAACTTATTTCAAGTGATGATTATCGTAGAAATTCACATATTACCTTTTAAGTTATCTTATTTTATAAATATTTTTTATAATATCAATTATAAAATTTAAACTCTATTAAAATCGGAAAATCTTTGTAGTACGAAGAGTGTCACTTCTTTATTTTGTCTTTTCAAATTTAATTTGAAACACTGTACATGTGAAAAATTGGCTTGTAGCCTGTTTGGCTAAGCTTTTAAAATTAATTTATTTTAAAAAGTAATTTTTTCAAAAGTATTTTTCGGTTTGTGTTTAGCTAATTAAATTGAAAAGTACGTTTGAGCAGCAATAAGTGTTCAGCCAAACTTTTAAAAAATATTTCTTAGTGTATTTATTTTTGGGGAGAAACTATTTTTCTGTTTCTACTCAAAAGCACTTTTAGTTCAAAAAGCTTGGTCAAACATCTTAATTTTATGGGGAAAAAAAAACATTTTTGGCAACAAAAAAAGCATTTTTCGCCAGAGAAAAGCCTAATATCGTTAGGCACCATAATATATATGAACCATTAATTAAGACTCATGCACCAAGAGTTGATTCAGCTTATTACTGTGTAACGAATAGAAATTAACTACGTAATTACCCCGAATAGAAACTAAACTAAGGCATCATGCATTTAGGCTATAGGACTCACCTAAAACCACTATTATACAAGGGACAGTGACACGCCATAATTGTAAGATTTGCGTCTTATAATTCTTGTTGTTGGAATATGATTTAGCCAAAACCCTGAGCATGAATGAGAAGGAAAGGTTGTAGAAGCATATACGTGCACAACATTAAAACTCTGGCCTTACAAGTATTGTAATCACCGCAAGTATATGCTGTTTGTGTAGCTTGTGATAGCATATGCTTGAAATTGAGAGGTAGTTTCCTAAGAGAATATATCTCTCAGCCGGTCAGCCCCATGTGTGCGTAGGGGGCGGACTAGCTACGGGTTCTCAGGAACCCAATAACTTTTGCGTAAACCCTGTATTTATATTAAGAAATTCACTAAATATTTGTAAATATCTAACTGTGAACCCAGATATTATTGCATATTAATTTGAAATTACGGTAGGAACCCATAAGCCTCAAATACTGAATCCGTCTCTGGGTGTGCGTACAATTTTTTGTCCTTGTTTTTCCATTTGTCCACGTCACTCAGATTTTCAAACGATATTTACATCCGAAGAAGTGAAGAAATGAAGAAATAAATAAATTATTATAACGCTCATTTTTTATATTTATACCCGATAATTTATTTTTCTTATTATTTATATATACATATCTAATAAAAATCTTCAACGTGACACCGGATGGAGCGAAGTAGATAGCCCCTGCTCAAAAGTTTTACTGGATTTAATTTATATGCAATGAACAACCTTTTTACACTAACAAGATATTTTAATCTATGATTATAACATGTTATTACTATTTTTATTAGCTATTACATAGATACTTATAGTAAGATTCTTTTTGTAATTACGTTATGACAAATATAATAGTGTACACATTTTTTACGCTTGTCAACGTGCATTGAACATAATCGCAACTTTTGTATCTCATCAAAAGAAAATATACATAAAAGTATCTCCTCCCACCACATGACCACACTTAATTAGTTAACTAAGAAATGCTAAATGTTCCTAATGCATTACATATTTGTTGGATAAATTCATTACTGTTTTAAATTTAATTTCATTAGTTCTCAAACACTCCAAAGGTCTATTTCAAGTGACAAAGTGAACCAACTTCTTTTGTCTTCTTTTCTTTAGTGACTTTGGCGCAATTCTGACCCTAATTATTTCTTCTTTAGATCGACTTAATTAATCTTCAATCGCCTTCTTTATGTTAAAACTTAAAAAGTTCAATTAGGACTCCTATGTTAACTTTGACGTTGTACTTATCGTAAAGTAGATAGAGGGCAGTGTTACTATCGATCGGAATCCAAAACCTAAATGTGATCTTTTTTGGACTCAAGAGACACGAATAGGATAAAAAAATAACTAGGTACTATTTTATATATAGCGCGGTTGAACTATAAAGATAAAGCGTGCATATATAAGGCGCTATAGTATAGCGCTCACTCATATATAAGGCGCTATAGTATAGCGCCGTATATATGCGCGCTATACCTGTATAAAAAATCGTGTATTCTCCTTCCCCAATCAGACGCGACCCCCCATCCCCCCCTCCCCCATTCTTAACGCAAAAAACTCCATTGGAGCCCACCAGTCCCACAAACAGTATAGATTCTCGGTATTGCAGCAAGCTAACATCGGATCTAAGGCGTTATCGCATAGTGGATTGCTCGTTTCGACCCCCAAATCATCAAATCTTCACCTTTCAAAAAATTTAAAATCGAGGTATTCCGACTTATTTTTTGTTAAAACTCATGTATTAAAAATGCCTATTAATTATTTTTTTACTGTGATATATGTTCTTTCGTGATTGCTTTGCGATTTAATTAATTTGTTATTTTTTATCTGGATTAGATTATTATTGTGCTAAATAAATTAGTAAAATAGAGAAATTATTATTTTATGAATAATTAATGTTATTAGTTGTTATAAAAAATATTTATTTGTTATTTTTTACTGTGGTATATGTATTGTCGTGAAACAGCCGATGGTCTTTCGGAAACAACCTCTCTATTCCTTCAGGGTAGAGGTAAGGTCTGCGTACACACTACCATCCCTAGACTCCACTAGTAGAATTTTACTGGATCGTTGTTGTTGTTGATGTTGTTGTATATGTATTGTCGTGATTGTTTTGTGATTAAATTAATTTATTATTTTTTATCCGGATTAGATTATTTATGTGCTAAAAGATTAGTAAAATAGATAAATTATTATTTTATGAATATTTAATGTTATTTAGTTCCCTTTAGCATTATGTTGTGCCAGTAATTTTAATGTATTGCATGTAAGTGTAATGTAGTGCCCTTTAGCGTAGATGTAGTGCCCTTTAGCGCAGTATCTTTGTAGTTATTGAAATTAATCATTTAATTATTTGTCAACCCCAAAAATATCTGAAAAAAGATGATAGTTCAAACACAAAGTCTCTCGAATACTAGTCAACAAATGTAAGAAAATAACATAAAAATAACAATATTTGTCAATCTAATTATTTGTATATGAATACTTATTAATTAAATCATGTATTCATATAAAATTAATTATTTAATTATATTATACCCAAAAATAGGTGAATAAGAAAGAAACATATAAACTTATAAACTAACATAGAAAATAATAAACAAACATATAAAATTATAATATAGAAAATGTATCAACCTAAGTAACAATATAGTAACTATATCGATTAAATATTAATATAAAATATATTACAATATATCTAAAGATGTTAAGCCATTAAAAAGAAAAATACTTTAATTAATATTGTTCAATTTACAGACATCGTCATGGAGGTTCCTCTTGTGCATCCCAGACCTGCATCTCTACAGTTACTGTTGCTACAGGCCAACCATAGATCTTCATACATATGGGATGGGCAGTGTTTGTCCTAGATATTCCGCCCCATATGTATAGACGATATGTGGGATTTCATTTGGGCCCACTCCCGTATAGTTAGACGCCTTCACGATACGGGTTTCTACAGGATCATAGAGATCGGCTAGTTGTAGTTCGACTGGCGTTGATCACGGCTATGATAGAGCGGTAGCGACCGAAGATGTACACGTTTCATCTACCAATCGACGAGGCTACCATCACGCTTGAGGACGTGGAGGTTCTTTTCGGGTTGCCGGTTGATGGATTACTTGTAGCTTACCTGCATGCTCTCAAAGACTACAGGGGATTGCATTACCTGCATATGTTGCATCGGCTCACCAGTTTCCAGCCAGCGGAGGAGACTGCATTGAGTGGGGCCAGTCGTTTGTAGCTGGCGCCCGTCCGATAGCATCTGGAGGCGATGGATGCGGAGATTATGGATGATTCACCACCAGAGGTTATCGACCGACATACGAGATTTGTACTGCTATTGATGTTTGGTGGTGTACTGTTCCCGAATACTTCGGGAAACCTAGTCATCTTGAGATTTCTACATCATCTTGAGCGGCTAGATGACTTACCTAGTTATAGCTAGGGTGCAGCTGTTCTAGGTTACCTGAATAGGTAAATGTGCCGGGCTAGCATGGACACCCAGAGAGACGTTGCCGAATTTTTACCGCTGTTGCAGGTGAAAACATAGTCAATTTGTTTCATGGTTATAGCATACATAGTAAAAATATACCTTATATTTTACATCCACAATCTATATTAGGTGTGGGCCTGGGAGTGGTTCAAGCAGTTCCATCCACCTCTACCACCCATCTCTCTGGATGTACCACATCTACCATTCCTCCATTTATCTTGGAGGTGGGTTGATAGGTGAGGCTACGGACGCGAGTTCGAGGCTCGATATCATCTCCCTATTATAGGGATTTATTGGATTTACTTGAAGGTGCGCAGGTATATGTATTCTTAAGTTTACTTGGCCTGGATTTATACGTGTTGCGTTCACTCACAATTCTTGTGTTTATTAATAGTTCTTATGGAGGCCATACAACGACGCGCTCATAGCTGGTTTGCCCGATTATTGCTTCCACGGCCGAGGTATATGAAGCTCTTCCGTCCCAATGATATGTCTCGATATTGTCGAGCAACATGACATCGAGCGAGTCCTTCGCCAGTTTGGTCAACCGCAGCATGTACCTATTCCGCCCACTTGGCTTAGGACACATTACTGGCTGGATGATCGTTCAAGGGCTCACCAGACATACTTGGACTAGCTAGAGGACCAGATTGAGATTTGGGACCAGAGGTATGACCTTATTCCGCCATCCCCTCCACCTGAGCATACGGATGGCGATCATGATTATATGGATGGTATCACAGCATTACCCGACTTCTCGTCGGGAATCCCGTTCATCGCGCTGGTGGTCGGTAGATTCCATACACCGGGAGGCGTGAGGCACCGGTAAGTTATTTGTTATACTTACTTATATAGTTAAATTATACTTCCTTAATTAATATTTGACATATTATGCAGGCTATTGGCTTACATCAGTTCTACCAGTTGGGACTGCAGATGCACCAACATACCGGCGAGGGAGCGACAGCTTTGCACGAGTATGGACGGCATGTTACATATCTGTCTGCCCACACATTGAGGCGTGCCCGAGATGATGAGCGATTAGGATACGAGGATGCTTATGTGCCGCTATAGGAGTACCGCCATGGGCCACCAGTGAAGCCTGAACGTCGTAGACGTGGTAGGCGTGGCTAGAGAAGAAGGGGTGTCCCACGCGTTCATGGTGGTCGGTGAGGACGGGGTCCCCAGCAAGGGGGCGTTGAGGCCCCCATGGAGGCTATTAGAGATGATCAGCCGGGTGACCACCCTGAGCCACACGATGATCCTCATGAGATTCCGTCATTCAGCCTTCAACTGTCGCCAGGGACTTCGCAATTGACCCCATCAGCTCCAATGTTGATCGCGGGCACGTCTATTACGCGACAGGAGTGGGATTTGTATTTTCCTGATCCTCTAGAGCCATCGACGGTTGCTGAGGATCGTCCGATACGAGATGTGCATAATGGGCGATGACTAAGTTATGGATCATCATCTAGGGATGCTGGGGATCTAGCACATACTTCATCTACTCCAGTGCACCTCGATGTTCCAACAGAGGGTTGCGGCACCACTCAGGCGTATGTTTGTTTGTATTACTATTATATCTATTTGTTTTTATCTCATTGATTAGTCAGTAATATCTAAAGTGTTTTTATTTTTTTTAAAGACATAGGCATCGCCCGTCACGGAGGCCGCATTGTGCGATACTGAGATGCTGGAGACAGATGATTTAATTTAGGAGCCCACTAAGACCATGGTATGACCATTAAAAAATATTTTCCAAACACGTACGTTAGTAATTATTATTTCATATAGTAAAATATCTTATTATTCTGTAGGTTACTACCAGATCGACGACCGCTTCTAGCGAGTCTGCCAGCCTTACCGACAATCATGTTGTAGTGCATCCTCCGATAAAGAAGAGACGTGATGAGGATGATCCTGATAGCGTAGCCGGGCAGGATGGGATGCACCTCACGCCAACCAATGCTTTAAAGCATAAAGGTTGTGGGATACATTGACATTTATTATCATTTGTATATATGACATTAAATATATAATAGTAAGATTATTTATGTTTTACATAATTTGTGTATGTGTTTTTATTTCTCGAGATATTTAGTAGTTTAATAGTACAATACAAAAACAAATGACAGATTAACATAAAATTTAAATTCGTTACCAATTAAATATCATACATGACACGTACAACATAAAAATATAATACTACACTCAACGCATCAATGTGTTTGTTTAGTCACTATCGCCTAGTATTCTGTGCTTCAACCACTTAAATTTCTCCTCCAACCTATTTTTTTCTTCTTCTGCCTCTTTTAGTTTCTCCTGCAATGTCGAAAGTTGTTCTTGTAGCTTCACGATCTGGAGTTCATATTCACCGGTCAGATTCCAAATGTTTAGCAAACATGATTTGTAGTATTCCTGATTAATGGGTTCATCATACCATTCATCAAAACCACATTGCTTTTCGTCCTACCAATGAGAGAATAACACAAGACTATTAATTAACATGTTATATAAAAAGTATTAACAAATATTTCTTCCAAGAATAATAACTTACAACTTGTTTACACATCCAACGTCTGTGCCCCAGATTGCAATTTGACCAACATGGCTTTAAAATCGCATGTTTGCCACACTAACACCTTGGTACGTAATTACGTCCAAACATGTCGTAAAGCTCGAAAATGGAAAATTATTGGAAAGTTTTTTGTTTTCGTTTCGTTAAAACGCAAATAATAACTAAAATGCATGAGGTTTTTATAGGCAGCTAAGAGTAATTTTAGGTTACATAACGCATATTGGTGCGGCACTATATTTAGCGTGATAATGATTCTTTCGGGTACAAGTGGGTCCAGCTTTGTCAGTACGACAACTTTTCAGGTCAACAGCTTTTTCAGGTCGACATGATAAAATACATAGCGCTTATTGGTGAGGCGCTATGTTTCACGTGATAATGATTCTTTCGGGTACAATTGGGTCCAGCTTTTTTAGTACGGCAGTTTTTTCGGGCCGACAACATTTTCAGGTCGACATGACAAGACACATAACGCATATTGGTAAGGCGTTATGTTTCGCATGATAATGATTCTTTCGGGTACAAGTGGGTCCAGCTTTTTCAGTACAAAAACTTTTCAAGTCAGCAACTTTTTCAGGCCGACAGCTTTTTCAGATCGACATGACAAGACACATAGTGCATATTGGTGAGGCGCTATGTTTCTCTTTCATACAGGTTGACATGCAGCTTAGTTCTTCTTCAATTGAACCAAGAGATCAATACTCAAATACCATTTGAAGAAGCAGAACAACATCCAATTTAGAAATGCCACTAACATTTAATAAGTGGTTTACAAAGAGGCAAAAAGGTGAAGGTAGTTCAAAAGATCCAAATGGAACACGTCATTATACAATCGATCCCTACCTTGAAAAATATATGCTAGGTTGCTATACTAATTTGGTTGATAACAAGTGGTATGGTGTTCTGCGTCCCTTGGAAAATAAGCCTATCAATAAACACACGGATCTAAAATTTGTAGGGCACATTATTGAGGGCAAAACGCATTATACAAAGCCTGAAGGTATGCGAATTTGGGACGAAACGCTATGATGGGTTCCCTTTTACTCAAAATAGTATGATTAAGAAGTACTATGTCACTGGCATGGGCTTGTTGTAGCATAAGCACTGTCTGCAACCTTCCAAACAAACACACACAAAGATGAACCAGAAGTGATTCGACATTTGATGTAGTAGATTCTAGAGATGGAAAAGGCACTTGTTTTTCATCATGCTATCGATGATCTTAACTACCTGGAAGGAACTGAGGATCAGTACTGGTATTTATTAGAAAATGAAAAATTGCATAGAAACAATGAGTATCCTGTTTTCCGAACAATTGTCGAGTGGGAGGGACTACCTAAGTTTATACCATAGACGTTGGACGTAGGAGTCTCATATTGTTGTAGAAATCAAGCAAATGGTCTTATTGATGATAGCGATGGAATATGAGAAATGTGTGTCAATTGGGGCCTAGATTACGATGCCCTTGGTCCCGAAGGGTGCGTACAAGATGTTAACGAACAAGATGAAGGCGGTGACAACGAAATAGTGCCAGACAACAACGATAATGGCGAATGAATTTTTTTTAATTCCTTGGGTTGTATGTTAAACTGTTGTATTGAATATTTAATTCTAAATAACATTTAGATTTAACCACATTGGAAACATAATTTTATTTCATACATTTTGCAACCTGAACATTTACATAACTTTAGTACAACAAAATTACTCCAATAAAATACTTCATTTATCCTTGATAATTGGATGCACTGGATGAACACGTGATGCTTAATTACCACCGTTTCCCAAACCAGTTGAAGGACATTTACGACAGTCGTGTCCTGTTTGGGAATATATGCCATATTTACGCGCATAAACGATATCACCAACATCCATTTGGTTCCGTATACGCATTCTTTTTTGCACTTGCCGTTGATGAACATAATCCTTGTTACACACCATTTAAATGGTTCCAGCGGCCAATAATGCTCAGCAACCACTGGCTTCAACTGTCCACTATAGGTGTTTAAGTATGAAACAACATTATATTCTTTATCAACGTACCTCGTTGCCGCAAAACTTGTATGTTGAAAGCACTTTATGGCATATGATCGGGGCAAGTGATAGATTGACCATTTTCCACAGGAGCATAATCTTCTGGCTTCATTGACGGTGTGTGTATTATTCCCACAGTTCTGATGCCGACCTGTGCAAACTTCAAAAATATTTCGCTCACTACAATACTGCAAAAAAGAATGTCATTGTGCTCGCTTCCTATATTTATCAAATTGTTTCATTGGTTGTGGAATAAATTCAACACCCTTTTTCCATCAATGATGATTCACCTCTAGATCTTTCAACAAACCTCTATTCCATCTGCTAGAATGACATCCGCACCATGGAAGTGACTGGCAATCCACGTGCAGACTTCAATAACCCATTGAAAGACTCTGACACATTTGTAGTCAGAATTCCCCGTTTTCTACCACCATCCGCATGCAAAGACCACTTGTCAAGCTCATGTCACATCCATCAATGATAGGCTTCTGGGTATTCCTGCCTGATCTATTCCATTCGCCTCCTAAATTTACACTCTTGGTGATCTGTTGTAGCCATCCACATTAAATTATACAAGTCCTTGTTGGGATCAGCCCTCTAGAAGTTGGCCTTCAAGTGCCTAACACAGTAATGGTGGTAGGCATACGGTTCCTGCCATGCATGTAAATTCTGTACAGAACTTAAAATACCGCCATGCCGATCAGATATTAGACAAATACTTGAAAGTTGCCTGACAACGTGTTCCTTTTGTAATGACCTGACAGGTCGTTTGGCGGTTTGAGACCTTGATTAGTTTCACTTCAGGTATTATGACTTATACGTGTGGTCGGGATTGAATTTCGGGAAATCCGGAGTTGATTCAGAAAGAAAATTCTCATTTCGGAAGCTTTAAGTTGGAATAATTTACTAAGGTATGAATTCTAGTAAGCAACCTCGGAATCAATATATGAAGGTTCCAACATATTTGTATGATGATTTTGGACTTGGGCATATGTTCGGATCGAATTTTGGATGACCCGGGAGCGTTTCGGCTCCTATTGTGGAAAGTTGGCATTTTGGAAGGATTTTATAAATTTAGGTTGAAGTGCATTTTAGTGTTATCGATGCTCGATTGGGATTATGAGCCTGGGAATAGCTCTGTATGGTTATTCTGGTCTTGGGGGCACGCCCAGAAGTGGATTTGTAGGTCCGTAGGTCATTTCGGGGTCTTTTGGCGAAAAATGGAAATTTGAAGGGTTTTGGAATGTTTGACCGGGAGTGGACTTTTTGATATCGGGGTTGGATTCCAATTCCAAAAGTTGAAGTAGGTCTGTAATGTCGAATGTGACTTGCGTGCAAAATTTGAGGTCAATCGGAAGTGATTTGATAGGTTTCGGCATCGAATATAGAAGTTTGATATTCTAAAGTTCATTAAGTTTGAATTGGGGTGCGATTCATGATTTCGATGTTGTTTGATGTGATTTGAGGACTCGAGCAGGTCCGTGTTATGTTATTGGACTGGTTGATATGACTGGACTGGGTCCCGGGGACCTGGGTGAGTTTCGGATGCTTAACAGATCAATTTTTGGACTAACAAAAATGCTAAGGCAACCGGTATCTCGTGTAACCGCACATGCGAGGTTTTGGCCACAGGTGCGGAGCCGCAGAAGCTTCCAGGAGGGTCGCAGAAGAGGTTTTGGGTGAGCTAGGCAGTTCCTGCAGGTGCGAGACTTTTTCCGCATCAGCGATGGCGCAGATGTGGCCTCTTGGAGCGCAGAAGCGGAGTGGAGCGCAGGAGCGAGGTGCATTTGCGCACCTGCAGTGTTTTTCGCAGAAGCGGTATTGGGCTTCGCAGGTGCGAAAGTCACCAGGGCAGAATGTATAAGTTAGCCAAATCGGGTTTTAGCTCATTTCACCTCCTTTTCTCTTGTTGGAGCCGGTCTTGGCCGCGATTTTGATATTCCATTTTGTCATCATTCATGAGGTAAGTAATTCCCATATATTGTGAGTTAAATACATGGTTTATACATGGATTTAGGTATGAAAATTTCTAGAAATTTGGAATTTTGGTAGAAAACCTAGAAATGAGAATTTTTGGATTTTAACCATGAATTTGGGAATGGAATTGAGAATAAATTATATATTTGAGTTCGTGGGGTTATGGATAATGTTTATCTTCGAAAAGTTTTGGAATTCTGGCATGTGGGCCCGAGGGTGATTTTATCGACTTTTCGAGCAAAGTTGGGAATTGTTGTAAATTGAATTATAATGAGTATTAGAGTATACATTTATGGATTTGCACATTTATTGACTAGCTTTGGAGCGATGGGCATCGGTTTGAGTTGTTGGAAGGGCTTGGGAGCCGGTTATGGAATTTCAGAGCGAGGTAAGTCTCCTTTCTAACCTTGTAAGAGAGAATTAACCCCATAGGTGAATCAAATCATTATATGCTTCTATTTGTGGGGGCTACGTATGCACGAGGTAACGAGAGTCCGTGCATAGCTATTATTATGCTTACATCCGGCTACGTACGCACGAGGTGAGTTGCATTCCACGTTACGAGTCCGCAACCACTAGAGTCTCCTTTAGAGTATTTATATATTTCATGTCCAATTTGTATTCCAGACTGATGTTGTATTTTATTTTACTTTCTAGTTGATGCTCATGCACTCGTGACACCAGGTTTTGGGATGATTATGGGTTGTTTGGTATTGAAATTGTGAAAATATATTTATTTACTTTGTAAAGTCCACCTTTTATTATTAAATTGAATAAAATCGTGATTTCAAATATTAAAATGAGTAATTAAGTTAATCGATTATTGTTGGCTGGTCTGACATCGGTGTTAGGCGCCATCACGACCTCTAATGGAATTTGGGTCGTGACAACATGGTTATTAGAGCACTAGGTCCACTTAGGTCTCATGAGTCATGAGCAAGTCTAGTAGAGTCTTGCGGATCGGTACGGAGACGTCTGTACTTATCTTCGAGAGGCTACATGGTTGTTAGGTGCACTTCCCTTCTTGATTCCTCATCATGCGATTTGATTCCTTTGATGCTTATGCCTTTGTTTCCTTCCTATTCAACCTTGCGTGGAGTGAAGTGCTTGTTATAAATTGGGAATCGGGAAATTTTAATGTTACTACAGATGCGATGCATGATGTTTCTCCCTGCGTATTAACTTTGGGCTATTGTTGTCACCTTGTGAAATGTCGTTCTGTCGTTTCAGCTCAGTATCAGTATTACCTGAGGTTTTGAGATTTGGCAATGATTGTTATGACGATTTGTGCATTGCTATCGCACATTGTTTGTGTAATGGTAGGATGTTTGTCTATGCGCCGAAGTAGTGAATGACTTGGAAGGAAATTTAGTCAGTGCATGATTGTCACGCCCCAAACCTGGGGAGGCGTGGCTGGCACCCGGTGCCGTACTGGCCCGAGCGAACTACTCTGGAACTCATTGTTTTCTTCTCGACTATCATGGGCCAACATGGCCATAACTCGTAATGTATAACTATAAGTGGGCAACACTGTATCAATAAACTATCGTTCGTAAAACATGAATACATATGGGTCGTCAAAGCCTCTAACATACTGTACAAAATGGACCTTTGGCTAAAAAGCCTCTAGGATTATTTTACATCAAATGGGACAGGGTACCGGCCTACCCATAAGTCTGTAGAAAAATTCTGACACGATGACTCATAGACTCGGCTGCACTCTAAATGATGTGGAGTCTTACCGATCCTTTGCTGAATGCCAATCTCGTCTACTCTGAGGGCTCGTCAAACTGATTATCTATACCTGCCGGCATAAATACAGCGTCCCCAACAAAATAATGTCAGAACGAATAATGTACTGAGTATGTAAGGTAGAACTGAAACATAACGGCAAGTCAATATTAATTAAAGACATATAAGAATCAACTTGTATCTCTGAAGTGCCACCGTATATGCATACTTATTATACTTACATATATACAATGATTCTCTTTCAGACTATTATCCATATCGTATGATGCATGACTGCCTAACTGATCAGTGGTAACTTCCCGACCAGCCGTAACTCGGTGGTAAATATGTAACTGCCCAACCTGCCATAGCTCGATGGTAAATACATGACTGCCTGACCGGCCATAGCTCGGTGGTAAATGAATATGCATGAGTACCCAACCGGTGGTAAATATTGATACATAACTGCCCAACCGATGGTAACTGCCTGACCGGCCATAGCGCGGTAGTAAATGCATGACTGCCCAACCGGCCATAGCTCGATGGTAAATGAAGGAAGGATATAGACAATAAAGAAGTAACAATATGACTGCCCAGATGGAATATTGATCCAAGTAACAATATTGGTAAAGACAATATAGTAACATAGACAATATTGTTACTTGGATCATGCCTAAAGAAGGAAGGATTAACCTTAACATACCTAGAGTAGGGAAAAATCCGTATGATATTCTTGGAAGAGGTTGCATTGTACTCCTTTAGAACCGCAAAATTCCGTTGCTACTATGCAGTATAATTTCGTATGAAAGTTTTTCTTAAGATCGTTACTTTGCTTAATTCTTATCCATCTCTCTTAATTCTATACGTAATCAGCATCACTCGTGGTATGGTTTTACATTCCATTTTTACTTCTTGAATGCAAGTATTGTAGTTGCTCTTCATCAATGCAACCATGTGCAGAAGAGGGTTAGTTACGTTTCAGCATTTGCTAGTGATTGTTAATTCCGTAATAATATAGAGAATATTGGTATGTAATATGTAGGAACAAAAATAGGATCTTTTTAAGTCTTGAATTAGGAAGAAGGTATAAGATCTCTCACTTGATTACTTTAAGTCAAAATGAAGCCAAACTTCTACACTTCTACGTAAATGTCATATCTACGTTACTTTAGATGCCACCTAATTAAAAGGGAGTAAGAGTCATTTGTTTGGTTTAGTGGCTTGCTGCCACGTGGGGGTGGGTGGGGTGAGGATATTAATCTTATCCAATAATTAATTAATTAATTAGGTAATATCCTGCTAATCGGTAATTAACCAATTACCCACATAATTAAGAACTATCTCAAATTACTTAAAATACTACCCACTTTTAACACACTTTATATATACCCTACTATCGTGGTCATATGGTACCATATAAAATCAATACATATGCTATAATTTTATTAAAACATCCATGAAACAATACATATATTTTTTCAACTTCTAATTTTCCTAATCTCATATAAAGAGTACAAATTTTCGTATGCTTAATTCTTAAAATGGTAAAAAGATAACCTCCTGTTCTTGTGGAAAAAAAATATAATTTCTATCTTTACAATAAAAAAAATCTCATAAACTTTCTTAGATTAGGTGTATAATTTATCATATCCGAAAATAGTAATAATGGTAACTATCCAAAATTATACTTATAAAACTTTTACTAAAATACTTCACTTAAAAGAAAATACCACACTAACATAATATCTAACGGTATCAAGGTTGTAAACTTATAGGGTTTCATAATAATAATAATGTCTTAAACCCTCTACAACCTCCTAATAGACATAATCCCTTCGAACGCATGTGAATTTACTACGGCACATCCTAATGCTAAGGTACGGGATGTAACTATGATTCAGAGATTCGGTATATTATTTCCGGCAGAGGAAGGGCAATCAAACTATAAATGATCAGGTTTGGGTTGATGGAGTAACGAGACTTGGTATTTTCGAGCGTGGTGGAATTTTTATCTGTGATGTGGTGTCATCATCCCTGTTGAACGCGTTAAGGTTCTCCGGTGTCATGGTCTTCATCCATTTGCCTTCAAGGTAGAGTATTGTGAGATGGTGCCGGAGAAGCGATTGTCAGAGACAATGGAGTGTAGTAATTCCGAAATTCAAATGGGTATTTCTAATGTTGACGACTCAAGAAGATGATCTTCGTAGGGGTTTAAAATTGGTAGCGATCTATTGGTTCAAGTGTTGCAGAGATGGGTTTGACTTAAGACAATAACTGGGTAGCGAAGGATGAGGAAGGACATGAGGGAGGTGTATGGTAGTGGATAAACTTCTAGAATGCCAAGTGTGAGAAACATGAGTCGAGTAGTTGCTTAAAGGAGTGAGTTTGACCAAAGTGGGAGAGTGGTAGAGCAGTATATGGGTTCTGTGGTAAGATAACTACACGCCTTGAGAAAGTTTAGAGTGATTTGGGATTCATGGTGGACAGTGACTCGGTCTACGGGCTTATTTTGGAATATTGGCTGCTATACGGAGGAAGGTTGGATACAATTGAAAGGAGTTGCTTGATATGAAGAAGGATACTATAGGAATTTGGATTGGGATGTATTATCGCACCTTTAATTGATGTCCATGAGGAGTGAACGGACTTGTACAGGTGGTGAATGAGCACAGGCTCAGGATGTGTTACTGATTTCGTAGTAATTGTACCCAGTGCAGCGGCACTGGATGATATCGCCATGGAGTTTCCACAAGTGGGTTATCTCCTATGAGTAGGTTAGCGGTTGTGTGGTGTTGACAAAGCTTTTGTGAAGGATTCTACTAGCTATCTGGTAAGAGGTCGGATATATAAACGTGGCTAGTGATTCAGAATGTTCATGAAGTGTTAATAGAAGGATTTCGAGGAATTTGGCGGGTTTATTGTGAAAAAACATGTCAACGGGGGATAAGGAGTCTTAGTGGATCCCAGAGTTATGCAATGGTTGCTCCAATCTAAGTGGGAGAGCCCTACCATCTACAATTTGATTGCATGGTTATCTACTTGTGAGGTTTCTGATTATCGGCATTTTGGTGGGTTATTACGACTAAAGAAAGAGAACATCAGTGGTAATTTGAGCAAAGTATTTGAGGAATGTGTGTGTAATTGGCCTTATCGATTCATGTTCAGGCTTGGGGAAAATTTAGAGTTTATGCTTCGTGTAGATGTGAAGTACAAGGAAAGTGATCTAGGCAGGTGCTTCTTTGAGAGAGTGTTCATGTGCTAGCAAGGACTTGGATTTGGTTATATTCACGACCAAGCCAGTGTGGGTGACTCTCAACAACGGTCCTAGTGGATTCAAAAGTTAAAGTGCGGTGCCTCAGGATTTCGAGTCATTAGTATGGTTAAATATCGAGCTTTTGCAGTGGACTATGAAAGGGGATTGGAGTGCTCTGTGTTATCTTCAGTCTGCGGTGTAGAATTGGAGGAATGAGAGAAAATACCTTCAGATTCATAAAGGAATTATCGGAATAGGTGTATCAGTTGAAAATACGAATATGCGTACAAGGAGGGTATGAGTTAGTTCTCGGGTTTTGAGGCAACCTGGTCTCGTGAAATAGGGTCACTCAGGATGAGTGCGGAATTGGGTTCATGATGTTTTGAATAGAGCTATTATTATTCCTAAGGCAAGTCAAGAGTAAACTAGAAGTCGTATCGGTTAGCAATGGTTGAATTGGCATGATTGTGGGAATGATCAGTTCCTTCAGCGTGTTAAGCTATACATGTCATTTGTGGTGGTGCATGCAAGGGTTGAAGATGGTCGTAATTGATTTTATTTGGATGAATTTGAGTATTATGGAATGTTATGTGTAGATGGATCCCGGAAGGGACATGATGGTTTAGACCACTATGAGAACTCGATCGCGTGTTGTTATGGTTCTCCTGAAATGTGTTAAGTGAAAGGTTCATATATGATGAAGTGTGTATCCTACTAGTGGTTCAGGAGTTATGATGAAATTCTTACACTCTCATGTATTATCATGTTAGATGCAGTAAGTGGCATGGAAATCGAAAGTTGAGGACCAAGGTTGCGGTTTGGTGTTGACAAGAATGTCACGAGCTCGAACGAGCAGGAAAGAATTCAGATGTTTAGTGTAAGCTGGTATTGTCTTTAGCGTCACCTGAGATCGGTGTCCTATGTAAGAGGCTCTGTGTACTGATTTGCAAATTTTGATTTGCTTTACAGCATTAATGTGGCCGATAGTATGAAGGTGCAGACTCGCTACCTGAGCGAAATGGTCGTGGGAGCATGCCCTACAGGGAGATTTGTATAAGTGTGACATGTCAGTCACTTGATTGTTAAATATTGATATCGAATATGGAGGTCATGGTAATATCTCAAGTGGGAGAGTTTATGCCTGAGAGGCATTCTATTCCTTGGGTATTGGACCATGTGAGTTTTTTTCAGATTTGACGGTTGTTCTTAAGTGTCATAAATAGGTCATTGTGGGCCCTTGGGGGCTATTTAGCCAAACATGGTATGATCAGAATCGGTTTTAGGTCCGTCGATGGATCTAAATCTAAATGTGGGACCTATATCGGGCCGGATGTGTTCATTTCAGCATAGTGTTGTTTTCGGAAGGGTCTTCGGGCCTTTGATGTTATTTTTGTCGTCATCTATTCCGTGTAATCTATATTATGCTAGGTGGGTTGTGAGGTGGTTTGATTATTCGCACTCGTATTGAGATCTCGGGAAATTTATGGTATTGTGAGAGTAGCAAGGCTCTCAAGATACACGTCATTTATTACACCTTAGTTGTGCTTGGGTTTCACAGCGCCTGGCGCTATCCGTCTCCCCAGAATTTGTATCATGCACTTCGTGTGCTGGTGGTTGATATTCGGGTATATTATGTGTGGATCGGGTGGCACGCCGCAACAGATTTGTTGTTTAGATCGGGTGGCACGCCGCCACGGGTATCATGGTTGGACCAGGTTGCACGCCGCAACGATATCATGTGTGGATCGGGTTGCACGCCGCAACAATATGATATT
The DNA here is from genome assembly GCF_000390325.3 of Nicotiana tomentosiformis. Taxonomy (NCBI): domain Eukaryota; kingdom Viridiplantae; phylum Streptophyta; class Magnoliopsida; order Solanales; family Solanaceae; genus Nicotiana; species Nicotiana tomentosiformis. Next base: position 114,402,921 of record NC_090812.1, read on the forward strand.
GAGTACAGTTTCCCATATCTATTCTTGTGTGTTTTGTTTTTCATTTCTGAGGAAGGTTCATAACATCCTTTTTGTTCTTTAATTAGTCACGTGGGTTGAGTAGTTCTTTCTAGGGTTCGTTTTTCCTTATGTATCACATTCGAGTTTGTAGCTTGTTGGCACATTGTGGCATCATATGATACTTTTGGAAGTGTCTAAGGTGGCTTATTACCTGAATAGCTTGTATTGGGTGAGACGAGATTATTGGACCTGGGATCAGTGCGATCAGATTTATAAGAAGCATATTAAAAAGTAAATATTGTTATTCAGTCCAGAATGAGGTAATGGTTCATGTAGAGAGGAGAGACTCCATAAATTGGGATTCGGCAGGTGGCTATGAGTTCTACACATCTTCTCTGTCGTGGCAGTATTGCGAGAGTTAAAACAAGTCTTAATTAGTCATGAGGTACACTACGGGCGCCGGTCAGTGGAAATTTTAGTTGTTATGCTTTGGAAAGATTGCCTTGGGCAACTGAGTTACACGGTGCATGGTAAGAATTCAGTAAGGGTATACAATCGTGTTTGGTGCAGCGTGTAGTGATTAATACGGTGTTCGTATGTTGGAAGCAGGTCTAGTAGAGAATTTCGGATGTTGGAATTTGGCCCCAAGGCTTATTTGCCTACATAAAGAGAGGGTCTTCAGATTTTCTCGAGCTAATGTGCTCAGCTGAGTTGTGGTAGCACGGGTAGGTGCACGAGGTGTAAAACAGTGATTTCAGACAACTCTAGAGCCGTCCTTAGCACGCTCGAGGACGAACGTATGTTTAAGTGCTCCTTCTGTAATGACCCGACCGATCGTTTTGAGGTCTAGTGCGTCGTTCGGCGGTTTGAGGCCTTGAGTAGTTTTACTTCAGGTATTATGACTTATACGTGTGGTCGGAATTGAATTTCGGGAAATTCGGAGTTGATTTAGAAAGAATATTCTCATTTCTGAAGCTTTAAGTTGGAAGAATTTACTTAGGTGTGATTTCGAGTAAACGACCTCGGAATCGGGATTTGAAGGTTCCAACAGGTTCGCATGATGATTTTGGACTTGGGCGTATGTTCGGATCGAGTTTTGGATGACCCGAGAGCATTTCGGTGCCTATTATGGAAAGTTGTCATTTTTGAAGAATTTCATAAATTTGGGTTGAAATGCACTTCAATATTATCGATGTCCGATTGGGATTCCTAGACTAGGAATTGGTCTGTATGGTGATTCTAGACTTTTGGCACATCCGAAAGTGGATTTGGAGGTCTGTAGGTCATTTCAGGGTCTTTTGGGGAAAATGGAAATTTGAAGATTTTTGGAAATTTGACCGAGAGTGGACCTTTTGATATCGGGGTCGGATTCCAATTTCGGAAGTTGGAGTAGGTGCGTAATGTCGAATCTGAATTTTGTGCAAAATTTGAGGTCAATCGGACGTGATTTGAAAGGTTTCTTCATCGAATATAGAAGTTTGAAGTTCTAAAGTTCATTAAGCTTGAATTAAGGTGTGATTCATGATTTCGATGTTGTTTGATGTGATTTGAGGTTTTGAGCAGGTCTGTATTATGTTATTGGACTGGTTGGTGTGATTGGACGGGGTCCCGGGGGCCTCAGGTGAGTTTCAGATTCTTAACATATCGATTTTTGGACTAAGGACAATGCTAAGGCAGCTGGTATCTGGTGTAACAGCACCTGCGAGGTTTTGGGAGGGTCACAAAAGCGGTTTTGGGCAAGTTGGGCAGTGCCCGCAGGTGCGAGACTTCTTCCGCATCTGCGATGGTGCAGATGCGATGTGATGACCCAAAATGTCATCTTTAAAGTTAATAATTAATTCCATGTTCTAAGACTCCGAAAAGCGCTATTTATCATTACTCGACTTGCGTGTGTAGTCTGTAAAATTTTCCGGAAAGCTTTTATGTGAAAAATGGATTAAAATGTGAATTAGAGCTTTAAAACTCAATTGAGTTGACTTTAGTCAACATTTTGAGCAAACGGACTCGGAACAGTGTTTTAACAGTTTCGGTAGGTCTATATCATGATTTGGGACTTGGGCATATGCCCGGAATCAAATTCCGAGGTCCCTAGCCCGAGATATAGAATTTTGATGAAAAATTAAAGGTTTTAAAAGCTTAAGTCACATAGTGACCGGATGTCGAATTATGTGCAAACGACCCCGGAATTGAATTTTGCTAATTTCAATAGCTCTATATGGTGATTTTGGACTAAGGAGCGTGATCGGAATTTTATTTGGAAGTCCGTAGTGAAATTAGCCTTAAAATGGCTAAAATAGGAATTTAAGTTTGACCGGGGAGTTGACTTTTTGATATCGGGAGTTCCAAAAAATTTCATAGCTCTGTTATGTTATTTATGACTTGTGTGCAAAATTTAAGGTCAATCGGACTTGATTTAATAGGTTTCGACATTGAATGTAGAAGTTGGAAATTCTAAGTTTCATTAAGCTTGAATTGGAGCCTGATTTACGATTTTAGCATCGTTTTATGTGTTTTGAGGTTTCAAATAAGTTCGTATGATGTTTTAGGAGTTGTTGGTATATTTGGTTGAGGTCCCGAGGGCTCGGGTGAGTTTCGGATGGTTAACGGATCAAAAATTAGACTTAAAAAGCTGCTGCAATTTTCCTCTTCTGCTGGATATTCTGGGTTGTGATCAAGCCAAAGATCGAGCCCAGATATCAAGCCCAGGTTTGACGGCCAGGATCGAAGGCACAGGCTCGATGCCATGATCGAGGCCATGATCGAAGGACCAGGCTCGATGCCATAATCGAGGCCATAACTGAGGTCCAGGATCGAGCCTGTGATCGAAGCCACGATCGATGCCTAGGCTCGAGGGCCATGATTGAAGCCACGATCGAAGCCCAGTTCCGAAGGCTGCCTGGGCAGATTTATAAACGAGGGCATTCGTTTCATTCGCCATTTTTAACAAACTGGAACTTGAGAAGAGGCGACTTTTGATAGATTTTAAAGGAAAGATATTGGGGTAAGTGATTCTAACTCGGATTTGGTCTATATACATAAATATATCATTATTTTCACCATTTAATAAGTGTTTAAGATTGAAATTTGGGAAATTTTTAGAAATCTCATATAAACGAATTTTTGAGATTTCGGTGTCGATTCGAAGTCGGATTTGAGTGAAACTGGTATGGTTGGACTCGTAATTGAATGGGTTGTCGGATTTTGTAAGTTTCGCAGGATTCCGAGACGTGGACCACACCGGCAATTTTTGATTTAATTTCGAATTTTATTGAAAAATATAGTATTTTCTTATGAAATTGATTCCTTTAATTTTTGTGGACTGTATCGAATTAATTATGACTAGATTCGAGTGGATCGGAGTCGAAAAATCGAGGAAAAGGCATATTACTTGATTAAATTGGAGCAAGTCGAGGTAAGTGACTTGTCTAACCTTGTGTGTGGAAATCTTTTTCTAGGATTGGTATTAATTGTAATGTGATGAAAGTCGTGTACACGAGGTGACGAGTGTGTACACGGGTTAAATGTGAATTATTATGTTTTAAAATTGTGTAGATCACTGTTGCATATTAATTAAATTATTAAATCTTGTTATATTCTCCATCATTGATTTGATTTATATATTTTAAATTTGCTTGGCCTTTTTCCTGCTAATTGTTTTACATGTTTAGTTGGAACTTGGTTTCTTTTATTTTGTGCATTATTTGAAGGTTGATTTTTATTAAAATAAATATTATTAATATGAAGTATTTGACATTTTAAATTTGGTATTGAAGCAACGTATTAAAGATTTTGAAATATTATTTTGCTGAATTATTTTTTCCTGAATATTTTTGTAAGATTTCGTACTCATTGTGATGGAGCCTTGAGCTCTTTATTGTGGAAAAATATTATTGATGATTTATTTTGTCATGTTCCGTGAGCTCTTTATTGTCGAAAACATTGTTGTTGAATTATTTTGGCAAGTTAAATTATTTGAGCACTTGAGGTGCAAATTGTAATATATTGTGATATTGATACGCATGCGGTGGTATAAGGTCTGGGTATTGAAACGCATGTGGTGAGATAAGGGTGACTTGATACGCGTGGCTAGTAGGGGGAACTACTAGAAGTCATGTGGTATGATAAGGATGGCTAAAACGCGGGATGCTATTTCGGGAAAAATATTTTCTTTAAAATAAATTGTGAAGGCTCCTACGGTGAGATAAGAAAATGAGATATTGTGAATTTATTTATCATTTGGGACTACGAGGCGGTACCTTGGGAGTGCCCTTGTTGATATTGATTTATGGCAGTAGTTGCCTTTGATTTTGTTGTGATTTTTCTTAAAGTTGAAAAGAAATTTTGTTTTGTTCCACGAGGTATTATTTGCCATTATTTGTGTAATTAAATGGTGACCTTCTGCTTGATTCATTTCTATTGTCACTTTATTTTATTATATTGTAAAATATTTTACCATGCTAGTTATTATTATTTTCCAGTAGGGCCTGACCTGACCTCGTCACTACTCTACCGCGGTTAGGCTTGGCACTTACTGGGTACCGCTGATGTGTACTCATACTATGCTTCTGCACATCTTTTTGTCTAGATCCGTGTACTTCTTACTAGCCCAGACATCAGTGAGTACCTGTGTATGGAGACTTCGAGGTATATCTGCCAGCGTCCGCAGATTCCGGAGTCCTCTTCTATTCTTGTTATGTTGCTTCCTTATTTCCTTATACTCTGTTATATAGAGACATTGAGGATAAATTCTTAAAAGCTTGTGACTTATTTCTACCAGGTTTTGGGAGTTGTAATTATTTGAATTGTAGTTTATTTATTTTAGATATTTATGATACTTCCGCATTGATAGGCTTACCTAGTCTTAGAGATTAGGTGCCATCACGACCTCCTACAGAGGGAATTTGGGGTCGTGACAAGTTGGTATCAGAGCTCTAGGTTCATAGGTGTTATGAGTCACAAGCAGGTTTAGTAGACTCTTGCGGATCGGTACGGAGACGTTTGTACTTATCTTCGAGAGGTTATGGAACTGTTAGGAAAATATTCACTTCTTTGATTCCATAACGTGCGCAATTGTTGAATTCAAAGTTCTAAACCATTATCTTTCTTTTCACTCATAGATGGTGAGGACACGCACAACTGGATCCGATGATCTGACACATATGCCCCCTATTGGAGAGGCCGAGAAAGACCACATAGTGCAGCCAGAGCACCTGCACGAGCTATTACAGCAGAGCCACCATTATCTCCAGTTGGAGAGCAGGCACCTGAGATGCCTGTTATTATTCCTACACTTCAGGAGAAGTTGCCTAGTTTTTGAGCATGTTTGGCATTCTAACTCAGGTAGGGTTAATTCCACTTGCTCCTACCATATCTGAGGCTGGGGGAGGAGCATAGAGTCCTGTCGCGCGTACACAAGAGCCACGGACACAAGTTGACTATGCCCCAAAGGTTATACTAGTGCAGCCAGTTGTCCCAGTTCGGCCTGAGATTAGGACAACAGTTTCAGATGGGGAGCAGCTCAGGCTTGAGAGGTACAAGAAGTACCACCCTCCCACTTTTAGCGGTTTAATGCTCATGGTTTTTTGGAGGAATGTCACAGTATCCTTCGTACTATGGGTATTGTGGATTCCAGTGGGGTTTCTTTCACGACATTCCAAATTAGAGGAGCATCCTACCAGTGGTGGCTGGCATATGAGTTGGATAGTTTGGCTGAGGCAGCTTCACTCACTTGGACTCAATTTTTAGATATGTTCTTAAGGGAGTATGTTCCTTAGAGTCTTAGAGATGCATGGCGCGCAGAGTTTGAGCAGTTGTGCCAGTGTTCTATGACCGTGTCAGAGTATGCGGTCCGATTTAGTGATTTGGCTAGGCATGCACCAACCTTACTTGCTACTGTTTGAGAGCAGGTTCGCAGATTTATTGAGGGTCTCCACCCTAGTATCAGATACAGTATGGCCCGAGAGTTAGAGATGGACATCACATACCTACTGGTAGTGTCAATTGCTAGGAGATTGAAAGGTATACATACTCGGGAGAGGGAAGAGAGGGAAGATAAGATACCCTGAGATTCTGGCACATATAATAATTCTCATGCCCCAGTTGCAGCCCATCATGGTAGAAGTTATGTGAGCCGTCCTATTCATTCAGCACTTCCAGCTTCCAGTGGTGTTCCGGCTACTCCCAGACCTCAGGTTCCATATTATGCACCACCAGTGTCTACTGTACCTCCTGTACGGGATGCTTTTAGTGGACAGTCTAGTCGATCAGGCCCGAGCCAGTCCCAGCAGCCAGGGCTTGTTTTGAGTGTGGTGACACTCATCATATTATGAAAGATTGCCCCAGATTTAGGAGGGGTACACCTCCACATATTTCTCAGGCCCCACCTATTCCACAGGGCCCTCATGCTTCTCAGGCCATGATTACTGCACCAGTTTCCACTCCACATGCACAGCCAGCTAGAGGTGGAGCTCGGGCAGGTAGAAGTCGCCCTAGAGCGAGAGGCCAGGCCAGATATTATGCCCTTCCTACTAGGACAGATGCCGTTGCATCCGATTCTATTATCACATGTATTATTCCGGTCTGTCATAGAGATGCATCAGTCTTATTTGATCCAGGCTCCACTTATTCTTATGTGTCATCTTATTTTGCCCTGTATTTGTGCGTATCACATGATTCCTTGAGTTCTTATGTTTATGTATCTATACCCGTGGGTGAATCTATTATTGTGGACCGCGTGTATCGGTCGTATTTAATTGTTATAAGTGGTTTTGAGAGAAAAGTTAATTTATTATTGCTCAGTATGGTGGATTTCGATATTATTTTGGGCTTGGACTGGTTGCCGCCCTATCATGCCATTCTTGATTGTTACGCCAAGACGGTGACGTTGGCTATGCCAGTTCTACCGCGGCTAGAGTAGAGAGGTACCTCGAATCACGTTCCTAGCAAGGTTGTTTCATTTCTTAAAGCTCAACAAATGGTTGAGAAGGGATGTGATGCGTATCTGGCCTATGTGAGATATGTTAGTATTGATGCTCCTACCGTGGAGTCAGTTCCTATAATAAGGGATTTTCCTGATGTATTTCCAGTGGACCTCCCGAGTATGTCACCCAACAGGGATATTCCTTTTGGTATTGATTTGCTATCGGGCACTCAGCCCATTTCTATTCAACCATATCGTATGTCCTCAGCAGAGTTGAAAGAATAAAAAGAACAATTAAAGGAATTGTTGGATAAGGGATTCATTCAGCCCAGTGTATCGCCTTAGGGTGCTCCTGTCTTATTTGTAAAGAAGAAGGATGGTTCTATGCGGATGTGTATTGATTATCGCCAACTGAACAAGGTTATAGTGAAGAACAGGTATCCATTGCCATGTATTGATGACCTATTTGATTAGCTTCAGGATGCCAGAGTGTTCTCTAAGATCGACTTGCGTTCAGGCTATCATCAGTTGACTCGGGAGCCAGATATCCCGAAGATTGCTTTCAGGACTCGGTACAATCATTACAAGTTCCTTATGATGTCTTTTTGGCTGACCAATGCACCTAGTAGTATTTATGCACTTAATGAATAGTGTATTTTAGCCCTATCTTGATTCTTTCATCATTGTATTTATTGACGACATTCTAGTGTATTCCCAGAGTCGGGAAGATCATAAATAGTACCTAAGGAATGTGCTTCAGACTTTGAGAAAAAAGAAGTTATATGCAAAATTTTCAAAAGTGTGAATTCTGGCTTGATTCAGTGGGATTTTTAGGGCATATGTCTTCGTGTGATGGGATCAAGGTAGATCCGAAGAAGATTGAAGAAGTGCAGAGTTCGTCCATACCGTCCTCAGTTACGGAAATCCGAAGTTTCCTTGGTTTGGCAGGGTATTATCACCGATTTGTAAAGGGTTTCTCTTCTATTGCTGCATCTATGACCAAATTGACCTAGAAGGGTGCTCCGTTCAGGTGGACCAAGGAATGTGAGGAGAGCTTCCAAAAGCTTAAGACAACTTTGACTACAGCCCCAGTATTGGTATTACCTACAGGTTTAGGGTCTTATACTATGTATTGTGACGCGTCGCGTATTGGTCTCGGTGCAGTGTTGATGTAAGACGGTAGGGTGATTGCCTACGCGTCCAGAAGCTAAAGGTACATGAGAAGAATTATCCTGACCACGGCCTTGAATTAGCAACTATTGTTCATGACTTGAAGATTTGGCGGCATTACTTATATGGTGTCCATTGTGAGGTCTACACCGATCATCGGAGTCTACAACATCTGTTTAAATAGAACGATCTTAATTTGCGGCAGCGTAGATGGTTGGAGTTGCTTAACGATTATGATACCACCATTCTCTATCATCCCGGGAAGGCCAATGTAGTGGCTGATGCCTTGAGTCGTAAGGCGGAGAGTTTAGGCAGCTTAGCATATTTACCGATAGAAGAGAGGTCTTTAGCCTTGGATGTTCATGCCTTGGCCAACCTGTTTGTCAGGTTGGATATTTTCGAGCCGAGCTGAGTTTTGGCTTGTGTGGTTTCTCAGTCTTCTCTTATAATCGGATCAGAGAGCACCAGTATGATGACCCTCATCTGCTTGTCCTTAAGGATACAGTTCAGCACGGTGATGCCAAGGAAATCACTATTGGAGGTAACGGTGTATTACAGATACAGGACATGCTATGTGTACCTAATGTAGATGGTTTGCATGAGTTAATTCTCTAAGAGGCTCACAGTTCGCGGTACTCCATTCATCTGGGTGCTGCAAAGATGTATCAGCATTTGAGACATCATTATTGGTAGAGGCAGATGAAGAAAGAGATAGTGGAATATGTAGCTCAATATCTAAATTGCCAACAAGTGAAATATGAGCAACAGTGACCGGGTGGATTGCTTCAGAATTAAGAGATTCCAGAATGGAAATGGGAGCGGATCACTATGGATTTTGTTGTTGGACTTCCACGGACTCAGCGGAAGTTTGAGATAGTTTGGGTGATTGTGGATAGGTTGACCAAGTCATCTCATTTCGTTCCTATGATGAATACCTACTCTTCAGAGCAGTTGGCTCGAATCTATATTCGCGAGATTGTCAGACTTCATGGCATACCAGAATCTATCATCTCTGACCGGGGTACACAGTTTACCTCACAGTTTTGGAGGGTTGTACAGCGAGAGTTGGGTACTCGTGTGGAGTTGAGTACAGCATTTCACCCTCAGATAGACGGGCAGTCTGAACGCACTATTCAGATACTGGAGGATATGTTTCGTGCGTGTGTGATAGATTTTGGAGGAGCTTGGGACCAGTTCCTACCACTTGCTGAGTTTTATTACTACAACGGTTACCAGTCGAGCATTCAGATGGCTCTGTATGAGGCCTTGTATGGTAGGCGGTGCCAGTCTCTAGTGGGTTGGTTCGAACCGGGCGAGGCTAGGCTATTGGGTACAGACTTGGTTCAGGATGCCCTGTAAATGGTTAAGTTGATTCAGGATCGATTTCGTACAGCCCAATCTAGACGGAAGAGTTATATAGATCGAAAGGTTCGTGGTGTTGCATTCATGGTTGGTGAGAGGGTCCTGCTCCGAGTTTCGCCTATGAAGGGGGTGATGAGGTTCGGGAAGAAGGGAAAGTTGAGCCCTAGGTATATTGGACCTTTTGAGATTCTTGAAAGAGTTGGAGAGGTGGATTACAAACTTGCACTACCAGCAAGTCTCTCTGCAGTTCATTCGGTATTCCATGTTTCTATGCTTCGGAAATATCACGGAGATCCGTCTCATGTGTTACACTTCAGTTCGGTTCAGTTGGACAAGGATCTATCTTATGTTGAGGAACCAGTGGTTATTTTAGATAGTCAGGTTCGAAAGCTGAGGTCAAAGCACATTGCTTCAGTGAAGGTTCAGTGGAGGGGTCATCCGGTCGAGGAGACGACTTGGGAGACCAAACATGATATGTGCAGCTGTTATCCACACTTATTCATTAGCTCAGGTACTTTTTCTAACTCCGTTCGAGGATGAACTTTTGTTTTAGAGGTAGAGAATGTGATGACCCAAAATGTCATCTTTAAAGTTAATAATTAATTATATGTTCTAAGACCCCAAAAAGTACTATTTATCATTACTCGACTTGCGTGCGTAGTCCGTAAAATTTTCCGAAAAGTTTTTATGTGAAAAATGGATTAAAATATGAATTAGAGTTTTAAAACTCAACTAAGTTGACTTTGATCAATATTTTGAGCAAACGGACTCGGATCAGTGTTTTGACAGTTTCGGTAGGTCCGTATCGTGATTTGGGACTTGGGCGTATGCCCGGAATCGAATTCTGAGGTCCCTAACCGGAAATATGGAATTTTGATGAAAAGTTAAAGGTTTTAAAAGCTTAAGTTATTTTATTATATTATATTGTGTAATTAAATGGTGACCTACTGCTTGATTCATTTCCATTGTCATTTTATTTTATTATATAGTGAAATATTTTACCATGCCATTTATTATTATTTTCCAGTAGGGCCTGACTTTACCTCATCACTACTCTACCGAGGTTAGGCTTGGCCCTTACTGGGTACCGCTGATGTGTACTCATACTATATTTTTGCACATCTTTTTGTCCAGATCCATGTACTTCTTACTAGCCCAGACATCAGTGAGTACCTGTGTATGGAGACTTCGAGGTATATCTTCCAGCGTCCGCAGATTCCGGAGTCCCCTTCTATTCTTGTTATGTTGCTTCCTTATTTCCTTAGACTCTGTTATATAGAGATATTGAGGATAAATTCTTAAAAGCTTGTGATTTATTTCTACTGGGTTTTAGGAGTTGTAATTATTTGAATTGTAGTTATTTATTTAAGATATTTATGATTATTCCTCATTGATAGGATTACCTAGTCTTAGAGATTATGTGCCATCACAACCTCCTACGGAGGTAATTTGGGGTTGTGACATGCAGCCTCTTTGGAGCGCATAAGCAGAGTGGAGCGCATGAGCGAGGTGCATTTGCGCATCTGCGATGTTGCAGGAGCTGGACATTTTCTGCAAGTGCAAAGGGGCGGCCTTCAGTGTTTTCCGCAAAAGAGGTCTTGGTGTCGCAAAAGAGGTCTTGGTCTCGCAAAAGCGGCCTTTGGCTTCGCAGGTGAAAGTCGCCTGGGCAGATTGTTTAAATTAGCCAAATCGGGTTTTGGCTCATTTCACCTCTTTTTCTCTCGTTAGAGCCTGTCTTGGGTGCGATTTTGAAGTGCCATTTTGTCATCCTTCATGAGGTAAGTAATTTCCACATATTGTGAGTTAAATACATGGTTTATACATGAATTTAGGCATGACAAGTTATAAAAAATTGGGATTTTGGTAGAAAACCTAGAAATGAATAATTTTTGATTTTTGACCACAAATTTGGGCATGGAATTGGAAATAAATCATATATTTTGGTTCATGAGGTTATGGGTAATGGCTATCTTCAAATATTTTCGGAGTCCGGGCACGTAGGCCCGAGGGTGATTTTATCGACTTTTCGTGCGGAGTTGGAAATTGTTGTAAATTGAATTATAATGAGTATTAGAATGTATATTTATGGGTTTGCACGTTTATTGATTAGTTTTGAATTGTTGGGCATCGAATTGAGTTGTCGGAGAGGCTTTGGAGCCGGTTATGGAATTGCGTAACAAGGTAAGTCTCCTTTCTAACCTTGTAAGAGGGAATTAACCCCATAGGTGAATCAAATTATTATGTGTTTCAATTTGTGGGGGCTACGTACGCACGAGGTGACGAGAGTCCGTGCGTAGCTACTATTATGCTTATGTCCGGGTAGTCTAGGATCCATATCATGTTGTACTTGTGATGTTTGCGCCCTACTTGTTAATTTAATTGTTTAGAACATTTAGAAACTCGATACGAAAATTGTAAAAAAAAAGAGGTTAAACTTCATTTACTTGACCGTTAAATGAGAATTTTTAATTCTTGGAATATTTGCCCCTTCATAAATCTTGAATTGGTTGTTTAATGTGTTTTCTCTTTTGTGGAGGGGGCCGAACGCCTCGGTAGAAGAAAGATGCATCTATGATTCATGCCATTCTACCCTCGGCAGTGCGCAGTTTAAATATTTATGCTGGATCAGGTCGTACGACCTCGGCATGATTAAATTGTTTGCTTTGGAATTTATGATAATTGATATTGCTTCATTGGCCTAAGATACGAAATGATAAACGATGAAACAAAAATTTGGAAATTTCTTATTAACAAAGGAATTGTTTACATATTTCATGATATTGAGCTTACAGCTTCTACGAAATCCATGCTTAATTATTTATATGTATTTTATTTATAGCCCATAGTAAGTGTCGGATTCGACCCCTCGTCACTACTTCTTCGGGGTTAGGCGGGATACTTACTTTGTAGGCGTTGATTTACGTACTCATACTACACTTGCTGCACATTTTTGTGCATTTACATATATGTCTAGTGGCCTTGTGGGCGCAGAGGCATGGTGATTGCGGGGAATTAGGTGCGCTGCATTCTATACTACGACCCGCAACCGGCAGAGTCTCCTTCAGAGTATTTATATTTCTCCTGTCCAAATTTGTATTCCGGACAGATCCTGTATTTTATTTTACATTCCTAATTGATGCTCATGCACTTGTGACACCAGGTTTTGGGGTGATTATGAGTTTTGTATTGAAAGCGTTAACAATATTATCATTTACTCTGTAATTTGTTTTTTACTATTTAGTGCAAGGAAAATATGATTTCAAAATATTAAAACGAGAACCAAATTAAGTATTTATTGTTGGCTTGCCTGACAGCGGTGTCCGGCGCCATCACGACCTTTAATGGATTTTGGGTCGTGACATATAGCACCACCTAAGTTATTATATTTTCGGAGTGGCAATCGTTTGAAGTCGGGTCTTGTGCTAATTCATACATCCTTTCCACTTAATGTATCCAACTTGTTCCACACAAATTCTTGCCATTCACAAAACTCATTAGTATGATCCAACACACCTTAAGCATATATTTTCATTTCAAAATGATGTGGCTCTATCCCATAGGTCTCCTTTAATACTCGAATACGTTATCTACTTGGGTAGAGATGCAAAGGACTTATCCCAGATACCATAAATAATTTCAAATGCACATTTACGCTCGAGAAATGCCTTTCTTTTGGTAATGGTACACCCATATACCTAGTGGACAGATGTTATACACTCTTTGATCTTGTACCTTATGGACGCTTCAATGTGTGGAATCAACACAAGAGAAATCAAGTCAACATTTAAGTTAAAATAATTTTCACTAAATGTGTCCATTTCACAATTGTGGGTTCCAAAGTATTTACCCACAATCCACATGTTTATTTTCAACTTTCTCGAACACAACATCCAATTACAACCTTGAAACCATCTACGACAAATAACCTTGTATATATCCGGAGATGACTCATGAACCACAATCTCACGACACTCTTTTATGTTGTATAATCACACCGCCCTGCTTAGGCGTGCTTTATCATTAAAAAGCATGCCCTTTGACAACACCATTGCTCTAGATTCATCCCACATTGTTGTCCGAATTTTGTCAAGATCCCTTGTGGGGGCATACACATCCGGCATACTTAGAAACTGATCAAGGTAGGGAATCTCCCTTGAATGAAATAACACATGGGACTCGTACACTCTTGGTCTAACGGGAGGTGGAGCATGCTCCCTCGTCAAATCAGGTTCATTATTCTCGGCCTCATCATCATCACCATCATCAGAGAAGGGTATGTCATCTACAGACTCGTCATCATTGTTGTCATAATCACTATTATCTTCCTGACTTTGTGCATCTGCCAGATCCCGATTAAATATGTCATCTTCGGGCAATTGAGTAAGGACAGGACCTTCAAGTTTCTCGTTTTCACTGCACAACCAATAAAATAATGAGTTTCTCAAATTCATCCAAACTTTACATATAAACTTTATCACTTTATTTACAAATCATAATGTGTTGATATCCCATGATGCACACTATCTTATTGGGGATTACTCCCGTATGGACCACCATGATCCAACACACCAAAACTAGCCATAGTCCAACTGTCTGTTGGTTCATAACTTGTAAAATTCGTATTTGGCCGGTACCCCCTGTGGAATATATGAGTGTTAATACAAATTCAATACATAAAAATAAACATCGTAACACAAAGGAAAATTGAAGTTTACCACTCGACTTGTGGATTATGTAAACTTGGGGATAAATTATGTCCCCGGTCCTCATTCGCCCGTGGAGATAAGTTTAGATCCGGACAAACTCTTTTACCCGGAACATGTTCGGCTAAAACTGCTCCAAAATAACCACCCTATGATTCAAGGATATCCCTACTTTGCGGAACCTCATTATTGCGAACGCCTTCCGCCTTGACGTACATTTCAAGTATTTTTATCACAAGAAGTTCCCGGTGTTCATCCGGAGTCCTCAAAAAATATGTCAGGGTTTCATCGTCTTCGATGTTAAACTCAGCATAACAAGCAACCCTTTGCTCACAAGCAACCCTTTCCGGTTACTTTAATATTCACCAAACGTTTGCTCACACTCATTCTTTTACAGAATAACAATACCAATCTATCGTACTCCATTGTAAGTGGCAACTTAACATGACATTGTGGAGAACAACTATAGCGTACTGAGTTATTCTCCCCCACAACCTCAATCTCCCCCCCCCCCCAAAATATAATGAAACCCTAATTTTTTGCTCTTCGTACATTATGACAAAATGCAAAGTAACTTAATGAAACAAATATTTCGGAAGGCTTGAAGGATCCTAAATGGATTTATGGATTCTTACCAAATTCATAACTTCCTTAAATAAGAAAAAACCCAGTCTGGGGGTGCAATTATTGGATGTATAGCTCATGCATAATAGGTGCTATACCCATATGAATTATTGGTGGGTCAGTTAAGTACAAGTGAATTATTGGTTGGGCCACATTTTATATATAGCGTGGTTATTGACCGCGCTATACCTTAACGGACAAAATTATTATTAAAGTATACTGCAGTGAATAACCGCACTATATATAAAATGATGTTCAGTTAGTTTTTTAACCTATTTGTGTCCCTTGAGTCCAAAAGGACCATTTAGGTTTTGGACTCCTATCGATCGTTCCTAAGGTGATATCCGATAAAAATGGAAAGATACACAAAAATTTAAAATGACCTATCCCCTTAGCTTCAGAAAAAGGTAACTTTGAGTAGACATTAACAGATTTGCATAGTCATATTATTAAGTACATTCTCCTCACCCAAATATCTACGCTAGATTAATATCACTTTTAGCCCGCGCCAAAAAAAAAATTATATATATATATATATATATTGTATGTTATATAAAAGAATGATATAAATTTTATACATGTTTCAGCTATTAGTTTTACAGCAGCTATACAATGTCATTTTCTCTTATAAATTCAACTCTTGGAGGAGTATTAAACACTAGATGAGGTGAACTGGATTTTTTTTTTGGGTTATATGAATCATTGCTATGAATTTTTAAAGTGTTTAATATCAATATTTGACGTTTCTTATTTGTCATAGTTTTACGAACCTTAAGAAAGGTAAGTGGATGAACCTTTAAAAAGCTTTTAAGCATACAACAACTGTTATAAAACAATAAAATAAGAAGAAGAGTATTGCAGAGAAAGTAGAGAGAGAATTCTCATTTATTTGGGATGAATTACAATGGAATAGAACCCCTTTATTTATAGGGGAAAAGTGACTTAGCCACCAAGTAACAAACCCTAAAATCTCTCTAAAATATCGACATTCACCTTAAATACAATTCTATTTATTACACTTCCTCTTGGATGTCTATTCGACAAATAATATACCTCGTTATAACCTTAACCAAAATAAAACCCAGTGGAAAAAAAATTCTAGAGAAGGAAAAAGAGTACACATGTTTAGAAATACGCCTTTTAATTGCCTCGCTAAAAACCTTGCAAGGAAAAATGAGTGGGACAAAACATTGTAAGGGAAAAAGAGTATAATGCGTATTAACTCCCCCTGATGAGAGCATCAATTCGCATCTTTAAGCCTTCGCATACCGATCTTGTGCAATAGCTTCTTGAAGGTTGACGTCGGTGGAGATTTGGTGAACAAATCAGCCATATTAACTTGAATGAATACGGTGCACCTTCAAATCATCATTCTTGATAGATATGTAATATCTTCATAAAATGTTGGAATGGCCTTTTCAATATCTCCATAGAGGTAACAATTTCTCGCTATCACATTAGCATGCTTATAGTTAAAGCAAGATACATAAAATAGAAATTGCACTTAGAATGTGGTACTTCATAACCAAGAATTATATATTCTTTAAGCAATTTAAAATTTTCAGGGATTGTATAAGTTAAGTCATATAAGCCATATAAATAAACTTTAGATGCATATCAAGTTTTCATGTCATGCTAGACATATAAGATAGATAAAGGTGATTGCAAACACCATTGACTTTATACTTTCAAGTGTTTGAACTGCAGGTCCAAAACTATATGTCTTTCATATGAAACCAATTCTACTTAAATTATTTCTCCAAACTTAAGATCCTCATATGTATTTGTGTTATCATAGATGTAATCGACGAACATTTTATATCGGTTCCAACCACTTTTCTTTTCATAAAGACATAACATAGAGATCTCTTCATTTATATTTTCAGGTACCCGAACCTCTCCTGAGATTTTATGAAATGTTATGTCATGTGATCTTCTAGACCACTTGCCTCCTTATTATGATCATTTGCTCATCTTCTCTATCAAGAATTTTATTTGAACCGATTTGTCTATACGTTTTAAATGTACCATAGACTTATTATAATACGAGCGTTTGTAGTGAGAATATAGTTACTTTCTTTGGGTCAGCAAATGCGTCTAGCATGCTTTGCAATATATTACAAATGAATTATCTTTTTATGAACTTCAAGTTCATATTATCTCATTCGAGGATCTAGATGTATAAATGATAATTCATTTAGTAACTTTTTCTCAACTGTTTATCATGTATCTCCCTCATGTTAGAAAAACTAACTTGCTTCCTCAACTTCGGAAACCCACCTTTGTGTGTTATGGTGTTAATCAAAATATACACTATACATCAATAATAATAATAATAAGGTAGAATTATTTCGTTCCTGACCCTGAACTACTTGTGAGGGGAGAATGTAATATACTTTCGTATATAACGTATATCAAACTGATATAGATAACTTTGTTCTCATAATAAATAGTTTAAATATTAAGTGGAGGCACACAATAAAACATTTTGCTAAACCAACTATGAAGTAAACCAACTTATCAAGATGAACTATCTTGAATAAAAACAATATGAAAATTATGCACAAAATTAAATTATTGAGCAAGTTACCTCGCAAATATCAGGTTGCGGGTTAGTAATAATCGCACATGTAACCATCTCATAGATAAATCTTATGTGGTATACATGGCAGGTGAATGAGCCCATATTCACCTTTGATATTTCCAGCATGCATGGGATTCAATCCCAATTTTAGTTGGTCTATTAATTTATAACGACTCGACCGGTCGTTTTGAGCATTTACACTTTGCTCGGTAGTTTACGGGTGTGAGTAGCTCCGTATGAGGTATTTTGACTTGTGCGAATCGTCGGTTTTGGTTTTAAGGTTATTCGGGACTGGTTTGGAAGAATGATTCTCAACTAGGGAGCTTTACATTCGAAAGAGTTGACCAAGTTTGACTTTTAGCATTTGACCTCGAATTGGAATTTCGATGGTTCTGTTAGCTCCGGTGGGTGATTTTAGAGTTAGGAGCGTGTCCGGATTGTGATTTGGAGGTCTGTGGTTGAATTTGGCTCGAAATGACGAAAGTTGAAATGTTTTTTAAAGTTTGACCGGGAGTGGATTTCTGAAATCAGGGTCGGATTCCGATTCCGAAAGTTGGAGCAGGTCCGTAATGTTGAATGCGATTTGTGTGCAAAATGTGAGGTCAATCGTACATGATTTGATAGGTTTCGGCATCAGTTGTGGAAGTTTGAAGTTTCAAAGTTCATTGATTTCGATTTGAGGTGTGATTCGTTATTTTAATGTTGTTATGTGTGGTTTCAGGACTCGAGTAGGTCCGTGTTAGGTTATGGGACTTATCGGTATATTTGGACGGGGTCCCGAATGGCTCGGGTGAGTTTCAGACAAGGTTCAGAATAATTTCGTTGCATATTGCATTGTTGAAGGTTGCTGGTTCTGGTGTTTTCGCACCTGCGAAAATGGGCTAGCAGGTGTGGCAAAGGTGTCACAGATGTGAGATGAGAGCTCGATGAGGAGGCCGTAGAAGCGGAAGCCAGGGCGCATATGCAGAAGCGGCCAATGCGTGCAGAAGCGCGACCGTAGGTGCGGTCCTAGGCATCGCAGAAATGATCATGGTTGGCCAAGCCGTTCGCGCAGAAGCGAGATTGTTCCCGCAGAAGCGAGGGTCGCAGATCCGACCTCTTGTCCGCAAGTGCGGATTGACTAGGCAGAACCCTTTAAGTTCGAGGGTTCGTAATGTTTCACCCATTTTCTGATTTTGGAGCACGGTTTAGGCGACCTTTGGAGCAATTTTCATCACAAGGATTGGGGAAGTGTTCTACACTTGGCTTTGATCTTATTTCATGAATCTACCTTCGTTTTTGGTAATTGGATTGTGAATTTTAAAGAGGAAATTGAGGGTTTTGGCCTAAAGTTTCATATTATGAATTTTTGAGTTTTGCACATCGAATTGGTGTCGAATTTGAGTGAAACTAGTATGGTTGGACTCGTAATTGAATGGGTTGTTAAATTTTGTAAATTTCGTTGGGTTCTAAGGTGCGGACCCGAGTTGATCTTTTGGCCGATTTTGGGCTTTTGATTCAAGATTTGATCTTTTTCGATCAGGGTTGGTTCCTTTAGCATTGTTTGATGTACTTGAGTTATTTTTGTTTAGTTTGGAGCCGTTTGGAGGTCGGAAGGTGCGGGAGGGCATTTTTAGAGCACCGCTTGGCTTGCTCGACATTGGTATT
This sequence comes from Nicotiana tomentosiformis, assembly GCF_000390325.3. Taxonomy (NCBI): domain Eukaryota; kingdom Viridiplantae; phylum Streptophyta; class Magnoliopsida; order Solanales; family Solanaceae; genus Nicotiana; species Nicotiana tomentosiformis. The sequence goes on from NC_090812.1 coordinate 114,421,930, forward strand.
GGCTTGTTCGAGGTAAGTAACTCTTCTAATCTTGGAGCTAAGGGTATAAAACCCCGAAACACATGTTATATGATTTGTGTTGAGGTGACGCACATGCTAGGTGACGGGCGTGTGGGTGTGCACCATGTGAATTGGGACTATGTTGTTTCCATGGCACTGTATAGTGGTCTTATTTTGTTGATGTACGTATTTTCACCATGTGATAAAGTAATTGAGCTGTCAATCATGATAGATACCATATTTAGGCTTTATGGCGATACTGCTAGGACCCATAGTGGTCGTTTCTTGTTGTTATTTCACTGATTTCATTGAAATTTCGTACTTAGCATATTCATGCATTCAAATCATATTTCTATCTCTATTATTTATCGATACATCATATCATTATTATCGCGCTAGTTTCATGGTATTGTGGGCCCGTGAGTGAGACTGGACAGATTGATGATTGGGTGAGGCCGGGGCCTGTTTGTGAGGATGTTATCACTATGGCACATGAGTTGTCCGTGCAGCACGTGAGTTGCCCGTGCGATTCCAGATGTTGATATTATAGAACGTGAGTTATCCGTGCAACACGTGAGTTGTCCGTGCGATTCCAGATATTGATATTATGGCATATGAGTTGTCCGTGCAGCACGTGAGTTGTCTGTGCGGCTATAGCGCTTGGGCTGAAAGGATCCCCTCCAGAGTTTGCACACCCCCAGTGAACGTAGTCGACTATAATAAGGATCGAGTTGCATGCCGCAGCTGGTATTATACAGCGCTGAGTGATTGAGTGTGCTGAGCATAGTGAGAGAGAATGCGAGACAGTGAGATTGAGTACTCTGAGAGTGTGAGTTCATGAGCTCATCATCGAGATGCATTGCATTAGACATGCGTACTTGAGATACATGCATAGAGGTGCATTTCCTTCTGCTACCTAGTTTTGGGGACATTTATGATTTTACCTATATCTTGACATATAGGCATAGAGAAGTACTATCATCATGCTATCTAAAAATGAAACATCTTACTATTTGTTGAAAGGAGTTTTGGGAAAGATCACAGTTTTCAAACTTACTCGTATATTGGCTTTTCGGTAAAAGATTTGAATTTTCACTGAGATACTTGAAAAGAAATGCCTATTGTTTTTGGAACTGTGAACGAACTGAGCCCTTTTTATTTCTGAGATTCTTCTTTTGTAATTGTACTATGTTGTTATGAACTGTTGTGGAATATTGGTGTTGGACTCGACCTTTTTGTTAGCTCGTCACTACTTTCAACCTAAGGTTAGGTTTGTTACTTTTTGAGTACATGAGGTTGGTTGTACTCATACTACACTTCTGCACATTACGTGCAGATGTTGGCTGTTGATGTTGTTGTGATCGACGGAAGATGGATTGAAGATGTACATGCGTCCCGGTTGTAGCTTCCTCTTGTTCGTGGTAGCTTTAGATATGTAAAATTTTGTTTATGTGCTTTTCAAATAGACGATGTATTTATTTCATTTAACCTTTGTAAATTCTATTCTTAGAAGCTCATGATTTGTACTACCAGTTCTTGGGAGAAATATATTAGTTTCATATATTTTCTTTTAATTAATTGCCTTATTAAATTTCATTAGAATTGGATAGTTGATGATTGGCTTACCTAGCGGGTTGGATTAGGTGCCATCACGACCGAGTGGATATCGGGTCGTGACATAATTAATGAGAACAAGCAACATAAGAGAATTCGTAATGAACTAGACTTTCTAGTTCTTTAATATTTACCCATGTGCATTCTCTTTTATTTTTGCACGTCATACTTAAATTGATATGGCTAAGCTAGTTATGCCAACTGGATAAATTATCAATATTGATAAACTTCAGGTTTATACCATGACGCGTGCAATTATCAATGAACTAGAGTAGGCTCGTGTTAGGTTATGGGACTTGTCGGTATATTTGGACGGGGTCCCGAATGGCTCGGGTGAGTTTCAGACAAGGTTCGGAACAATTTCGTTGCATATTGCATTGTTGAAGGTTGTTGGTTCTGGTGTTTTTGCACCTGCGAAAATGGTCTAGCAGGTGTGGCAAAGGTGTCGCAGATGCGAGATGAGAGCTGGATGAGGAGGCCGCAGAAGCGGAAGCCAGGGCGCATATGCAGAAGCGGCCAATACGTGCAGAAGCGCGACCGTAGGTGCGGTCCTAAGCGTCGCAGAAACAATCATGGTTGGCCAAGCCGTTCGCACAGAAGCGAGATTGTTCCTGCAGAAGCGGGGTCGCAGATGCGACCTCTTGTCCGTAGGTGCGGATTGACTAGGCGGAACCTTTTAAGTTCGAGGGTTCGTAATATTTCACCCATTTTCGGATTTTGGAGCACGGTTTAGGCGACTTTTGGAGCAATTTTCATCACAAGGATTGGGATAAGTGTTCTACACTTGGCTTTGATCTTATTCCATGAATCTACCTTCATTTTTGGTAATTGGATTGTGAAATTTAAAGAGGAAATTGAGGGTTTTGGCCTAAAGTTTCATATTATGAATTTTTGAGTTTTGAACATCGAATTGGAGTCGGATTTGAGTGAAACTAGTATGGTTGGACTCGTAATTGAATGGGTTGATGAATTTTGTAAATTTCGTTGGGTTCCGAGGTACGGGCCCGGGTTGATCTTTTGGCCGATTTTGGGCTTTTGATTCAAGATTTGATCTTTTTCGATCAGGGTTGGTTCCTTTAGCATTGTTTGATGTACTTGAGTTATTTTTGTTTAGTTTGGAGCCGTTTGGAGGTCGGAAGGTGCGGGAGGGCATTTTTAGAGCACCGCTTGGCTTGCTCGACATTGGTATTGGCTTGTTCGAGGTAAGTAACTCTTCTAATCTTGGAGCTAAGGGTATAAAACCCCGAAACACATGTTATATGATTTGTGTTGAGGTGACGCACATGCTAGGTGACGGGCGTGTGGGTGTGCACCATGTGAATTGGGACTATGTTGTTTCCATGGCACTGTATAGTGGTCTTATTTTGTTGATGTACGTATTTTCACCATGTGATAAAGTAATTGAGCTGTCAATCATGATAGATACCATATTTAGGCTTTATGGCGATACTGCTAGGACCCATAGTGGTCGTTTCTTGTTGTTATTTCACTGATTTCATTGAAATTTCGTACTTAGCATATTCATGCATTCAAATCATATTTCTATCTCTATTATTTATCGATACATCATATCATTATTATCGCGCAAGTTTCATGGTATTGTGGGCCCGTGAGTGAGACTGGACAGATTGATGATTGGGTGAGGCCGGGGCCTGTTTGTGAGGATGTTATCACTATGGCACATGAGTTGTCCGTGCAGCACGTGAGTTGCCCGTGCGATTCCAGATGTTGATATTATAGAACGTGAGTTATCCGTGCAACACGTGAGTTGTCCGTGCGATTCCAGATATTGATATTATGGCATATGAGTTGTCCGTGCAGCACGTGAGTTGTCTGTGCGGCTATAGCGCTTGGGCTGAAAGGATCCCCTCCAGAGTTTGCACACCCCCAGTGAACGTAGTCGACTATAATAAGGATCGAGTTGCATGCCGCAGCTGGTATTATACAGCGCTGAGTGATTGAGTGTGCTGAGCATAGTGAGAGAGAATGCGAGACAGTGAGATTGAGTACTCTGAGAGTGTGAGTACATGAGCTCATCATCGAGATGCATTGCATTAGACATGCGTACTTGAGATACATGCATAGAGGTGCATTTCCTTCTGCTACCTAGTTTTGGGGACATTTATGATTTTACCTATATCTTGACATATAGGCATAGAGAAGTACTATCATCATGCTATCTAAAAATGAAACATCTTACTATTTGTTGAAAGGAGTTTTGGGAAAGATCACAGTTTTCAAACTTACTCGTATATTGGCTTTTCGGTAAAAGATTTGAATTTTCACTGAGATACTTGAAAAGAAATGCCTATTGTTTTTGGAACTGTGAACGAACTGAGCCCTTTTTATTTCTGAGATTCTTCTTTTGTAATTGTACTATGTTGTTATGAACTGTTGTGGAATATTGGTGTTGGACTCGACCTTTTTGTTAGCTCGTCACTACTTTCAACCTAAGGTTAGGTTTGTTACTTATTCAGTACATGAGGTTGGTTGTACTCATACTACACTTCTGTACATTGCGTGTAGATGTTGGCTGCTGATGTTATTGTGATCGACGAAAGATGGATTGAAGATGTACCTGCGTCCCGGTTGTAGCTTCCTCTTGTTCGTGGTAGCTTTAGATATGTAAAACTCTGTTTATGTACTTTTCAAACAGATGATGTATTTATTTCATTTCGACTTTGTAAATTCTATTCTTAGAAGCACATGATTTGTACTACCAGTTCTTGGGGGAAATGTATTAGTTTCATATATTTTCTTTTAATTAATTTCCTTATTAAATTTTATTAGAATTGGATAGTTGATGATTGGCTTACCTAGCGGGCTGGGTTAGGTGTCATCACGACCAAGTGGATATCAGATCGTGACATAATTAATGAGAACAAGTAACATAAGAGAATTCTCCATGTGCATTCCCTTTTATTTTTGCACGTCATACTTAAATTGATATGGCTAAGCTAGTTATTCCAACTGGATAAATTATCAATATTGATAAACTTTAGGTTTACACCATGACGCGTGCAATTATCAATGAACTCCAAGTTTATTATGATGAGTTTTTATATCAATAAACTTCTACTTAATTGTGGCATTTTTTTATTTGCATAGTACAAACTAGAGAATAAATCGGGTAACTTTTCATATACATATTATCCCTCTATAAGTTATAGTATTAGAAGATATTAAATCTTTCCTTTATTTATAGTCTCAATATTACCAACCGCTTTTGCGAATATTTTAGAAACTTAATAAGTTTCTTTGGACTTACTACGACACAATACCTTATTTATAATCAATTTTATTTCTCCAAAATAGTATAATTGGCTCTTCGAGAATTCTCAATCAATTTTGTACTACCACATATTCATCAACATCATATGGTCAATACTTTTTCAAGGAGGAAGTTATTCCATTATGGTCATGGTCAAAATTATTATAGGCAAGATATGCTGCTTCTATTACTTTTGCCATGTAATAATCACATTGCCATAATATTTTGGCATAATCACAATGCGTGATCAATGAGCATTCATTGTCACGGGCCCAAATCCTTACGTTGGGTAGCGGCACCTGCTCGCTCGTGCGGCGCCTGCGGCTCCCCTCGCCGCGGGCCAGCCTTCTTCCCTTTCCCAGGATTCCCAAACACGATCTTGTGCTTGTTGGTGGGGCTCGCCCGTAGGCTAGCCCCAACTCGTGCCACCAGTAAGATGCCTAGGCCCTTGGCCCTAGACATGTCGTGGCGCTTCATCTTAGGATCACAATCCATGCGCGCCTTGGGGATTGTCTTAGGACATGCCTTGTCCTTAGCCCAAGACTGAGCATCGCTCCCGCGTGCACAGCCCAATCCTCAAGCATGACACTCGCCTAGTGCATCCGCGACTAGCTCGTGCCGCGCCCGAGTAAGGCAACCTTTAGCCCTTGGCCATTGTCATGCGCGTCTTTCGTGCCATGCCCATACATAGCCCTCTTGCAGCACACTTCCATTCCGAAGTAGTGCAGTGTCGCCCACACCTGCACCTTTAGGCCAACGGACCCTTGCTTGCATGGTTGAGCCAAAAAAATGCTCACAAGTCGACACATGATGCCCCTATGGCAGGTGCATCAAGTATCCCATCGGCACGGAGGTCTCGGTCCAACAGTCGGCAGCCCGCGGGGCTGGCCGTTCCACACATCGAGCCTCTAGCACCACTTTGATGCCCAACGCTGGCCCGAAGGCGTCGTGTCGTCCATACGAGTTCCCAAACTCGTGTGGATACCTTTGACACTTATTTGAGTCATCTAGGCAGGCCGTTGAGGTTGCTCCCAAGGCATATCGTTCGATACGGCTCGGTGGCAGCACGTATGGGGGAGGCAGGTCGGATCTTTCATCACCTATACCTCCTTATATATGCTTAAAATTAAAAGGCTCAAGTTCCCCGAGTAGACTGCTCTACGTCAGACCATCAGAAGGACCTTTTCTCACCAGTTCTTGGCCGAAATCACAACTCCAAAGTGCGAGTTGTGACATTCATGCTATAATAATGATATTTTTCTTATTTCCTCTCAAACCTCCTTCTAGAGGTGAGTGTGGTATATTCACTACCACTAGCACGTTTATATTCTTTCAAGAATGAATATGCACGTATTCATAAATCACACGTTGTCACACTCACACTATAAATGGACCATAATCATATATATATATATGCTTTATAAAATCTCATGTCAAATCGATGACAAACATTACTTTCACAAAGTGAAGGATTATTTTGAGAATTCTTATTATTCTCATTACTACAATGATGACGATTATAATTTTGTCTATTGCCACGTCCACATCCATTAATACATTCACGGTAAAAATATTGTCTTCTTTCAGACTTATTACATATTGCTACCACATTCTCTTAAGGGACCGAAAGTAAAGCAAATTCAATGGGACGGGTTTCCACTTCTTGTGCTCATAATCATACATGAATTTGATCATGGAAAGCAGTGGAGGAACCACCTTATAAGAAGTGGTGTCAAATAACACACCTTCGCAGGAAAAATACACCGTGTAGGTAGGTAAAAAAAATTATATATATATATATATATGTATTGACTCCTCTTAATTTTCTGGTATATTTACTTTTATATATTTTGACACCCCTTAACGGAAATTCTGGCTTCGCCACTGATGGCAAGACATAGAAATTTTACCAGTTTGGGTGGTTATAATTTCTTACAAATTCTAAAAATTTCTTACAAACTCTATTAGAGTTAAAATCAAAATTTATTGTCTTTGCTTGAATTTAAAATCAAAATAGAATTTCAAGAATTTAAAAGAGAAAAATAAGGTAAAATATTTACCCTAAATTCAGAATTTATTCATGAGGGAAGTTCATGGAACAAGTGACAATCATTATGTTTAAGTTGAGTACCATGCACATATCCCAAAGTCTCTACTCGATTGGTTGAAGTTTCGTGTTGATAACGTATTATAAAACAATAAAAGAAAAAGAAGAGTATTGCATAGAAAGTAGAGAGAGAGAGAGAGAGAGAGAGAGAGAGAGAGAGAATTCTCATTGATTTGGGATGAATTACAATGGAATATAACTCATTTATTTATAGGGGAAAAGTGACTTAGCCACCAAGTAACAAACCCTAAAATCTCTCTAAAATATAGACATTCACCTTAAATACAATTATATTTATAACAACATCAATGTAAAGTACTATTAAATTAACCATAGTTGAATGTTAAACCTTTACGGCTTGTTTGGATGGTTGCTACTTTACTTTAAATATAATATTTGTTTTGATTGTTACTTAAATTTTATGGTATCGTATCGTTAAATTCGTCGTTATGTAACAACGAAAAGTGCCACTTTATGGAACGACCGATTTGGTGTGGTCGCGTCGTTACCTGTTTTTCCTCATCTTGATCTTATTTATTATTAAATAATCCTGTTTTCTCATTTACCATACCTTTTATGTAATAATTTTACCTCGTACTTTACTTCTTCTTTACAATATTGCAAGTTTATTCTTCATACTTTTAGTGCATGACATCGTGAAACGACGGCAAATAATACAATCTATCCAAACATGTATATATATTTAATATACAATACAATACTATTCGATACATAACACCATCCAAACAAGATGTCAATGACATGTTATAAATTTTAATATGTTGGTTTGATCATAACAGAGTAACTTGAGAAGAACGTCTTTATCCTGCCAGGTCTATGTACTGTTTATTTATTTCACTTTGCTTCTGGAATAATATATGTATCATTGTCACAATTTGCAATGTTCAAAAAATGCCTAGTACTCTTGAAATAAAAGAGCTTGATATTTTGAGATAACTCCAGAAAGCTGTCAAATCTATTTCAGAAATGGTTTAAACTTCCAACTACTCACCAAGATTATCATGATACTAGGATCGGAATTCGTATCACAACTTCCAAATCCCCATGATGATTTACTTGAAAATGTAATCTGAATAAAAAAAAATAATTAGGCCAATAATTGGACCTGGACCTGGACCTTCTCCAGTTTTTATTCCCCGTGCTTCAGCGCTTTCCACTTTGAGCTTAGTATAATTAGAACAAGATCCAGTCATGATTAAGCAGCATCAGCTGGCTAGAAGAACCAAAATTGAAATTGTAAGAAATACCAGAATGTTTTGGATGTATTCGTTTCACACAATTTCTTGAAATTCAAATCTGGCTTGAAGTGCTTTTCCAGCCAAAAGAATTGGAAACAGACCAAATTTCTAAAATTATATAACAGCTATCCAAGTAGAAGGAAACCTTGGCGCGTGTCATCGTTGAATCAGAAGGTCATAAGTTCAAATCAAAAATAACCTCTTCCTGGAATGTATATAAGGTTGCTTATAATTGATCCTATGTGGTCTGTTCTTTTCCCGAATCTCAAGTACAGCAGAGCTCACTGCCTTTTAATTTCTTGATGATACTAATAAGTAATAACAACTATGTAAATATTTTTTTACTTATTTCTTCAAAACATTGCCAAAGCTAGGGCCTAATTCTTCGAAGAGCCCAAGACGGGCCCACATATGGGAGGACATAAAGTAACAGTATCCCTACATTTGTATGGTGAAAAATGTTGCCACCAGTGCTTAAAATCATCTAACCTCTAATTTGGCTTTCTCTTCATTACTGTCTCGTAATTACTTTCAAGATCTACTTAGTAACCACCACATGATCAGTCCAGTTATATAATGTATAAATATAAACTCTTATTGACCTAAAAATATTCAAAACGCAACTACTCCCCATCTCATTGCCTGGTTGTCTCATCACCTGCTTAGGTTCTGCTCTAGTCTTATTAACTACATTCTTGTCTGTATCTTCCTTCAAAAAGGCCACATAAGTTTGTAATATAACAAAAGACAGGAATCTTTGGTATATTACAGACAGCACAGATAGATTGCTGCTGCGTTGTCCATTTGACCAGAAATCTTGTCTCACTCTCTTTTAAAAAATAGGAATATTTCAACCCTAACATGCAGGTGAGCTAGCTTTCAAATTTTCCTCATCAGATTATCCAATTTGTCACGTTCACTTCAATCTTGGAAGCATCCCATTATGCTGACTTTGTTCATTTATATATACATCTACATTTAACAGGTCTTTCAAAGGCTATTCAAGACTTCAAATGAGACTACTACTTCTAGCCCTTCTATAAGCAAGAAAGAAACTGCAAATAGTAAGTGAAAAAGACCCTCTAATCCCTTCATTTTCTTCTATTTTTTGTGTCATTTTTGTGAATTTCCTTATGGATTTAACTTTTATTCACTGATAGTGTAATGAAATTTTTTACAATATGAACACAGTTTAACCTGCTATAGTGGTTACTTGCTTTATATATTGTTTTGACATTACGTGAAATCATCTTTTGAATGATGTGACAGTGTAAAATTTTTATATATTGTCGGTGTATAGAAGTTAAAACTCTTGCTTATATTTTTTTGGTTTTCAGATCAGAAGGTGAAATCAAAAGACATTGTTTTGTTTGGGATCTGTCGGGGGAGCACTAGAAGAAGAGGTGATAAAAGTAAATCAAGTAGCAAGACCTTCAATATATTCAAAGCATTATGCAGGAATAAGGATATTAGTCAGGAGTATTTTTATAGCACAATTCATCTAAGGAGGGTAGAAACCCAACATTTTGAATATTGCATGAACATGAAAAACAAGAGTCTTACACGAGGATTAAGCATCTCTCACAAGGCTACAGAATCAGTAGGACATACGCAGGTTTTGCCCATCACTGATTCTGCATCGTCGTCGTCGTCGTCGTCGTCATCCTCAAGAAACGATAAGGCGCGATGCTCTAATGGAGAAAAGAAAGACGAAAAATCCAAAGGAGATAAAGCCAAGACCATCTCTAAGATGAAAGAGCTACTAAGATGGGCTGCTGCTGCCAAATCTGAGAAGGGCCGCCAATATATAGGCAGAAAGGTGAACATTTATTTCCTTTTTATTTTGTAAGAACTTTACCCTATGGAAAATTTCTTCCATGACTCAAAAATCAGACCAAAATACTCGTCCATACATAAAGGAATGAGATTTATATACACTGATTTTTAAATTATTTGTGTATTTTGATTTGTTGTAAGTTGTAACATATATGTAACATGTCCTGCCTCAATTTCCAGGTATTCAACAACTTTCGGAATAGGGCAGCATTGAAGGCAGTACCAGATGATGATCAAATGAGTAATGAATCCCCCAAAATCAGCTTCAGATGGGAAGTTGAAAGTTGCTCCACAACTTCCTCTGCTTACTCTGCCATTTCAATGCCAACTTCCTTAACCAAGAATGACCAGTCCATCAATATCAACTTTCCTTCTGTAAAATCAACTCCTCTCCACATAGATCAGGGTCCTGCGGCTGCTGGAAAATTGAACTGGATCACCACAGATTCTGAATGTAAGTTTCCTTAGCCCTTATAGCTTTTTATTAGACTTAACTTATTGTATATGCAGTAATGCAAAGGCGGGTTTGAAAGTGGGCAGGGCCAATGAGCGTACTGCTCAACCAGTGCCCCATCTGATTTTAAATTATATATATGACTCATTTCAATATATATATATATATATAGAGAGAATTGAGAGAACTTTTTCAGAAGTTAACGGGGTCACATAGGTCCGACTATGTGTATATGTATGTATACCGACAATGCATGGATGTTTTTGCACAATTAGTGTAGTTTAACCTATAATAGTAGGCTAGTTGTCATTTTATCGTTTAAACAATGAATGCGTAACATGGAGATTTACCTTAATTACTGTAATACTTTTTATACTGTTAAATTTATCTTTTCTATTATTTGTGCTTCCATAAGTCCATCAATCTGATTGACGCCTGTTTCTTTTCCCAACAGTTGTGGTGCTAGAGCTATGAAGACTGTAAGAACCAAAGGAGGCAGATCATCACTAAGTGCTCGTTTATGGCCTGCTCAGTAATTGATGAGTAGAGATTTGATCCTATCAGATGTAATGTAACATAAAATCAATGATGTGAAGTTTAGTTTTTCTATTGATCTTCTAACCAATGTTCTATTCTTTAATATTCCAATTCCAATATTATAAAATACATAGAATTATGATACATTAGAAGCATTTATTTGAAGAGGAATTTAATGGTCGTTAGATCGTTAAACCATCACTTATATGCAGTCGTCATGAGAGATTTTGAGAAAAATCCAGCACCAATTGTCTGCATCTCGTTTCTAAGATAGCGTTAAGTATCAGTTATTTTGCAAAAATTGAGTTTAGAGAACACAAAATATTTTGAAAAAAAAAAAAAAATACTTGTTCGATGGAAGTTTTTGCAAAAACATAGGAGTATATCATAATAACTTTTTGGAAGTGTCTAGACCCAAATGGGGATCCATCAGTCAGTGACGAACCTCACTCTGCCCCTTTATTGATAACCCATCTGCTAGCTTTGGTGCACGTGTCCCGTCCATTGAGAATGCATTTTCAGATGTCGGAAACACCTGCATATTGGTCGCAGTGGATGATGTGTTTAAATGGGTCGAAATAATTGCTTTACCAAATAATGAAGCAAAGTGTGGTGGCTTTCTTGAAGAGGAACATTTTCACAAGGTTTTGGGACTCCGTATGCAATCATAAGTGATGGAAGGTCGCATTTTTGCAACAAGATTTTTGACACTTTACTTGGCAAGTATGGTGTCACCCACAAAGTGATAACTCCCTATCATCCACAAGTAAGTGGTTAAGTAGAAGTTTCCAACCGTGAGATAAAGAGTATTTTGTCCAAGACGGTGAATACAAATCACACGAATTGGTCTAAGAAGCTTGATGATGCTCTATGGGCATATAGTACGGCTTACAAAATACCTATCGGAATGTCTCCATATCGGTTGGTGTTCGAAATAGCTTGTCATCTTTCGGTGGAATTAGAGTACAAGGCAATGTAGGCTTTGAAGAAATTGAATCTTGATTGGAATGTAGCCGCTAACTTGCGGGTTGTACATTTGAATGAATTGGATGAATTCCGGTACCATGCAATGAGAGTTCGTCATTGTACAAAGAAAAGATAAAATACCTTCATGACAAGTATATTTGGAATAAGGAGTTAAGACCGATGATCTAGTGGTGTTGTTCAACTCAAGATAGAGAATGTTTCCAGGGAAGCTCAAGTCAAAATGGAGTGGTGCATTTGAAATTGTTGGTTTGACACTCTTTGGTTCTTTAGACTTGAAAAACAAGAACAATAAAATATTTCGGGTTAATGGTCATCGAGTGAAGCACTACTTGGGGAAAGTTTGTGAGAGCCATGTGGTGGCGGTTCTTTACTTCAATTAAGGATGCTATGATATTGTGTTGTGCCACAACGTTAAATAAGGCGCTTCTTGGGAGGCAACCCAAGTTCTTTTCCTTTCTTCTCTTTTTAGTTAGATGTTATTTCTTGTTTTTAACTAGATTTGAAGTGTGCGAAGTGATCAGTATTAGATATTGAGATGATGGCTAAAGTTGTGCCCTGCTTGGGAAATCCGGACCTTACTTTTATTAGCGCGGCCACAAAAGAGGGAATACGGACCGCGAAAAATTTCTCGTGGTCATAGATTTTACTTGTGGACCGCATTTGCAAGAAGCTGCTCAGGTGCTAAATTGCAGGTCCTCTATACTTTTCTCCTAACAGTGCAGAGCTAACTTTGCGGACTACCACAAATTTTGCAATTGCAGGAGAGAAATCTTAGAAAAGTCACTGAAACTAGGTTGGCAGAAGTGCGGTCGCACTTGAAAAAGTGCGAACCGCACAACTACATGCTCTCCACCGCCCAGGTAATAGCGTACGGACCGCACTTGGAATTCTGCGACCGCACTCACCCTCTTTCACCCTAACCCTCGTGTGAGTATAAATAGAATAGTAGTCTCCCATTTACCCTAACTAAGACTCTACGAAAGAACTAGTTGCTTGCACTTTTGATCACCAACATCCACCCACACCCCATTTGATCTTTTTATACTAGAACAATATGGTATGCATCACTTCAATCTTGTTATTTTTATTTTTGAATTTATTTTTTGCTTTTTAACTTCTTTTTAGGCCATCTGTGATTACATCCTTTATTTGTGTCTATGTGGGGTAGTTTAACATTGGGTATTTGTGAAATCATGCTTAGATAGGGTTGGGTGTTCGATTATCATTCCTTTACCATGTTACTTGAAGGATTGAGCACATAATTGCATAACCTAGGTAGAAATGACTCCCATCCGTCACTGTCCTCGATTATGTGGACCGCACTTGAAATTGTGTTGTCCGCAAATATTTGATTTTAGTAACTTAGTTGATGACCCTGAATGTGCGGCCACATTTTATTTGTGCATACCGCACTTGAAATTTTGCAGCCGCAAAGAGAGGTACATACTATCCTTCAGACCTGAGTACTTTTACTCAAATGCGGACCGCAAAATCTATTATGCGGACCGTAGTTGAATTTCTGGTCGCAGATGCAAGTCCAAACTATCCTTCAAATACTTCTCTTTAAGGACTTGAAACATCTGTGTAGGAGTGCGGCCGCACTTGGAATTGTGCGGACCGCACTTCCTTTTTATGGACCGCACTTGAACCCTATCCACTGCATGTTACAAACTAGAAACCCTACTGCTTCTATGGTGTCCTCTAACGCTAACATGACTCTTAACTGCTTTACAACTTATATATCAACTGACAATTCTTTTGGTGCATACACACATAATTGTGTGATCAAGAGGAAAAAGAGAGACATCCAAAGAAATGCGTGGCGAAGGGAAAGGTAGAGGCAGAGGTGACATGCACCCAAGTGCACAAAAGGCAATATCCAAGAAAATAACTGCAGGTCGGGGAGAGCTAGAAGCCTCTCAGAGTCATATTCTTATGTCTCGTCTAGGGAAGCCTCTGATCTCTACCTGAAGAGCACAATGAGGAGTAGTCTAGGATACAGAGGCAGTCTGAGCCCCAAGATGTGCCCTCACATCTCAGAGCACCTCCCAGAGCACATCTAACACCAGTCATGAATCAGATACAGTTGCTCAAGACTATGATTCTAACGATGCCCCTGATGACGGAAAAGAGGGAACGATTGCAAAAGATGGCATAGTGAGAACAAAGAAGAAGGTGGTCCGGGAAGATTGATTTTTGAGCACAAATGCTTATTTAGACTTCCAAATATGGTGGAAGGAAAGATCCCTTACTCACAAAAGGCGATTCCTCATCAAAGATTTAGACAAGTACAATCCGACAGTCCTAGAGCAGTTTACAAAGAGGAAATGGTGGATGTAGTTCACAAGGAAGCTGGTAGATGTCAAGGAACACCTTGTCTGGGAATTCTATGCCAACACGGTGTATATTGTTAAAGGACCAAGGTTACCAAAGTGTGTAACCTTAAAGTAAAATTTGATCGACACACCTTGAACACTTACCTCGGACTTGAAGATGTGGAGTCGAATGAGTATTTGGCTAAGTTGGATGAGAAGGAAGAGGTCAAACCGTGGCTCGTAGAGATTCTCTCACCTGGGCCTACTCCCCCTTGGATAGGTGCCGGAGTGCCAATCCTCCGCTAGACTCTAATTTTTTAGGCCAAGGGGTGGCAGATGTTTGTTTGTACAAGACTTGATCCATGCCTGAACAAGAACAACTTGCCTTTGCCAAGAGCAGTGTTAGTAGCTTATATCATGGCCGGGTACCCAATCAATGCGGGTGCTTTGATGTCAGCCAATATCACATTGGTAGCTCAGTAGAGTAACACCTCCTAAACCTACCCCAGCACCATCAGTGAGTATTTGACAGACTCCAAGGTGGAATCCAAGCCATTTGATATGATGGTCAAGCCAACCAGCCCCTTTGATCTGTACAAGTTGCAAGACCCTAAGAACCCAAAGAAGAGCAATCAGCCTTCCACTACTACTGGCCAGTCTGATGAGCCAGTAGTAGTAGCTCCCGGTACCTCTGAGATCACTTCCACTTCAGCTGAGCCTTCTACCAGTGCCAGAGTTGTTGTTCCTAAGCCACCATCAGCCCCTAATCCATTTCCTACACCAGTTCTGAGGTCAGTGTCTTTGCCTACATGCCCATTGTCTGCTTTTCGGGTTTCTCAGATGCTGGTGAGTCTCAACAACTGGATGTAGACAGCTACTTCAAAGCTATATGAGATATCTAGTATAGTTGCAGGGCAGACATCTATACAGTCGAACCCGTCTTATATTAATATAAAGCTCACAAAGGTCTTGGACAACCAGAAGGTGATTATAGACTCACTGGTGCAACATAGTGCGGTGATTGAGTGGTTGGCCAAGCAGATGATGAAGATGAGAAAGACATGGACCAGCAAGAAGTTATTTGACTCACTCCAAGCTGAGGTGACTAGGATAGCTGAGGCCGGCAACTTGCCGTTTGACATGCTGATGGACCCCACCCAATCTTCTCATGAGGATCCAACTACTCGGGCTGAGGAGCATTGCCTTGCATCCAGCACTACTGTTGCGGTGCATGATATGTTCACCTCTCAGGAAGCTCCTGTAGAGGATGATGACATAATTCAATTAGTTGAGTCGGCTTGGAATGATACTGCTGGTGATACCATGATTATTGAGGACCCTTAGGGAGTTTCTTCGCCACTCTCTACTCTTTGATCTTATTTTGCTAAGCATTGGGGACAATGCTTCATTTTATTTGGAGGGGTTGATGCTTCACTTTTTTTTCTTTTTTTTCCATTTCTTTTTGCTTTCTTTTCTCATAGAGATCATTTATTTTCTCTTTTTTTCCCCAAGTTCCTCGTCTCTCCATCAAACTTAGGTTTTAAGCCATTTGTTTCACGAGAGTGTAAGGAAAGCTCGAGTTCCAAGAGAGGGTCGCGACCAAATTGGTAAAGGCTTGTAACATGGTTATCAAATGAGAAAGGCTAGAGGATCAAAGGGGTTGACTAGGGATAATGACATTAGTTGGCAATAGAAAACTTAAACAGGCCAAGGAGAGCCTACAATCACTTCTCAAACCAAGTAAAACTTAGGATTCCGCCTTGAAACACATTCGAGATAAGTTCTAGACCCTTCGCATGGATACTTGGACTAACAATAATTCATCTTACCCCTCACGCAACCATATTGTTAAATAGGATAGAGTCGAGGGCCCACAACAACCACATTCAAGTTTAAAGATCACTATGGTCCAATTAAACCACTCGATGATTGCCAAAGTCAACACAAGAGTCACAAAGTCACTAACTAGAGCTATTTCTTTCAAGAACCTTGTCTCTAACCATAAGCGCGTAGTTAAGTGTGTTGGTACCAATTGAAGTATGGTTGACTCTTCGAGCATAACTTAATTAGGTCTTTTTATTCATTACTACTACTATTATTACCTAAACACAAAAACGGACTCATTCCCTTAAGAAGGTTGTCATGTCATCAATCGTTGGGACGAGTCACCCGATTCACACAACAACTACCTTTGGAAAGAACCGTGACATTAAGAAACCAAAGGCTTATTATCTATTAAAACATAAAAAGAAGCTACTAAATCAAACAAAGAAGCTACTAAATCAAACAAAGAACTACTAAAGAAACAAAAATAAAGAAGCTAATAAGCAAAAACTACTGAAGATATAATGAATTACACATAATGAGAGAAAAAGAGAGAATATATACATAATAAGAAAAGAGAAAATAATATCAAGTTATTACAAGACAAATGTCTCAGAATGTATCAAATATAATCAATAAACTCCATCCTCCCCCCCCCCATAAAGATAAGCATTGTCCACAATGCTTAACAAAATAAGAGTAAAAGAGGGGAAAGAGTGAAGAAAACTCCATATAGCTCTTTGGACATCTCTGTGCCCTCAGCAATGTCACCGTCCGGAGGCTCATCCAACTGAATCTCATCATCCTCAACTCTGGGTGTGGTTGGGTTGGTGAACATCTGATGCACTGCTAACGTCCGGAGGCTCATCCAACTGAATCTCATCATCCTCAACTCTGGGTGTGGTTGGGTTGGTGAACATCTGATGCTCTGCCTTAGCAGTAAGGTCTGGCTCCTCAAACTGGCTAGCTGGTGTGGGTCAATCAGCATGTCAAAGGGGAGATCTCCGGCTGTAGCAAGCCTGGTCACCTGTCTCCGGAGCTTATCCACTGACTTCTGGCTGGCCTAGGACTTTCTCATCTTCTTTACTTCCTTTCCCATCTCTTCGATTACTGACCTATGTTGTACCAAGGTGGCCATAAAAATGTTCTGGTTCTCTAAGAGCTTCTTCAATATCTCTTCAACTGTCAGGGAAAACTGAGGTGCCTGAACAGAAGACTGCGCTGCAATAGTACTGGAAAAGTCAGACAGCTTTGCAGTGGTTGTCTGCATCCAGTTGTTAAGACTCACTAATGTCTGGGATACTCGTAGCGTAGAAAGTGGGGTCATAGGCATAAGAACTGGCTTTAAAGCCGAGGTGGGAGCTGTGGCAGGAACTGTAGTAGGGGATGTGGATGATAGTGGAGGCATAGTTGCGGGACTGGAGGAAAGCTCGGCTGAAGTGGATGGAAAATCAATTGCCTTAGCAGCTACCAGATGTCACGCCCCAAAATCGAGGAGCGCGACCGGCGCTCAACCGAGTGAACCCGACCGAGCAAGCCTGTTAGATTTTCTTCTACCCAAACTCATCCACGAATGAAGATAATACATATTTTCATTAATTAGACAAAAAGGTGTTTATGTTCACAATACCAATTCATTACCAATAGTTCCATCGTTTTTAGTCGTCTTAACTAGAACAAGTAATACAACCATAACATTACGTAGTTTGTCTTTTCCAGCACCAATACACAACCCACACTATGTCTACGGATCCTCTATAGATAAAGAAGAGTACAATGATAATGCCGGCAACAAGGCCCCGGCTATACCTCAAATCGAATACATAAAGTACAAAAGATACATGACCTCGGAATGAAGTGAGGCTCACCGAGTCAGCTGGGAAGAAAGTGTACGGCTATCACTGATCAATACCTCCTGTTGTGGAACCACCTGTATCCATTTACAGATATAGCACCCCCGGTAAAATGGACGTTAGTACCGTCGAATAGCACTAGTATGTATAACTAAACAGTCCCTCAATAAAATGACAAATAATACAAGCAAGATTATCATATTATCAATGAAGGCCTTAATTTAGGATCAAGACAGTGTTCAAATTAATTCTCATATCTCACATTGGGAGATTTTTAGTATCGATATACCATTGTCCACAATACCATTATTCACAAAACCAGTACCACTGTACTCTTAGCACGGAGTCTGATCACGACCCCATTGGCTAACCCATCTCATTAGAGACATCAACCACAATTTCTCTCAATATCAATACCACCGACTTTAACACGGAGTCCGATCACGACCTGATCGGCTAGGCTATCCATTAGGGACATCGACCATAATCACAATTTCAAATTATAAATTTCCAGCACAATCACCACCATGTGTGTGGCATGGTGTCCGATCACGACCCGACCGGCTAGGCTGTCTTATTTGATACAACAACCTTTTTATATCAATCATCACATTTCGTATTACTTTCACATCTTTTCATCTCATTGGCACTAATGGCCATAATTATAAGATCATTCTTGGAACGTTGGCCATATTCATTATTTCATGCTCATCTTATCAATTTCAATTATCATCATCATCAACAACAACAAATACAATTCAAATCAAGGTGTGTAGTACACATGTGAGCAATTTAGAGTCTAAAGCACATAGAGATATTTCACAAAATTTAGCATAATAGCCTTCATTTGAACTTGACTTAAAGTCGAAACATTATTAATGCACAGCCCATATTTTAACACATCCTCAATTGGTAACATAACATGAATAAAGCATTTGGGATGCTTGTTGAACATATATCTTTCAACTCAATCTTACTCAGAATAGCCAGTTTCATAATGAATCACTCGGGACTTACATAATTTACATGAATATCGTGGGATTCAATTCTAAGAGAAGAGTTTAGCCAACATACCTCACTTGAGCTTCCTTAAACTCTAAAACGTTTTGGAATTCTTAGCAACTTCAATCTATTATAGAAATATAACAAATTGAATCAAAATTTGGAAGATGATCATAGTTCTAGCTCACTTGAGCATTTTATCAAACACTAGATGTGCATAAGGTTTCAATGTCCTTTTTTTGAAGGATTCCATCATCCCACAACCCAAACTTTACCATTTTTAGCTCAACATTCTTCCTACACCCTTTGATAACACATGCATGTAAAATAAACAACTCTCATGCCCAAAAATTACCTTGCTAGTTACCCATTTTCAGAAGATTTCGAAATTAGGGTTTAGGGTGTAGAATCTTACCTCTAGGATGAAGACCTAGTGAGCTTCCCTTCTAAATCTTCCAAAACTTGAGCAAGAATTGAAGAAAATTATTGAAGAACACCTTCTCACTCTAGGGAACTCTCTCTCACTCTAAAATATCAGATTATGGCTCAAAATGGCACAAAGAATGTATTTAACGAAATAGGGTCGGGTTTTAAAATCCAAAAATGGAGTTCCGGAACAGTTCTGTGGTCGCATATGCGACCGCATAATGGATATGCGGACCGCATAATTGCTGATAAAATGATCAAAAAGGTTGTCTGTGTATGCGGTCCGCATAACTGTTATTTGATCGCATAATGCACCGCATAACATTTATGCGGTCGCATAGTCGACCGCATAATTGCTTCCAACTGACCCAATTAACTGTCTCACTCTGTGGCCATTATGCGGTCCGTAGAGTGATTCTGCGATCGCATAATGGACCGCAGAAATGCACTATTCCGCCAAAAAATTTCTTTTACTTTCCTGTGCATTGCTCAACCCAAAAAGTCCAAGCTGCAGCGAGCTTGCGAGTCACGAAGAATTTCTACAATCCTCAAACACATAAGACTAGTCTGACACCATGAAACATTATTTTCTTTGCAAATTTTATCGGGCTTTACACTTAAGTTCTTCAAATTTTCCGGGGTGTTACACCATAGCTGGCTCAACAGATTGGCCCGCGGTGGTAGGAGGATGAACTTTCTTCTTTGGATTGTTCGCATCCATTAGTGAATACCAAGTAAAAGGCTTCTTCGGCCTCACCTTTATGTCATAATCCCTTGACTCTACCCTTGCATCTGTGAGATACTCTGTAATAGTATTGGGATATAGGAAGGACGAGTCATCTTGCTGAGCCATCACTGAGATATTGGCCGACATCACGGCCCTCACATTGATAGGGTACCCAGCCATAATAGAAGCAACCAGAACTTCCCAAGGAATCGGAAAGTAAGTCTCATTCTGGCTCGGGTCCAGTCTGTTGCAGACAAAGGTTTTCCACCCCTTCGCCACAAAACTGAGAGTGCTCCGGTGGATAGGAACCCCTGCAGCAATCCATGGAGGTGATGTCCCTGGTGCTGCTAGAATCTCCGCTAACCAAGGTGGGTTATGTCTCCCGGTGCATACTTTTCCAAATATTCCTTTGGGTCAACACCTTCGAAGTGCAAATACGTGTTGAGTGTATGTTGATCAAATCTCACTTTTAAGTTATGTACTTTAGTCACTTTTGTCCCCTTTTTTATGTGAGCCACATTTGCATAGAATTCCCGGACCAGGTACTCTTTGGAGTCCACTACACTTTGAGTGAACCACATCCACCCATTGCGTTCACTGAACTATCTCAACAGTGCTGAGTTATACCTCTCCAAATCATTTAATAGAAACTGTCGCTCGAGAGTTAGCGACCTTACTGGCCACCATGTACGAAAGCTGGTGAAGGCAGCCAAGCTGACAAATCGGTCCTCCCAAACCTCTTTTTTCTTTGAACTTTCAAGGCCTGCAGCTGTAGCATCTCCCCCTCTACGATCATCGGGGATATCCTAAACTAGTGTATCTTGCGCCTGAGGGATAGGTGTAGCTGATATCTCAGAAGCCTGACTAGCACTTTTGAGTCCTCGGAAATGCTATTAGATGAGGACGGCTTGTCCCTGAGTTGGTATCTCCCTTGTGGCCTTGACTGTATGGCCGATTGCTCCTAAATATAGGCTAAGTTGCCCTATGATGCTTCCCTAGACGGGACATATGAGCTCGTCTCGGAGAGATATGCACCTCTCCCTTTGCCGGCTATAGCTTTCTTTGTAATCATCTTTTGTTGGCCAAGAGGTAAGGCACTCTTGCCTTGACCCCGAGAAGGTTCACCCCTCCCTTTAGATGTGTTGCCTCGTCCCCTAGATCAAACCATTGTCTGTATCAAAAAAAGGCAATTGTTAGTTGCAATTCAATGTTCAAACATACTCAGGAGACAGACAAGTAAGATATAAACCAGAAAACACAGTGAGGGTACACAGTCAAAGCATACTTGTAGGAAACCATATCTGTGGTCCGCACAATTTTCTTGCAGCCGCATATTTGGACTTGCGGACCGCACAAATTTGTCTTGCGCCGCAAAAGTGAAGTGCAGTCCGCACAATTTTACTTGCGGCCACAACTCTGAATCCCAAAAAGTGCCAACTCTCTGATAACAGAGAATTGGCTGATGTGAGGCTGCAACCTAGTTTCTGTGGTCCGCACAATTAGACCTACGGCCGCACATTTGAGTCAAAAAGTATAGACTCTATGATGACAGTAAAAGGGCTTTTCTACGGCTGCGATGGGAAATCTGCGGTCCGCACATTTTATCTTACGGCCGCAGATCCCTTCTTTCGCTATGTTGCCCTAAAATCACAATCTGCGGACCGCACAATTTCAGGTGCGGCCACATAATTCAAAAACTACGAAGAGTCCAGTTTTTTCTATCTAGGTTTTGCAATTTTGCGCAAATTGTGACATGGAAACAAAATAGAGGCATGAAAATATGTTGACCTAGTCCCCGTATATCATGTATTAGTTAACCCATTACATATTTACCCCCACATGAATGCACAATTGAATTCTTTTGACAAATGGCCTAAAACTGACTAAAAATCAGCAAATTAAAAGAAAAAGATTAACAAGGAATTAAAGCATACCAGATGAATGAGTGTGATGAGTAACAGAACAAAGATGTTGTGTGTGTGGACAAATAGATTCACCAAGAATTTTCAATAGAGTTCTATTTTGTGCTCAGAGAGTGAAAATCGTAACCCTTGCCCCTACCCTTCTATTTATACTTATGGTCTATGAAAGGGGAAGAAGGTCGAGTGCGGACTCACATTTTCATGTGTGGTCCGCACTCTGTTACCTGGGGTGTTATCTTCAACATCTCATCTGCGGTTCGGACAATTTTGTGTGCGCCCGCAGATCTCATGTGTGGTTGCAGATTTCCCTTGCGGTCGCACATCGACCTCTTCTCTGGCAGGCTCAAACTTCAAAGAGTTTGTATTTTCTATTTCTCATTTGCGCGGTCCGCAAGATAATTGTGCAGCCGCATTACTCTTTTGCTACAACATTTCAAATTGTTCGGTCCGCATTTCTTTCAACATTTAGCCACATTTTTTTCCACAGTTCCTGTAAGTCACTCTCAGCCCTGTACCACACTTCAAATCACGTTATAATAGAAATAACACCTAACTACCAAAGGAAAAAGAAAATAAACATGGGTTTCCTCCTAAGAAGCGCCCGATTTAACATCGCGGCACGACGCAGAATACCATTAATTGAAATGAATGACCGCCACGATGTGGCTATCTCCATCTTTTCCCAAATAGTGCTTCACCCAATGACCATGGACTCGGAATACTTCATTATTTTTGTTCTTCAAATCCAATGCACCAAAAGGTGTCACACCCACAATTTCAAAAGAATCACTCCATTTAGACTTAAGCTTCCCGAGAAATATCCTCAACCTTGAGTTAAACAACAATACAAGATCACCCACCTTAAAATCTTTGTTCCAAATTAATTTGTCATGAAGATATTTCATCTTCTCTTTGTACAAGGACAAACTTGCATAAGCATAGTACCAGAACTCATCCAATTCATTCAAATGTGCAACCCTCAAGTTAGCGGCTATATCCCAATCAAGATTCAACTTCTTTAGATCCCACATGGCCTTGTGCACAAGTTCCACCGGAAGGTGACAAACTTTCCCCAACTCTAACTGGTATGGTGACATTCCGATAGTATTTTGTAAGCCGTCTGATAAGCCCATAGTGCATCATTAAGCTTTTTGGCCCAATCTATCCGATTAGCATTCACCGTTTTGGATAAAATACTCTTTATCTCCCGGTTGGAAACTTTCACTTGACTGCTAGCTTGTGGATGATAGGGAGCCGTGATGTTATGAGTAACACCATACTTGCTAAGTAAAGTGTTGAAAGCCTTGTTGCAAAAATATGACCCCTCATCGCTTATAATTGCCCGCAGAGTACCAAACCTTATGAAAATATTCTTCTTCAAGAATGCCACCACACTCCTCGCCTCATTGTTGGGTAGAGAAATGGCCTCAACCTATTTGGACACATAATCCACCATGACCAAGATGTAGTTGTTTCCACAAGAACTCACTGAAGGACCCATGAAGTCAATACCCCACACATCAAAAATATCAATCTCCAAAATGGTAGTGAGAGGCATTTCATTTTTCTTTGAGATTCCACCGGCCCGTTGACATTCATCACATCTTTTCACTAGCTCACTAGAATCCTTGTAAAGAGTGGGCCAATAGAAACCGTAACTCAGCACTTTGGCCATCGTTCTTGCTCCACCATGATGACCACTATATGGCGAAGGATGACAAGCCCCAAGAATTTCACCTTTCTCTTCTTCCGGTACACATCTTCTAATCACCCCATACGTACAAATCCCAAAGAGGTATGGTTCATACCAATAATAATCTTGACAATACCGTTTAAGCTTCTTCCTTTGGTTTGAAGAGAACTCATCCGGGATGATTCCACATACAAGGGAATTTGCTAGATTTGCGAACCACTGCACCTCTTTCATTGAAATAGCCAAGAGTTTCTCATCGGGGAAGGAATCACTGATTTTAAGGGCATCATGCGGCCTCCCCTCCTCCTCCAAACGAGACAAGTGGTCTGCCACTTGGTTTTCACTCCCTTTTCTATCTTGGATGTCAATATCAAACTCTTGCAACAAAATCACCCATCTCATAAACCGAGCTTTGGAGTCCTTCTTGCTCATAAGATAATGAAGCATCGCATGATCCGTGTAGACAATGACCTTTGTACCCATCAAGTACGGGCGAAACATCTCAATTGCAAACACAATGGTAAGGAGATCTTTCTCCGTAATGGTGTAGTTGAATTGGGAACTATTCATGGTCTTACTAGCATAGTAGACCGGATAAAAAATCTTGTTTATGAATTTTCTCAAAACAGCCCCAACCGCTACGTCAATTGCATCGCACATGAGTTCAAAAGGGACACTCCAATTTGGAGCGGTGATCATGGGAGTAGTTGTCAACTTGAACTTCAACAATTTAAAAGCTCTCATGCAATCATCATTGAAGTTGAACTTATCATCCTTATCAAGAATCTTGTACAAAGGATTTACCACCTTAGAGAAATCTTTGATGAAGCCCCGGTAGAAACCCGCATGGCCTAAGAAACTCCACACACCCTTTACCGAAGTTTGAGGTGGAAGTTTAGAAATCACCTCAATCTTTGCCTTGTCAACTTCAATTCCATTCTCTGAGATTTTGTGGCCAAACCTTCCTCGACCATGAAATGATACTTCTCCCAATTGAGCACCAAATTTGTTTCTTCACATCTTGACAACACTTTATCTAAGTTAGCAAGACATTCATCAAAAGAATCTCCAACCACCAAGAATTCATCCATGAAAACTTCAAGGTAGTCCTCCACCATGTCCGTAAATATAGCCATCATACACCTTTGAAAAGTCGCTAGTGCATTGTACAAACTAAATGGCATCCGCTTTAAGGCAAAAGTACCGTAAGGACATGTAAAGGTTGTTTTCTCTTGATCTTCCGGAGCAATAAGAATTTGGTTGTAGCCCGAATACCCATCAAGAAAACAAAACAAAGCACGGTCGGCCAATCTATCGAGAATTTGATCTAAGAAAGGAAGTGGAAAATGATCCTTCCTTGTGACTTTGTTGATCTTGCGATAGTCCATACACACTCTCCAACCGGTCACCGTTCTCATAGGAATAATTCATTCTTGTCATTGGCGACCACCGTCATACCCCCTTCTTCGGGACACATTAAACTGGAGAAGTTCACGAACTATCAGAGATGGGGTAGACAACCCCGACATCCAACCACTTGATAATCTCCTTTTTGACAACTTCTTGCATAGCCTCATTGAATCTCCTTTGATGTTCAATAGATGGTTTGGCGCCTTCCTCCAAGTTGATCTTATGCATGTAAAATACGGGGCTTATCCCCTGAATATCCACCAAAGTCCACCCAATAGCCTTCTTCCTCTTTTATAGCACTACCAAAGTGGAATCTACCTGCACGTTAGTCAAACAAGAGGACAAAATAACCGGTAAAGTAGAACAAGGACCAAGAAATTCATACCGAAGATGTGGAGGCAATGGATTCAAATCCAAGGTAGGAGGCTCTTCAATAGAGGGCTTTGTAGGAGGAGTTGTCCTATTTTCAAGATCCAAGGACAATTTTCAGGGTGCATAGTAGTATGACTTCATTCCTTGCAAAGAGTTCACACATTCTATGAAGCCATCCATCCCATCATCATCGAAGTTGAGCAAGACGGCCTCCAACATATCACCAACATTGATCATAGCACTTGTTTCATCAATAATAACATCGGTCATCAAGTCCACAAAAGATCACACCTCATTGCTATTTGGTTGTCGCATGGACTTGCACACACGGAAGACCACTTTTTCATCACCAACTCGGAATGTAAGTTCTCCAACTTCAACATCACAAAGATCCTTCCCCGTAGTAAGGAAAGGTATTCCAAGAATAATCAGCACCTCATAATCAACTTCACAATCTAGAATGACAAAATCGGCAAGAATGAATTTATCAACACGAATTAAGACATCTTCAATCACTCCCAAAGGTCTCTTCATAGTACGATCGGCCATTTGCAATATCATGGAGATGGGTCTTGGTTTCCCAATTCCCAAGGTCCTGAAGACCGAATAGGGCATCAAATTGATACTTGCCCCAAGATCACAAAGAGCTTTTGCAAACTTGGCACTTCCAATTGTACAAGGGATCGTGAAAGCACCGGGATCCTCCAACTTAGGAGCCATTGA
Source organism: Nicotiana tomentosiformis (assembly GCF_000390325.3). Taxonomy (NCBI): domain Eukaryota; kingdom Viridiplantae; phylum Streptophyta; class Magnoliopsida; order Solanales; family Solanaceae; genus Nicotiana; species Nicotiana tomentosiformis. The sequence goes on from NC_090812.1 coordinate 114,448,262, forward strand.
ATGCATAATTTCACTCACTTGATGAGTGACTTTGATGGTTTCAAAATTCATTAACCGCTTCTTTGTCACGAGATCCTTCATAAACTTTGCATAGTCGGGCATTGTTTCAAAGCTTCAACTAATGGAACATTGATTGAGAGACTCTTCATCATTTGAATGAACTTCTTAAATTGATTCTCGCCATTTTGCTGGGCAAGTCTTTTAGGGTATGGAGGTGGAGGCTTAGGCAATGGTGCCTTAGCCTTTTGCACTACCGGCTCCAGTATGTCAATAATGTGATCCCTAGACGGGTTCACCTCCTCTTGAGTCTCTTCCACACTATCATCAATATCAATCCGAACTTTATCATTTGATTGCACCACATTGCTCGGGACCTCTTCTTCTTGTACAACTTGCTCATCATCCACAAGTTGCATTTGACTTGAGCTGGGTGCATTCCCACCTATTCCACTTCTTGTAGTAATGGCCATTGCATGCCTCATGTTGTTTCCACCCTTTGGGTTTACTACCGTATCACTTGGTAGTGCCCTCTTAGGATGAGAATTTAGAGCTTCAGAGATTTTCCCCGTTTGAATTTCTAAGTTGTGGATTGATGTGGTATATAGGAAAGTTGGTCATCCGAATCAGCATTCTTTTCCATCATTTGCTTAAACATATTCTCAATACGCCTCATCTCATTATTTGAAGAACTTGGAGCATGGGAAGGATAAGGAGTCGGGTTGTTCGGTTGTTGATACATCGGGGTCCTTTAAAAACCCGACCCCCGGTTGCCTTGATTATTGTTCCATCCGTCTTGATTGTTACCTCCCCCCCCCCCAATTTCCTTGATTACCACCACTCTAATTTCCTTGGTTGTTAGAATTCCAATTGCCTTGATTGTTTTGAGGTCGCCATTGTTGTTGTTTTGGGCCTTGGAAGTTGTTTCTTTACCCTTGAAAGTTGTTCATATATTGCACCTCCTCTTCTTCATCATTATAAGAATTATTTTGATCAAAACTACTTTATTCTTGCACATAATTCTTCATTTGATTTTGCAATTGTGGACCCTTGGTCCTTCTTTTGTTTACCATCATGTTCACCCCTTCCATGGCATTGACTTGCTTAGAATTTTGCACTTTTTGAAGTTGAGCCTTTGCTAGTTGATTCACGGTGATAGTCAATTCGGCAATGGCTTGCCCATGGTCATGTAACTCTTTGTGAAGGTGGATCACGTTTGGATAACTTTGTAGAACATTAGCCCGGGATTGCCACGCTGATAATGATTCTTCCATTTCATCCAAAATCTCACACGCCTCTGCATATGGCATAGTCATAAAGTTACCACCGGCAAGTTGATTCACTACACATTGGTTGATTGTGTTATTCCCATGATAGAAGGTTTGTTGAATCATGTTTTCCGTCATATCATTGTTGGGACAATCCTTGACCATTGTTCTATACCGCTCCTAACTCTCGTGTAGTGGTTCATTCGGCTCTTGCTTGAATGCTAAAATCTTATCTCGAAGTGTGCCCATGTGCCCCGGAGAAAAGAACTTAGAGATAAACATTTTCGCCAACTCATTCCAAGTGTGAATGGAATGGTTCAGCAAACGTTCCAACCAATCTAAAGCTTTCCAATATAGAGATAAGGGAAAAAGCCTTAGCCTCAATGCATCCTCGGAAACATTTATTTGTTTGCTCTCCCAACAAGTGTCCACAAACCCCTTCAAATGTTTATACACATTTTGACTTGGGCACCGGTGAAGAAACCTCGTTGCTCTAGCAAAGTGATCATCACATTGGTGATTTGAAAGTTGCCTGCCCTAATACGGGGAGGGACTATTGCACTAGCATATCCTTCATTGGGTAACACTCGGTGTGGAGCCGCTCGTGGTAGAGGTAGGGGTGGAGCGGGGGCATTGTCATGAGGCACGCAACCTCTTCTATTGGCTTGAGGTTCAAGAGGAACCTCATCAACTTGATCATCCTCGACGTCCACATCCCCTAAAGGTAAATTTTTGAGCTTATTATTCGCCATGGTTGTACCTACAATTTCTCAAACAAATTAGTAACACAGAAGGAAAAGAAGATATTCCAAAAACAAACCCAAATATATAGCTAATACCGTTTTAAATCCCCGTCAACGGCACCAAAAATTGATCACGTCGACAACACACCTCAATAAGAGATATGACACAGTCGTATGCAATAATAATTACCCAACTAGGAGTCAAGGTTGAATCCACTAGGAGTTATGATGAGAGTTAGGAGTATATATTTGAAGCAAGCAAATGGGTTATCTAAGATTGCACTTCCAACATAAGGTTTTGTTTTCTATTTCTACTATTACTCTAATGAATGCAAGATAAAGAAAATTGATTCTAGATAAATGTTTGTTGAGATTTTTCCAATTGGATTAAAGGCATAGGGCTATGACCATAACCTAGGTGTTTGCCTAATGGGATAAAGACTTTAATGCTTGTTTTGTTGATTTGGGTGTCTTATAGCTCTCAACTCTACGTTATCCACTCAATACCTCTCGATCAGAGAATGATTTTGCCTAATTTGGATTTCTCAAGTCCAAATGGGTAACAACCAAAACATTTGAAAAGAGCTCAAGTAGGGTTATTACTATCTCTAGGTTGAACCCTTTAATTAGGTTAATCAGTCTCTCAATTAACCCAATTCCTTGTTAGTTGAGTTATCATATACTAGCTCTCTCTTTCTCAAGTAGAGACTAAGTCAAATAGGCATTAATCAATATTGGCAACCATTAATTCCAAAATTAAAGCATGAACTAAGCTAAATAATTAACACCCAATAATAAACAAGCACTAAATTAGATACCCATAAGGTTTACACATTAGGGTTGGGTCACAACCCTAGTAAAAGTCTATCTATTCATAATGGAAATTGCAGAAAATAGAGAAGAAAAGTTAAAAACTCATAATGGAAGATTAAAATGATAAAATCTAATTTTAAAACACCAAAATAATGTAAAACTTCCTAAAATAGTAAAGGAAAACGGTTATAGCAGCTGCAAATGTTCAAACTTGACCTAATTTTGTGAAACTCGTCTATTTATACACGACTGAAAATCTCAGACAAAATTGCCATTCGGAAGTTTCTGCGGCCGCACAATTCCATGTACGGTCCATAGATTTCTTCATCTAGCAGGAAGTGGAGTTTTGCGACGGCACATTTCTGAACTGCGGCCGCGAGGTAATCTTCTGTGGCCGCATAATTCTTGTGTGGTCCGCAATTTTCAAAGGCTCCTGGACCTGGTCTTTTTTCATTCTCTCTGATCTTTGACTCTTAGCCCAGTTTTGCAGTCGCACAATTCATGTGCGGTCCGCACATTGTTGAAAGTTCTGCTAAATTTTTGTTCTTGGTTTGTGGTCGCATATGGAATTCTGCGGTCCGCAATGTTTTCTGTGGACTGTGCATTTGTGCTTCGGAACACTCCTTTTTTAGTCGTATTTCATCTCAGAAGACCAAACTTCCAGCATTCTTGTAATTATGCATAATTTTATTAGTTTTGGGAACAAAATTCAATACTTTTTGACTAAAACAAAAGCTAAAAGGTGCTAATAAGCATTCAAAAGCCTCACTTATCAGTACTTGGTCCGGAAAACATGTTCGTACTAACAAGATTGAAAGATCAGAGATGATGTAATTGAACAAAGTCTGAACCCTCCTCAAAGTGCGGTCCGCAGCAATTTAGTATGGCCGCAGAAGCTGAAGTGTGGCCGCAGAACTCCTCCAAATGAAAGCACTCGCAGCAGTAACCTGCCAAAGTGCGGACCGTATATGATAAAGTGTGGCCGCAGAACCCTCCGAATGGTACATTTGTAAGGAATTCGGAGCACTATAAATAGACGTGAAATACTTTTTAAGGTATCTTTTTGTATTGTAGAAGTAGCTGGTATTTATTCTTAGCCGTTTGGGGAAACTTTAAGCTACCATTAGAGAGGATCAATCACTTTTCCATTTTAATTTAGTTTTATGTCTTTAATTTCTTCTTTCTTTTTATTTTTCTATGTCAATTGCTATAAGTACCTAGATTTTTTCTAGGGTTGTGATCCAACCCTAATGTGTAAAACTTATGTGTGTTTAATATTAATGCTTGCTATTGATTCGGTTTATGTTATTTATCCTTGTTTATAATTTATAGTTAGAACTAATGGTTACAAATATTGATTCATGCCTATTTGACTTTGTTCTTATTTGAGAAAGAAGAATTTAGTCTAGGAAAACTTGGCTATTAAGAAATTAAACTAGTTGAAGTATCGATTACTTTTAATTAAAGGATTTGAACTAGAGATAGGGATAATCTAACTTGGACCATTATTCAATTGCTTTGATTGCTACCCATTTGGACTTGAGAGAGCTAATTTGGGCCTAATCACATTTTAATCGAGAGGTATTAAGTGGGTACTTGTGTATTGAGAGTTATAACAAACCCCGATCTATCAAGCAAGCATAGATTTACTCTACCCATTAGGTTTACACCTAAGTTAAGGTTACAACCCTAGGCTTTTATCAATTTGATAAAAACATCAAAAATATTTCAATCATTACTTTTCATTAGTTAGTCAAATATCTTAGTAGTTTAATTTAGAAAAATTGTTACCCACTTCGTTTGGAAACTAAATCTAGCTATTTCGAGTTTCTTCCTTGAGTATTTACCTCAACACCCATTTTAAACTTCTTGTGGATTTGACCCCGACTCGTGTTGGGTTTATTATTATAATGATCGTTTAATATTCCTTAATTGGGGTGTGAATTGGACGTGATCAGGATGGTGTATATGCAAGGTTACGAGTGTATATACGCGGGCCATGGGATAAGCATGTGGATATGCCTTACTCGTACCTTGTTAACTCGCTTATTGTGTCTTCCATGCCTTAGATAAATTATTAATTCTTTGCTTACTCGCTTTCAAGTTACTTCTTATACTGAGATTGTTGCGATTTTTGGTGTTGAAAGAAATTGTTGATCGCTTGTTGAATCTAATTGTGGGAAGATTTTCATATGACAAGTGGAGTTCAATACTATTGTTGAAGTTGAATTTGCTTCACACCTTGCTTGGTATTGTGTTGTTGTGATTGCTTGGTGAGGAAGAGTGAAAAGCACGAAGGGGATTATTATGCCTTGCTTGTATATTGATATCTTTGCTTGAATGAACGTGAGGCCAAAGCACGAAGGGTGATGTCGTGCACTTTCTTGCTATATTATCATTATCATGTGAGGATGAGAGTAAAACACGAAGGTGATGTCGTGCACATGCTTATCTATATTACATGATAAGGATGAGAGTAAAAGCACGAAGGGTGATTCTGTGCACTTGCATTATCATATGTGGTGAGATGTGAGTAAAAACACGAAGGGTGATGCCGTGTGGATTGTTGACTTTATTGCTTTGACTTTATATCTGAAATGTGGACTCGACTTGAAGGTTTCAGTGCTTATTTTGAGATAGGTTTACTTGATGAATCTTACTTAATGTTTCGGCATGTTGTCCCTTTTCACATGTCCCTACCATGTTGTGTTATATATATATATATATATATATATATATATATATATATATATAATGCACAGGTTATTAGTAGGTGTCTTGTCTTAGCCTTGTCACTATCTCGTCGAGGTTAGGCTCGACACTTACTAAGTACATTGGGTCAATTGTACTCATACTGCAATTCTGCACCCTTTGTGCAGATTCTAGCATTAGTACCAGCGGAGTCCCTAGAAGTACTTAGTGGATACCATACAGTGATTCAAGGTAGAGCTGCATCGCGTCCGCAGTCCTTAGAGTCACTTTCTTATTTTGCATTGTACTATTTCTAATTTATTTTGGACAGTATTGTATTTCTTTCAAAACATTGTGTTTAGTTGAATCTAGAAGCTCATGTGCTTGTGACACCAAGTCTTATTGTGGTTTACGTTAGTTATTGTCTTTAAAACTTATTATGTTATCACAATGTTATTTTTACGTTATGTTAATTGTTCATCTGTCAGATATTTACTGCTTTTCTCTCTGTATTATTTGTTGTGTTGACTGGCCTAGCAAGCGGTGTTAGGTGCCATCACGACCCTAATTGGTTGGGAATTTGGGTCGTGACAAGTTGTTATCAGAGCACTATGTTTCCTAGGCCTCACGAGTCATGAGCAAGCTTAGTAGAGTTTTGAGGATCGGCCTGGAGACGTCCGTACTTATCTTCTAGAGGCTATAAGGCTTTAGGAAATTTCTCATTTTTTTCTTCCTCTATCATGCGACTTTATTCTATCATTGAGTTGAATCATTCTATTCTTATTCCCTCACAGATGGTGATGACACGTACTGCATCAGTAGTTGATCATGAGCTGAAGCCCCAAACTGCAGCCACTACCAAGGGTAGGGGCCGATGTAGAGCTAGAGGTAGAGCTACAGCTCAGTCTAGAGCACTTTCAGCATCACCTCTTGCAGAGCTTCAGATGGAGCGGGATGATGAGATCCCTTTTTTGATCGAGCTAGTTGGACCAGTTTAAGTTCTAGATGGGTTCATTGCTACCCTAGTGCTTCACGACGCCCTAGTCTACCTAGTTGGTCATATGGAGAGTGTGGCCTAGGCTAGAGTGTTTCCTGTGGCACCAACCATTTCTCATGCCCGGGGGAAGAGCCCATACTCTCGCTACTCAAAATCCAGAGCAGATGGATAACGAGTATCAGAATCCGATAGTTCCACCAGTTCTGGGAGGGACCCGCGATGTCAGTCAAGGGGATGAAGAGGTTGGACAAGTTCACCAAGTTGTTTCCCTCTCTCTTTGGTGGTACACCTTCTGAGGACCCCCGGCATTTCATAGACCGTTACCATGAGATATTGCACAATATGGGTATAGTGGAGTTCAACGGAGTTGACTTCACAGTGTTTTAGATACATGGCACTACCAAGAGGTAGTGGATGGGCAGACCAGCACGTTCATCTCCTCTCGCTTGGGCTCAGTTCTCAACGCTATGTTTGGAGAAATTCATCATTTTCACTTAGAGAGAGGACTTCTGCAGTCAGTTTGAGCGCCTCTAATAGTGTAACATAATTGTTACTTAGTATGAGACCAGATTCATAGATTTATCCTTTCATGAATCTATCTTGATCCCTACTGAGATGGAGGGGGTGTAGAGGTTTATATATGGCCTTACTTACAGTATCAAGCTACAAATGGCCATAGAGGCCGAGGAGGATGTTTTTTTACTTAGGTTGTAGAGATTGTAATGTGGATCAAGAGGATTCATGGTCAGGGTAGAGAGTCGATGTCTGAGAATAGGCCTCTTCATTTTGGTGGTTTCAGTGGTGCCTCGTCTAGAGGCAGGGTTTCATTTGGTAGTGGCCAATTTATTAGACCGGTTCACTCAGTGCTTCATGTATCACATCGTGCCTCAAGCAGTCACCTTCAGCTCCAGTTAGTGCACCTCCGATTCAGAGTTATCAGGGTGGTTATTCAGGTTGACAGAATCAGTTCCAAGGTTAGCAATCACGTCAGCCGAGAGCTTTTTATACTTGTGGGGATCTGAGGCACGTCGCGAGGTTTTTCCCTAGGTCAAAGAGCAGCATGCCACAGTAGGGTACTCTTGTCATGTTTTTGGAACTGGTTTCTCTACCACCCGTTTAGCTAGCTAGAGGTGGGGGTCAGACAACCCAGCGTGGTGGTCAGGCCATAAGAGGTAGAGTTTAGCCAGTGAGAGGTCGTCCGAGAGGTGAAGGTCAGATTGGTGAGGCACAACCCTGTTGCTATGCATTTCCAGCTAGACCGGAGGCAGAGTTGTCTGATGCGGTCATCACATGTATTATTTTGGTTTATCATAGATATGCATCAGTTTATTTGACTCGGGTTCTACTTATTCATATGTGTCATCCCATTTTGCTTCATATTTGGATATGTCTCGTAATTCTTTAGATCTCTTGTCTATGTACCTATACCGTTGGGTATTCTATTATAGTGGACCCTTTTTATCGCTCTTATTTAGTCACTATTGAGGGCTATGACACCGTGGTTGATCTTCTATTGTTGTATATGGTGGATTTTTATGTTATTCTCTACATGGATTAGCTGTCCCCATATCACGCTATCTTGGATTGTCACACCAAAACTGTGATGTTAGCCATGTTAGGGTTGCCTAGGGTGGAGTGGAGAGGGACTCTTGGTCACTCGACTAGCAGGGTCATTTCAAGGCTCGGCGTATGGTCGAGAAGGGGTGTTTGGTGTATTTGGCTTATATCTGCGATTCTAGTATGGAGGTTCCTTCCATGGATTCGGTTCCGATTGTGCATGAGTTTCCAGAGGTGTTTCCTATAGACATGTCAGGTGAGCGTGTTAATTTTCAAAGCTTACCTTATATTATAAAAGAAAGGGGAAATGGCAGCTTCTTCTTTACGATCGATATACAAGTTGTTCGGGACGAAGCTTTCTTCGTGGAAAAGAGGGATTTCCCCTTTTGACTTTTGGTGTATAGGGCTTCTCTACTTAGGAGAGAGGTATAGGTCACCCGCGTTTGAGCCCCCCCCCCCCTACCATGTCTTTACTTTATGATTTAGTTGTTTGCCTTACCATTCGACTACGGAGAACTACCCGACAGAGATATTGACTTTTGCATTGTCTTAGTTCTGAGTACTCAGCCCATTTCTATTCCACCATATTGTATGTACCTAGTTGAGTTGAAATAATTGAAGGAGAAGTTGCAGCATTTGCTTGACAAGGGATTCATTACACCTAGTGTCTCGTCTTGGGGTGCATCGGTGTTGTTTGTGAAGAACAAGGACGGATCAATGAGGATGTGTATAGATTATCGATAGTTTAACAAGGTCACTGTCAAGAACAAGTATTCGCTATCGAGGATTGATAACTTATTTGACCAGCTTCAGGATGCCAAGGTATTTTCCAAGATTGATTTAAGTTCGGGCTACCATCAAGTGAAGATTAGGGCATCGAATGTTCCTAAGACAGCTTATTAGGGTGATGAGTGTATATGCGCAAGCCATGGGATAAGCATGTGGGAGGAATTTGCCTTACATGTACCTTGTTAACTCGCTTATTATGTCTTCCATGCGTTAGATAGATTAATAATTCTTTGCTTACTCGATTTTAAGTTACTTTTTATACTGAGATTGTTGCGATATTGGGTGTTGAAAATAGGGAAATTGTTGATTGGTTGTTGACTCAAATTGTGGAAAGATTTTCATATGACAAGTGGAGTTCAATACTATTGTTGAATTTGAATTTTCTTCCCACCTTACTTGGTATTGTGTTGTTGTGATTGCTTGGTAAGGAAGAGTGAAAAGCACGAAAGGTGTTTTCATGCCTTGTTTGCATACTAATATCTTTGCTTGAGTGAATGTGAGGCTAGAACACGAAGGGTGATGTCATGCACTTGCTTGCTTTATTATCATTATCATATGAGGATGAGAGTAAAAGAACAAAGGGTGATTCCATGCACATGCTTATTTATATTACATGGTGATAATGAGAGTAAAGCATGAAAAGTGATGTCTTGCACTTGCATTATGATATATGGTGAGGATGAGAGTAAAATCACGAAGGGTGATCCCGTGCGGATTGTTGACTTTATTGCTTTGACTTGATATCTGAAATGTGGACTCGACTTGAAGGTTTTGGTGTTTATTTTGAGAGAGGTTTACTTGGTGATTCTTACTTATTGTTTTCGCATGTTGCCCCTTTTTACATGTCCCTACCATGTTTCATATATATATATATATATATATATATATATATATATATATATATATATATAAATGGAGAGGTTTTTAGTACTAGCGGAGTCCCGAGAGGTACTTAGCGGACCAGAGAGTGATTCAAGGTAGAGTTTCATCCCATCCATAGGCCTTAGGGTCACTTTCATATTTTCATTGTACTGTTTCAATTTTGTTTCGGATAGTGTTGTATTTCTTTCAAAACCTTATTTTTAGTTAGATTTAGAAGCTCGTGTGCTTGTGACGCTAAATCTTAGGATAGTATATGTTAGTTATTGGCTTTAACAACTAAACCATATAGGAAGTACATAACATGAATCAAAAGATGAGCCCAAGAGTCAAAATAAAATCACATATATTCTCAAGGTACATAATCACAAGAATTACGAGAAAAGTACTAAGCAAAAATGCTCTAGGTCTAAGCCCCGATATAAAATATGTCACGAGGCACAATACTCAAGCTCTTCACATTCCATTATCAGTTCAAAACAAACAAAGGGAAAAACATCTTTCTGTATTTTTCTTTAGACTTTAAGCCCTCAAGAAAACTGTCTAGGCATTCCATCACAAATTTTTAAAAAGATTAAGAAACAAAACTACCTAAGAATACCTGGTTCAAGAAAATGGCATCCTCGGGAAAGAATCATGATTTAAAGAAAATTTGGGATTATGCCAATAAAAAGTTAACTGCGATTATACAATTACAATGGCCATAAGTGTGATCATAACAAAATGTATCACTAGTAGTTAAACATATGCCACAAAAATCAAATTCTGACACACTCACCCCACACTTAAGAGAGTGCATTGTCCCTAGTTGCTTAAATTATCACAAAAACATATAATAAACGATCAATAGTAGAGTGGGTGTCAGAAACTCCCTCATCGCATCTCAGGCTGCGGGGAGGACCGTTCGCGAACCTCGGTCCTCAATGCTAATTCGTTGCCCAAGTCTCGCCTCTGCTCTCTTCTCCATTACTCTAATTCGGTCCCTCTAACCAAACAATATCATTTCCACTGTTAGGATCCCAATTCGCATACAACTCATGTACAAGAGTCAAATTTACCTCGCCCTTTGGCCCTTGAGCAAAGCGTGTCCACCCATCATTCTCTATAGCTCGCAAAATATCCGGGGAACTTGACTTTGTGACGCCAAAGTTTAGTGGCCTTTCATACAATATAGGATTGATCTGTTTATTCTTGATACTCGCCCATTTCTTTCACGCACTTTAACTCACAAAGTTCTTCTCCCACATGGACTTATAAATCGGAGCATGATAAGTAGGAATTTTAACCTATTTATTTGCTCTCTTTTACTTGTGCTTTAGGCCAAAAATGCTTGAAGGTATTCCCGAAAACTAATGAAATATGCTTGTTTGCAGGAATTGTTCAAAATGAGCCAAAGGAATCAAAATCAACTCACAAAGGAGTCAAACGTTGAACAAAAACCAAGGCTGGGTAAAGAGGTCTGAAGTGCGGACCGCACAAATATTGTGCGGCCGCGAAAGCCATGATGCGGCCGCGATTATAATTATGCGGTCCGCAAGAGGGAGATTCAGAGAGTGTGATTTGGGGCTAAATGATGAGCGCGGACCACACCAGAAATGTGCGGCCACGAAAGTCCCTATGCTGCAGCAATTGAAATTGCACGGACCGCGATGACTGAGATTCAGAGAGCTGACAACTTAAGCAAAAGAGAGAAGTGCGGACCGCACCAGAATTGTGCGGCCGCGGAAGTCCCTTGTGCGGTCGCGATCGAAATTATGCGGTCCGCAAGATGAAGAATCAGAGAGTTTATTTCAAGCTAAACTCAAGCAAGTGCAGACCGCATCACTTTTATGCGGCTGCATAATCTGGAGCGCGGCCGCACTTAGAATTATGCGATCCGCGAAAGTTCATCTCAACCCAGATCCAAAGAGAAGAACAAGAACCGCATCGGAATTATGTGGCTGCGAAAGCAAGAGCGCAGCCACACAACCTCCACAGGGACATTTTTGTAAGATTTTTTCAGCTTAATATAAATACAACTTTTTGTCATTATTAGGTTATGTTATGTTTTCTATGAGCACCTGAGACGGCTGACTTTTCTGTTTTCGGAAATTTTGCACTAGATTCACTTCTTAACATTAGATTTTCATTCCATAAATTAATATTATGGATTTTATCTTCATTTCATCCTTAATTTATATTATTTCCATGAGTAGCTAAACCCATAGCTAGGGTTGTGACCTAACCCTAGTGTGGGTATTTAAGGGGTATTTGATTTTAGGGCTTGAATATGAATGGGTTAGTGATATTTAGCCTAGTTGTTGCTAGAACTCAATAATTAATGGGTATAAATATTGATTCATGACTTTATGACTTAGTCTCTACTTGAGAAAGAGGGACTAAGTCCAGGAAAACTATGCTGGCAAGGAATTGGGGTGAACTCAAGAAATTGATATCCCCAATTAAAGGGTTAAACCTAGAGATAGTAATACCCAACTTGATCTAATATCACTTGATTTGCATGAATACCCATTTGGACTTGAAAAAGCCAAATTGGGCAAAATCACTCAAACTACCGAGAGGTATAGAGTGAGTACCCGGGTGTGATAGCTATATTACAATCACAACTAATCAAGCTTGCCCTAGATTTTTCTACCAGTTAGATATCCACCTAGGTAGAAGTCACTACCCTAGTCTCTTTAAATATTTGAAAAACAACAACAAAAATATTGTCCTTAGTTTCAATTATTGCAATCTTTAGAGTAAAGTTAGAAGTAGAAATCAAACCCAAACCTGCGAACGTGTAATTAGATTCAAATCCTGCATCTAGTTTAGATATAAACTTAATTCCAAACATTAACTCCCTGTGGATTCAATCCCGACCTAGTTGGGTTAAAACTGCATCCACCATCTTCGCTACTCAATAGTAGTGTAGGCTTGGACCAGATCAATGTTTGGCATCGTTGCCAGGGAGTTAAACGGATTTATCTATATATCTAGGTATTTGTGTGTTTTTTTTTTCATTTCCTTTCGAGTCACTAATTTTGTTTGTGAATTGCTTTTAGGTACAAAATGGCCCTTAACAACGAGCCCCTCGAAAATTTACCATTGGGGGGGAGGTAGATGATGATCAAGTGGATAAGGTTCATCCCGAGCCACAAGTAAACAGGGGAGGCTGACCGCCTCAAGATAATGTCCCAAACCCTCCCCCATCTCCACCAAGAGCAGCGCACAGGGTGTTGCCGAATGAGGGCTATGCAAGTGCAATAGTCCTGCCCCGGATTAGGGAGGGCAACTTCCAAATTACCAACATGATGCTTACACTGCTTGAGCAGCGGGGTGTTTTTTCACCAGAGCTCCACACCAAAATGCCTACAAGCATCTCAAGGGTTTCGTTGATACTTGTTGGGGGACTAAGCAAACAAATGTCACCGAGGATGCAGTGCGGTTAAGGTTGTTTCCCTTTTCTCTACGGGGAAAGGCTTTGGATTGGTTAGAGAGATTTCCCAATCGGTCCATCCACACTTGGGATGAGCTGGCCGAGAAGTTCATTACCAAATTCTTCTCTCCGGGGCACATGGATACACTAAGGGATGAAATTTTAGCTTTCAAACAAGAGCCCAATGAGCCGTTGCACGAGATTTGGGAAAGATATCGCACCATGGTCAAAGAATGCCCGAACAATGATATGACCGAGGCCATAATCCAACAGACCTTCTATAGGGGGATCAACACAACAAATCAGTGTGTGGTAAATCAACTCGCTGGGGTTAACTTCATGAACACGCCTTATTATGAAGCTTGTGAAATCTTGGATGAGATGGCGGACACCTCTTCGGCGTGGCAAAGTAGAGCCAATGTTCCCCAGGGGGACCCAAATGTTATTCACCTACACAAGGAGCTACATGATTATGGGCAAGCTATTGAGGAGTTGAGAACCACCAAGAACCAATTGGCCAAGGCTCGGCTTTAACAGGTTCAAGGGTCAAAACAAGTGAATGCTATGGAAGTGGTGAACATGATGGTAAACAAGAGATGGCAACGAGGTCAACAAGTACAAAACCATTCGGAATAATTTGAGCAAAGTAATAGTCAGTATAATCAAGATGATTCATATGATGAGCAAAATGAAGAGGTTCAATATGTCAACAATTATCAAGGTCAAAGAAGCAATGCTCCAAATCAACAACAATGGATATCACAAGGAAACTGGAATGACCAAGGCCACCAAGGAAATTGGAGTGGTGGCAGCAACAATAATCAAAGCAAGTGGGGTAATCAAGGTAATCAAGGTAATTGGGGAGGAAATAATCAAGGTAATTGGGGTGGCAACAATCAAAGAAATTGGGGGAACAACAATAAACAAGGGGGTTGGAATATAGGGAGCACGTGACTGACATGCCGGAATCGGTAGTGCCAAAAGTACCAATGCCAAGGCCTCCTCCTCCATACCCTCAAAGACTTGAAAAGAAAAACAATGAGAATCAATTCAATAAATTCATTGATAAGATGAAAAGTTTGTCCATAAATGTGTCGTTGGTTGAAGCCTTAGAACAAATGCCGGGATATGCCAAGTTCATGAAGGATTTGGTAACAAAGAAGAGATCAATGAACTGTGAAATGATCAAAATGACACATCAAGTGAGTGCTATGGTGCACTCCATGGCTCCAAAGTTGGAAGACCCCGGTACTTTCACAATCCCGTGCACTATTGGGAGTGCCAATTTCGCCAAAGCTTTATGTGATTTGGGGGCAAGCATTAACTTGATGCCCTATTCTATGTTCAAAACATTGGGGATTGGGAAATCGAGACCCACATCCATGAGGTTGCAAATGGCGGATCGGACAATGAAAAGGCCATTGGGGATAATTTATGATTAGTTAGGGTCGACAAGTTCATCCTTCCCGCAGATTTTGTGATACTTGACTGTGAGGTGGACTACGAGGTGCCAATTATTATGGGGAGACCTTTCCTTGCTACAGGGAAGGCCTTAGTTAATGTGGAAGCTGGAGAGATCACCTTTCGGGTGGGCGATGAAAAAGTGATATTCCATGTTTGTAAATCAATGAGGCAGCCAAATAGCAACGAAGTGTGTTTGTTCGTGGATCTGGTGACCAAAGTAATTGTTGATGACACAAATGGTGTGATAAAAGTGGAAGATACCTTGGAAATTGTGTTGTTGAATCATGATGAGGATGAGAAGGAAGTCTTTGTAGAATGTGTCAATGCTTTGCAATGAATGGGATCATATACTTATAGGCCCCGAAAACTTTCCTTGGATCTCGAAAACCATAAACTTTCCTAGGCCCTTGTTCCACTTTACCTGTTATTCTTTCCTCGTGCTTAACTAACGTGCATGTAGATGCCACCCTTGCGGTGCTTCAAAGGAGAAAGAAAGCAATAGGTTGGACATTGGTGGATATTCGGGGTAAAAGCCCCGCCTTTTGCATGCACAATATCATTTTGGAGGAGGATGCCAAACCCTCCATGGAACATCAAAGATGATTGAATGAGGCCATGCAAGAGGTAGTAAGGATAGAGATCATCAAGTGGTTGGATGCCGGGGTGGTTTACCCCATTTTCAATAGTTCATGGACCTCGTCGGTGCAATGTGTCCCAAATAAAGAGGGCATGACTGTGATAACAAATGACAAAAATGAATTGATCCCCACAAGAACTGTCACCGGGTGGAGAGTGTGCATGGATTATAGAAAGCTCAACAAAGTTACGCGGAAAACCATTTTCCGCTTCCATTTCTTGATCAAATGTTGGATAGGTTAGCCGGACGTGCTTATTATTGCTTCTTGGATGGATATTCTGGATATAACCAGATTCTTATTGCACCTGAAGACCAAGAGAAGACCACCTTCACTTGTCCATATGGCACTTTCGCATTCTCGCGGATGCCATTCGGGTTATGCAATGCACCGGCAACTTTTCAGCGGTGTATGATGTCCATCTTCACCGATATGGTGGAGGACTTTCTTGAGTTTTTCATGGATTATTTCTCTGTCATGGGGGATTATTTTGAAGAATGCCTGGATAACTTAGATAAGGTATTGGCACGTTGTGAAGAAACTAACTTGGTGCTAAATTGGGAGAAGTGTCACTTTATGGTCAGGGAGGGCATTGTCCTCAGTCACATGATTTTCAAGAATGGTATTGAGGTTGGTAAAGCAAAAATTGAAATTATATCCAAACTCCTTCCCCCTACTTCCGTAAAGGGAGTGAGAAGCATTCTAGGTCATGCGGGGTTTTACCGCCGATTCATCAAGGACTTTTCTAAGGTGGTAAACCCCTTGTGCAAACTCTTGGAGAAAGATGCCAAGTTCCTTTTTAATGAAGATTGTATGAAGGCATTTGAACTACTCAAGTATAAGTTGACTACCACTCCTATTATCACCGCGCCAAATTGGATCTTACCATTTGAGCTCATGTATGATGCAAGCGATATGGCGGTTGGTGTGGTATTGGGGCAACGAATTAATAAGATCTTTCATCCGGTCTACTATGCTAGCAAGACCATGAACGAGGCCCAAGTCAACTATATGGTGACCTATAAAGAACTCCTAGCCATTGTCTTTGCTGTAGAGAAGTTCTGCCAGTACCTAATGAGTACAAAGGTAATTGTTCACACCGACCATGCGGCACTTCGTTATTTGATAAGCAAGAAAGACTCTAAGGCAAGGTTGATGCGGTGTGTGCTTCTATTGCAAGAGTTTGATCTAGAGATTCAAGACCAAAAGGGTAGTGAGAATCAAGTGGTGGACCACTTATCCCGATTGGAGGAGGAGGGGAGGCCACATGATGGCCTTGAGATCAATGATTCATTTCCTGACGAACAACTCATTTCCATTTCTATGACTGGGATGCCATGGTTTGCCGATATGGACAACTATCTTGTGAGTGGCATTGTTTCTAATGAGCTCTCCTCAAACCAAAGGAAGAAGCTCAAACGGGACTGCCTGGACTACTATTGGGATGAGCCATATCTCTTCAGATTTTGCACTGATGGTGTTATCCGGAGATGTTTTCCAGAAGAAGAGCAATTGGGTATTCTTGAAGCTTTCCATTCTTCACACTATGGTGGTCACCATGGTGGGGCGAGAACTGCTACAAAGGTCCTAAGTTGTGGATTCTATTGGCCTACCTTGTACAAAGACACTAGCAAACTTGTTAAGCATTGTGATGATTGCCAAAGTGCCGGTGGGATCTCCAAGAAAAATGAGATGCCTCTCACCACCATCCTAGAGATTGATATTTTCGATGTGTAGGGCATCGACTTTATGGGTCCATTTGTGAGCTCATGTGGAAACACCTATATTCTCGTTGTTGTGGATTACGTTTCCAAATGGGTTAAAGTTGTGGCTTTGCCTAACAATGAAGCACGGAGTGTGGTGGCTTTCTTGAAGAAAAACATATTCACAAGGTTCGGCACCCCAAGGGCCATCATTAGTGATGGGGGTTAACATTTTTGCAACAAACCCTTTGACACTTTACTCTCCAAGTATGATGTCACTCACAAGGTGTCAACCCCCTATCACCCCCAGGCAAGTGGACAGGTTGAAGTCTCCAACAGGGAGATCAAGAGTATTCTATCCCGGACTGATTGGTCAAGGAAACTTGACGATGCTCTTTGGGCCTATAGAACAGCTTACAAGACTCCAATTGGTATGTCTCCGTATCGGTTGGTGTTTGGGAAAACATGTCACCTTCCGGTGGAATTAGAGCATAAGGCCATGTGGGCATTGAAGAAATTGAACCTTGAGTGGGATGTAGCTGCCAATCTTCAGGTGGAGCAATTGAATGAACTTGATGAGTTCCGGTTCCATGCTTACTCCAGTTCGTCCTTGTATAAGCACAAGATGAAGTACCTACAAGATAAGTATATCCGAAACGAAAAATTCAAAGAAGATGACCTTGTTCTTTTAATCAACTCTCGGTTACGGATGTTTCCGGGAAAGCTTAAATCAAAGTGGAGTGGTCCTTTTGAAGTGGTACATGTGACTCCTTTTGGTTCTCTTGATTTGAAAAATAAGAATGGTGAGATCTTTAGAGTCAATGGGCACCGGGTGAAGCACTACCTTGGTAAGGTTGATGATGACCATGTTGTGGAATTGCTCCATTTCAAATGAATGATGGTAACATGCGTCGTGTCGCGATGTTAAATCAGGAACTTCTTGGGAGGAAACCCATGTGTTTTTCTTTCTTTTGATTTTCTTGTTAGATTATACATTGTTTTGGACTAACTGGTTGTGAAGTGAATGCAGGAATTGGGTGTGCACTGCAGAAAATTGACAAGCGAAAAATTGGCCAAGTGGTAAAAATTGTGTGGACCGCGCCAGAATTATGCGGACCGCACAAGCCCTTTGCGGCCACACAATTCTGTGTGCGGTCGCACAGCTAAAAGATAGAAAATGCCAACTCTCTGCAGTTTGGCCCGACAAAATTCCTTAAGGATTCGCGGCCGCGATCAAAATTTCACGGACCGCACAGATTGTGCGATTGCATCCATTTTTATGCGGACTGCGTCACTGAATCAACTGCTGAGTTAGAAAAGGTAAAGAGTGCGGACCGCACCAAAATTGTGCAGCCGCACTCGGGTAAGTCGGTGGGCCAACATGGTCAGAGTATAAATAGGACTTCTTGAGACTATTCACACTTTACACACTCTGACCTCTCAAGCTAGACTAAAGAACAGTGCACTCTTTCTTGTTTTCAATCTCACCCCATATTCATCAAGTGTTGTTTCCAACTACATTTCATTACTGGTATGTTGATTTCAATGAATTAAGTTCATCCTTTTCTTTTCTTTTCTCTTTGTTTTAGTTTTCTTTTTTATCTAGGGTTAGATTCATGCTAAAAATGTCAAATTGATGCTTATTTCTTGCGTATAAGCATGTGGGTAGTGTTTGAATGCATAATGGGGGTTGGGGTTAGTAGATTTTATTGTTTAATTGGCACAATCCATGCCTAATTAGTGAAAACCCTAGTATTGATCGTACTTCAGTGCCTCTCTGAATTGAATTTTGCAGACGCACACATTTTTGTGCGGTCCGCGCTAGGGTATGCGGCCGCATACAAAATTGTGCGGTCCGCGATACCCTAGGTTGAAGGAACTTGTCATTGCTAAGTCTGTGCGGCCACACTCAATTTTGTGCGGTCCGCGGTTGGTTTTTACGGCCGCACTCAATTTTGTGCGGTTCGCGATAGGTTTTCACGGCCGCACTCAAAAGTATGCGGTCTGTGCTGAGGTTACTTCAGAGAACCAATAGTCTGAACTTGGGACCTCCACGACCGCACTCATTTTTGTGCGGTCCGCGATGGGCAGTCCACGGCCGTACTCACTTTTGTGCGGTCTGCGCTTCCCTATTCTGAGAAGCAGTGTCTTTCTTTTCAACTGTAATTCAATAACACATGTTGAACCCCAATTCTAACTGACTTTCACTACTTGTGTGTTGCAGACAATGGTGCGTTCTCGTGGTTGAGGTGATACTTCCAAAGGGAGAGTAGAATCCTCCTGAGGCCGGGGTAGAGGAAAACCTAACATGCCACTATCATTCCAGAAAGTCTTGGGCAAAAAGACTACTCTCAGTAGACCAACTCTGGACTCCTCAGACACCAGTGAATACCTCCCATCCTGAGAAACTTCTGAGGGGGATTCTGTACAACCACAACCGAGGCACAATCACAACAATTCCCCGATAGACTCCGTTTAGTCAATGAACCTACCTCCTCCTCTAGTTCTTCTGATGGATCAAAGGGAGGTAGTCAAGCATCTGAACTATCTTCCCTACCTGCTACAACAACTACCACAACAACTACCCCAATCAATTTAGATGATGATGATGATGAGGTCCCGGATGACGGGAGAGGGGCTGACAGAATTGTGGGAGGCCTGGATAGATCAAGGAAGATTATTTTTGTTGGTTACCATTTTCATCCGTGTTTGGATTGTAGAAATTGGGGTTTTTAGCCCCAAAGTTATGAAATGGATCCTTGATTTGAAGGTCAATTCATGGACGAAATTGGATGATTTTCTGGATATATACTATATAAGTTATGGGTAATATTTATTTTTAATAATTTTTGGAATCCGGGCGTGTGGGCCTGGGGGTTGACTTTGTTGACATTTTGTGAGGAGTTGGGAATTTATTTCTAATTATTAAATTACGAGTATTGGAGTATATTTTGATTGGTTTGCACGTTATTTGGTTAGTTTCAGATCGTTTAGAATCGGTTTAAGGTGTTAGAAAGGCGTTGGAGCCGGTTATCAGATTACAGAGCGAGGTAAGTCTCCTGTATAACCTTGTGGGGGCAAAATTACCTCGTAGGTATTAAATTATTATGTGCTACTAGTTGTGAGGTGACGAGAGTTCGTAAGTAGCTAACAACATGTTTATGTCCGGGTAGACTTAGGACTTTATCATGCAATATTTGTATTATTTGAATTCAATTTGTTAGTTTAATTATTTGAATTTATAATTAAAAATTGATTTGGGATTATGTTTAGCCGAGCTTCATTACCTTGAGTTGTCTGGCGAGATATTTGATTATTGGTGAAAGTCATGTTTACTTTATGCTCTTGTTCTTGTTTTGCAAACACGTGGCCATAATTCGATAAGTTTCTTCTCTTCCTGTGGATTGGGCCGAATGCCTCGGTAGTATATTGAGATGCATCTATGGTTTGTGCCGATTGACACTCAGCAGTGTACACACTATTCTGGATCGGGCCGTACGACCTTCGCATAACCCGTGCACAATATTGCTAGGAGTCCGAATATTCATGAGATTTCCCTTTGATTGAGACCTGACATTTATATGGTATTCCTTTGAGATAGCACTTGATATTTCGTATCTGTTGAGATAGCATATGAGATTTGAGAAATTTATAGTGTCACAATGTTGGAGGATTTTTGCTAGTTACGGTTCTTACCTCATTATCGTTGTTGTGTTTCTTATTCATTTATAATTTAATATATTGATTTATTGGACCAGTAGTAAATGTCGATTTCGATCCTTCGACACTACTTCTCCGGGGTTAGGCTAGATACCTACTGGGTACGCGTTGATTTATGTATTCATGCTACACTTATGCACTTATTGTGCAGGTATATTTCTGGTGGTCATTTAGGCGCAAGGGCGCATCTATTGAGGGGACTTTACGGTGTGATGCATCCCATGTTACGACCCGCAGCACATGGTGTATCCATCATATCCATTTATATTATTCTGTCTATTTTACATTCCAAATAAATGTTGTACTTTCTAGTAGATACGCATGCACTTGTGACACCGGGTTTTGGAATATTCTGGTAGATGTTTATGGATTTGTATAATATTGTCGCCTTTTATTTTTATATCTTACTAATAATGTATGTACCCATGATTTTCAATGCATAAATTTCTTTATTTAATAAAATCTATTTGTTTCAAAAGTAATAAAATGAATAAATCAGATGATAGTTCACCATTGGCTTGCCTAACAACGACAATGGGCGCCATCACGACCTGTAGCGGAAATTGTGCCGCGACAAAAATGGTCCTACTTTTACGAAGATTAATGTCAGTCAGGATTGCTTTTGGGATACGAGTAACGATTCTATATTTGGAACCTCATCCTATTTGTGACTTGTCCATCTAACATACTGTCACAACCCAAAATCCAACTAGTCGTGATGGCACCTAACTCAACCCGCTAGGTAAGCCAATTAGCAACAATCCTACTCAAATAAGATTAACTGAGAAAACAAATGATGAAATAATTGAGCTTTTATACAAAGAATCCCCAAGAACTGGTAGTACAAATCATGAGCTTCTAAGATTTAGAGTTTACAAAGCTAGTATGAAATAAATACATCATCTGTTCGAAATGTACATAAACAGATTTTTATAAATCTAAAGCTACCGTGTACAAGAGGTGTGGGCTGATAGATTTGTAAGTGAGAAGGTGTATGCAAAATTTTGGGAATGGTGGCCCCAAAGGTCGCTCACTCTTGAGCGACAATTCATAACCAAAGACCTAAGCCAGCACAATCTGAATGTCCTAAAGCAATTTAAGGAGAGAAAAGGATGGAAATGGTTCACCGAAGAGTTGCAAGATGCCAATGAATACCTCGTCAAGGAATTTTATGCCAATGTTGCCCACATAAAAAAGGGTACAAAGGTGATGAAGGTTCGGAACTTGAAAATCCGATTTGATGGCCACGCACTGAACAACTATATAGGGTTTGAGGAGGTTGAGGTAGTGCAATACCTGGAGAAGCTAGACTTGGGTGATGCAGTTCGCACATGACTAGTTGAGATACTTGCTATTTCAGGGACAACACCTGCATGGATCACAGCAAGAGTTCAAATTGTCAGAGCCACCCTTAACTTTGAAGCAAAAGGGTGGCAAACATTCGTGTCCAGCCATCTTGACCCGTGCCAGTATGAGAATGTCCTTACACTCCCCCGAGCATTATTGGTAGCTTCTATCATGGCAGGGTATCCTATTAATGTAGGAAGCTTGATATCCTACAACATTTCCATTGTAGTCCAGAAAGAAGAAAGATCGTATCCCTACCTTAACTTCCTCACAGAGTATTTCCAAGACCAAGGGGTAGAGCCGAGACATTTTGATGTGGAGGTGAAGGCTAAAAAGCCTTTCTCATGGTACCACCTCCAGGGAGCGGACAACCCTAAATTCAAGGGTAAAGCCATTACCTCCACTGTCCAGTCTGAAGAGCCAGGGGTAGTGGCCACCAGGTCAGTTGTCAAGCCCTCCACAGCAGCCGGTACTTCTGCCGGAGCATCTTCCATGCCTCTTCCTTCCTCACGACCATCCCTCTTAGTGTCAGTGTCAGTACCCACATCTTCTACCTACCCTCAGACTGCATTGCGGGTTTCACAAACATTATCCAGTCTCAAATACGGGATGCAGGCAACTACCACAAAGCTGACTGACATATCCAGTGCAGTGGCAGCACAATATTTAGCCCCATCAGAGCTTCAGGTACCTCCATCAGTGGAGGACTCTTTGAAGAAGATTATGGACAACCAGAAGAAGATCCGGGAGACTCTTGATACACATGGGAGGATTATCAAGGATTTAGGGAGGAAGCAGGTGAAGAAGATGCGGAAGACTCGGGCATCTAAGGAGTCGGTGGAGAAGTTGAGCAAAGAGGTTGATAAGATTTCTTCTACTGGTGATATTCCACTGGACCTGCTCATGGAGAAGACAGTCCGAGCAGCACACGCAGCAGTGCCCGAGGCATCAGAGGCAGCAGCCGGCTAGTCTGAGGAGCCAGCTGCCACTACACACACTGCTGAGGAGCTGATTCAGATTCTCAACAACCCCGTAGTCCCCCAGTCAGAGGATGTGGAGATCCAGTTAGAGGATACGGAGGGTGATGATAAGGACCCCGTCCATGTTGAGGACCTGATGCAGACAGAGACCACATAGGGAGTTTTCTATACTCTCTACCCCTTTTCCTTGTTCTTATTTGTTATGAGCATTGAGGACAATGCTATTTTTCATTTGGGGGTGGTCCATTTTGATTTGTTGATATTCAGTATGTAATAACCATTATACTATTTTTCTTTATCTTTATTTATCTTTATTTTCACTTTTGGTATGTATTTATTCTTACCATTCGATGTATATATTCATTTCCGTTATGTATATATTCGCTTTACTTCATTTGGTACATAATCAGTCTACTTTCCGTAGTTTACTTCATAACTTCTTTCGTTGTTTTTCCTTAGTAGCATAGCTTCTTATTTACTTTAGTAGCTTCTTTTTAAGTTGTTAGCTTCTTTTTATATTTTGTGTTAACAATAAGCCTTTGGTTTTCTTAATGCCACGGTTATTTCCAAAGGTGGATGTTGGCAAAGAATAACTCTACTTGATTGCAAAGAATAGCTTTAGTTGTGACCTTTAGACTCTTGTGTTGACTAAAACAATCATCGATTGGTTTCTTTGAGCCATTTGTGATTTTCAAACTTAGCTAGGGTTGTTGTGGGCCATCGACTCCGTTCTTTTTAACAATCCAGCAGCTTGAGAGGTGAGGTATTGAATTGCAAGTCCAAGTTCCGTGCCAATAAGTCTAGAACTTGCCCTGAATGTTTGTCTAGGCTAAATTCTAAGTCTAGCTCGACTTGAGAAATAATTGTAGGCTCTCCTTGATCCAATTTGAAACTTGAAAGCTTTTGTAGCCTATCAATGTGATATCCCTAGTCAACCCCTTTGAGCCGAAGCCCTTTTTCATTCAATAGCCATGTTACAAGCCTTTATCCATTTTATAATGACCCTCTCTTGGCACCCAATATTTTTTTAGCATTCTTGATAAAATTGACAAAAGTATAAGTTTGGGGGAGAGACGAGGAATGTGAAAGTGATAAAAGGTACAAAGAACAAAAAAAGAAATGAAGAAAAGGGAAGGCAAAGAAAAGGAAGAAAGGCATTTGGGGGAGAGACAAGGAATGTGAAAGTGATAAAAGGTACAAAGAACAAAAAAAGAAATGAAGAAAAGGGAAGGCAAAGAAAACGAAGAAAGGCATTTGGGGGAGAGACGAGGAATGTGAAAGTGATAAAAGGTACAAAGAACAAAAAAAGAAATGAACAAAAGGGAAGGCAAAGAAAGAGAAGAAAGGCCAAAAAGAAATATGTCAAAAAGAAAGTGAATAAAATAGAAAGTTGAAGGGATTCAAAAAAAGCAATGATGAAAGGCATGGAGTGATTAGAAAAGGAGAAAAATGATTGTCATGAGCAAGAAAGAGTGACATTATGTCTCTCTAGTTCCCCTAAGGAAGAAGAAAATGACTCAAAGAGTCAAGAAAGTATGAGCCAAAAAGAGGATATGGAGTGCTTAAGGAAAGATGAAACCATCATATGCCGATAAGTCCTACCTTGATCCAAAAGCCTTCATTACATTCCCGCAAAAGCCCTATATTATTTCAAGTTTGGTGAGCGTACATTAGTGGTAATTTACATAAGGGGCAAGCTTATGGTACTTAGAGCCGGACTTGTGACATTCTTTTGAGAGAGATGAGCGCACTTCTTCACAATCCTTGTTTTGAGTGTTACATTCTAAAGTGAGATTTGCTCATGGAGAGTAGATGAGGAGGAGTTTGGGTTCCACAATGATCTACGTGATAGAGCGAGCTTCCTTGGTGAATTAAGTCAACTTTTGATGCTCTAGTGTCACATTAGCACTATGGTACTCAAAAGGTCAAAACATGGTGTCGTTGATAATTCATTAGTGTTGAGGGTAATTGTTAGTCCCAATTGATGCATGATTGATTCACCTTAGGCCAGCTGAAATATCTTTTTTTCTAGTGGAGATGGGAATTACCTTATTTGCTTGAGGACAAGCAAAAGCTTAAATTTGGGGAAGTTGATAAGTAGGGATTTTAACCTATTATTTGCTCTCTTTTACTTGTGTTTTAGGCCAAAAATTCTTGAAGGTATTCCCGGAAACTAATAAAATATGCTTGCTTGCGGAAATTGTTCAAAATGAGCCACAGGAATCAAAATCAACTCACAAATGAGTCAAAAGTTGAACAAAAACCAAGGTTGGGCAAAGAGGTCTGAAGTGCGGACCTCACAAATATTGTACGACCGCGAAAGCCATAATGCGGCCGCGATCATAATTATGCGGTCCGCAAGAGGGAGATTCAGAGAGTGTAATTTTGGGCTAAATGATGAGCGCGGACCGCACCAAAAATGTGCGGCCGCGAAAGTCCCTGTGCAGCCGTAATTGAAATTATGCGGAACGCGATGACTGAGATTCAGAGAGCTGACAACTTGAGCAAAAGAGAGAAGTGCGGACCACACTAGAATTGTGCGGTCGCGGAAGTCCCTTGTGCGGCCGCGATAGAAATTATGCGGTCCGCAAGATGGAGAATCAGAGAGTTGATTTCAACCTAAACTCAAGCAAGTGCGGACCGCATCACTTTTATGCGGCTGTATAATCTGGAGCGCGGCCGCACTTAGAATTATGCGGTCCACGAAAGTTCAGCTCAATCCAGATCCAAAAGAGAAGAACGTGAATCGCATCAGAATTATGCGGCCGCGAAAGCAAGAGCACGGTCGCACTCAGAATTACGCGGCCGCACAACCTCCGCACGGGCATTTTTGTCAGATATTTTTAGCTTAATATAAATAGAACTTTTTATCATTTTTAGGGTATGTTATGTTTTGTATGAGCACCTGAGACAGCTGACTTTTCTGTTTTCGGAATTTTGCACTAGATTCACTTCTTAACATTAGATTTTCATTCCATAAATTAATATTATGGATTTTATCTTCATTTCATCCTTAATTTCTGTTATTTCCATGAGTAGCTAAACCCATAGCTAGGGTTGTGGCCCAACCCTAGTGTGGGTATTTAAGGGGTATTTAATTTTAGGGCTTGAATGTGAATGGGTTAGTGATATTTAGCCTAGTTGTTGCTAGAACTCAAGAATTAATGGGTGCAAACATTGATTCATGCCTTTATGACTTAGTCTCTACTTGAGAAAAGAGGTACTAAGTCTAGGAAAACTAGGCTAACAAGGAATTGGGGTGAACTCAAGAAATTGATAGTCCCAATTAAAGGGCTAATATCACTTGATTTGCATGAATACCCATTTAGACTTGAAAAGGTCAAATTAGGCAAAATCACTCAAACTACCGAGAGGCATAGAGTGAGTACCCGGGTGTGATAGCTATATTACAATCCTAACTAATCAAACTTGCCCAAGATTTTGCTACCCGTTAGATATCCATCTAGGTAGAAGTCACTACCCTAGTCTCTTTAAACATTTGAAAAACAACACCAAAAATATTGTTCTTAGTTTCAATTATTGCAATCTTTAGAGTAAAGTTAGAAGTAGAAATCAAACCCAAACTTGTGGAAGTGTAATTATATTCAAATACCACATCTAGCTTAGACTTAATTCCAAACATTAACTCCCTGTGGATTCGATCCCGACCTAGTTGGGTTAAAACCGTATCGACCACCCTCGCTACTCAATAATAGTGTAGGCTTGGACCCGATCAGAGCACCCGGCTCCCCTTCACCTTTGGGCAACAGAATAACTACCTCCTCATCATCAAAGGAGTCAAGTTCAGACTCTAACTCGAGAACCCCTTTTGCCTTGCCCATCTCTTCACCTCATATTTGGACCAGAATCTCTCTTGGCCTAGACAGTCGTGATTGACGTGCCATTTTCTGTGTCTATGCATGCTACTCAGTGCACAGATTGGTGGCCTTAGCATCCACCTCATAAGTTCCACTTAGTTCCTTGACATGCCTCGCCTTTGTCTGTGCTTCTGAAACACCCTTATCCGCTACATTCTTTTTGGTAGGTGGCTTCTTTGGGGGTGGCTTACCACAACCACCTGCTCTATGGCTTTGAGTTGGTATTTTAGAGACGACAATATCACCTGCAAAAGATACAGAACACATATTAGTATAATGTGGGACATTGAGTCATAGTGGTGCACTTCGCACCCCACACTTAGCCCTAAGTTGTAAGTATGAAAATAAGGTACCGGTGCCTACTTCAACTTAACCGCAATGATATCAAGTTACTAAACATCATTGAAAACCAAGTGGTGAGGACGACATAAGAGTCGTGCATGTTTCATGCCTAAGTCGGTCGGGTTGACATTCGATCAAAAATGAATACAATTTAAGTTCAAAGACCCCCAAACAGCTACCCCACATTCAAAATATGTCCATATTGCCAAAACAATTAGGTTCTTTACTTAGACTTCACAAAAACTATCAAAAATCCCATTCAAGTAATTTGCCAAACACCTTATATGCATAATTTTAACCTTCATGTGCCAATGCAAGTGTTATGTGTTATTCCCTCCCAATTTGAGTGAGGTGGTAGGAATTATAGTTTTTCACCTCACTATGTAATACAACCAACTAATTTTAGAGCAAAAGATACTCCACCATTCAAAATTTGAATCACTCAACCAACATAAATAAGAACAAAAAAATAAAAAAAGACACAAGCTAACCTAAAGGAAGAAAGGGATGGGGGAAGTTACATGGGGTAGGGAACGAACAGAAGAAACGAAGAGGGGGAAGGGAGGAAAGTATTACCAGTCGGGTGGAGAGGGGTTGGGGAACTTATGAGAGAAGGGGGGAGAGGGACGTACTGAGGTGGGGAAACATAGGGAGGGAAGAAGAGGGAAATAATAGAATAATAAGGGAAAGGGAGTTTAAGGCAAAAATCTGGAGAATGGAAAAAGAAAAGAAAAAAATATTTTTTTTAAAAATCGCAAAATGAGCCACGCCCTGGGAAGACTTTACTGCCCTTGAAGATTGGCCAGCATAGTTTGCACGTGAACTTGCGCGACGCACAGACGCGGGCGCTGTCCGAGCTGGGCTTTTTTTAGCTTTGCAAATTTAACCACTTTTGGCCTTTTCTCTCGATTTCTTCACCTCGAGTCATTTCGATTTGCAAATTCCATCCATGCATCACTCATAAACATGTCAACACTTCAAGAATTTCAAATCAAACTAGGTAAATAAAGTAAAGCACGAAAATTGGGTTGCCTCCCAACAAGTGCTTGATTTAATATCGCAGCATGACGGGTTAAAACATGACCATAGGTTGCCTCTCAGGAAGCGCCTGATTTAATGTCGCAGCACGACTCGGGCTATCCCTTATCAAGGATCCTTCAAGTACATGGTTGAAATCACTTTATCTTCCTCAATCATGCCTTGATAATATTTTGTCCTTTGCCCATTAACTTTGAACTTGCGGGAGCCATCTTCCGATGCAATATCTACGGCTCCAGTAAGATGCATATCTACCACACGAAATGGTCCTGACCATCTTGACTTCAACTTGCCCGTAAACAACTTCAATCTCGAATTGTATAGCAATACTACGTCTCCAAGTTTAAAATTTCGCTCAAGAATATTTTTGTCATGCATCATCTTCATTATATCCTTGTATATACTTGTGCTCTCAAAATAATGGTAACGGAATTCATCAAGCTCGTGTAACTCTATGACTCTACTTGTACCTACAACTTCCATATCAAGATTCAGTTGCCTCAATGCCCACAAAGCTTATGCTCCAACTCCACGGGTAAGTGACATACCTTTCCAAACACCAGTTTATACGGAAACATGCCAATTGAAGTTTTGAAAATAGTGTGATAGGCCTAGAGTGCATCATCTAACTTTCTCGCCCAATCCGTTCTTGTAGCATTAACGGTCATTATCAAAACACTCGTTATCTCCCTGTTTGACACCTCCACTTACCCATTTGTTTGTGGGTGATACGGAGTGGAAACCTTGTGGCAAAGGCCATATTTCTCTAATAACTTTGGAAAGGCTCTGTTGCATAAGTGGGTGCCTCTATCACTGATTATTGCCCTTGGAGTGCCAAATCGGATAAAAATGTTCTTTCTCAAAAATCCAATGACAACATTTGCATCATTTGTAGGAAGTGCCACTGCTTTCACCCATTTTGAAACATATTCCACCACTACAAATATATATTTGTTGCCATATGAGCTGACAAAAGGACCCATGAAACCGATTCTCCATATATCAAACACTTTCACCTCCTAAATTAGATTCATGGGCATCTCATGTCGACCGGAAATATTCCCGGTCTGTTGGAATTCATCACAGAACTTTACCCAGAAGTTTGCATCATTGAACAATGTCGGCTCGTAGAAGTCTAACTCCAATACTTTTGCAGTTGTCCTTACTCCTCCAAAATGGCCACCATATGGGGATGCGTGACAAGCCTGCAAAATAAAAGATTGGTCTGTCTTGGGGATACATCTCTAAATTATGTTATCAGCACAAATCCTGAACAAATAAGGCTTGTCCCAAAATTACATATGACAGTCACGGAAGAACTTTCTCTTCTGTGCAAAGAAAAGGTTATAGGGAACAATACTGCCAAATAGTTTGTAATGTTTGCATACCATAACGCTACCTCAAGGCTTGTGGACAAAAATTATTCGTCTGGAAAAGTCTCCACGATCTCATCCACCTCAACCTTCTTCTCTACTCCTTCCAGCCTGCACAAGTGATCAACCACTTGGTTCTCCATTCCCTTTCTATCGCGGATTTCTAGGTCGAATTCTTGTAGTAGTAGAACCTATCGAATCAGACGTGGCTTGGACTCCTTCTTATCAATTAAGTACCTGAGAGAAGCATGGTCAGTATAAACCATTACCTATCTTTGAGCCTATCAGGTAATGTGAGAATCTCCTTCTCGGTTATAATGTAGTTGAGTTGGGCACCACTCAAGGTTCTACTTGCATAGTAGACACGATGAATGACTTTATCTTTTCGCTGCCCAAAAATGACTCCCACAACATAGTCGCTTGCATCACATATCAACTCAAACGATTGTTCCCAAACTGGTGCAATTATAATGGGTGCAATGTCTATCCCATTCTTCAACTCCTCGAAAGCTACCCTGCAATCATTAGAAAACACAAAGGGGTGATCTTTTTCAAGCAATTTACATAAAGGTTTAGTAATTTTGAAAAAATCGTTTATAAACCGCATGTACAAGCCAGCATGACCAAGGAAACTTCTTATTTCTTTGACTGAAGTGGGCGGTGGCAACTTCTATATTACATCAGCCTTGGCAGGGTCGACTTCAATGCCCTTACTTGAAAGTAGATGTCCCAATACTATACCTTCATGTACCATAAAATGGCACTTTTCCAGTTTAGCACCAGATTAGTCTCCATATACCTCTTCAGCATTCTTCTCAGATTAATAAGGCAATCATCAAATGAGTCCCTCACCATTGAGAAATCATCCATGAAAACCTCCATTATATCCTCAACTATATCCGTGAAGATGGCCATCATGCATCTTTGGAATGTGGCATATGGAAGGTGCATTGCATAGGCCAAACGACATTCTCCAGAAGGCATAGTTGCTATATGGATAGGTGAAAGCCGTTTACTCTCTATCCTCAAAGGCAATAGAAATCTGGTCATACCCTGAGTATCCATCTAAGAAGCAAAAGTAGGACCTCCCTACCAGTCTATCTAACATCTTATCAATGAACAGTAGGGGAAAATGGTCTTTTCGGGTGTCCTTGTTCAATTTTCTGTAGTCCATACATATTTGCCAACATGTGACTGTTCTTGTTGATATCAACTTGTTGTTATAATTTTGTACCACAGTCATTCCACCGTTCTTTGGAACACACTGAACTAGGCTAACCTAGTTGCTATTTGAGATGGGAAAAATAATTCTCGTATCTAACCACTTGATTACTTCTTTCTTCACCACTTCTTTCATATTTGGATTCAGCCTTCTTTGATGCTCTCTGAAAGGCTTGTGCTCTTCTTCCAGTAGAATATTATGCATGAAAAAGGCTGAGCGGATACACTTTATGTCTGCAATGGTCCCCAATTGTAGTTTTACACTCCTTCAGAACCTGCAAAAGTTGTTCTACCTACACGTCTAATAAACTAGATGAGATAATCACAGGTAAAGTCGAGTTAGGTCCCAAGAAAGCATACATGAGGTGAGTTGGAAGCGGTTTTAGCTCCAACTATGGTGGATCCTCAATTGATGGCTTAGCCGAGGGGGTTCTTTCTTTCTTCTAAGTGTAAAGGGTCGAATTCGAGCTCTTTTTTCTACTACCCTTGGCTTTCAAGAGCCAAGACCCACTCTGCCAAGTCCTCATTATCTACCTCTTCTAAGTTCATGAGACAGGTTGCTAGAATAACTTTTGCATAATGTGTCTCATCATTATCCTCTATGATTACATCGACTGCTTCAATCAGAGAGCAAGTAGCAAAATCACTGGGTCGCGTCATGGACTTTTTCACATTAAATGTTATCTCTTCATTATTCAATCTCAACTTTAGCTCTCCAATTTCACAATCAATCAAAGCTCTCCCAGTGGCCAAGAATGGCCTTCCAAGAGTTATGGGAATCTTCTCACCAACCTGACAGTCCAGAATAACAAAATACACAGGGAACACAAATCTTCCAACCTGCACAAGTATATCATCAAGTATACCTAAAGGCCTCTTCACCATTCAGTCAGCTAGTTATAGTAACATAGATTCCCCCAGATCACACAACGCTTTGGCGAATGTATAGATACCTATGGTGCATGGAATTGTGAAACTTCTAGGTTCAGATAGCTTCTCAACTACAGGTCTTGTCACCACAAGACTTCAAGTCTGAGTCAATGTCACAGTGGTCAGGTCTATAAAGTCAAACTTGCAAGACATCAATTCCTTCATTATTTTTGCGTAACATGGCATCTCACGCAAGGAATCTATTAGAGGAATGTTCACCTGAATCTGCTCAGCCTTTTTTGTACTACTCATCCTTCTGATATTTAGCCAACCTTTGCGAAAAGGGTGCTAGAGGTCGTTTCTTTAATGTGACTTGAGTCCGTTCCTTCTCAAGTGCTTTTTTGGATACCTTCTCTTGCACTTGTTCAATTTCCTTTGCAACCTCATTTTCCTTTCTTGGTTCCTCTTGCTCATGTTGTAATGTTACCTCAGTTAATCCATTGATTCATCTACCTCAAGTTGTACTGGCATAAGTGTTGTAGTTGGTCAGTTTTCTCGGGTCCAGATCTAGATCTCTACTATTTCTCAGACTCACAGCCATCAACTTCTCAGGCCCTACTCTTTTAGAATGATATGTATGTACGCGGGTAACGTCCCTTAAGGATAATTATTAAGATTCGTGGATATCTGCCCTAATTAAACCTCAATGACCTTGATAGCTGAGTCATACGCATCTACCTTCACTTGCATTTTTCCATTGGACCTAATGAGTTGTTACAATAATTCTTTAATTTCGAATAATTCATCATCTTATCTCACTATCTGTTGTTGAGGCTGTTGATAAGCTAGTTGTTGATTCTGCTGATTATATCTTTGTTGCCTTTTATAAGACACAACTTGGCCATGTGGTCACATAGCTCCAAGATGATGATTACTATTAGTATTATTATTATTGGTGGTGTTGTTGTTGTATTGTTGTTGTGCTGGTCTATACTGCTGATTTTGATGGACCCAATTCTGACCACCTTGTCTCTGCCCCCCAAAATTGCTCACATAGTTCATATTTTCTTGGTAGTTTTAGTCGTCACTTTCACCGCTCCAGGAGCATACATATGGTTGGTTAATACATGGTATGCATAATTCTCCATTAGTTGTATCAACTATGTGTACCTATTTCTAGCCTGATTCATCAATCTTCCTAGCGAGGATACTTATTTGAGTCATCAAAGTAGCTATATTCTCGGCTATAGATTTGTTCTGTTCCAGGGCTACTGAGTGAACGACATAAGTGATTGTAGTGTCTCTTGTCATCCATCGTGAGTTTTGAGCCAGTTTATCAAGTATGACTTTACACTCTCTAAATAATTTGCTAAAAAATGCTCCACCGGCTGAAGCATCAATGTTGGCCCTCAAGATATCCTCTAATCCGATGTAAAACCTCTATCCCAACATCTGATCTAGAATGACATGGTGTGGACACTTAACTAACATCCTTTTAAACCTTTCCCACATTTCTTGCAATGTTTCAGCTGGTTTCTGCCTAAAACTCAATATTTCATCAACTTGCTTTGCAGTCTTATTAGGTGGGTAGAACTTGTTCAAAAATTATTTGACTAATTGCTCCCAGGTGGTGATGGAGTTTATGGAGAGCGGATTAAGCCAAGTCTGAGCCTCCCCAGTCACTGAGAATGAAAATAATAATAGTCTAATTGCTTCTGGTGTCACATTTGGCTGCCTTTGAGTAACACATATTGACAAAAAGTTTTTCATATGTTATTGTTTATCTTCAATGTAAGACCCGGAGAACAGTCCTTTTTTTTGCAGCAGATGTAGCATGCTATTTGTGATTTAAAATGATTCCGCTTATATCTGAGGGACTGCAATTGCGGTTACCAGATTTTCAACGGTGGGTTATCTCCAATCATAAACGGCTACTTCTGGCACAAGAGGTGCCACACCCTAATTGTTCGGGTCATTCTCATTATTTCTGTTGTTTTGATTGTCTAAAACGTCACCCATGTCTAATTCAATTTATTCTCTTGGATGTTGTTGTCATTTGTCTTTCTTATTTGCACGATTTAATGCCTTGAAAGCTTTCTCAGGGTCCGGTAATATTTCAAATAATTCACCAGTTCTCAAGTAGTTTAAAGGCATGCACTTGTAACACACAAGACTACAAACGTTATAATTTAAATGTAATGAAATTAAAATCAAGAAAGTTGACTAATCTAAGAATCCTAGAAATTCTTCTAGCTATAATTAATAACACCGCTAATTCTCCATCAACTGCATCAAAATTTGATCACGCCCAACTATGCCTCCTAAAAGGTCTAGTGATCGTTGTAAATATACTATGGTTTACAAATCTGGTAGTCGAATCTCACAGGAATTAACCTACTAATCACAATTACTAGTTTTGCAAGAATTCAAGTAATCAACTTCCAGAAATATTAAATAAAGAGTTGTGTGTTTACTTACTAAAAGTCAAATAATTAAATGCTGTAATTTTATTACTAATAAAGCAAAGGTTGTAGACAAAATTAAAAAAATCTAGAGTTATGATTTACCCAATTGTTGGAATCCTCCCCGCTACGTCTCCTATAAATTCGCCTAAGTATTCTCTAGCGACCGTTAGCACTTCGGGTGTAGTAATTCTCGCTCGAGTCAACTACCTAATTTACTAGACGTATTCTCCCAAACTACGCTAGGTGGCATTAATTTACCTTTCACTATGATCACACCAAGATTTCGTTATTCCTAAACCCACCTTTGAAACCTTCGTATTGATTCCCCACATACATTAGGAGTAATGATATTCAACAACTACGTAAATATGTACCATTTTTTAAGAAATACACACTAAATAGGCACACTCAAGTGAGGGTCCTTCAATCAACAACAATAATATCATAGTTGATCAAGTAGAGAAAATTCAATGGCAAATTTATATTAAACGCAATGAAAAATCATCCTCCAAGAGGTTCCATTAAGCCCTAGATAAAAAAGTTTAGCTACTCACAATTGTTTGCACAACTACAATATTAGAATTCATCACCAATAATAGAAAAAGGAAGAAGAAAGATAAAAACTCGTTTCCGAATCTTCCGCCTTGCTCATTGCTTGTTCTTGCCTTCAAAGATATTATATAACCCTTAAAAAGGCATTCTTTGATGTATTTATATTACTTAGAGTTGGTATGGGACGGATCAATCCAAACTCGGATGGGAAAAGCCAAAATCCGCGTCTATGCTTGCGTGTCGCGCGCCCATGGACGCGGATTCAGCTTTTGAAATTCTTCCATTTCGAGAAGCGATCCATGCCTTTGCTTCACTTCACTATTTTGTACCTTCAGTTGTCTTTTTTTTCGCGTCCGTTTTCATGCCATGTACGAGAAAAGACGTAGCTCCCATCATTCTTTCCATTTTTTTCTTTTTGGAACAATCTGATATCTTTTAATCTGTTATCATCCGAACTCACTCCTACACACAAGAAATACGTAATGAGTATATTTCATTTAAAAATCATGTAATCTCTCACACGACAAATGAGATGAAAATGCCTTCAAAAATATGCACTTTTGGTCATTTATCATTATTATTTTATACTAATTAAGTTGGAAAATGCGCAGACCAAAAAGAGTCCATATGTGCTTTTCATGTGATGAAGATTTAAAACGGAAATAACTCAATTAAATATGAGGAATAAGTGTTCGTAATAATTTTTTTGGGTCGACTCATAACAAGTTTTAAAAAAAATTGAAAGAATTACAAGAAAATACACTTGACTTCACACCATAACAAAAAATTGCCCACGTTTTTAAGTTTTACCCGACTTAGCTCATATTGTACTTATTTTGAAAGCACTAGCAAATTCAAAATCTGTATTCTTACAATCATTGCTTCTAAAAGCTATGGAGTTAAATCTGTGTTCTCACAACCATTGCTTTCACTCTCTCTTCTTCTCACATCTTCTACATATGCTTTAAGGGGCCGTCTGCCATAGTTGCTTCTCCCCATGTATCACCTGGTTGCAATGTAAGAAAATTGAAGAGTAGAAGTCTATCATTGAAGGCCATTCAAAGCTTTGCTTTCGAAAATAGGATTTTTTGAGTTTGTTAGTTGTTTGGATTGAGTGTTATTCCAATTGATTGAAAATATCAAAAGGTAGTTTAAAATTTAAATTTGAAGTGATTTGGAGTAGATTTGAGTTAAGTTTTAGAAAAAAACGCAAGGAAGAAGACGAAGTCAATTTTTTGTATAATCTTGTATAATAGTGTATAAACACATCTTATACACTATTATACACTTCTATACACCTTTATACAAGCGTCTCTAGACGAACTTCTTCCACGATTTTTAGTTGCAATTCTTGTTCAAAACCAGTCCAAATCTCTATTAAATGAATTCAAATTTTATATACAATTTTCTTATACTATTTCTAACAAGTCTAAATAACACCCACTTTAAATTTCTCACAAAATCAAATTCGAAATTTAAACCCACGTATTTAAGCTTGTTAAAAATCTAATTTTTATCACCCAAATGAATTTGGTTTGTTGAACTAATATTTGAGTCACAATTACTAATTTGAAAATTAACTTAAAAGCTTGAGCAATCTTTTTTAAAAATTAAATAGTAATTTCGAGAACCTATTGAAGTTGAATGTTGAATCTTAGCCTATTATTTTTAGGCTAGTTGGTTGTAAATTAAAATATGGGTTATAAAATTGAAAAGTAGGGAGCCCAGTTGTTCTTATGTGAAATTTTCTCAAAATTGAATAAAAACATCTCTAAGAGAAGTAAATATGTTTATAACGCAACATAAATAGGTAAAATTTCCTCTTTTAAGTAAAAAGAACACACTAGACTTAAACTTGGCAAAAGAAACCAGAGTACCCACACCAATACTTACATTAAATTATCTTACTTAATCGTAACTAAGTCATTTATTGAGATAAAACTATAAATCAATTAATCATGATTATTGTGATAATATGTGTTTAATAAAACACGTGTTATGTATTCATCACTTAGTATCAGATGTGAATAGTTTTTTTTTTCACGATTAGGAAGTATAATTTCACTTTGTGAGAGTATGCGATAAAAAGAAAGTCTTAACATTTCTATATGTGAAGCAGTAATGTTAGTAGAATTTAATTTATGTTATATTTGTATAAAAAGTGTTAAACATAATTTAACCAACTCTAATAGGTTATCTATCTTTTTGCCAGGATATCATTCCAAACAATAATGTAATATTTTTCTGCAATTAGTCTTTAAAACCTAATTATGTAAATATATTTTCACATTGCTAGCATATGAATACAACTTAAAGGCTCTCAGAAAAAAATTACTTACTAAACATTTTGCACCAAATTTAGGTCATTAAAATATATGGACGGTTTTCACTTTTCAGTATCACAAGAAAAGCTGCGTAGAAATAAAAATAAATAAATAAATAAAGGTTTGCATAATTATCAAAAAACTCGTTGCATGTAGTTGAAATTCTTATCGAATTTTATTACTATTTATATACAAAATAATGTATTAGACTCAAATATTACCTATTTTCTCTCGTTTCATTCTCTTTCACTTTTTCTTTCTCACGCATGATTGATTATTCAATCAAATTATTCTTTTAAAATTCACTAAATGCAACAATCATAATCAAAAGGACAAATTTGGGTACTCCATAATTGAATTTTCCAAGACCCAACTCCATTGTGAGTGTGATATCCATTGGATATTACTGGAAGCAAGATGCATCATAAATTTTCTAGTTAGTTCATACCTATATTTTTAAATTTTGATTTTAATTATTTAAACTAGTAGATATATGAGTAACATGACTTAATAAAAATATTTATTTCATGAGGTTCCTTTCGATTCCTTTTAAAGAAATAAAATTATGCTATGTGTTATTGGATTATTGTCATTGATGTTGAATCATTACCATTGATCAAATTGTTCAGCTTGTTCGCCTCTAGAAGAAAGATTTTGGATTCAAACTCTATTAATTCATTAAAAACTTCATTGACGACCATTTAAAAGTTTTGAAACTTTGATTTCGGAAATCGAATTTTGTGAAATTATTATTTATTTAGATTATGTGCTGTTGAATGATTGAGAATATCATTTGGAGCTTATATCTCAATTTTCAGAGAATTTTGTGAAGATTCAAGTTGATTTTTGTTGAAATTTTAGACCGAAACTCGAATACGACGACATAAATAAATTGTATATATTTTGTAGGTCGCGAATACAAACGACATATGAAATATATACAAATGACATAATTATATATAAATTATATGTAAATTATAGTTTTTGATCATGTTCTGTATATATAAAAAGTTAAATATCCCCCCGGTCCACAATAAGTAAATTTTTTACCTTTGGTACACTGCTTAAGAAAATACTAATTCCTAGATAAAAAAGATTTTTTTGACTAAATAACTTTAATTAAAATTTACATATTATTAACTTGATACATTGGAATATGTAAATAAGGAAAAATTTGAAAAACTAATGTTAATTCATTCTTGATTATGTAAAGAGAAAACTTATTTTGAACCAAAATAAAAGGGCAAAATGGTTACTTATTATAGACCGGGAGAATATTCAATTTGCATATACATTATAGCTTTTAACCCGATTTATGTATAAATTTTATAAAATACTTTATTTACTTTTTATAAATATAAAAATCTAGTTAAAAACGGGTAAATAAGTTTAAAACGTCGATAAAAATCCCAAAAGAAAAATAGGAAATTAACTGGCCTCAAACTCTTCAAATCTAAAAAGGCCTGATTTGAAGGCTCACATACAGTCCTGATTCCAACGTACTGCCCAATACATTGGCCTTTCAAAAGCCCAAAACTCCATGTTTAAAATGTAATCCACGTGGCTGTAACTGTAGTTGTTAAGGGTTTAGCTTATTTCATTTCTTTCTCAGTTCTCCCTCCCTCTCACACACAAACAGAGAAGCTGGGGTTTTAGGGTTGTTGTTGTGGTTCCAAAATGGATAGATACCAAAAAGTAGAAAAACCGAAGCAGGAATTACCCATAAATGAGAACGAGATCCGAATCACTTCACAGGGCTTGGTTCGTAACTACATCACCTATTCCACTACTCTTCTTCAGGTACTCACCATTCCGATTCCTTTTTCTCAATTTTTCCCGTTTCACTTTTGTTTTGTCATAACCAAATATTTGTAATGGATCCTGTGTGTTGTTTCTTCTTCTTCTTCTTATACATTTTTTGTTGTTGTATTGGATTGGAACGATGCTTCTGATATTTGTTTTTATTGTGGAATTAAAATGTGACTAAGGGGCTCACATGGACATAATGTAGTTTACGTGACTGCATTAACCTTTCAGCTTTATCATATATCTGTTAGGTTAAGTTATATTACAGATTGCAAACTTTATAGGAGTTAAAACATAATAAAAGGAAAAAAGTGATTGGGTGATGTTGGTGGTGGTGGTTGGGGGTGGAGATAGAGTAGGGAAAAGTGATAGGCTCTGCAAATTCTAAAGTGGCTGTGTTGATATGTACATATGTAGGAGAAGATTAGCAACACGTGAACGCACCTAGGATATAAAATGGTTAAGTGGACGTTTTGAAATATACCACAGATGTGACTCTGCTTTACAATGTGAAATATTAGGGTAACTTTTGCATTAATAGGCAACCTGCTTGCCTAATTTGATGCATCAAACGGCTGTAAATTTCCTACGCTACAGCAAATAAAAAATGGAAAGGTGGAGGAAAATGGGGTTTCTGTAATTGCTTGATATTTTTTATGATGCAGATTAGAATACTGCTGGTTTCTTCTAAAATTTTTATAATTTTTCCAGTATTTGTTCTTTGGACTGCTTTTTGTTGTGTTCTTACATCAAGCAACCAAAATTAGCTACACTTCAAAATATGTTCTCTGCTAATTCAAAAATATGCTTTTTGAATCAAGATGCGATAAACTGTTTGACAGAAGTTGCTGGTCTGAGCAACCTTTTTTTAAAATTTAACATCCTGAAAATATGATTGTTTCAAGTACTAACATGAGTGGTTATAACCAATCAATCTATAAACTACACTTCAATGCTACATCAGTTGGAGTGGCTATATGAATTCCCTATATTCATTTAATTCTATTCAAATCATTTCATTCCAATACTAAGTAATTTGTCATTTAATAAAAATATGAAATTATTGGTTTTCTGCATCTTACTTCGGACCTAATGTAAGTATAGAATATCAAAACTTTAACCTCATCTAATTGATAACACATTTATATAGATTCGGCACTTACGTTATGTTATGCTCTTAGCTAAACAACATGAAATTGTGAGAGATTTTGAATTTTTTAAGACAACTTTTCTCCATATCCTCTTTTAACATTCAATCAGCATAGTGTCGCATTTGTGTATTTGGAGGTCTAGTTAGAACATTGCAAACCATCTCAAGCAGCTTTGTCTCATTTTATCATCTATATGTTCTATTTGAGCCATCTGTCAGATGTGTTCTAATATCATATGTTCTTGCGTGACCACATGGTAGTCTTAACATCCAAAGTTCTGTGACACCCATCTTATTGATATGTGGTGCTTCTAAGGCTCAATATTTAATCTTACATGATATCGCTAGTTTCTTTAATTAACACAGTATCATGCAAATAGCATCCATTTTATGGAATTTCACCATTAATATTATTGGTCAGCTCATCCATTACTGGGAAACAAGCAGAGGTTTTAAGGAGTGGTTATATGTAGATTAAGTTTTTTTCATCCCTTTGTTTTTGGTGGGACGATTTTCTTGGTCATTTGGCCTTTGCAATAGTAAAACCAGCATTTTTCTGTTAGTTGCTAATACAAAGTTCTAAACATAATTGACTGTTCAGGAGAGGCGTGGGAAAGAGATTGTCTTGAAAGCAATGGGTCAGGCAATTAGTAAAACAGTTGCTATAGCAGAGATCATTAAGGTAGCTTGACATAGATGGTTTTCTTTCTCTACTTTTTCTCTTCCTTCTCCTACTTTTATATGATAAGATGTAACTCAATTATCTTAATCTTTTGCAGAGAAGAATGTCTCAACTGCATCAAGACACGGCTATCAGCTCAGTAAGCATAACAGATGTATGGGAGCCTCTCGAAGAGGGTCTTTTGCCGTAAGTTCCAATCCTGATTTACTCCCATAATGTTTTCTTTTTGTAGTGTATATCCCTAAGCATGAACAGTATGCATGTGGTACTAATTTCTTGAAATTGGTTTATATGCATTAAAGTGTGCATGTGGTACTAATTTCTTGAAATTGGTTTATATGCATTAAAGTGTAGAGCAAACCCGCCATGTGTCAATGATTTCGATCACCTTGTCAGCAAAGGAACTGAACACGAATTCTCCTGGGTAACTCTCTGTCTTTGTCTGATTCTATGAAGTTTGCTCCTCTTGCTGTTCAACATGCATTCTGGCAACTAATCAATGATCTTTGTCTGAATTGTTCTTTCCTATGATAGTTACTGTATTTTTTTGGTGTCTTATCGCCGAAATATTGTGGCTGTAACTGATTACTATCGTACTTTTCCTGGCTCAAAATGTAACTTCATGTTCATAGGTATCAAGCTCCTTCCGGGGTTGAGATTGAACAAATGAAGCCACAGTACAGAAATTACCAGCCTCAACTGCAGCAGCAACCACCTAGACAAACACGGGCAGTCTACTATGCTGGTAATGAAGGTAATGAGAAACCAGACAAAATCACTAGATTAAGATATTTGCAGAATTAAACTCAACTTAAGTGGAAAATTGCGTAACATCTTGAATTACTACACCTTTATTTTAGATTCATATGGGCGAGGACAAGGACGAGGTCGTGGTAGAGGGAGGGGACGTGGTTGGAGCAGAGGTGGATATGGAAACTATCAAGGTATTCTTCTGTTGCTTAAGATCTCTGGGAAGTAATATGCTCATTAAATGCAGGGATGATGTGATACCTAACTGGTGCTAATTTTATTTTAATAGAAAATAGTGATTACTCGAACTGGGGCCGGGAAAATGGTGGTTACTCAAACTGGGGTCGAGGTGGGGGCCGTGGTGGATGGGGATATCCTGGTAAGTGCACTTCTTGAGTGTCCATATAGTACTGCTTGCATGAATACTTTCTTGGGTTTTAACTGATATTTCTTACAATGTTATATTATGTATTTGCGTTGAATCTTTGTTTATACATATGAACTTAGGCTCTGATTATGGAAGAGGCAGGGGTGGAGGTGGCAGAGGTTATGGCCGTGGCCGTGGACGAATGGGCCCCCGTCCAAGAGGAGGTGGCAACCAGGCTTAGTTGGGGATTGGCACTCTGTCCAAGAGGTGGCAACCAGGCTTAGTTGGGGATTGGCACTCTGTTTTTTTGCACACTTGCCTTGGCTTAGTGGTTCTTTCTGTCCAAAAGTATGTCTAAA
This sequence comes from Nicotiana tomentosiformis, assembly GCF_000390325.3. NCBI lineage: Eukaryota > Viridiplantae > Streptophyta > Magnoliopsida > Solanales > Solanaceae > Nicotiana > Nicotiana tomentosiformis. The sequence goes on from NC_090812.1 coordinate 114,490,440, forward strand.
GAAAAGCATGAAATTGTGGGTTGTTTCTTCCTGGGTTAAGCAGTGATTGTGTTGTTTTTTCAGCATCGTGGAATGTGGGAAAAGCTTATATCCTCTATTTGCTTTTAATGAAGCCAAGGTCAAGTAGCCAATTTCTGATTGCTGTCTATTCATTCACTGTGGTTGCATTGTTGTGGCTGTATTTATTCAAGTATAGGTTATTTTTTTCCGTGTCTTTGGGAGATTTGATTTTTTGGTATCTTTCCCTTGAGGACTATACCTAGTGGACCATCAATTTGAAAGACTTGATAAAATGCCAAAACTTTTATTCCATGTTTGGTTAAGTTAACAATGTCGCTTAAGATGTCCAGCTTCATAACTCTAGCAAGGACAAATTGGCAAAAGAAATGATAAAATGATGACATGGAGAATTGTAGAACATATTATTGTGCTTTCAAAATAATCTACCTGGCGTCTTATAGACCAGTTTCAGCCGTGCAGATGATTTTTTCAATTAATATTTCTTCTCTTTTTACTACTCTGGAACTGGTCGTTCCTTTGCTACGGATAGGTATGAGGATTTTCATTAAGCAAATACCAAAGGAATTTCTTTAACAAATTAAACTAAGACAAACTCAAATTACTCCGATTACAGTTCTTAAGGAAACTTGTTTTGTTGCTTTTGTATTTGGTGGGATGTCCTGAACTGGGATTAGCCTAGTAAACCATTTAAATTTTGAAAAATGGACCAAGTTGGAATTCAGTTGAAAAATTGGGGCTTCTACGTATGGTAGAGCACATAAGAATTCCAAAACTTAATTGACACTTACGATAAGATACTTTCAATTGGCATAACGGGGAAGGGAAAAGAAAAGCCTAATAGGGTCCTAAAAGGGTATCTAGATTGTCTTTTAAGCCGATCAAATCGACTTTTAAGCTCTTTTTAGCTTTTTAAAATCTTTGACAAAATAAGAAAGTGCTAAAACAAGTTAAAAGTGCTTAAAACAAGCCAAAAAGTATAAGTTTGGTAATCCCGTTTATTATTTTTGGCTTAAAAGCACTTCTTTTTAATTAGGCTCTATAGTTTGGTCCATGTCCCTGGTAAGGTCTGATTGTTATCCGTAAGTCTTGTTTTGACTGCGGTCAAGAATTGGATGGCAGGCACAATTCTTACTAGTTCTCCGCACAACTTTTGTGCAGTTGAAGAATATCATGCATGTTTAATGAAAAACTGCCTGGCCTTCTTCTTCATTCTCAAGAGGAATGCATCAACAAAACTTCCCTTCCATATAGATCGTCGTGGCATGAACTAATTTCTTCGGCCTAAAGGCCCTTTACTAATATAATAGAAGGTAAGGCAGTCAAGCCCTATCTAAGTAAAGCTACAGCTCCTTGGGTACCCATCGGACGGCAGCCCTTTCGGGGGTTCCTTTAGAACCGATTCACTCTGCGTAGATTGACTGAACGCCAGAATGGTAATTCCTACCGATCCATGCCATTCTTCGTAGTATACCTGACAAAGCGGGAGGTGTAGCCGCAATAGCACCTTTAACACAAGGGCTGATGTCTATAATTGAAAGTGGCATCTCTGTTTGCGCACATTGGAGAAAGTAATGAGAAGGGAAAAGACCCTTCCTCGAAGACAAGGAGATAAGGGCAATCACGAAACAAATGTAAAGAAAAATTCTTTTTCTAATAAAACTTGTGAGTACCTAAGAGCAATCTCTTTTTTTTTTTTGAATTCTTTTTTTTTCTTCGTTATGGTAATGCAATGCAAGAGGTCGGAAATCAGGTTGTTTCTGATGATGAAAAAAGCTTTTATCTTATGTGAAATTTATGAAAACCTGAAATGTCGGTAATTTTAGAAGACGACCTACGACATCTGATGGTTAGATGTCGTAGGTCGGTATATCTTTGAAAGCTCAAATGGAGGCTCATTCGTAGTCGGGGGCTTCGCTGACAGAGTGTTATACATTGTCTAGGGGGCTTCGCTGACAGAGTGTTATACATTGTCTAGCCTTCGTCAACTTTCAACAGTCTTCTGCTTACGCTGCTAAAGAAGCCTTCAAAACAATCAAGAGTGAGGCGGACTAGCGACCGGCTAGCAACCAATAAAGAAGAAGAGTGACCGGAAAGCGACATGAGCGAAGGAAAAGCCTCGTCTAGCAACAAAGAGACGAGTGACCGCAAGCTAGCAACAACGAAAGAATGAGCGACATCAGCTCGAAAGGCTTTAAGCATCTTGTATCTTGCAAGAGCCTACCTCTACCCGAAAGCGAGACAGGTGGCTGGGTAGAGAATACCTAGTGGCGCGAGATAAATCTCTCCTTTGAACTCGGCTATTTATCCTAGCCGAAAGGGAACTCTTTCTAGTTGGGGTGGATTTCTTTCTATTTTATATTATTATATAATTATAAGAAAAATGAAAAGATTCGCTTTCTTTTAACCGACTCATTTTTCTTTGTCAACGCTACTAAGGACCTATAGGTTTGCCTACTTTACTTATTAAAGATAATGAGAATGGGTTATTCAAACAAAAAGGAAAATACCTTACTTAGTTGACTAACAATGACAAAGGCTTGCGAACAGGCCCTCTAGATGCCTTATAATCGTCCTTTTAGCCTATTCCCGCTTATGCGTACTTCATGGTTAATAGGCCTACAGACGCTTGACACCCCGGAATAGCCTTGCTTTCGCATTCCCCCTCCTTACTTAGATCAGGTTAGCACTTATGTTGCTTCACGCAACTATATTCAATCAATTTAGTAGAGAGGGCAATTGAATCAGTCGTCATCCTTCGCTCTTGTGCTAAAGGCTCTCTTACCACAGGTCGTTATTCCATCCTTTTTCGAAAGGGTAGATACTTTTCTCCTCGATTCATCGAGGCGCTCGGAAACAACCTTATTTTCTCTATCTGCATCATCGGAGTCGGAATGAGATCCTTTTTTATCGGTATGTCATTACTGTTTGAATGAATACCTTAACTTCGGTTAGCTTTGCTTGACTAATCGGTGGAAAACCTATCTTTCTACTCTTTCTTTCTCTTCTGAAGGCACAGTCAGGCCTATGATCGATCTATCTTTTTTAAATCCGATCGGTATAAACATGATATTAATTAGTCTTTGTCCTTTCTTAAGAGACTCCGGACGCTCCTTGTCCTAAGCCCCAGGCATCCGGTTACCTTTTGCGGATCTCCGCCGCCTACTTTTGCGCTATTATTTTTTAATTTTAATAGTTTCTGCAATTACATGGATTATATCTATTTACACAAATACCTCGATAATTTCCGCTTGTTAATACATAGAGTCGAATAAGAATATCTTGTGTTGGTACGAAAATGGGATCCCCAATAGTCGGAGACAAAAGATTCATATGAGAAAACATAAGTAAACGTGCATCTACTTGAGTCTCCAAGGATACTTTGAGAAAATGAGGATTTTTGATTAGGTGGGTTCAAAGAAAAAGAAGTATTTTTTGTTTATCTTACTTACTTTCCTTTTCCTTATATCAATAACTCAATCAAAATGTTCTTTAAACAAGCAGGTTTTGGCTTCTTTTTAAGCACCCTAATTCTCTTGTTGGCTTTGATACCATGAAATAAAATAGAGAAAAAGACCTTCAAGAGAATAAATAAATAAATAAAACCATTTTTAAGAGACAAACGAAAGCCATTTTCCCTTTCGCAAAAAGTAAATTTGGACTTCTTTCCTAAGCGAAGATTTGGACTACATGGACCTAAGCAACCCGCCGACAGGGGCAACCTTTCACTGTTGGAAACTTTGACTTTCTCAGTGGAACTAAAAAAAAAGAGTTTGAGCTCTTTTTTTTGGTTGACCTTTAGCCACGCGCGACGGCTATGCGCATGTGTCCCAAAGTGACGTATATTTTTTGACGAGATATAAATAATAATACAGGGAACAATAGAATACCGGATAATATTTGATTTTGCGCCATGACAATCTCACTCGAATTACTATTTTATACATATGGAAGTACCTTTTCTTATCAATTCGCCTTCATAAAAAAAATTGTCAAATTTGGTGACTACTATTTTAGTGTTCACCCTCTCATCCCAATCTTACCATTTTTCCACGGAAGCCCTCCCCTCACTTTATTGTTCTTCATGAGTGGGAAGAAAGACCCATAATAATTTCATTCAATTAACAATTAAGAAGTATCATAAAAAATAAAAAATTCTTCCTTCTTTATTTTTTTATAAAAAATAGATTTATCTTAACCAATACATGTTTCTTTTCTGGTTATTTGTTCTCTAGTCATATAATCATACCATTATGCTATACTATTTTCATAATTCTTTCCACGCGAAAAATATTTATGACTATAGCAATTGGAGGGCCCCAGCAGAGAAAAAAGTCAGGATAACGCGCTCCGCCAGTGGGCAAGTGCTTGATAAGCCGACAGCATTTAACCAAATATTCTATATTCATATACCTTACCCTTTATTATAATTTCCATACTCTGCCTCTGAAGAGACACACAACTAATAGTATTATATTTTGGCAACTAATAAAGTTTATGGAAGTTGGTAAAAATGGTGGATCAGTTTTGGAAGTATTATTCGAACATTAATTAACATAAACGGTCATGAATCTTTGGATAGGATACTCTTACACGCACTTTGGGATAAAATTTAAAAGAGACCTCTAAGTTGGACAATCAACTGTAAATGAATGGTCGACGCAATTAGGAAGGAAAGCTTAATCTCAAGGTTACTCAAAATATTTATTCTCTAAACATTGTACCAATAAAATTTAAAGCAAATAAAATAAAAATAAATGTATATATTTATTTATGTACGCATAGGAGTGATTCATTAGGTACAAAAATTGATAGGAAGTTCCAAATTTTCAAAGAAGTTTTCCAAGACTTTGTTCTTTTTTTCCCCTTCAATCGGTGTTCGATAGTTGATTTAGGGTTTGATTAATTCGAATTTGTACTGAAAAGTTGGGTAGAGTACTCTCAATTCAAGGTAATTTCGTTTTTAAAGTTCGGATACTTACTTGTTAGAAAACAAATGAATACCAATTTGTTTTTTAAAAGAGTTATTTAATATACTCCTAACAAACATGCGATCCCCCGCGTGGGCCATCTCTTCCACATAATTTTTCCTTTTCTTTGCCCGTTTTCTTAAGTTTTAACCAAATGTATTTCTTTTATTGTTTTTCTTCAGCCAGATTATTTTATTTGTATGTTAATTAGTATCTAAACATGTTAAATCTGTTTTATGTTGTGCAATTTCCACCCATATGAAAGTCTAGAAATACATTTTAGGGTATTAATGATATTTGAAATTGTTTACCCGAAAAATGGATAGAGTTGAATTTATACGTAGTTCTAAGGATATGTGATAAAGCTCAATACAAATCGTAAGGATAAAAGGGAATATCAAATATGGACTACAAAGAATGTAAAATAGACAAAGTTGTAAAGAAGATGATTTTTAGGACTAAGTAAGATGGATAAGTTTTTTTAGGCTTAAAATAGTAACTCTTGAATATAAGAGGATATGGTGCTTGAATTACAATGTGAGCTCTATCCCAAAAAACTCTCTCTTCCAGAAATGATAAAACTCCTCTTTATAGTAGAGGAACCTTACTTTAAATATAATTAAAAAATACTCAATGAAAAATCCATGATAAATCAGGTTTTTCACAATTCCTACCAAGATTCCCTCGTCTAGTGGGATTGCAACGGCTTATGTCTGTGAGTCCAATCTGACTCGGACTTTTGATCTCGGCTTGAGCCCGATTCTAACTCGAGCTCTCGATCTTTGGCTTAAGCTCAATTCTGACTCTAACCCTTGAATTGATTCGGGGTCAATGTTGGTTGGTTTCCGGCTCATAAGCTTGATAGCTTTAATCTGCATCATAGTTCAAACCGTCAAAATGGCTATTATAAATAGACCACCTTCATAATCTTTTCAAACTTTACTTTCAAACTTCTTCTAATCTTCAAAAGCTCTTCTATTCTCTTCAAGTCCATCAATTTTGTCGGTTTTCGTTTGCCAATCTCTTATTAAAACGCAAATTCCGCCTTTTCCTTCCTTAAACCTCATATAGCAATGGCAAAAACATCAAAGACCGTTCCTCAAGAAGAAAAGGCCTCCTCATCGCGGTCGGCCAGTGATAAAACACCAGTGGAGCTACGTATCGAAGAGTGCATCCCCAAGCCATGTGAACTTACTTCCGACTTTAAAGTCAAAAAACCCTCTTCGGTTCCTGGCCCATGCGAGCCTATATCTAGATACATCTGTTTGATATCCGAAGGCGATCTCGAGCGGATGAAAAAGGACTGCCACTGGGAGAATAAGGAGGTGGTGATTCCTACCCCCAAAGAGGACATCACCACTCATGTGAAATGGTTCTTAAGTGTGTATACTTACCCTTTCACACTTGGTTCCGTCGATCCTGTCATAATCGACTTCTGCCGCCAGTACCGGGTAACCCTAGGCCAAATCTACCCCTCTTTTTGGCGCATTGTCATTTTGCTCAGATTCTTCTCAAGCAAGATCGAAGAGATGTCTTTCACCCTCAATCATCTCATTAGGCTATACAGCTCCCGTTTTTATCGGGGCGGACTGATAAGGCTTCAGCGCCGGGCCACGAAGGTGCTATTCTCGAGCATAGACGAGGACAAGGACCAAGGATGGATGTGCCGATTTGTTCGAGTCAGGACCTCCGACTTAATCCCCGCCGAGAAGATTCCATTCCCCGAAGAATAGAATATGAAGCGTAAGTAGAACTTCACCGATAACGTTTGATTACTTGTTATGTTTCCTTTACCTCTTCTCATCTATATTCTTCTTTATGGTGCAACTTTCCCCTGGTTTCCTGGTGCAGTCCCGGACCTTACAGGTTGGGTTCGACAACTGGTTTCAACCTCATCCTATGCTGAGCGCTCGTGGAGTTATTTGGCCAAGGGTCGATGGGAGGCCAAAAATTATGGTAAGTTCCCTTGTTCGTGTTTGATGCTTTCCTGTGAAATATTTCCTTTTAACTTGATTTCTTCTCATACAAGTCTTGGAGATAATGTCGTTATGAGGGCGCCTCCCCTCGGGGAAGAGGAGATCCTGTAGCCAACCAAAGATAAGAAAAGGAGAAGGGCCTCGTCACTAGATACCCCAAAGCCCAAGAAAAGCAGGGCTCGAAAGTTGAAGACTGATCTCGCCGTTCTGCTTGCCGATGTAGTCAAAATGCTACAAGATGAAGATGAGGAGGGAGAATATACTGACTGCCTGCACGTGGCTCGGAAGAGGGAAAACATCTAAGCTTCGAGAGCTACGGTCGAGGGGGTTCAGCCGCAGACCGAGGTGATCTCGAGGAAAAGTCCGAGCAGAGTCCCCGAATCATCGGGTGTTGATGATGCCTCCTGTGATGATCAACCGGAGAGTATGCCCGAAAGGTCTAGTTCTGAGGCCCTTCAAAGAGAAGAGAATGCCCCAAGTGACTCGCTCGGGGCAATTAATATTGACGATTCGCCGCTCGGCCCCACGTTCTCTGAGGGACAGTTTCGGGATGCCCGGTCCATAGGGACCCCCGATGTGGGGGCGGCCCCTGAAGGGGATGATATATTTTGTGGTTGCTTCGCGGGGGTCGATGATGTTTTCGAACTTGACGCATCACTCATTTTTGATGAGGCTCAGTGGCTTCTGAACCAAGTGAGTTTTAGCCCATGCTACCATGCTTGCGTTTGTTCTTATTTCTCTAAGTCTGATTTCCTTTCTTTCTGTACAGGCTACAACGCTCCATTGAGAAGCGTCTTCCAAGTACCGAGCTGAGATGGCTCGATGTGAGGCTGATCTCAAAAATCTTACGGAGGAGAAAAACTCCCTCAAACTCCTCTATGTGCAAAAAGAAGAGGAGATCATGAGCATTCGAGTTGAGCGGACAAGAACTTATCGAGATCAGACCGAGCTCATTGAGCGGGTAATGTAAATTTTTAGGAGCTTGTTATGTATTAACTTGATATTGGCAACTAACACTTTGATCCTGCAGGTTCAACAGAAGGCCGAATTGGTTGAGCAACTTAGTGAGGAGGCCAAGATGAAAGAGGCAGAGATTTTGGGGTGGAAGCATGTACCGTCTCGCCTCGGAGAAAGATGCGGTTCGGGCCCAACTGTCTTCTATTGAGCGTCAACTCCAAAGTGTGAAAGTGGAGAACTTGGCACGAGCCCAGAAGGTCGAAGATCTCGAGACTCGGTTGGCCGCTGAGCTTGCAAGGGCTACATCCGAGGAATAAGCGCTCGTGGTCTCCTACCGAGCCAACGCTGAAGCTGCTAACATTTGGGCAAAGGAAATTTTTGACTCTGCTGAGGTTAGATTGTCCCGTGTTGCCGAGCATGCTAGGCGCCAGTATCGAAGAGATACTCTTGAGGAGGTACATGCTCGTGGATTCAACCTCACGGCTAATATCGAGAGTGCGAAAGTTTTGGAGGACGAGGTCGGAGCTTTGATTTTCGATGATGAAGACTCTGGGAGTGGATCTGAGAGCGGAGGAGATGAAGATGAAGCTCCCGAAGATGCAGCTCCCGAGGCGGACTAGGCACTTAGGATTTTTTCTCTTTTTGTTTTTGTGTAAGACCCTGTGTGGTCTTTGTAAATACTTTGCATATATGAAAGATTCCTTTTCTTTCCGTTTTGTCTCCGATTTCTGATTTATGATAAATTCTGTTTTGTCTTTGTCTTGTGAAAACTTTGTTGCAATCGGATTGTTGTAGCCTCTATAATCGAGTGAGCAACAGCTCGAACTCAGTGTAGAACAAACCCTTAAGTTTTTTAGTTAAGCGAAGGCGAGTCCCCGAGCTTAATAATATGTCCGGGATTTTGATTTCGGATGGCTTGATCGAAGCCGTAATTGTACTATTTTTGTAGCCGAGTTTGAGTAAGTTTCAAACTCACAGTAACAAACCCCTTAAGATTTTATATCAAATAATGATGAATCTTCAAGCTATATTCAAGTCAATTTTATTTGAGCTCGGAATAGTGGAACCCTTAGGTCCGAATTGAGAGAGAACAAAATCTCGAACTCTAAGTGTATTGGCCCTTAGGCTCTTTAGATTGGGCATGACCTCTAAAAGATGGCTACTTTTTCCCTTTTTCGGCTTAGAAGACATAGTAAAAATGCCTTAACACGTATTCTTTACCCATTGGTTTTTTTTAGGGTTCGATGCCGATTGAAACCTATTTGCTTTTTGTGCCGTAGCACGTTTGTGTTAAGATAAGTTGATACCTCTTAATGTTTTTAGGGCTGATTTCATAGAAGCCCTTTTGCCGAGGGTAGCCTTTTTAGTCGGTGTTTCAAAGAATTCGAAGGTCTATTTTTATTGCGGGATTCGGACGTCTCCGAGCCGCCTTAATTTGGCCGTAGCCTTTGAGTATGCCTCTTGGGCTTATTTCCCAATAACACTTCAAACTTGTTCGAAGTGTTAGTCCCCGAGAGTGATGTCATCGGCCTATAGATCTAGGGGTTCCTCTTTGAGGTCTTATGAATTTGAGTTTAGATTACTCGAATATGTCGATCATCGATGGCAGTCCCCGAGTGTACGAGGTATATTTGCACTTGGCCCTTGAGTCATTTCTCACAAAATCATAAGTATAGAGCTTGTATAGTAGAAACTTTTATTTGAGACACAAGATGTTCGATATAGAAAAAATACTTCTTTGTATAATTTATACATGCGTGCATGTTTTGCCATCGGAGCTCGACTAATTTATACGGACACGGTTCATTTGGCCGTTTGTCCCATTACAAATTCTCTATCGAGACCCTTTGACACGAAGTAATTTCCTCGACAACGTAACATCCGAGGGTGATGCCCCCTAGTATTCGAGGTTGATTGTAAAGAAGCCTTGGATACTGTTGAATTATCCTCAAGTAGCACATAATTGTTGCCTCATTAAAAACCTCGTCGGGAAAACCCACTTGGGATAAAAACCGATCTAAGGAAAAAAGAGTGCAACGCGTGCTTTAAAACCTGAGGTCTCGATGTCTTCGATCGAACACCTGCAGTGAGTTATTGTCGAATATATAAATGAAAAAGGGATAAAGTCATACCTTAGCAATAATACCGTTTGAGAAGCGATATATTCCAATTATTTAGCAGTTTTTCGTCGTCCATCGTGCCGAGCTTATAAGATCCCTTTCTGATGATGTCGAGGACTTGGTAGGGTCCCTCCCAATTTTGGCCGAGCTTCCCTTCATTAAGATCTTGAGTGTTGATGGTGACTTTCCTCAGGACTAAGTCCCCGACTCTGAAGTGGCGAAGGTTGGTTCTCCTATTGTAGCATCTTTCGATTTGTTGATTTTGTGCAGCCATTCGAACGAGTACGACTTCTCGTTTTTCATTCAATAATTCGAGGCTAGTATTCATAGCCTCATGATTTGACTATTCTGTTGTATGTCGAAACCTGGCATTGGGTTCTCCGACTAGAATCAAGGCTTCGGAGCTATTTACTAAAGAGAATGGGGTTGCCCCCATACTGAATTTTGATGTTGTTCGATGTGCCCAAAGAACTTCAGGTGGAATTTCTCTCCATTTCCCCTTAGCGTCGTTCAACATTTTCTTTAGGTTTTGAATAATAGTCTTGTTCATCGGTTCGACATGTCTGTTCCCACTAGGGTGATATGCATCCTTTTTATTTTGTGGTCTTCGAGAAATTTCGTCACTTTGTTGCCGATAAATTATTTTCCATTGTCACAAACTATTTCGGCGGGTATCCCAAATCGACATATGATATGATCCCAGATGAAGTCTATAACCACTTTCTCTCTCACTTTCTCAAACGCCTGTGCTTCAACCCATTTAGAGAAATAGTCAGTCATAAATAAAATGAACTTAGTTTTACCTAGGGTTGATGGCAGAGGGCCGACGATATCCATTCCCCATTTCATGAACGGCCATGGGGATAGGACGGAATGAAGTTGTTCTCCGGGCTGATGGATCATCGGTGCAAAACCTTTGACATTTATCACATTTTCGAACAAACTCCTTAGTGTCTTTTTCCATGCTATCCCAATAGTATCCTACTCTAATGAATTTTTGAATTAGTGATTCGGCGCCGGAGTGGTTCCCACAAGTGCCTTCATGGACTTCTCGTAGAATATAATGTGTCTCCTGGTCCTAAGAATACTGCCAATGGTCCATCGAATGTCCTTCTGTATAATGTTCCATCTTCAGCCAATGTGAATCGAGCAACTTTGGTTCGTAGGGCCCTCGACTCTTTAGGGTCCGATGGGAGCTTCCTGTTCTTCAAGTATTCAATATATTTATTCCTCCAATCCCAGGTTAAGATTGTAGAGTTTATCTCGGCATGACCTTCCTCGATTATGGATCTTGAGAGTTGAACGATAGTCCCCGAGATGATCTCATCTTCCTCAACCGATGACCCTAAACTTGCAAGTGCATCGGCCTTATTGTTTTGTTCTCGAGGTATATACTGTAAAGTCCATTCCTTGAAACGGTGCAAGGTTACCTGTAGCTTGTCCAAATACCTTTGCATTCTACCTTCTCGAACTTCGAAGGTTTTATTTACTTGGTTCACCACCAGTAAAGAGTCACACTTGGCTTTAATGACTTCTGCTCCCAAGATTTTAGCTAGTTCGAGACCTGCAATCATGGCCTCGTACTCGGCCTCATTGTTAGTCAACCTAGAAGTTTTGATAGATTGCCTAATAGTGCTACCTGTGGTCGGCTTCAAAACAATGCCTAGCCCGGACCCCTTCACATTCGAAGCACCGTCTGTAAAAAGGGTCCATACCCGCGATGATGTACCCGATTTTAACAAGAGTTGCTTTTCAACTTCGGGTACGAGGGTTGGCGTGAAGTCGTCCACGAAATACGCTAAAATTTGAGACTTGATGGCCGTCCGGGGATGATATTCGATATCGTACCCACTGAGTTCGATGGCCTATTGGGCCAATCGGCCCGATAGTTCAGGTTTATGCAAAATATTACGAAGTGGGTAAGTGGTTAATCACATATGGGGTGATATTGAAAGTATGGTCTTAACTTTCTAGAGGCGCTTATCAGTGCAAGTGCCAATTTATTCAAATGTGGATATCTGGTTTCTACTTCTGCTAAGGTTGGACTTACATAATAAACGGGAAATTGCGTACCTTGCTCTTCTCGAACTAGGACACCACTAGTTCGAGACTTGCAATCATGGCCTCGTATTCGGCCTCATTGTTAGTCAACCTAGAAGTTTTGATAGATTGCCTAATAGTGCTACCCGTGGGCGGCTTCAAAACAATGCCTACCCGGACCCCTTCACATTCGAAGCACCGTCTGTAAAAAGGGTCCATACCCGCAATGATGTACCCGATTTTAACAAGAGTTGCTTTTCGACTTCGGGTACGAGGGTTGGTGTGAAGTCGTCCACGAAATCCGCTTAAATTTGAGACTTGATGGCCGTCCGGGGTTGATATTCGATATCGTACCCACTGAGTTCGACGGCCCATTTGGCCAATCGGCCCGATAGTTCAGGTTTATGCAAAATATTACGAAGTGGGTAAGTGGTTAATCACATATGAGGTGATATTGAAAGTATGGTCTTAACTTTCTAGAGGCGCTTATCAGTGCAAGTGCCAATTTATCCAAATGTGGATATCTGGTTTCTACTTCTGCTAAGGTTCGACGTACATAATAAACGGGAAATTGCGTACCTTGTTCTTCTCGAACTAGGACACCACTTACCGCGATTTTCGATACTGCCAAGTACACGTAAAGTTTCTCATCTGCCTTTGGAGTGTGAAGCAGTGGTGGGCTCGATAGGTATCGCTTCAATTCCTCTAATGCTTGTTGTCATTCCGGGGTCTAGGCAAAATCATTTTTCTTTTTTAGCAGAGAGAAAAATTTGTGGCTTCGATCCGACGACCTCGAAATGAATCGGCCTAAGGCAGCTACCCGTCCAGTTAGCCTTTGCACAGCTTTTACACTGTCCACGACGGTGATGTCTTCGATGGCCTTGATTTTATCGGGGTTGATCTCGATCCCCCGATTCGATACCATGAAGCCAAGGTACTTGCCCGAACCGACCCCGAAAGCACATTTCTCGGGGTTGAGCTTCATGTTGTATTTCCTTAAAATCTCGAACATTTCATGTAAATGAGCCAAATGGTCCTCTGCACGGAGGGACTTAACTAGAATGTCATCAATATAAACTTTCATTGATTTACCTATTTGCTCTTCGAACATTTTATTTACTAGGCGTTAGTAAGTAGCTCCTGCATTTTTAGCCCGAAGGGCATTACATTATAACAATATATTCCATACTTGGTGATAAATGGAGTCTTTTCTCGGTCCTCTGGGTTCATTTGGATTTGATTGTACCCGGAATAGGCATCGAGAAAATTAAGGATCTCATGGTCGGCCGTGGCATCGATCATGCGATCGATGTTAGGCAGTATAAAAGAATCTTTGAGGCACGCTTTGTTTAAATCCTTATAATCTACACACATTCTAAGTTTGTTCCCTTTTTTAGGGACTACAACTACATTGGCTAACGATTCGGGATATTTTACTTCCCGAATGGACCTTATTTTGAGAAGTTTAGTTACCTCGTCCTTTATGAATGCATACGTTACTTCGGATTGGGATTTTCTCTTTTGCTTCACCGGTTTGAACCTAGGGTCCAGGCTTAGCCGATGCGTCGTTATCTCCGGTGGGATCCCTATCATGTCTAAATGGGACCAAGCAAAACAATCTATGTTATCAATAAGAAATTGAACAAGCTTTTTCCTGAGTTCGAGGGTTAATCCCGTTCTGAGGTATACCTTTCGCTCGGGAAGATACTCGATCAATATGACCTGTTCCAGCTCTTCGACCGTTGATTAGGTAGCGTCAGAATCTTCGGGAACAATAAAAGTTCGAGGGGTCAGAAAATCCTCCTCTTCTTCTTCTATCTCATGCTTCCCTGATTCGGTCGAGGCTGGTGGCTGTGATTGCTATTTGACTTCCTATTTACCTTTGATGCTCGACCTTTCTGAGGTTGATAGTGTCGATATCGGCGTTACCTCATCGACCACAAACATTTCCTTTATGGCATGTTGCTCCCCGTATACTATTTTTACACCGGCCGACGTCGGAAATTTCATCATTTGGTAGAGAGTCGAAGGGACTACCCTCATATTGTGGGTCCAAGGCCTTCCGAGTAGGACATTGTACCTCATGTCGCCCTCGATTACATGGAACTTGGTATCTTGAATGGTTCCATCCACGTTCACCAGTAGAATAATCTTCCCTTTAGTTATTTCACTGGCCATATTGAAGCCGTTTAAGACCCGAGTTACGGGCACGATTTGATTTTATAGGCCAAGCTGCTCCATAGCCATCGATCGGATGATATTCGCTGAGCTACCTGGATCCACCAAAACACGCTTAACTTGAACTTTATTTAATAAGATAGAAATTACCAGAGCGTCATTGTGGGGCTGAGAAATGCCTTCTTCTTCTTCGTCGTTGAATGATAAAGCGCCTTCGGGCACATAATCTCGGGTTCATTTTTCCCTAGTGCTTGATACCTTAGTACGTTTGAATATGGGTCTCTGTGGGATGTCGACCCCACCGACGATCATGTGAATGATATGTTAGGGTTCCTCATGTTCATTTTTCCTATTGGCGTCCCTTTCTCTAAAATGATTCTTGGCTCGATCGCTGAGGAACTCTCGAAGGTAGCCCTCATTGAATAGATGGGCTACCTACTCCCTTAATTTCCTGCAATCCTCGGTCTTGTGACCATGCGTGCCATGATACTTGCACTCAAATTTGGGTTTCTTTGGGAAGGATCAGTTTGTATGGGTCTGGGCCACCTAGTATCTTTGATCCTTCCGATTGCCGATACAATGCCCGATGCATCGATGCTAAAGTTATATTCCGATAACCGAGGTGCCTCTGTGGGATCGGCATACTTGTCAAAACCACTTTTTCCCATAAGTCCCCGAGAATTCTATCCTCGATCACTTATTCGATAGTTCCGGGCAAAATTGCGTCCTGAACCATTGTTCCTTCGATCTGTTGTATATGGTTGATATCGGTCTCTGTTCGATCTTGGTTCCTTGTCAATGCCCTTTGGTTTTTAACTGCCGACCTATTTGGATGTACTGAACCGGAAGGGGCTCCTAATTGGTCGTCCTTGATCCTGATCTTCGATTGATATCGATTGAGCACATCTGCCCAAGTTACAGCTGGATACTCGATCAAATTTTGTTTCAACTGACGTGATGCTATCGAACTCCACTCGTTCAACCCTTGGGTGAAAGCTTGAACGGTCCAATCATCTGTGACCGGTGGCAACTCCATGCGTTCCATTTAAAATTGGAACACGAACTCCATAAGCATTTCATTATCCCTTTGCCTTACCTTGAAAATGTTTGATTTTCTCGTTGCGACCTTTATGGCCCCGGCGTGTGCCTTTATGAAAGAATCCGCTAACATAGAAAATGAGTCAATGGAATTTGGTGGCAGGTTGTGATACCCAATCATTGCTCCCTTCGAAAGGGTCTCTCCAAATTTTTTCAACAGCACAGATTCGATTTCATCATCTTCTAAATCGTTACCCTTGATGGCGCATGTATATGAAGTAACATGCTCGTTAGGATCGGTGGTCCCATTATATTTGGGTATGTCTGGCATACAGAACCTCTTTGGAATAGGCTTCGGAGCAGCACTTGGAGGAAACGACATTTGTACAAACTTCTTCGAATCCATCCCTTTCAAGATTGGCGGTGCTCCCGATATCTGGTCAACTCGAGAATTGTATGTCTCCATTTTTTTATCGTTGGCTTCGATTCTCTTCTTCCCTGATTCGATTCTTTTGGTGAGCTCCTCGAGCATTTTCATTACCGCAGGATTAGTCCCAGATTCGTTACCATTCGACCTTTTCGGTACTGGTTCGATGCGGCGAGTAATTTCCGACTCGACCCTATTCGAAGCTCTATGTTGATTTTGTAACTGAGCAATATCGGCTTGCTGAGCCTGAAGCATCTCGAATATCACTTGGAGACTGACTCCTTCGTCTCCTCTGCCATGTGTTCCTTAGTCACTAGATCGACCTTCTTTGCATACGCTCCCATCGAGACTTGCGCCTAGGTCCGCATTTAGAGCAACATGCGAACTGACATCGACCGGGTTGTCAACTGGTGCTTCCCCGAGATTAGCTTGTGGTACCTCGACTCCTGGAGCAATCACATTTTCGTTTTTACCGTGGAATCCGAGGCTATTGTCACCGTGTGTGGATGCGTTTTGTGAGTTTGACATGTTTTAACCTGAAAACAAAGATACATGACAAGAACAAGCGTAAAATAGTGTGTTTTACCAGAATCAGTACTGAACAATCACTATTATCCTTAGCCCCTCGGTGGGCGCCAAACTGTTTACCCTAAAAATTGAGTAACAATTAAACTTATATTGTGGTTTTAAGGATATGTGATTTAAACCAGCACCGATTGATAAGCAACGAATTAAATAGATAAATTGGACAATAAAATAAATCAAACCGGTCTGCAAATGATGCCTTGACCTCGATTCAAGATAGTCTCGAGGTTAGTTAATAATAACAATAGAGAATAGAACAAACAACGATGAACAGTGATGAACAAAGAAAATAACGTATATGTATATTCTTATCAGTGAATAATGATGGTGTCCTACAAGTGAATGAGATCCCTCTTTATATAATAGAGGAATTCTAAATAAGGTACAACTCTAATAACGGAAGTAGATCCCATGATTGGCACTAGTAGCCGCTTTGATTTGATTTGTTCCGGGATTTCCGCCCTGACTTTCGACCGGTTACTGATATCCCGCTATTCCATTATTACGCCTTACTCGAAGTGAGTCATGCTCGATCTCGATTATTGTTGGCCTCGATCTCGATGAACACTTCGATCTCCAGGCGTGATGTTCTATTTTCGAGCTCAAGCCCGATCTATTATGAGGTTACCCTCGAGGCAACTCCCCTGCCAACGAAATCGGGTATGCTCGATTTCGACCGTATACAATACGGGAGATTGAACATTTCACTAACATTTCACAAAGTGTGTTTCCAATTTCCAATCACTATTTCAGTTAAATTATGTTGTCACCTCATAGGCTTGTACGTATAATATGTGCACAAGTTTGATGAATAGGTAAAGTCGACTATTGATTATACTAAAAAGGTTCATGTGACAATTGATACACGAGACTGGAGTTTGCTCATAGACATGGAATGAATTACACCAACAACATTATATATATGGACTAATTGTAATGTAATGTATGCAGAAATGTGGAAAAGTAGATGAACAAATAGCGCTGTTGAAACAAAAGTTGAGACAGATATACCAAGGGCAGTTCTTCAATGGTAGACCTACAAAAACTGCTCGCTCTCATGGGAAGAAGTTTCAGGTTTCTGTCAGGCAAGAGACAGCCAGAGTTGTGGTAATTAATTATACTACTACCTTTTACTTTCTTCTTTAATCTAAAATATTCCCTTGACTTAAATGTCAAAGCATTAAGCAATTAACTACAGCTTGAAGATGAGTCCCGAAATATTCTTGAAGATGCAATTATGCGGGCTCTGAAGATCCAAAGACAAAGAGCCATGTGGATGAATTGGTGTTGGAATTGGACTCGAGCCAACCTCCACCATTCTTGCAAAACCTGGATGGAGACTTCATGAATGGGCTTGAACAGCTTATAAATGAATGGCCCCTTCAAAATCAAGAAGGCTACCAATATTTGAGGAGATCTCTACCAATATTTGTCAATATTCAAATGATTTGGGTAGGATTGAAATATATTTATTAGTCATTCAAGTTAGGTGAAAATAAATAAGCTAAGAGCTATGATCTGTGTAAATTGTGATGTAAATGAGATCTTTGGACAAAGTTTGGGGAAATGAATTGCTCTACTTTTCGTTGCTCCTTTAAAACACTCCTTACCCAAAGTCCTCCTTTGAAATCTCTAGTCTCTAGTTAAAATACTGAAACTCTAATTATCTTACCACACCCCTGGACCCCCCCTTGATGATAATAAACTACTCTGAGTTAACTGTTAAGTGGGTGTGTTATCTTTCATAGAGTTTCAACTCTCTCAAACATACCCTTCTTTAACAATGCAATACATTCATTTATTTCTTTTTCGACTTTTCGTGAAAAGTATATATTATTTCTTCTGGGGAAAAATTCTAGTCAGAAAATGCATAAATTATTTACCTCAACTCAAGTTTTACATGACTTTCTCGAACATCAGATACATATACACCACGAAGAAGTCGACGTCATCGTTACTTGAGAATCACACTATTTCGGCCCTCCAATCAAAACAAAATAATTTGGAGAAAAGAATTAAATGATACACAATTTGTACTCACATTCCCTATATTAATAAAACTACCTCTCATTATATTTGTTTGTAATTGCAGCCGTTTAATTTACATATTCTCAATTCGTCGCGAACAACTATGAGAGTGCTTAGCTAAACTTATAAGTTGGTCAACTAACTTAAAAGTACCTTTTCACTTATGTGCGCGTATAACAAATACTCAAAATGTTTATCAGTCAAGTGCTTATAAGCTAAATCAGTCATAAGTTGGTCACACCCAACTTATGACTTTTCGGCTTATAAGCACTTTTAGTTTGACCAAAATTTTTACTAGTTTATCCTTAATAATATTTTTTAATTCACAAAATACTTTTCCCAAAATAAATTTCCGAACTTTCTCGCCATTCCATATTCGTTGTTCATCCTTTTCTTTACAAAGAAAATTTTTAATTTATAATCTTTTATAAAAAATTTAAGAATATTTTAGTTATTTTAATAAAAGAATAACTTATCAATATTTTTCTGCCAAATATATCAACAGATTATTATTATCACGTATATCCAAATACATAAATACTTAATTAAAAAATCAGTTTTCATACTTTATCAGCTATTTAAATAATTTTTGACTAATTATGAATTTATGACGCGAATCTATTAGCCGCCGGGCACATCCTCTACCTTATCACAGTGTGATCTATGTCTCGGTCTAATCCATCGGCCCACTTTTACCAAAATTATCCTTTTTAGGAAAGTTCAATCGTTGACATAAAGCAAATTCTTCACCTGAAACTTGCTGAGTACCACCTATTGGCGGCTGTCCATCTTATAACCTTCCCAAACAATCCTATAGTCATACATAGTATCGATCGGCATAAACATAGTCGGTCAAAATCTTGGTCAGTTACTCCAAGTGGATAGCTCCAATAAACACAATCAAGCAAAAATACTCCACAATCTTAATTGAAAATGGCAGGTAAAGAACCAGTTATCATCACTGACAAGGAAGAGATGAGAAAATGGACAAGAACCATGAGATCCAAAAACCATACAATTGGCTTTGTCCCCACAATGGGTTACCTCCACGAGGGCCATCTTTCTCTAGTGCAAGAAGCACAAAAACACACTGACCTTATAGTTGTGTCCATTTATGTAAATCCAGGTCAATTTTCACCCAATGAAGATCTTTCCACATACCCTTCTGATTTTCAAGGCGATATTCAGAAACTCAAGTCTGTTGCTAATGGTGTTGATGTTGTATTCCACCCCAAGAATTTGTATGACTATGGGAATTCTGAAATGGGACTAATTAGGTCAGCTGAGAGGATTAATGAAAAAGAGAATGAGGGTTTAAAGGTGGTATCTTGTGTTGAAGATAAAGGGATGGGGCATGAAACTTGGGTTAGAGTAGAAAATTTGGAAAAAGGGTTGTGTGGAAAGAGTAGACCTGTTTTTTTAAGAGGGGTTGCTACTATTGTCACCAAGTTGTTCAATATTGTTGAGCCTGATGTTGCTGTATTTGGCAAGAAGGATTATCAGCAGTGGAGGATTATTCAAAGAATGGTAAGCTCCTCTTGGTTTTGTTTTGAAATGTTGGATTGGTTTGTAGATGATCTTAGTTGCGCTCGGTGTTTCTATCAAATTAATGAAATTTAACTTTAAGAAAAGCACTACTCACAAATTGAGGTAATGTTTAACCTTAGTTTAGTGATAAAATTTTATGTTAAAAGATGCATGTTATGCATATGTTGTTTTGGTGCAAACACAAGTGCGAATGAGATTTTTCCTTTTGTGGATAAAGCAATCCAATATTACCAAATCTGCCCGTCTGAAAATAGAAGTGCTAGGTGGGAAATGTTATTGAAAAGTTACTTGATTTTTGTTACTTTGCTAGTCTTAATCAAGTGGTATACCGTAAAGCTGAAGTCTGATGTGATTTTTAATCGATAGTCTCAAAGTAATTCTGTTTCAGGTCCGAGATCTTGAATTTGGCATAATGGTGATTGGTTCTGAAATAGTAAGAGAGCATGATGGCTTAGCAATGAGTTCCCGTAATGTGAAACTCTCGCCTGAGGACAGAAAAAAGGTGCTTCTTCTGCTGCCACATATTTCTCAATATGATGATAAACCTGCTTCTTTTACTGTTCTGGTCAATGCTAGGAGCACGAACCGAAAAGGAAACTTGGTTTTCTGTTGCCCTATATGCTTATGGCAAACATTAGTTTATTGAAGATCAAATGTCCAGGACAATACATATGCAAAAGTTGATATACCTGCTAAGGCTCTCTCGTTAATATCTTCTGGCATTTGTGCTAATTGAAACTTTTTGCTCTTCTGCTATGCTGCAGGCTTTGTCAATTAGCCGTGCATTGTCTAAAGCCAAAGTTGAAGCAGAAAAGGGCCAGGTAAGCTGCAGAGATCTGATAAATGTAGCCATTCAAACCATAGATGAAGCCGGTGGAAGGGTTGATTATGCTGAGGTGAGAACTTAAACAAAAACTAATGTCTCAATTACTTTAGGAAGTATGGTATAATCTTGTCAATTGTGCTTTCAAGGTCCTCTAGCTGTAAGTTACGAGTACTATTGACCTGTCATGATGTGTGTCAAAGTGGCTTTTTTAAGGAGTGAGTAACATGATAAAGCTCTCTCCAGTTACCTTTCCACCACTTAAATTCCAATGACATAAAAGTTACACCACTGTTTCCTTTACTCTCCTCTTGAACCCGTAGATGTATAAGCAATATTTTGTATGGTTAGCGTCTCAGAAGCTTTATCCGGACAGTATCTGTCCAGTGTTCCATAATATTTTCGCTTAACAACATAAAAAGGTTATCAATACAAAAAAAATTCTTTTCAAATCATATTATGTTGTTTTACATTGGTGACACCTTCTCTGCATCAGATTGTGGAGCAAGAAAGTTTAGAGCCGGTGGAAACAATCAAGAGGCCAGTTGTATTTTGTGTAGCAGCATGGTTTGGGAAGGTCAGGCTCGTTGACAACATGGAAATAAATATATGAGATGGAGCCACCAAATATACGATAACCAAATATTAAAAAAACTGAGGTGAAATACAAGTCCCTGGTTTGCAAGAAATTTTTGCAGTTTGTAAAAGCCATCTAAAAATGACTTTTCTCAAAGGAAGCCAACTGGAGAAGAAATGGCTTCAAGAGGAGGAATCATTTTTCCAACTGCATGTAGAATATGGATCACTTAGCTAGTTTATTCATGCTGAGTAGTACTAGAACCATATATTTTTTACTGATTCTTCGAGAAGTCTGATCATCCTCCGGACACCCCCCCCCCTCCCCCCCGGGTAAATAAATCATTTCTTCGTTGTGGACGTTTTACAGCCCATTCTCTCTCTTTCTTGACGTAAAGTAGCATTTGAAGTACATCAGGATCAAGTCCTACAATGCTAAAACTTATAAAATAAATTCCTTTCCAAAAGAAATTTATTACCACCACATTTCAGAAAACGGCACCCCAAACAAGAAAAAAAGAGACTGATGTCCATAGTTTGGTACAAGGTGCAAAGTTCGACAGTTTCCAGTTACATTTTGTTGTTTGAAAGAGACAGAAACCTTACTCCCTCTAGTTAGAGCATTTCACATCTTGTTCCTTAATTAGCAGTAACATGGAAATAAGGACCGGTCTAGAACAGTTTGTCAGATAAAAGAAGATATATCACAAGCCAAATAGAGAATTACCAACAGGCAGTGCTCTAGAATTCTGTCCGGGCACCTTTCCACAATACAAGATGGTTCATACAATCATACGATAATGCTGTCTCAATCAAAACAAGCCAGAGATATCAATAAAAGGCTTTCGAATTCTCAACACACTCGACAGAAGCATATTTGCAGCCACACAAAAACCAACAAAATATAGAAGAAACATGATGAAATCACACATAGTGAATTTATCACAAGCGGACCTCGCATAATCCTTTAAAATTTAAGTGGACTATTAACTTTCCCTGCAAAACAGCTTTTAAAAGTCCAATCATAGCACAAGATTTAAACTAGTTCACATATAAGGAGCGCAAGAAAAAATGATAGCATAATAGTGAAGCCCGTTCAAATAGAGAGGAGGAAAAGAAAGACACAGTTCACATTATTTCTCCTCTGGTTCCTTTGTTTCAGAGTCTTTTCCATCCAATTCAGAACCAACAAAATCAAGAATCACTATGTGTGACCTAGTGAACGAGGGAGACTCATTCAATAGTATACTCAAAAGAATTCAGCATTACAAGCTATACAGGCAGTGTCTCATGATACAGAGCATAGAACAAAAGATGTCACAACAAAAGAAAAAAAGAATTATAAGGAACTGACATGCCACTGCTACAAAGATTAAGTGTCACAATTTTCAATCAACATCCAGCCTAGTAAGGATGAGGAACCACACTAATGACAATTGAAACCACCACATACTGACAAAACTATGATCAGAATCAAGGCGATAATAATTCCCAAGACTATAAGCTTGATCTTCATGTTCTGCAACCACATCTTCCTCCTCATTGTTGTTCCTTGTGTCCTGAAATCTTGTGCCTGCAATAAGACAACAATTTCACTTAAATATTTCATGTTCAGATGGAACAAAAAAAAACAATAACAGGAATGCAAGTTCAGAAAGAAGGTAAAGGAACAATTAGGTGTAATGATGTAACAACACCTCACAGGGTTCAGTCCACTGGAGCAAATAAACCTTTACCAAGTTTCCTATAAAGTTAAAGGGAAGGAGGCCACTAGCCTTTGACCTAATGGATTGCACAGGAAGTATAGCTTAACTAAGTGATCCTCAAAACATATGGAGTAATGTAAAACAACATAGCCAAATGATTGCTCGACAGCGCAGTTGCCAGGCTACTATTTGCTATTAATGGCCTCAGCTTAACCACTAGAAATTTCTTTTTCTTCTTTTCTTGTTAAAGGTAATTAACCACTAGAAATTTCTTGCAACAGAAAATATGCAGCTAAATCATTAGCATATCCTTCAAATTTTAAGGAAGTAAATATATCCAAACCACTTTGAAGTAAATACAAGTAAAGTAGTTGGGCCTCATGTTGGATCTGTCTCAATTGTAAATGGGCCATGTGTGTGTGAACTGCCCAGGTAAACATCATTCCACCATAATATTTAGTGACAAAACTTTGTTCGTAAACAAGTGAAGAACAATTTGTTTTTTAAAAGGAGTTGTTTAATATACTCCTAACGAACATCCGATTCCCGCGTGGGCCATCTCTTCCACATATATATATGTCTTCCTTTTCTTTGCCCGGTTTCTTTAGTTTTAACCAAATGTAATTCTTTTATTGTTTTTCTTCAACCAGATTATTTTATTTGTGTATTAGTTAGTATCTAAATATTATTTGTGCATAGAAGTTCACTTCTTGCCACCACCCAATCAAAGGGGGAAGAGAGGATAAATTAATGAGGGGGGAGGGAGAAGATAAAAGAAATGTGGGACATATCTTACGTGGGCACTTGATACTCTCTCTACACCTAAGTAGAGAAAATTATTAGTTAGCTAATAGAGACGGATATTCGTCCAGGTTCAACAATGATGCATTACTAGTTGCTGTTCCACTCATATTCATATAAGTACATTTCTACAACTGCATCTCTCTATCTGTTTTCTGAATCTCGTCTCCAGATTCAACTTTTATACTCCCTTAATTAACTCCCTTGTATTAGAGAGATGGAAATGATGAAGAATAAAGAGAACAAGGAGCTCTTTCATGTTGTTCATAAGGTTCCTTCAGGTGATGGCCCTTATGTTCGGGCCAAGCATGCTCAGGTTTTTTATTTTTATTTTCCCCTTAAATATGTTATTACTCTACTTATGTTTGCAGAACTAAACAGGTTTAAGAAACTTACAAACTGGTTTCTTGATATATTGGAAAAAGAGAGAGAGAGAGAGAGAGAGAGAATGAGACAGTAATCTGGTAATCCGATCCGTTGTTGCTATAAATGTATTTCATCAAGCTAAATTATGCAGATTCATGATTTAGAGTCATATAGGCCGCCACGGCTAAAACAGTTAGATCCACCCATGAAAACTAATTAAACAAATTAGTAGGTCCGAAGTAAGGCTAAAATGTCATTAATTAGCTCAACTATTTTAGTTGCACTTTCATCTTCATGGTTACCGACAAGAGAGAGCAAGATTGACTTACCCAAGAGAGAATGAATAGCTAAAAAAACCAATGCTTGTTCAAAGCTGCTAAATCTAGTACTTTATTATGAACTCAAAATTAATTTCGTTCCTTGAAATATATGCTCAAAATTGTTCACCGTTTGAACATGAGATCCAGGGATTTTTCTCTTTTGTCTTTTTTTGTTCTTCTTTCCCCTCTATTATTGCTCCTTCTTAATTTCTTTACCAAAGATGGAACACAACTTGCGAGAATAATGCATCCTATTCTAGCCACATAGCTTTCTTAGATCGTAATTAAATAGCTAGTTAGATGAATATTGGTAATAAATAGGTCCAAATATATGCGCACGCGAAGATGATTTTAGTTTGCTGAATCCTAAAAAAAGAAAATTAGTTCCACGATACTCTATGTTCAAATGTATAATCGCTCCAATATTAGAAAATATTCAAAGGATTTATACTCAGCAGAAACTGAAACTTATCACGTATGAGGATAAATTAAAATCGCCTGAGATGATAATCTTGTTATGTCCTATATCGACCTCCACCGATCTGTTATTATGCAACTTTAGGAGTTAAAAAAGGAGACGAGGTACACCTAAAATTAGATGGAAGGAAATTATGTTGAAACACCCACAATCTCTAGTAATAAATTGGGAATTAGCGAGAAATAGAGCACAATATAAGATAAAGATCCATACATCGTTGCTAGTAGCGAAGCCAGAAAATTCAATATGCAAGGGTGTTCAAAGTCTATTTTTTAATCAATAGCAAATAATATTTTACTTTATACGTAGTATAATTTTTCGGCGAAGGATGTTCATTTGACCACCCGGGCCAACATATATTGCTTCGCCCATCGTTGCTATGTTCACTTTAGCTTCAATGTTTGCTATGAGCTTTTAGTCTTGTTAGAGATTTATATGTCATTAAAGACGTAAAGAAATTTGATCAAGACTGATTTAAATATACAGGGATACAGACATCCGACCACAATTAGCTTATAATTGAGGTGTAATTTTAGTTATTTCATGGAGTTAGAAATTCTCAGAACCGCCCCGTGCCTTTTATGGATGTTTTGAGTTTTGACGTCTCTTCCTAGTTACGGCGACTTCTTCGATTATTAGCGAATTTGAAGCAAAAAAAAGTGTTTCTTTTTTACAATTTCTATGCATGTCTTAATACGTGAACCATGTGACGGAGATAGCACTTTTCCTCTTTTACGTGTCGTTTTGTTCTTTTTCTTACCTTTTCCATTTCTTTCATCCATTAATCGTTTTCTCATTTCTGGAAAAATTAAAAAAATAAACAATAATAACGTTGTAAAACTATACAATATCCTAATTTTCAGTTGGTAGAGAAGGAGCCAGAAACAGCAATAGTATGGTTTTGGAAGGCAATAAATGGAGGAGACAGAGTGGATAGTGCCCTTAAAGACATGTGTGTGGTCATGAAGCAACTTCATCGAACTGAAGAGGCTATTGAAGCCATCTACTCTTTCAGATCTCTCTGCTCCCAACAAGCTCAAGAGTCCCTCGATAATGTCCTCCTCGATCTTCTAAAGGTATCCCTATTGAATTACTATATATTATCTTTTTCTTTTTGGTCATGTATTGGAACAACGGTAAAGTTGTCTTCGTGTAATTCATATATAGGCCACGAGTTCAAGATGTGTAAGCAGTCACTAATACTTGCATTATGGTAGGTTGTCGATCTATAACACATTCCCTGGGGCGCGGCCGTTCTACGAACTCTACGTGAACGTGGGACGCTTTGTGCATCGCGTTGCCTTTTTTTCTCTTTTTTTGTCACTATTAGATAGGCCGGCAAATCACTTTACTCTTAGTTAAGTCTACTGGATGAGAATCCAAATTTTTGGAATATTGTACAATAAAACCAAAAATAAATAAATAAATAGGGAAAAGGGATAAGGGAAGTGACGTTCCAATTCCCAGGCACTAATTCACTTAGATTATTGTCACCTCATATAATGAACATGGGTACGTATTATAACTTTATAAGCAAAAGCTTGATGAATATAGATAATGTCGACTATTCATTATACTAGAAAAAGGTTGATGTGACAATAATTGATATACAAGATTGGAGTACGTACTTTTTCATAGACATGAGATGTTCTAGCAGTCACCAAATGCGTATTATACATGCCAGCTATTATATGGACTAATTGTGTAATGTACTTTTCATGTGTACGTAGAAATCTGGAAAAGTAGATGAACAAATTGCACTGTTGAAACAGAAGTTGAGACAGATATACCAAGGGCAAGTCTTCAATGGTAAACCTACAAAAACTGCTCGCTCTCATGGAAAGAAGTTTCAAGTTTCTGTCAGCCAAGAGACAGCCAGAGTTCTGGTAATTATACTACCACCTTTTACTATTTCTTTAATCTAAAATATTCCCCTAACTTAAATGTCAAAGCATGCATACACATAGGTAAAAGAGCTTAATTGATAGTGTAAGAAGAAATTTTAGATTATCAAAGCATTTAAAAGATAGCTATAGCTAATGGTCCATAAAAGTGAAATTGGTCACTTGACAAATAAGACAAGTTAGTCACCGTAACAAGTTAAAATACACAGATTGTTTTTTTTTTTTTTTTTTTTTAAATTTGTACCGTAAATATATAAAAGTTAAACCCAACTTTAAAATAGTACTCCATAATAGAATGTTCAAACATAAAGAAAACACAAAGTTTTATGCACTAGTGTACAGAATTCTTGTACTAAAAATACAATTTCACAGGCTGTAACACTTAAACCCGTTTGACTCTTACAGGGAAATTTGGGGTGGGCATATATGCAAAAAGGGGATTTTATGGCAGCGGAAGTTATATATAAGAAAGCCCAAATGATTGATGCAGACAGCAATAAGGCCTGTAATCTGGCCCATTGCCTAATCAAGCAAGCCCGGTATGATGAGGCCCGCAATATTCTTGAAGATGTTTGGAGAGCCAATTATGCAGGTTCTGATGATCCAAAGACAAAGAACCGAGTGGAGGAATTAGTGTTGGAATTGGACTCGAGGCAACCTCCACCATTCTTGCAAAACCTTCCGGGCCTAAATTTGGATGATGATTTTGTTAATGGGCTTGAGCAGCTAATAAATGCATGGGCCCCTTCAAAATCAAGAAGACTACCAATATTTGAGGAGATCTCTACTTTCAAAAATCAATTGGCTTGTTGATGATTTTCATGATTTAGGTAGGATTTGAAATATGTTTAGTCATTCAAGTTAGGTGAAAATAAATAAACTAAGAGGTATGATATGTGTAAATTGTGATGTAAATGAGATCTTTGGACTAAGTTTGGGGAAATGAATTGCTCTACTTTTCATTGTTGGTTCAAACTATACTTGTTAATCGGGTCGGGTTGACCCGAATTGTATAAGCCCGGTACTGTAGCGTGGGGGCGGGCTGGGACGGGTTGGGCGGGGAGCGGGTTTCAAACGAACAGTTTTTTGATATCGGTGCACCGGAACCCGCTAAGCCCGTTAACGGGTTGTTAACGGGCTTCAGCCCGGTTTTTAACGTTTTGTTTTTTATTTTTAATTTTTTAAAATTTTTTTTTGACCGTTGCCAACGGTCAAATTCAAATATGATCGTTGGCCAACGGCCCTTTTTTGCAGAAATGGCCATTTCGGCCTACCCCTTAAGAAAATAGCCCCCACACCCCTAGTATTTGATAAATTATAATTTTAACCTTTTAAAAACTATAAATAGCCCCCCTTCTTCTTCATTTTTCCTCACAATTCACTCTCTTACTACTCTAATTCTCTCTTGATATTATTTATTATTGTTCTTAAATTCTCAATTACTTATTATTTCAAGTTTCATCAAATATTTAGTTTAGCCATTACAAAATTATTATTATCAAATATCAAGTATTCAAGTGAAGTGTGGTATCAACTATCAAGTATCGATCTATCAATTGAGGTTTGGTTTTCTATATCAAATTTAGTGCGTCATCCGAAATCCCGGTACACTCGTTCTATATCTTTCTCTTCTTTGGTGTACATTTATTTTATTATTTATAATTATTAATTTAATTTACATAATGGATATATTTAGAGGAACAAAAAAGCGTACACTAGTAGAGGTGGTAGTAAGAAAACTTTCAAAAGATCAAGAGGTGGTGCTTGTTCTTCTAGTAGCTTTACACATATTTCTGAAAGTTCACCTGAAAATTTAAATGTAGATTATAAGGGACTTCAAGAAAATTATGGTATAGATGATGATTTAGATGATAATTTAGATGATATTCCATCACCTGATAATCTTGAAACATCACCAGCTACACCTGATAATGCTAATCAAACTCACAATATTAGGGGTGGAAGTCGTGGTAATACAAGTAGGCCTCCCCTCCCTATTAAGAAGAATCGAAGATTAAGAAGTAAGTGTTGGAATTTTTTTGAATTACTAGAAGAAGATAAAAATTATGTAAGATGTAGAATTCGTAAGGATATTTATAAACATAAGACCGGTAATGGAGGGGGAACGGGTCAACTTCGTAGGCACATGGTAGACAACCACTCTCTTGATTGGGGAGTAGATGAGGAAGATGGGCAACAAAAACTTAACCCGGGTACTGGAGGGTTAATGGGTAAATACGATATTAAGAAAGATGAGGAAGAATTAGCTAAAATGATTGTTTTAGGTTGTTTACCTTTTAGTTTTGCTGCTTTACCATATCTTGTTACTTATATTCAAAGAATTTATAACCCTTTGTTTAAAGGTATTCCTAGAAGTACTTGTAGAGCTGATATCTTTAGGCTTTTTAGACAATATCAGACATATATACATTATTTGTTTGTCAGTCTTTCTTGTAGAATTTCTCTTACTTCTGATATTGGTCGTGCTGTAAATGGTAATGATTATTTGACTGTTACATGCCATTAGGTAGATGGTAATTTTTATATGCAAAAACGTATTATTGCTTTTAAATATGATGAAGATCAAAGTCATACTGGTGCATTTATAAGTAATACTATCCATGAAGTTGCTATATTTTATAATCTTGCAGAAAAAGTTTTGTGTGTGTCATTTGATAATGCTTCTAACAACAATGCTGCTATTACAATATTAAAATTGCATCTACACCCACCATTTCCTGAAATATTTCATGTTAGATGTGCATGTCATATTTATAATTTGATTGTGAAGAGTGGCCTTAAATTATTTAGAGATGATATCACTTTAGTTAGAAGAGTTGTTGGTGTAATTCAAGGAAATTAAATGCATTTAAAGAAAAATATGTACACTATGGACTAAAACCAAGACTCATGCCTGAAGAAATAGTTACTAGGTGGAATTATATTTATTTATTCTTAAAATGTTGTTATAAATATAGAATGCCTATAAGTGAAGTTGTTAATTCTCATTGTACCGATCCTAACCGTTTGTTAATATCTAGAACTTGGGATGTCATTGAAGATGTTGTAAAGTTTTTACAAAAAATTTATGTGGATACACTTGAGTTTTCTAGAGCTTATTATCCTACTATTGCAAATGGTTTAGTTCATATTGCTAAAATTTCTCTTTTACTACATAATTTGAAGAAGAAAGAAGGATATACTTCTGTTGTTGAATCTATGCTAGATAAGTTTAAAAGATATTTCTACCCAATTCCCCCTATTTACCTAATTGATGCTATTTTAAACCCTTATATCAAAATGGCCATTTGTCGCCAATTAATCACTGTTTTATATTCTTATATGGATATTGGACCAACTGAAACTCCTGATATTGACACTTGTATTTCTGATCTATACAAACATTTAGAAATATTATATAATTATTATGCTAACATTGTTGATGCTTCTTCTGTTGTAGATGCAAATATTCCTTCAAGTTCAGTTTCAACATCTGGGACCAGTGCTTTGGATGATAAAGATGGTGTTGAAGATTATTTGATTTGGTCTACACTAGGGGAGCATCAACAAATCAGTAGCAGGAATATTGATGAACTTCAATTATACTTGCAAAAGTCAGCAGAGCCCCGCACAAAGGAATTTCTACCACTGGGTTGGTGGAGGAGCAACTCAAATCAATTTACTGTTCTTTCGGCCATGGCTCGAGACGTGCTAAATGTGCCGATTTCAACAGTCGCATCAAAAAGCGCATTTAGCCAAGCAAGGCAGCAACTAGGAGATACCTGTCATTCATTGGGTAGTAACGCTTTGAAAATTCTAGTGTGCTTCAGAGATTGGATAAGATCAGAACGACGAAATCAAGGGCGTGACGAGGTAGATGAAGCGGAGGACCAAGAAATTGGAGATATAATGGTTTATGGTTCTGATTCAACCAATGCCGGAAATCAAGAACCTCATGTTGATATGGATGAACTTACAAAAATGATTCAAAGCATGTGATGTACTATTTGTTTTTTTATAATTGTTGTAAACTTTTAATTTGCAAGTTCAAAAATAACAAAATCAAAAAAGAACTTGCAACTTAATTTGAAGTATTATATATTATTCAATAAAAATATCAAATAAAAGTTTTCGGAGCTTGATCCTTACATATTGCCTATTGGTCTTATGAAATAATTTTTTGTAGCCACTTACTTTCAATTTTTAATTTTAAAATTATAAAATTCAAATTTAAAATTTAAAATTTTAAACTTCAAAGTTTAATTCTAAGCCTTAAAAGTTTGCAAACACTTAAGTATCAATAACATTGAATAAGAAAAATAAAATTTACTTTAAAAAAAAAAAATCCAAGGCCTGCTAACAACCAGCTAACAGCCTGCTAAGCCCGAACCCGGACAGACAAAAAAAACCCGAAAAAATACAGCCCGCAACGTTAAATGAACGGGCTAATTCTTTTTTGTGTCCAGCCCGTCTCACCCCGCCCGCTAAACACCCATAATTCAAACACTTGCTATTGACTCCATAAAACCAACTAAATTGGATAAAACACTCCTTATGAAAAGGTACAGAAACTCTAATCATCTTACCACACCCCTTAACCCTTAACGATAATAAACTATGTTGAGTTAAGTGGATACCTTATCTTTCATAGAGTTTCAACTCTCTCAAACTCGTCCTTCTTTGACCATTATAGATATTTCCAAAATCACAATGCAATTTATTTCTTTTTCGTTGTTTTTGTGGAAAGTCCATATTGTTTCTTCTAAAGGATTTTTTTAGTCAGAAAATGCATAAAATATTTACCTCAACTCAAGTTCTACATGACTTTCTCGGACATCAAATACATATACACCACGAAGAAGTTAATATCGTCGTTACTTTGAGAAAAACACTATTTTGGCCTCAATCAAAACAAAGTAATTTGGAGAAAAAGAATTACTCCCTCAAGTCCACACCATAAAATGGTCACTTATTGTGGACCGGAGGGCGTAAAGGATACACAAATTATAGTCGCATTATTTGTGTTACTAATTATATCCTACCTTATCGCAGTGTGATCTCTATGATCGGTCTAATTCGCCTGCCCACTTTTATCAATATTATCCTTTTTAGGAAAGTTCAATCGCTGACATACAAGCACCTCACCCTAGAGAGTCCAGAACTTAAATGTGGTTCTTTTTGTCAAGTAGGACGGAAATAAGTGTAAAAAAAGAGTGACTTATCTATGTATAGCGCTCTTTAAAAGAGCGTTATACATATAACTCCTTTAAGAATCGCATTTTATATGGAAGTTTATAAGACATGTAAATATAGCGCTCTATATAAAAAATGCTATATACCGTGCTATACTTACATAAGTATCGTCCCTTCCCTTTCCCCCATGCAGAACTAGAATCCCTCCCTCCATTTTCAAAAATCTTCAGCCCCTCCCCCTGTCACGACCCAACTGGAGGGTCATGACTAGCACCCGGGCCATACTTGCCGAGCACCAACGTACATTTTATCTAACCTTCCTTATTATCTTTAAGGGCCGACAAGATCAATATAAATAGTAGACATGGATCATGAACATCCAACAATGAAAGATAATGTCATGAACATACATAACATGGGACGACAAGACTGTCAAGAAACTATATATAAGGTACGAGCTATCATGATGCCATGAAAGACTATACAACAAAAATCAGCCGAAAAGGCATTCTAAACCATACATAAGTCGACACCTGTCTATGAGCCTCTAAAGGAACATAAGTGCTACAACATTGCCGGAACAGGGCCCCGACATACCCATAATGTCTATAACAAAAATGCATACCAAGACCACGGCAAGTCCGGAGAAGGGATCTCGCCAATAACCGTTGAACTGGACATCCTACTGTGGTGGGGGAGCTACGTCTACCTGTCTATAAGGACCTGCAGCATGACATGCAGCGTCCACAAATAAAAAAGACGTCAGTACGAATAAAGTACTGAGTATGTGAGGCAAGAAAGCATAAGTAAGAACAGTAATGTAAACAAGGATAGAGAATATACAACCTGTGACATCTGGGTACCTCTGAGGGCTACTGACGTGAAATACATGATACATACATATATATACATAAACTTTTAAAACATATGCCTTTGTGGGCATCACCATCATCATATCGTACCCGGCCATAATAGGCTCGGTAAAACGTACCCGGCCATCATAGGGCTCGGTAGAATCGTACCCGGCCACGTGGAGCTCGGTAAAACCTAACTGATCAGTGGTTGCACAATAGGTGCCATACCCGGCCGACTATAGCGCGGCTCGGTAGAGTAAAATAGATACATATATATGATGCATGCTGGACTCATTGGAATCACATTTTGAACCTTTCAGAGTGACGTAAGGTCGGTATCCTTCGTAAATGTTATTAGGATTAACTCTTCATCAAGAATCTTATAAGAATAAGGAACTACCAACAACATTGATAATATAAGAATAAGAGAAGTAACATCAATATCAATTGTTTAATAAGAAGGGCAGCAATGTAAGTACTGCTAGCTTCTAAGAGTAGAGTATCTTTGGGAGCTCGTTCATTACATTATGTACAATCGGAGTCGTGCAAAAGAATGAAAGGGATAGCCTCACATACCTTGTATATACTGCCCAACCTCAAGCTATGCAAATGTCACGACTCCTTAGTCTACAATAAGACAAATGACACTATCATTATCGTTTAAGCGTCGTAACTATTATGTATCGACCACAACCTATTTTACGATGAAACGGACAGCACCTCCCCTATTTATATGACTTCCCACAAGTCAATACAATCACCAAACAGCCCAAACAACATCATTAATAATCATATTGAGCCTCCAAAACAGTCCACCAACCAACAACATTACTACCAAGCCTTTCGATATATATTTCACAAGTTCTAGCTTCAACGACTTAGCTGCAACTTGGATAATCTTAAATATATATAGAGTAAGAGGTTCCTTACCTTTAAACAGAAAGAACAACTCCAATTTGACCTTAATTTTCCACGAAATATCCCTTCAATTCTGCCACAAGAACAAGGAAGCGAAACTAGCAATTAATTCGGGTTTTTCGGCACTAGAATTACTTTAGAAGACTTGAAATCACCTAGGGTTGATATTAAAAACTTGAAGGTGTATTTACAGAACATAAAGCACTTAAAACAACCTCCCACACGAGCTGGAACAACACAAAAATCAGCAACAACAAGAAGAACAAGAAACTTACTAGCGCCACGGGATTCCCGACACTTGATTTGTGTTGTTTGCCCTTTGTTTGGGTCTTGGATCATGAGAGAACCTTGAGAGAGTGTTTTTAGGGTTCTAAGGTCTGAATATACTGAAAATAATGACTTAAAACGGGGTTGAGGTATCTTATATATATCCATATGTCTTAAACCGCCTTTGTGGGCCCCATAGAGAGCAGCTTGGCGCACTCTCGCGAAAACGCAAATATCTCTCTATTCCGAGATCGTATCGACAAACGATTTAATACGTTGGAAACTAGACTCATAGATCTTCAATTTGATAGGTAGATCACCCCGTAATTTCAAGCACATTGGGAGAAAAATGCAGTAACATTTGACCTAAAGTTTAAGTAAAATTATAAACCTAAGTTGCGACAACTTTTATCGACTTTTGTTTCATAACTCGCTTGACTTCAAGACTTATGATGCGGATATTATATGATTCAAATACATTAAAACAAGACCTCTTGGGACAATTAATCACCTCTAGTGTTACCCGAAAATACAGGTTACAACATCCTCGATTCGTTTAACTTCAAATACTTGTTAACCACTCTTATACACCCTTGTATCGTTTAAGACCAATAGGATTAACTTCTTATCATCTCAAAGATAATCTCTTCTTGGATTTATGTCTACTAACTAACGACGTGATCTAAGGTACGCGAATTTGGGTTGTAACACCCCCCCCTCCTATTTTGTCGATAAAAAATTCGAGTGGATCCCACCCGTCCCATAAAAAGACAAGATCGTTGGTCCCACATCCTAGCCATTCATTCCTATTGTTGTGGTTTGCTTGTTTCGGACTCAAATATTCAATTCTTCAACTTTTTGAAAAACATAAATCGAGGTATTCCGATTTAGTTTATGTCGAAACTCGTATAAATAATACATATTAGGTGTTTTGAATGTGTTCCATGTTGTTTTGTATTTTCTTTTACGTTTAAACTTGTATGTTATTTTTATCCGTACTAAGATATTAGTGTTCTAAAAAAATATGTAAAAATTAAGAAATCATTATTATTTGTTAATAAAAATGTTAATAAATTACTTTTACTATTTTATATGTATTTTCGTGAATGTTTTGTGATTAAAATATATTTTTTGATTTTATCTAGTTTAGATTATTTATTTGTTTAAAGACTAGTAATATAGTGCCATTTTAGCTTAGTAAAATGTAGAGCCTTTTAGCGTAGTATCCCTGTTGTTTAAGTATATCTTATACTGATAGATCAAATACAAACTCTGTCCAATATACAAAAATTAATTATTTAATTTACAAACAAACATATAAAATTATGAAACTAACATGTAAAATAATAAAATTGACACACATAAGAATTCAGGATAGTTTGGTGCTACTGGGCCTCAAATATCAAGTCTGGAACCCATATATGAATACTTTGTCCAATTAAATATTGTATAATTATAAAAAATAATTATTTAATTTACAATCAGGCCAAACTCTTTCAGCCGGAACCTGTCCGGCAAAAACTGCTCCAGAATAACCACCCGACGACTGAGGGTTATCCCTACTATGCTTAACCTCATTATTGCGAACGTCTTCGACCTTGACGTACATTTCAAACATTTTTATCACAAGACATTCTCGGTATTCATCCGGAGTCCTAAATAAATCCCTCAAAGTTTCATCATCGTCGATGTTAAACTCAACGTAACAAGCAACCCCTTGCGAAGTGACAGAATACAGATATCTTCCGGTTATTTTAAGGTTCACCGAACGTTTCCTCACACTCATTTTTTTTATATAACAACGATACCAATATATCGTACTCCATTTTAAGTGACAACTTAACATGACACTGTGGAGATAAACTATAGTTCACAGTGTTCCCCCTCCTCCCAATATAATAAAACCCTTATTTTTCGCTCTTTAGACATTATGAAAAAATGCTTGAGAATTTAACAAGAAGAAAAATTTTAACAGGAGTTACGAATATTTTTTGAATGGATTTTTGTAAAATCCTAACGCCTTTAAATAAGGCAATGCCTAGCTCGGGGGGGCTAAATTGTTTTAGGTATAACGCTCTTTTAAAGGGCGCTATACCCATTTGAATTATTGTTATGTTAGTTAAATACAGGAGACTTATTGGTGGGCCCACAAAATAGGTATAGCGCTCTTTAAAAAAGTGTTATACATATAACGCCTTTAATAACAGCGTTATAGATGTATAGCGCTTTTTTAAAGAGCGTTATACCTTAACGTCCAAAACGTCTGTTAATGTATAGCGCTCTTTAAAAGATCATTATACATAGATAAGTCACTCTTTTTTTTTACACTTATTTCCGTCCTACATGGCAAAAAGAATCACATTTAAGTTCTGGACTCCACCCTAGACAAAGAGTACCACCTATTGGCGGTTGTCCATCTTATAGCCTTCCCAAACAATCCTATTATCCGGGGTTGACTTGGATAATGAATGAACCCTTATAGTACCATCTTAAAAATCTATTTTTGTGGTTTTTAAATTAGTTTGTCCTGTAAAAATTTTGATACCAGAGACCATCTTCATTTAAGTTGCTAAATTGAGGCAATTATATATCACGGTAGAGGCATTTTTGCTAATTGCATTTTGTTCTTGTTTGTAATATGGCCATTAATTTGGCTTCTTCTCAAGTGGGGGTCAAATTTTCATGACATTTGTCATGACATAATATCCACTATAACAAATTTTGTGAATCATGACATTTGCCATGATATAATATCCACTATTAGGCCAAAAATTTCTTGCTATAAATAGATGAGCTTCTCCTCATTTGTAAATACACCAATTCAAGAGCTTTTCACTCTTGTCTTTCTTTCTCCTCCTTTATTTCATTATAGAGTATTTTGTAAGAGAGTGAGTGTTGGGAAACACTTGTGTGAACCATTTCTTTGGAGTGATCTTGTGAGGTTATTCTCTTGTGGTATTCTAATTTTGTACTCTTGTTGGTATAGTGAAATTGCTCCATTCCGCTTGTGGACGTAGGTCACCTTGACCGAACTACGTTAAATTTTTGTCTTCTTTATCTTCTTTAATTGCCGTTATTATCAACTTGCATTGTCTTTGTTATTGCCATTATAACATTGTTTGGCTAAATTCTGCACTACCCGGTTTACCGATCCTAACAAATTGGTATCAGAGCCAGATCTAACCGGGTTAGTTTGAATAGCCAAAATGACTCTAACAAAGTCTTATGTTGAGAAATTTGACCGGAGTGCAAACTTCGGAATGTGGAAATTAAAGATGAAAGTTATCCTAATTCGGGATGGCTTAGATTTGGCACTGCAAGAAAAGGAGAAGATGCCAGATAAAATGACGGACGAGGAGTTCGCCGTCGTAGACAAAAAGACAAAAACAGGTATTATTTTAAATCTTTCAAATGAGGTTTTGCGTGAAGTTGCAGCAGAAAGCTCAGCCAAAGGCATATGGGAAAAGCTTAAAAATCTATATATGAAAAGAACAGTAGAAAACAGGCTTTACCTAAAGCAAAAGCTCTACACTTTTCGTATGGATGAATGTATCTCTATACTTACACATCTTGATACTTTTGATTCTCTTCTTATGAATTTAAGTAACATAGATGTTGAAATCAAAGATGAGGATCAAGCCGTGTTATTGCTTGTTTCCTTACCCCAGTCGTTTAAACATATAAGAGATACTATGCTTTATGGAAAGAATAATATCTCTTATAAAGATATCAAATTTATTTTGAAATCAAAAGAACAAATAGATAGAGATATTACTGGGGAAACTAGTGGGAACCAAGGGGAAGACTTATTCATAAGAGGTAGATCCAATAAGAAAGATTCAAGTAGTGAGAAACCTAAATCAAGGTCAAAATCCAGATACAGAAATGTCATGTGCAAATATTGACATAAGAAAGGTCACATTATTTCTGAATGCTTTAAATATAAAACAAAGAAAAGCATACAGAAAATAAAAATGAGCATAAAAATATTGACACTGCCGAAGCAAGTGTAGATGCTGATGAGACTGAAGGAACTATTTTTTTAGCAACTAATAATAGTTTCAAATCTAACAATGAGTGAATTTTAGATTCGGGTTGTTCTTATCATATGTGTCCCAATCGGGATTTATTTACTACATATGAATCTATTGGAGGTGAAGTTGTATTGATGGGCAACAATGCTGCCTGCAAATTATTGGAAAAGGTACAGTCCGAATCAAAATGTACGATGGTGTGGTAAGAACTCTCACCGATGTTAGACATGTTCTTGACTTGAAGAAAAATCTCATCTCTTTGGGCACTCTAGAATCTATTGGGTGCAAGTACACAGGTGAAGGTGGAGTTCTGAAAATTTCTCATGGTGCTCTTGTGATCATGAAAGCACGCAGATCTGGTACGTTGTATACTCTTTTGGGATCTACTGTTACAGGTTCTGCTGCAGTTTCAATATCAGATAAATCAGATTCTGACATCACCAAATTGTGGCATTTGCGATTGGGGCATATGAGTGAAAAAGGTATTTCCATCCTCAGCAAAAGAGGTCTCTTATGTGGCCAAAGTACCGAAAATATGGAGTTTCGTGAACATTGTGTGTTCGGGAAGCAGAAAAGAGTCAGCTTCAAATCTCCAGCGATTCATAGAACAAAAGGTACTTTAGATTACATTCATTCAGATCTTTGGGGTCCTCCATGTACCCCATCAAAAGGTGGTGCCCGGTATATGTTAACTTTCATTGATGATTATTTAAGGAAAGTTTGGGTTTATTTCTTGAAAAATAAAAGTGATGTTTTCTTAAATTTCAAACAATGGAAAGTTTTGATTGAGAAGCAAACAGGAAAACAGGTTAAGCGGCTTAGAACAGATAATGGCTTGAAATTTTGTAATGATGAATTCAACGAATTTTGCAAGAATAAAGGAATTGCTCGACATCGTACTGTGAGAATGATACCTCAGCAAAATAGTGTGACAGAAAGGATGAATAGAACTCTTTTGGAAAGGGCTCGTTGCATGATTTCAAATGCTGGGTTGACAAACGCCTTTTGGGCAGAAGCTATCTCTACAACTTATTATATTGTCAACCGAGCTCCTTCTGCACCTTTGAACTTTAAAACTCCAGAGTAGATGTGGTCAGGTACTCGTGCTAATTATTCTAATTTAAAGATATTTGGTTGTCCTGCATATATGCATTTAAATGATTGAAAATTAGAGCCAAGGGCTAAAAAGTGCATTTTCCTTGTGTATGCATCTGGGGTGAAAGGATACTGACTATGGTATCCTGATCCCACGACACCAAAATTTATAATTAGCAGAGATGTAACCTTTGATGAATCCTCTATGTTACATTCTAGAAAAGAGTCTTCTAGTTCTTGTAATACAGATAAAGGAAAGAGTACACATAACCAAGTGGAGATTAAGATTGGCATTCCTTCTGAGCCAAGCTCATCAACTTTGGAGCAAAATACAGTTGAAACTCCTGAAGTTGAGACTCCTGAAGTTGAACCAAAAAAAGAAGAGTATTCTATAGCCAAACATAGACCAAGAAGAGAAGGTAAACAACCATTAAGGTTCGGAGATTATGTTGCATTGGCTTTTTCAGTTGCACAGGAAACTGAAAAAATTGGAGAACCATCAAAATATTCAGAAGCAGTTTCTGGTGCTGACTCAGCCAAGTGGCTGATTGCAATGAATGAAGAAATTGAGTCTCTCCACAAAAATGGTACTTGGTCTCTTGTGAAGCCGCTATTAGGAAAAAGAATTGTTGGTTGTAAATGGGTCTTCAAGAAAAAGGATGGCATTACAGGGGTTGAAGATACGAGGTATAAGGCACGATTAGTTGCAACGGGCTATAATCAGGTACAAGGAGTTGATTTTAATGAAATTTTCTCACCTGTTGTTAAACATAGCTCTATTCGTATCTTGCTTGCCTTCGTTGCCATGTATGATTTGGAATTAGAATAACTTGATGTTAAGACAGTTTTCTTACATGGCGAACTTGAGAAAATCCTTGTACGGATTAAAGCAGTCTCCAAGATAATGGTATAAAAGGTTTGATTCCTTTATGTTGGGTCATGGTTATTCGAGGAGCATGTATGATAGTTGTATTTACTTCCGGAAGTTAAATGATGGTTCATTTGTGTACCTATTATTATATGTTGATGACATGCTCATTGCTGCTAAGGATTTAACAGAAATTCACAATTTGAAAGGTCAGCTGAAAAGTGAATTTGAGATGAAAAGATTTGGGAGTAGCTAAGAAAATCCTTGGCATGGAGATCAAAAGAGATCGAAAAGCCAACAGGCTATTTCTGACCTAGAAGAAGTACTTGGAGAAAGTCTTGGAGAGGTTTGGCATGAAAGATGCTAAACCAGTTAGTACCCCTCTTGCTGCTCATTTTAAGTTATCAGTTGCTCAATCCCCGCAGTTAGAGGAAGAAGAGAGGTACATGGCACAAGTTTCTTATTCCAGTGCAGTCGGCAGTATTATGTATGCAATTATTTGTACACGTCCAGACATTTCACAAGCAGTGAGTGTGATAAGCCGGTATATGGCTTGCCCTGGTAAAGCACATTGGCAGGCTGTGAAATGGATTCTCAGATACTTGCGAGGTACTTCAAACACACGTTTGGAGTTTGGGAGAAATACTAACACTTTGGTTGGTTTTGTAGACTCAGATTATACAGGTGATCTTGACAAAAGAAGATCACTGACATGCTATGTATTTTGCATTGGTGGTTGCGTTATTAGTTGGAAAGCTACATTACAACATGTAGTAGCTTTATCTACTACCGAAGCAGAATATATGGCAGTGACCGAGGCAATCAAAGAAGTCTTATAGTTAAAGGGTCTATTTGCGGAACTCAGTTCACACCAAGGTGGTCTTACCATTTTCTGTGATAGTCAAAGTGTCATTCACTTGACTAAAGATCAAATGTATCATAAGAGGACGAAGCACATTGATATAAAATATCATTTCATCCGAGAAACCATTGATGAAGGAAAAGTCTTTGTTCAGAAGTTCAACATTAGAGACAATCATGCTGACATATTCACAAAACCTCTTCCAGTGTCCAAGTTCAAGCTTTTGCGTGAACTTGCTTGGCATTTATGAAGAATGATTTTGCCCATTGGGGGTTTTGCGGAGAAGGTGGAGCAAATTTACTATATATAAGCCGAAATTAGGCCAAGGTGGAGATTTGTAATATGGCCATTAATTTGGCTTCTTCTCAAGTGGGAGCCAAATTT
Source organism: Nicotiana tomentosiformis (assembly GCF_000390325.3). Taxonomy (NCBI): domain Eukaryota; kingdom Viridiplantae; phylum Streptophyta; class Magnoliopsida; order Solanales; family Solanaceae; genus Nicotiana; species Nicotiana tomentosiformis. The sequence continues at coordinate 114,531,774 of NC_090812.1, forward strand.
TCATGACATTTGTCATGACATAATATTCACTATAACAAATTTTGTGGATCATGACATTTGCCATGACATAATATCCACTATTAGGCCAAAAATTTCTTGTTATAAATAGAGGAGTCTCCTCATTTGTAAACACATCAATTTAAGAGTTTTTCACTCTTGTCTTTCTTTCTACTACTTTATTTCATTATATAGTATTTTGTGAGAGAGTGAGTGTTGGGAAACACTTGTGTGAACTCTTTCTTTGGAGTGATCTTGTAAGGTTATTCTCTTGGGGTATTCTAATTTTGTACTCTTGTTGGTATAGTGAAATTGATCCTCTGCTTGTGGCCGTAGGTCACCTTGACCGAACCTCGTTAAATTTTTGTCTTCTTTATCTTCTTTAATTGCCGTTATTATCAACTTGCATTGTCTTTGTTATTGTCATTATAACATTGTTTGGCTAAATTTCGCACTACCCGATTTACCGATCCTAACATTGTTCCAAAGCAAAGTTATCACTTGTGACCAGAAACGATAATGAGAAGGAAAAGGAATTATGTAGCTAAAACTGTTCGAGGACTGTGGAATTCAATTTTACTTTAGATCTGAAAATAATATGTATGACCAACTTCGAAATCACTTCACAACATTAGTTTCTTTCATCTGTAGGTTAAAGAACGTCTTGATTTGACGATAGCTTTTATCTATAATACAAATTTCTACAGCAGTAAATCAGGTCTAGAGACTTCAGGTAACACAACTGACACTAATATTGTACTCGAAGCAATGAAGCATTATTTACTGTCCAAGGAGAAAAGGTATAATATTAATGGTGAAATGACAGTCTCTCAAGAAAATTTTCTTTGCTCTCCTACAAGTATAATATTGTTTCATTGAATATATAATCTAAGCTAGGGTGTAGGATAACAAGATTACATCACGATGATAAACACAAACGTATAACAACAGAAACATCAGTCTCCGTTTGACAGCCCTAGCTTAGAGTCCTTGCTTCCATCTTCTGAATCAATCTTAGCAGGTTGGGAATTTATGCTTGTTTGTGGACTAGTTGCTGAATTAACACTAGTACCAGCTGTCGATGTATCTGCTGCAAACGAGTTGGGAATAAGTCCCTGTGTATCCATTGTTTCACGTGCTGCTTTCTCTTTGGCTTGTTTTGCTCTTTCAAGAACCTCCTCCTGTTTTGCACAAACCTTTTATGGTTAGACATTTCTACTAAAGTTGTGCATAAACTTCATCCACTATTTGTTCTGGATGGAACAACTCTAGACAACCAGAAAAGAATTTTCATAGTGATCATGCTTAGCCTGTGTATAATATTTTCCTGTACTGTATAAGGGAGTCATGGCTTCTCAAGAGACAAGAAATTGGTTCTGCAATTCATAATCTCAGGGGAGCTCAATTGCATACAAACTCAAGTGGTTCTAGCAAGCTTCTCCCGGTAAAAATATATAAAAGCGTTCACGATATATTTTACCTTCATCTGGGACTTCAGTTAATTGAGGTTTAATTATATCAGTTGAAGACATAGTTAACTAAATAAAAGAAGTGCACTCTCTAACAGAGTAAGTTTTTAGATGAGATGGTCACACATTTCAACATGGCATGAGAGCAAGCAGAACTCATGGGTTCGAGTCTCACCATCAACATTATTAGAAAATAATTTTCACGTACTTATCCCATAAAAAAAGACCGCACATGAGGAGGCGTGTTGAAAACATAATTAAGTAAATAAAAAATATGTTCTAATGGAGAAAACGGAAGGAGAATACACTCATACAGGTTTGGAGTTGTTCAACAGCATAGAAATGGAAGTGATGCATCAAATCGTATACGTTGCCCATAAGCTGCAGCAGTCCCAAAATTAACAGGGAAGACCAAGAAAATACGCTGCTTCTTCAACAAGATATGTCTGAATAACAAGCAGGAACATAAATTTTTTTGAACCCTCTCCTATCAAGTCCACTGGTTGTTTGGATTACGGGAAAAAGCTAGAACTTTGCTGAAGAATTGGAAGGTAGTCATTATGACACATAACTTTAGTAAAAAAATCTTTAAAAACCTAATTATGTGTAGACCAAAAGGAAATATTGGGCTCTCTTTGCAGGTTATGCTAAATTTCAGCTTTATCTAATTTTTAACAAGTTTCCTTGATACTGTTGGTGAAGCCATATGCCACTATTAAATGTCATTGAATAAGGGCCTCCTGAAGAAAACTAAAACCAATCTCTCATAACATTCTTGTTAACTTATAGCTTCTAGGTTTCCTACTTGAACTACTTAATACCTGAAAGTCCTGAACTTGCTTTTGTTGCTCTGCTTGCAATCTGCCAACTGTACTTAGGAACTCCCCAACTGTAGACTCTATGCGCTCGGTAACTGCTTCTGCCAGAGCTTTTCCTAAGAAGAATGCATCAAGGATATTCTTACTCTCATTTTCACCTGCCAAAGAGATGTTTTTAGCTCAATGGTTCAAGAGTGAAAGATATGCGGGAATTTAGAGGAGACTGTGATGAAACAACAAAATTAGTTAAAATTTACTGTTGAAATCCAAAAGCCAACCCCCATAGACTCCTCCCTCCCCAACCAACCAAGACAAAAGCAAGTGGAAAAAGAAAGTTGAAAGTCTTAAGACAAGCCAAAAAGAAATGGGAAGAGCTAAAGAAAGGTGTATTCACAATCTCACGCTACAAACCAAGTTTCTTTTAAACACTACTACAAATCATAAAAAATGGGACTCCTCAAATGGAGCCAAGAGAAAATCCAGGAATGGCAGAGAAGAAAACTGAAAAACTACTTACCCTTAAAAAGAAAAAAACTGAAGAAATTGTAAAGAAAAATGAAATCTCCAAAAGAGAAGAACTTCTCTATGACCAATCATGTGAGTACCCCATAGGAATTGTACTTGCTACTTCCTTTGGTCACTCTCTGATCATCCCAGCTATAATCACATACTCATAGCTTCTAATCAATAACTTCTCTATGACCAATCATGTGAGTACCCCATAGGAACTAGTTTAACACAAGATAGGGCATGGATAGTAAAACAGTCCAAAGGCTAGGCAGGAAATCCTGTAACTCTTTCAATCATCCTTCGCTAAACAATAATTTCTAGCAAACAAGTAGTACATCACAACACCAAGTTACTTCCGAGGACGAAGGATATAGCCAAATTCGAGTAAGAGGTGATATTCCCGTTGAAAATTAAAAAGTTATACTGAAGTAGCAACAAACAGATGATGGCAAATGATCATATCATGAAACAATTCAAGTTAGCTAAGACAGTTTTCAAAAGCAGAAACCATGAGTCAACGGATGAATATGGACACACAAAGTTTTGTTTTTTGAGTTTTAAGTTTTATGAACTGGCACCGTAAAAAATCTTTATACAACTAAATCATTATCATAAGCATCAACTCCTAACTGGTTAAAAATGGTACGTAACCTGTTAAACTACACTGAGTGAGTAAAAAAGCTATACACTGTCATTGTATATAACTTAAATCATTCTTTTAATCTCCCCCCCCCCCAAAAAAAAACTCTCCGGGATCAATAGTGATTCCTAATTACTCCTTGTGATTCGAACCCCCAACTAACCAATTAGACAGTTTGCAAAAGGGGAAACTGTAAAATTATTACCACGGATATCACAGAAACAAAAGACGGATCCAAGATTTTGAGTCAGTACCATTTAAGTCACTAATGCCACATAAGCGGGCAATATCACAAACACTTAGTGGGTGACAGTAACTTAGTATGAATATAACAAATTGTTCAACTATACCCTCGACCAAGATAGATCCGCAAAAGGGATTGGACGTACCGGGAGAAGGGCCGCCAGGAGTTGAGCTGCAATTACAAGTGAAAGAGTGAGCTGTAACACTTTTTGCCGAGGTGGTGAGCTTGATATTAAGGGAAGAGAAAGGATGGGTAGTTGGAAAAAGAAGAGCAGAGGAATTCCAACGTTGGAGCCGAGGAGGTTTAGATTGAGTGGGAGAAGAATAAAGTAGTGAGGAGGATAAGGATGCTGGAACTACCCGACTCATATTTCCTCTTTTCTTGGAAGTTGGCTTTCACTTCCAGATCCGATTGATTGATTCTCGGATGGGTTTCTCCTGCTTTGTGGACATGTAGTGGTCAGGCGCCGCTCAAGTACATGCGGGCCCTAAATGCAAAATTAAATATTAGGCCTAAGTTTTTAGAAAAAAGTTATACTCGCTCCGTTCAATTTTGCTTGGCAAGGATACTAAAAAAAGATTTTATTTTTTCTTATCACTTTACACATATAAAGAGAATGATCAAAAAAAAAATTGTTATACTCACAGTATTTATTACTCATTTCAAATTATTTTTTCAAATCCAATAAAATATGCATCAATTAATATGAGTATCATGGTAAATTATGCACTTCATTTATTATTTCTTAAGGGGCGTGAAAAGTCAAAGCGTGCCAAGTAAAAGTGAACGGAAGGAGTAACATATATTCTTATTTGAAATCTATTCTTTTAGATTTTTGAGATATAAAGTTGTTAATAATTTTTTTTATTTTTTAACAATTCTTTTTCAATTGATATTATAGTCAATTCACTTAGTTTTTCTTGAGATATTGTTGATTTTAGATAAGATATTATAGAGCAAAACAAGTATAGAAGTATTGAAAGTTTAAAAGTATTGTTGAACGCTTAAACTAGTAAAATCTTGAAGAAAGAATGTGAATAAGAATATTAAAGAGAAAGACAAAAAAATATGTAGGGGTTTTTGAAATATGAAGATATTGGGAAAAAAAAGATTGACTTGAATAAATTAAGAAAGGGAGAGTAAATATTTTATACGTTATCTAATGAAGGAGTAAATAATAAAAAATTAAAACATTGAAAAAACTATTCATCTACCCATTTTTAAGCAAGTCAAATTATTATTTTATTTATATACAAGGAGCTTTTTTTTCTTTTACACTAAAAACTCTACTTTTGTATTAAAAGTACTAAATATTATTTTTTAAATACCTATAAATCTATTATTTTTTAGAAAACGGGGTCCCCAAATTTGGGGGCCTAAGGCATAAGCTTTACTTCTCGTAACGTTAGAGCCGGCCTCGGTGGTGTTGTACTCTTTTGTTTTCTCAAATTTTCGAAATTATCTTATTTTCTGACTCGTTTTCTTTTTCCTGGAAGATGGAACTTATTGGGAAGAAAGATTAGGTGAAATTAATTTTTTTTTAAATTAAAATATAGGTATTGAGGAATTATATACTTAGACGGCATTCTTTTCTTTGTCTTTTTATAATACTAGTATTATTTGGGAAAACTCAAAGAAATTTTTGTTTGATTACAGTTTTTCAAACACTTCAAAAAATATTTGAGCTAAAAAAGTTTGTGATCGTAGTACTTTTCATCTAGGTCTAAATATGTAAATTAGCTATAGAATGTCTGTGATGTGCAGTATTTTTGTGTAACTTTTAAATAATTTTATTTTAAGTATTCTAGTTTATGGCGGAAGTCATACTGAAAATTAAATATTTTGGCTCTTGTACTTTAAATTATGTCATCCTTTTAGGAATAAAAAGATTAAATTGTAAAAAAAAAATCATATCATAATGATAAAATACTTTTGAAATGTTAGTTAAAAGTACACTTTGTAGTTTGTTCGACTCTCTCAAGAGGAAAAGTGACAAAAGTTTTTTGATTGATGGAGTAAATTTTAAGTTAAAATATTGTATAAGTATTCGAGATGAATTGTCTTTGTAGTCGGAAAAAGAAAAGGGATTACCTCATATTAGAATTTCAAACTTTAAAGTATGAGGAGGTTCAGTCCGTTTTTCTATATTTATTTTTTTGGATAGGAATCAGACAAATCCCACATGGAACCAAAATGAAGACATGAATAAATTAAATAATCAATACTTATATTATAGTGATAAGAGAAATTATTTCATTCATTAGGATTGTTATTGCAAAAATAATATTGTTATCATGGTTTGTAAAACATAATTCTTGATCATCTGAAATGATTCGACTAGTGTAAAACGTGTTGAATCATCTTGAACTTTCTATGTAAAATAGCTTTTGACCATACGAAAGGCGATAAATAACGTAAACAATGTGTTGGCCCCCTTTTTGACATTTAATTAGAGGGGTTGGCAAGCTAAGGGAGGAAACATCAAACGGCTTTTAACCTGACTTTCCAATGAGGTTAATTTGGAGCTTCTAATAAACAAGGATGGAAAGAGACTTGTTTCAGTAGTACTGTTACGCGGCGCCTTCCTGAAGTTCCTTGGAAGGGCGACGTAAGGCTAAGCAACCGATGTCAGTACGGTTGCCGTCCGCCAACTGAGGTCCCCTCCGTACGCTAGACTAGATTGTCAGTGCCGTACGGGAAAACCAATGTCGTGAGCAATTGAAAGAGAGCAGAAAAGAGAATTGAGAATGAAAGAAAGCTTGATTGCATTGAATGAAAGCTATTACAGAAAACAAGACGGTGTCGGGGGGGAGAGACACCAGTACAGAGAATTGTTTGCTTGCTTGAAAGTTTTGATTGCTTGGTCCCCCTTAATAATGCTTAAAAAAAATAAACCAAAGTTACATGACTAGACCTATGAAAGCTGGAAAATCACACTTAAAGAAAATGCAGCAAAACTACTCTATATTTACAATGAAAAGGACTTAGTCTTCTACAAAGCAGCAACAAGTCCATTGGCAGCAACTTTGTCTTTAGCATCAGGGTCTGCGCGCGCGGCGCTGTTGGCTTTTGCCTGTGGCTGGGCGCTGGCGATGGCTATCGGTGGGGCGACAGAGGCACATGCGCGCTTGTCACTTGGAGCTGCCGAGACCACGGGGCCGACCGTGGCGACGGGCGTTGGGAGGCTGGCCAGGACGCCACGGGGCGCGTCCAAGGGATCATGGGGCATGGCTGGAAAGCCGCCCATGACATTCTCCCCCACCTGAGTTGGCGACGTCCTCGGCGCCTTCCTTGCAAGGTAATCATCAATCAGGCTCTTGTAGGCTTTGAGGTTTGTTCCCCTCTCCCAAGTATTCTCCTCTGCATCACATCCCTGCCATTTTACCAAGAACTCCTGGTGATCTTTTCTTGAGGCGTGAATCACTCGATCATCAAGAATAGCTTCAGCACGCCTTTTCCCGGTTGAATTGGGGCCTCGAATACTTGGTACTGTGAGTTGGCTTCGTGAAGGATCCTCCATATCTTCCCGAAAAGGTTTCAGGAGACTGACATGGAAAACAGGATGGATTTTCCACCAAGCTGGGGTATCCACCCGGTATGCAACTTTCCCAATGCGCCTTTCAATGGACAAGGGTCCAATATATTTTTGCAATAGGCGAGGGTCATGGACCCCTGCAAACAAGTACCGCTTTGGGATTTTGACCATCACTTTGTCTCCCACCTGATATTCCACAAAGCGGCGATTCTGATCAGCATGCCTCTTCATCCGCTTTTGGGCTTTGACAAGATAGCTCCGCACTATCTCCAAATTTTGCTTCCATTCTTTAGAGAAGCTAGCAGCCCGAGGAGATTTTGACATGTTTGGTGCATTCACTGTGTGTGGGAGTAGCGGTTGCTGTCCGGTAACAATCTCAAAAGCGCTTTTGTTGGTACTTGAGCTCTTTTGTGAATTGAAACACAGTTGAGCAGCATCCATAAGCTTCACCCAATTCTTCTGAGATCCGGTCACAAAGTGCCGGAGATATTCCTCTAGCATGCCATTGAATCGCTCCGTCTGGCCATCAGATTGCGGATGAAAACTTGAGTTGTGACTCAATTTCGACCCGAGGCACTTAAAGAGTTGGGTCCAAAAATTGCTAGTGAAGCGTGAATCGCGATCACTAACAATGTCTTTAGGTAAGCCCCAATATTTGACGACATGAGAGAAGAATAGTCGAGCTGTATCTTCTGCTGATATATATTGTGGGGTTGCTATAAAGGTAGCATACTTGGAAAACCGATCCACCACAACCAAGATAGTTGTGAGATCTCCGACCTTGGGCAATCCGGTGATGAAATCCAGGGAAACGCTTTCCCAAGGTCTTTTTGGTACAGCTAGTGGTTCCAAGAGCCCTGCCTGCGTCAAGCGGTCTGACTTATCTTTCTGGCATACTAGACAAGTCTTCACATATTGAGCGACGTCATCGACCATTTGAGGCCAATAATATGCACGGCGAAGTAATGTCATGGTGCGTTCCTCGCCGGGATGACCGGCCCACAAAGTATCATGGCATTCTGCAAGAAGAGTCCGTCGCAGATCTCCTCCTTTAGGGACATAAAGTCGGTTCCCTTTCACCTTCAGGAACCCATCTTCGGTGTAGAACTGGCGAGTCTTGCCCTGTCCTACCAAATCAACCAAATACTGTGCAGCAGGATCCTTGATGAGTAGATCCTGTATCTGGTCTTTGATGGTGGTGGTTACTTCGCTTCCCTTTAGGGCGGCGAGTACACATATCGATGCTAGATCGGATCTCCGACTGAGTGCATCAGCAACATGATTGGTCTTTCCACTTCGGTACTCCAGGTTGAAGTGAAATTCTGCTAGGAGTTCCTGCCACCTAGCCTGTCGTCCATTCAACTTTGGCTGGGTCATGAAATGGCTAACGGCTGTGTTGTCTATCTTGACCACGAATGGGGTTCCCAGTAGATAATGCCTCCAAAGGCGTAAGCAATGAACGACAGCCAATAACTCTTTCTCATGGGCGGCATAGCGCCGCTCTACATCCTTCAGTTTCCGACTCTCGTACGCTACGGGATGCCCTTCTTGTAGCAATACTCCACCAAGTGCATAGTCGGAGGCATCCGTTTCCACTTCGAATGGCTTGGCCAAGTCAGGGAGGGCCAAGACTGGGCTACTAGACATAGCCATCTTCAATGCGTCGAAGGCCTCTGCCCTCTTGGGGCCCCAATCCCACGGGGTGGCCTTCTTGAGAAGTTCTGTCAGCGGCACTGCAATGAGAGAGTAACCTTTCACAAACCGCCGATAGAAATTGCATAGGCCAAGGAACGACCTCAAGGCATGTATATCCTTAGGAGGCGGCCATTCTGTAATGGCATGAATCTTCTGCTGGTCCATCTTGATCCTTCCTTCCTCGATGACATGTCCGAGGAAGTCAATTTGTTTCTGAGCAAAGGAGCACTTGGATAGCTTCGCATATAATTCGTGCTCCCGCAATCGGGCTAGGACCTTCCGCAAATGTTCCAGATGTTCTTCTAGTGTCTGGCTATATACCACAATGTCATCCAAATAAACCACGACAAATTCATCAATGTATTCCCGAAAGACTTGGTTCATCAGGGTGCAAAATGTGGCTGGCGCGTTAGTCAAGCCAAAGGGCATCACCAGGAAGTCGTACGACCCATATCTTGTCACACAGGTCGTCTTGTGCTCATCGCCATCTGCAATCCGAACTTGCCAATAACTTGTCCTCAGGTCTATCTTGGTGAATACCGTCGCACCACCCAGTCTATCAAACAAGTCTGCCATTAGCGGAATAGGGTACTTGTTTTTCACGGTGATTTTGTTTAGAGCCCGGTAATCCACGCAGAGTCGTAGACTACCATCATGTTTCTTTTGGAATAGCACAGGGGACCCGTATGGGGACTTGGAGGGTACAATGATCCCTGTGTCTAGCATTTCCGTCAATTGTCTCCGAAGCTCGGTGAGTTCGGGTTGTGACATTCTGTATGGCGCCCGGGCAGGTGGCTTCGCACCCGGCACCAACTCAATCTCATGGTCCACAGTTCGCCTAGGCGGAAGGCGCTTTGGCATGTCTTGTGGCATGATGTCTTCAAATTCCAGAAGCAACTCCTTCACGGGTGCAGGAATGGGACCCGAGGAGCGTTCTATATCTTCCATGCAGAGGGTAGCCAGGAACGTGGGTTCATGTCTCTTTACCCCCTTCTTCAACTGCAAGGCCGAGATGTTCTCGGCTGCCATCTTCATGGGAATGCACGGAATAATGCAGGGCTTGGCCCCATTTGCTCCCATCATCAGCAGCATGTCCGCATATGGTGCGGGCATGGTGTTGGTCTGTCTCAGGAATTCCAACCCCACTATTAGCTCAAAGTCATCTATGATCACTACGCGCAGGTTGAACTTTCCTTCATAAGGGCCAAGCTTTACTGGTACTTCTTTGGCTATTCCACCCACTGGTTGAGGTGGTGAGTTGATAGCCTTTACACGACCTTTGCCCTTTCCTACAACTAGTCCAAGACGCTCCACCTGAGTAGAGGCTAAGTAGTTGTGAGTGGCACCCGTGTCTATCATTGCTCGAATGGGCTTACCATTTACCTTCATGTCAACGAACATTAAGGTCCTCTCTTGATGAGGAGGAGTCCTCAAATTCGCCTTCTTATTTCCTTTCCTGGCAATTGGACAGGGGTCCTTCTTCTTGCGGATACGGCACTGGTTCCCGCTAAGGGCTCAGAAATGGAGCCAACAATTGCATTGAATGCACCTACTGGCTCAGTCTGATCCGCATCATCGTCGTCGTCATCCGTCCCATCCTCAAAAGATTGATGGGCGTTCATCTGTGCCTGTGGACATTCATTATTCCAATGTGGTCCGCCGCAATGACGACATCCTGAGGGGGGCTTCCTCCCCCGATCATTGTTGTTAGATGCAGCACTAGTACTGCCGGAAGAGGGAGCCTTGTGTTTGGGTGCACTCCGATCTCCTCCACTTCTGCTAGGGCCACCAGTGTTTGGTTGGCCCCTTTGTATCCTCCCCGGACATGCTGTTGAGGCCTATCCTTCCGGGCTTCCACTTGGTAATCCCCAAGGCACTCTGCGGCTTGGATTGCCTTAGGCAAAGTGTCTACCATTTGTCTCTGCAACTCCATCCGTGCATAAGGTTTCAACCCTTCCAGGAAGGTGAAGAGTTTGTCTTTGTCCCCCATGTCACGGATGTTCAGCATGAGCGCGGAGAATTCCCGCACGTAATCTCGCACTGACTTGGTCTGGCGAAGCTCCCGCAACTTTCTCCTGGCATTGTACTCAACATTTTCGGGGAAGAACTGTAGGCGTATGGCTGCCTTCAGTTCCGCCCATGTCTCGAGGGCATCTTCGCCAGCCTTGATGGCTTCATACTTTACCCGCCACCAGAGTTTGGCATCACCCTGAAGATACATGGCAGCAGTTGCTACCTTCTTAGCTTCTTCTAGGCCTCCCACGGCATCGAAGTATTGCTCAATGTCGAAAATGAAATTTTCCACTTCTTTGGCATTTCGAGCTCCACTGTATGGCTTTGGCTCAGGAATCTTTAGCTTTTGTGCCATAGGGGCGAGGTTCACACCACCCCCAAACTGGTTTCCGCCTCCTCGAAGTAGGCCTTGTAAAGCAGCATTGACAACATTGAGCTGGCCTGTCAAGTTGTCTATGGTTTGTTGCATGGCAGTCACCCTGTCTGCCTCTTGTTCCCTGTTGTCTAAATCCTCGGCACGCTCCTGCTGGAGGACCTCAAATTTACCAAAAATTTCAGCTGCCTCTGTGGCTGCTGTTTGTCGGTCCCCTTCAGAGTCGCGACTGATGTTTTCTATGTCAACTTCGGCCTGGATGAATCTGCGGTCCAGGTCGTCCAACCTTTGCACTAGGCTGGTCTTTAGATCGGCCACTGTTTCCACGATGGGCCGCAATGAGTCAACTGTTCCCTCAAGGGTCGCGATGTGATCCCCGTAATTCACCATGGTCAGAAATGGTGGTAATTGTAACGTAATCCCTCGTCCGATGTCGAGCCTAGGCTCTGATACCAACTGTTATGCGGCGCCTTCCTGAAGTTCCTTGGAAGGGCGACGTAAGGCTAAGCAACCGATGTCAGTACGGTTGCCGTCCGCCAACTGAGGTCCCCTCCGTACGCTAGACTAGATTGTCAGTGCCGTACGGGAAAACCAATGTCGTGAGCAATTGAAAGAGAGCAGAAAAGAGAATTGAGAATGAAAGAAAGCTTGATTGCATTGAATGAAAGCTATTACAGAAAACAAGACGGTGTCGGGGGGGAGAGACACCAGTACAGAGAATTGTTTGCTTGCTTGAAAGTTTTGATTGCTTGGTCCCCCTTAATAATGCTTAAAAAAAATAAACCAAAGTTACATGACTAGACCTATGAAAGCTGGAAAATCACACTTAAAGAAAATGCAGCAAAACTACTCTATATTTACAATGAAAAGGACTTAGTCTTCTACAAAGCAGCAACAAGTCCATTGGCAGCAACTTTGTCTTTAGCATCAGGGTCTGCGCGCGCGGCATTGTCTGCGCGCGCGGCGCTGTTGGCTTCTGCCTGTGGCTGGGCACTGGCGATGGCTATCGGTGGGGCGACAGAGGCACATGCGCGCTTGTCACTTGGAGCTGCCGAGACCACGGGGCCGACCGTGGCGACGGGCGTTGGGAGGCTGGCCAGGACGCCACGGGGCGCGTCCAAGGGTCATGGGGCATGGTTGGAAAGCCGCCCATGACATCATGATTTTACATTAAGTAGTCCTATTCTTATACTTCAAATAAGAATTGAATTACTGAATAAGGAAGAAAAAAATTGATTCAGTTTTCGTTTTCACGGATATCAGAAGAAATACTTTGAGATACAGAAAAGAAGAGTAAGAAGCTAAATATGATAAAAATGTGCAATTAAAAAGAACTAATCAAGCTTCTTCACAAGTAAAGAAATGAAATACTTAATGATTAGTTCCCAAAAGATTTAAAAAGTGGGGGATTTCTCGGAAGGAGGATTTTGGGGGCGAAGAATTCATCCCAAAAATGGTGGATTGTATTACGAAGTTTGTTGGGTTTTTAAGCTTAAATGTAACTTAAAATTATTGGGGTTTTAAGCTTAAATATAGCTTAAAAGATGGTGAATGAGAAATGGAGAGAAATTGAAAATATTTGAGTTTCCCTCCTTGACAAAGGGACATTGTCCCATATTGAAAGAGGAAAAGGTTTTGATGGGTATATATACAATTGCACTTCTTCTAACTCTTAAAGAGTTAAGAAGAAGGCAAGCCTCGTGCCGTCATCGTCGTCGCTCGGCTTCGGATTCGGTTGATAAATTTTTTGGACCAAATTTATTTGTTAATAGTAAATATTAAATATCCGATTTTTTGTAAACGGAATATTAATATTAAATCCAACGGAATAGTATATGCCCTTCGCTTTTTGTAAAAGACATTTACAATATGGCCGAAACAGTTTGCACCTCTTCGGATTTGAAAAACAGTTTGCACCTCTTCAGATTTGAAGAAACTGTTTGCACCTCTTCGGATTTGAAGAGTTGCACCTCTTAAGTTTTGAAGAGTTACACCTCTTCAGTTTGAGCTCAACATTGGCTATAAATATCAGTCCATTCTCTCAGATTTTCCATACGAATTTCTGACGTCTCCTCCTTTCTTCTGCATTGTTTTAACTACAAACAAAGCATAAGTAAGTGTGATTTGCTACCGATCTTTGTGTTCACTAAAACATTGGTGTTTGAAGTATCGCTACATCAGTGTGTAATTCGTTCTATCCTGGGAGAAAATAATCCACAACCTTGGGTACTAGGAGGGGATTAAATTCCTTAAGGAAACACTGTGAATTCAGTGGGCTCGGATTAAATTCTGTTTCTTTTACATTTCTGTTTATATGTTATTTTATCTTCTCCAGAATTATTTTACAAATATAATTTTAATAACAAGCTTAAGGAATTTAATATTTTTTGTATTTGTATTATATTCACTGCTTCTGGAGACTAAAACCTGTATGGTTTTCTACTCCAATGGAGATTAAAATCTACGTGATTTTAATGTTATTTTGTGTCATTATTTTACAGAAATGACGAATGACAACGGGAACCAGACTGTTCCTATGGTGTGACTGCCAATACATCGACAAGCCGAACAACACCGGCATTGGCACCGACAGAAAAACCCGAAAAAAAATTCGGGATCGATTTCAAGCGCTGGCAGCAGAAGATGTTCTTCTACTTGACGACTTTAAGTCTGCAGAAGTTCATTAAGGAAGATGTTCCTGTTCTGCCCGACGAAACTCCAGAAAATGAACGCTTTCTCGTCACTGAGTCGTGCAAGCATTCTGATTTTTTATGCAAGAATTATATTGATCTGTATAACGTCTATAGTAATATGGAGACGTCAAAACAACTATGGATAGTGCTTGAAAGGAAATACAAAACGGAAGATGTTGGGTTAAAGAAATTCGTTGCCGCTAAATTTTTGGACTATAAAATGGTAGATAGAAAGTATGTTATTACCCAAGTCCAAGAATTACAAGTGATTATTCACGATCTCCTTGCTGAATGTATAAGTCAAATTAATACTAATGTTGAAAGTATTAATTATATTATTTCAACTAACAAAATTTTCATTGAAGGTCTTGTCATCAATAAAGCGTTCCAAGTTGCAACAATGATTGAGAAGTTGCCTCCTTTGTGGAAGGACTTCAAAAACTACTTGAAACACAAACGAAAGGAGATGTCCCTTGAAGATCTCATTGTTTGTTGAGAATCGAAGAGGATAACAAAACTGCTGAAAAGAAAGGCCGTGGAAACTCAACAATAATGGGAGCAAACATTGTTGAAGATAGAAAGAGGAAGAAGGCTTATGGACCGAAAAGTAACCCAAGCAAGAAGCGGTTCAACGAAAATTGCTACAACTGTAGAAAAGCTTGACACAAATCTGCAGATTGTCGTGCTCCAAAGAAATACAAGAAGAAGGGCCAAGCAAACATGGTTGAAAAGCACGAAGATATCGATGACTTGTGTGTTATGCTTTCTGAATGCAACCTGGTGGGAAATCCTAAGGAGTGGTGGATTGATTTTGGAGCCACTCGCCATGTTTGTGCTGTTAGAGAAGCGTTTGCTACATATGTTCTTGTTGGACCCGAAGAGACGCTTTCTGTGGGAAATTCTGCAACAGCCAAAATTGAAGGATCTGGAAAGATATTTATGAAAATGACTTTTGGTAAGGTGGTGACCTTGAACAACGTCCTTCATGTTTCCGAGATTAGAAAGAACTTAGTCTCTATTGGACTTCTTGTTAAGAATGGGTTTAAGTGTGTTTTTGTATCCGATAAGGTTGTAATAAGTAAGAATGAAATGTTTGTAGGAAAAGATTACCTCAATGAGGGCCTTTTCAAGCTGAATGTAATGGTTATTGAGAATAATAATAAAATTTCAGCTTCTTCTTACTTACTTGAGTCAAATGAATTATGGCATATACGTTTGGGTCATATCAATTACAAAACCTTGCGGAAAATGAACAAGTATGTAGATAGCAAGTATGTTATTACCCAAGTCCAAGAATTGCAAGTGATTATTCACGATCTCCTTGCTGAATGTATAAGTCAAATTAATACTAATGTTGAAAGTATTAATTATATTGTTTCAATTAATTATATTGTTTCAAATTAATACGATCTCCTTGAAGATCTCATTGTTTGGTTGAGAATCGAAGAGGACAACAAAACTGCTGAAAAGAAAGGCCGTAGAAACTCAACAATAATGGGAGCAAAGATTGTTGAAGATAGAAAGAGGAAGAAGGCTTATGGACCGAAAAGCAACCCAAGCAAGAAGCGGTTCAACGAAAATTGCTACAACTGTAGAAAAGATGGACACAGATCTGTAGATTGTCGTGCTCCAAAGAAAGACAAGAAGAAGGGTCAAGCAAACATGGTTGAAAAGCACGAAGATATCGATGACTTGTGTGCTATGCTTTCTGAATGCAACCTGGTGGGAAATCCTAAGGAGTGGTGGATTGATTCTGGAGCCACTCGCCATGTTTGTGCTGTTAGAGAAGCGTTTGCTACATATGTTCTTGTTGGACCCGAAGAGACGCTTTCTATGGGAAATTCTGCAACGGCCAAAATTGAAGGAACTAGAAAGATATTTATGAAAATGGTAGATAGCAAGTATGTTATTACCCAAGTCCAAGAATTGCAAGTGATTATTCACGATCTCCTTGCTGAATGTATAAGTCAAATTAATACTAATGTTGAAAGTATTAATTATATTGTTTCAATTAATTATATTGTTTCAAATTAATACGATCTCCTTGAAGATCTCATTGTTTGGTTGAGAATCGAAGAGGACAACAAAACTGATGAAAAGAAAGGCCGTAGAAACTCAACAATAATGGGAGCAAACATTGTTGAAGATAGAAAGAGGAAGAAGGCTTATGGACCGAAAAGCAACCCAAGCAAGAAGCGGTTCAACGAAAATTGCTACAACTGTAGAAAAGCTGGACACAGATCTGCAGATTGTCGTGCTCCAAAGAAAGACAAGAAGAAAGGTCAAGCAAACATGGTTGAAAAGCACGAAGATATCGATGACTTGTGTGATATGCTTTCTTAATGCAACCTGGTGGGAAATCCTAAGGAGTGGTGGATTGATTCTGGAGCCACTCGCCATGTTTGTGCTGTTAGAGAAGCGTTTGCTACATATGTTCTTGTTGGACCCGAAGAGACGCTTTCTAAGGGAAATTCTGCAACGGCCAAAATTGAAGGAACTAGAAAGATATTTATGAAAATGGTAGATAGCAAGTATGTTATTACCCAAGTCCAAGAATTGCAAGTGATTATTCACGATCTCCTTGCTGAATATATAAGTCAAATTAATACTAATGTTGAAAGTATTAATTATATTGTTTCAATTAATTATATTGTTTCAAATTAATACGATCTCCTTGAAGATCTCATTGTTTGGTTGAGAATCGAAGAGGATAACAAAACTGCTGAAAAGAAAGGCCGTAGAAACTCAACAATACTGGGAGCAAACATTGTTGAAGATAGAAAGAGGAAGAAGGCTTATGGACCGAAAAGCAACCCAAGCAAGAAGCGGTTCAACAAAACTTGCTACAACTGTAGAAAAGCTGGACACAGATCTGCAGATTGTCGTGCTCCAAAGAAAGACAAGAAGAAGGGTCAAGCAAACATGGTTGAAAAGCACGAAGATATCGATGACTTGTGTGCTATGCTTTCTGAATGCAACCTGGTGTGAAATCCTAAGGAGTGGTGGATTGATTCTGGAGCCACTCGCCATGGTTGTGCTGTTAGAGAAGCGTTTGCTACATATGTTCTTGTTGGACCCGAAGAGACGCTTTCTAAGGGAAATTCTGCAACGGCCAAAATTGAAGGAACTAGAAAGATATTTATGAAAATGGTAGATAGCAAGTATGTTATTACCCAAGTCCAAGAATTGCAAGTGATTATTCACGATCTCCTTGCTGAATATATAAGTCAAATTAATACTAATGTTGAAAGTATTAATTATATTGTTTCAATTAATTATATTGTTTCAAATTAATACGATCTCCTTGAAGATCTCATTGTTTGGTTGAGAATCGAAGAGGACAACAAAACTGCTGAAAAGAAAGGCCGTAGAAACTCAACAATAATGGGAGCAAACATTGTTGAAGATAGAAAGAGGAAGAAGGCTTATGGACCGAAAAGCAACCCAAGCAAGAAGCGGTTCAACGAAAATTGCTACAACTGTAGAAAAGCTGGACACAGATCTGCAGATTGTCGTGCTCCAAAGAAAGACAAGAAGAAGGGTCAAGCAAACATGGTTGAAAAGCACGAAGATATAGATGACTTGTGTGATATGCTTTCTGAATGCAACCTGGTGGGAAATCCTAAGGAGTGGTGGATTGATTCTGGAGCCACTCGCCATGTTTGTGCTGTTAGAGAAACGTTTGCTACATATGTTCTTGTTGGACCCGAAGAGACGCTTTCTAAGGGAAATTCTGCAACGGCCAAAATTGAAGGAACTAGAAAGATATTTATGAAAATGGTAGATAGCAAGTATGTTATTACCCAAGTCCAAGAATTGCAAGTGATTATTCACGATCTCCTTGCTGAATGTATAAGTCAAATTAATACTAATGTTGAAAGTATTAATTATATTGTTTCAATTAATTATATTGTTTCAAATTAATACGATCTCCTTGAAGATCTCATTGTTTGGTTGAGAATCGAAGAGGACAACAAAACTGCTGAAAAGAAAGGCCGTAGAAACTCAACAATACTGGGAGCAAACATTGTTGAAGATAGAAAGAGGAAGAAGGCTTATGGACCGAAAAGCAACCCAAGCAAGAAGCGGTTCAACGAAAATTGCTACAACTGTAGAAAAGCTGGACACAGATCTGCAGATTGTCGTGCTCCAAAGAAAGACAAGAAGAAGGGTCAAGCAAACATGGTTGAAAAGCACGAAGATATCGATGACTTGTGTGCTATGCTTTCTGAATGCAACCTGGTGGGAAATCCTAAGGAGTGGTGGATTGATTCTGGAGCCACTCGCCATGTTTGTGCTGTTAGAGAAGCGTTTGCTACATATGTTCTTGTTGGACCCGAAGAGACGCTTTCTAAGGGAAATTCTGCAACGGCCAAAATTGAAGGAACTAGAAAGATATTTATGAAAATGGTAGATAACAAGTATGTTATTACCCAAGTCCAAGAATTGCAAGTGATTATTCACGATCTCCTTGCTGAATGTATAAGTCAAATTAATACTAATGTTGAAAGTATTAATTATATTGTTTCAAATTAATACGATCTCCTTGAAGATCTCATTGTTTGGTTGAGAATCGAAGAGGACAACAAAACTGCTGAAAAGAAAGGCCGTAGAAACTCAACAATACTGGGAGCAAACATTGTTGAAGATAGAAAGAGGAAGAAGGCTTATGGACCGAAAAGCAACCCAAGCAAGAAGCGGTTCAACGAAAATTGCTACAACTGTAGAAAAGCTGGACACAGATCTGCAGATTGTCGTGCTCCAAAGAAAGACAAGAAGAAAGGTCAAGCAAACATGGTTGAAAAGCACGAAGATATCGATGACTTGTGTGCTATGCTTTCTGAATGCAACCTGGTGGGAAATCCTAAGGAGTGGTGGATTGATTCTGGAGCCACTCGCCATGTTTGTGCTGTTAGAGAAGCGTTTGCTACATATGTTCTTGTTGGACCCGAAGAGACGCTTTCTAAGGGAAATTCTATAACGGCCAAAATTGAAGGAACTAGAAAGATATTTATGAAAATGGTAGATAGCAAGTATGTTATTACCCAAGTCCAAGAATTGCAAGTGATTATTCAATATCTCCTTGCTGAATATATAAGTCAAATTAATACTAATGTTGAAAGTATTAATTATATTGTTTCAAATTAATACGATCTCCTTAAGATCTCATTGTTTGGTTGAGAATCGAAGAGGACAACAAAACTGCTGAAAAGAAAGGCCGTAGAAACTCAACAATAATGGGAGCAAAACATTGTTGAAGATAGAAAGAGGAGGAAGGCTTATGGACCGAAAAGCAACCCAATCAAGAAGCGGTTCAACGAAAATTGCTATAACTGTAGAAAAGCTGGACACATATCTGCAGATTGTCGTGCTCCAAAGAAAGACAAGAAGAAGGGTCAAGCAAACATGGTTGAAAAGCACGAAGATATCGATGACTTGTGTGCTATGCTTTCTGAATGCAACCTGGTGGGAAATCCTAAGGAGTGGTGGATTGATTCTGGAGCCACTCGCCATGTTTGTGCTGTTAGAGAAGCGTTTGCTACATATGTTCTTGTTGGACCCGAAGAGACGCTTTCTGTGGGAAATTCTGCAACAGCCAAAATTGAAGGAACTAGAAAGATATTTATGAAAATGGTAGATAGCAAGTATGTTATTACCCAAGTCCAAGAATTGCAAGTGATTATTCACGATCTCCTTGCTGAATATATAAGTCAAATTAATACTAATGTTGAAAGTATTAATTATATTGTTTCAATTAATTATATTGTTTCAAATTAATACGATCTCCTTGAAGATCTCATTGTTTGGTTGAGAATCGAAGAGGACAACAAAACTGCTGAAAAGAAAGGCCGTAGAAACTCAACAATAATGGGAGCAAACATTGTTGAAGATAGAAAGAGGAAGAAGGCTTATGGACCGAAAAGCAACCCAAGCAAGAAGCGGTTCAACGAAAATTGCTACAACTGTAGAAAAGCTGGAAACAGATCTGCAGATTGTCGTGCTCCAAAGAAAGACAAGAAGAAGGGTCAAGCAAACATGGTTGAAAAGCACGAAGATATCGATGACTTGTGTGCTATGCTTTCTGAATGCAACCTGGTGGGAAATTCTAAGGAGTGGTGGATTGATTCTGGAGCCACTCACCATGTTTGTGCTGTTAGAGAAGCGTTTGCTACATATGTTCTTGTTGGACCCGAAGAGACGCTTTCTATGGGAAATTCTGCAACGGCCAAAATTGAAGGAACTAGAAAGATATTTATGAAAATGACTTATGGTAAGGTGGTGACCTTGAACAACGTCCTTCATGTTCCCGAGATTAGAACAAACTTAGTCTCTGCTGGACTTCTTGTTAAGAATAGGTTTAAGTGTGTTTTTGTATCCGTTAAGGTTGTAATAAGTAAGAATGAAATGTTTGTAGAAAAAAATTACCTCACCGAGGGCCTTTTCAACCTCAATGTAATGGTTATTGAGAATAATAATAAAATTTCAGCTTATCCTTACTTACTTGAGTCAAATGAATTGTGGCATATACGTTTGGGTCATATCAATTACAAAACCTTGCCGAAACAGTTTGCACCTCTTCGGATTTGAAGAACAGTTTGCACCTCTTCAGATTTGAAGAAACAGTTTGCACCTCTTCGGATTTGAAGAGTTGTACCTCTTAAGTTTTGAAGAGTTGCACCTCTTTAGTTTGAGCTCAACATTGGCTATAAATACCAGTTCATTCTCTCAGATTTTCCATACGAATTTCTAACTTCTCCTCCTTTATTCTGCATTGTTTTAACTACAAACAAAATATCACTAAGTATGATTTGCTACCGATCTTTGTGTTCGCTGAAACATTGGTGTTTGAAGTATCGCTACATCAATGTGTATTTCGTTCTATCATGGGAAGAAATAATCCACAACCTTGGGTACTGGGAGGAGATTAAATTTTTTAAGAAAACACTGTGAATTCAATGGGCTCGGATTAAATTATGTTTCTTTTACATTTCTATTTATGTGTTATTTTATCTTCTCTAGAATTATTTTACAAGTAACAGTTTTAATAACAGAGTTTATGTTCATTAGAGGTCAAATCGAAGGTAGGAGGATTCTTCAATTTGTGTGGACATGTAGCAATTGACGAGAACTTTCCCTTTTTTATTTTTACTTTGATTAAGCAAGTAAGCTGGCAATGGCAATTACTACAAGCAACCTATTTTATACCCTTTACGTCATACTTCCTCTTTCTATTTTCAATACTGGATTTTGACATATTTTTTTCATGGTTTCTCGAATGTTAGTATTAAAATGTTGACACAATAATTTTAGGTAGGCACTGGTAAGTTAACGCATGGTTATCAGCATTCATTAAACATTCATTTGGTATGCATATATATCTGCTGGCTTAAAAATTAAGTCATGTTCTTGGTGTGGGGAAGTTATTTGAGGATCAAATTAGGATGTCACTTTCAGTAATCTGCATTATGGTTACACCAAATAGTACTCATCAAATCAAACTTCTCGCTTTTTCTGATGCACATTGGGCCAGGGAGGTCATATTCTCCAATTTTAGGAGAATAAATATTGCATTGCCTGATTAATCATCTTATATTAATAAATTTAAGATATGGAGCTGACGACCGGAATATGATTAATATCCTAGTGGTGAAACAATTGAAGTGTGCAAAAATTAATCCAAACGCTATTCTTATAAAAAAGAGTACATATAGTTAAATACTTGGTGAAATTCAAAAATAACCAGATTTACAAGCGGTAATTGAAAAATGGCCACATTTTCAAAAGTAATTGAAATTTAGTCACTTTTCATGTAAAGATAAAACTGAACGAAAACATTATTCAAAATCGGAAAAATATTCCAGCATAATATACTGGAGTTCGAATTTTTTACATGTGAACTTCCAGCATAATATACTGGAGCTCCAGCATAATATACTTCAGTTTCAATATAATATACTGGAGTTCCAACATAATATACTGGAGCTCCAGTATAATATGTTGGAAGTTCATACACATGTGCACCAATCTCCAGTATATTATGTTGGAACCTTCCGTGTTGCAGCAAAATAGTGGCTATTTTTTAATAACTTTGCAAACGCTGATTATTTTTCAATTATCAGTCTAAAAACTGGCTAGTCCGTGCTATTTTCACTTATTCTACTGAAGGCTTGGTGGTGCAATGGACGGGCGAGCCCGAGCCTTCCGACTTAAAATAAAATGTTAGATCCGTCATCTCTTGAGTTAACTTAATTAAAAAAACTGTGGTAAATGATTAACACAATGAAACTGCGAATGTAAGAAAGAAATCAGTTAGAGGCTGCCGCATAAGGCTATTCTATAGCTGACAATAATAATTGATAAACTAAAATAAACTCAACGCCATACATAGCTCGTGATTAATGCCTCATATTATGTTAAGTACCATACAAATTTAAAGTCAAGATGAATGCCAAGACCACTTTAGCAGACAAAAAGAGGGACAACGTAATCGGATAGTTAGAGATAAGAATGTTTGATTATGTCCAAAATTGTGTACCATCCGTTGCTGCTAAGGAATAATCTAATATCTATTTTAAATATGCAAGTATCAGACTCAAAGATTTGTCAACTATAGACTAAATTTTCAAACAATATAAATTTATGCTTTGACGGTGCATAGATTTTTCACGTCCGTTTACTTGTAACAAGAAATAGTTTTTCATAACAAATATAATATGCAACATAGAAAATAAATTAAGATACTATTGTTGAAATTTAAGCACATACACAGAGCCAACGCAACGGAAATTATACAAGGAACATACCTTCAGCCATTATTGTTCAAACGTTGTAGGGAATACCTTTAGCAGAAACCTAGAGAGCCTTCTAGCATGTGTCTATCGTTGGATGCCAGACTGATGGAGTCACAAACGTATTTATAGGTAGGCTAAGAACTCTTAGGCAAATACTTTAGCCCTAATGATTTCTCCTTAAATTATAATTACCGTAGGGACTACTAATATATAGTAATTTCTTTCCATCAAAGAAACTATCATATATGTATAATTATAGAATATTATTTGATATATTATTTCCTTTGGGAGATAAGGTCAATAATTTATTATCTTATATGTGGGCCATACTAGAAGTCTCTAAAAGAGACGGAAAATTTCTAACAACTATATTTAGTGATAATGAAAAACTCTTTACTTTGTTATTGTCTATAATTTAAATTCAATTTTCACATTGACGCAGGTTGATATTAAAGCTGGTTTGACGTTAGCAGTATCTTTTTTTTTTTTACTCTACGTTAGCAGGTTTGGCATATAAGTATTGCGAAAATTTCAAATGTTCCGCGTAATATATTACCTTAATTATGGTTTCACGCGATGCGCAAGAAAGAAAATAAATTCTAATAGTTGACTGATAAAATAAAAATACCTGATCTTCAAAATTAATTTGGATAGTTTCAGTTATCTCGACTGCAAATTTCTAGATACTTTTGCAGGAGCTTCTTAGGGTTTTATGTAATTTGTGTATTGAGAGTGAACAAGTTATTTAGAAAGACAATTTGAATATAAATTCAATATAATTAAAAATGCAACTTTTATACCTGTAGTCAACAACGTTAGCACTTCATTTATTTTAACTTTCTCTTAGACAATGCTAAATAGAAAATGAGACTATCAAAATGTATACGGTTATAAAACAATAAAAGAAGAAAAAGAGTATTACAGAGAAAAGTAGAGAGAAATTTTTTATTGATATGGGATGAATTACAATGGAATAGAACCCTCTATTTAGAGGGAAAGAGTGACTTAGCCACCAAGTAACAAATCCTAAAATCTCTCTAAAATATAGACATTCACCTTAAATACAATTCTATTTATAACACTCCCCCTTGAATATCCATTCAATAGATAATGTGCCTCGTTAAAATCTTAACTAAAATAAAACCCAGTGGAAAAAAATTCTATTGAAAGAAAAAGAGTACACATATCTAACAATACACCTTTTGGTTGCCTCGTTAAAAACCTTGCAAGCAAAACCCAGTGGAACAAAACCTTGTAAGGAAAAAAGAGTACAACGCGTATTAACTCCCCCTGATGAGAGCATCAATTCACATCTTTAAGCCTTTACATCCCAATCTTGTGCACCATCTTTAAAAGATCATTGGTAGATATTTGATAAATAAATCAGCCATATTAACTTGAATGAATATATTGCACCTTGAAATTATCTGTGATGACCAAATATGTCATCTTTAATTTTAAATATTTATTTCTGTGTTCTGAGACCTCAAAAAGCACTATTCAGCATTCCTCGACTTGCATGCACAGTCCATAAATTTTTCCAAAAAGTTTTGATATGAAAAATTGATTAAAATATGAAATAGAGCTTTAAAACTCAACTGAGTTGACTTCGGTCAACGTTTTGAGCCAACGGACCCGGATCAGTGTTTTGACAGTTTCGGTAGGTTCATATCGTGATTTGGAACTTGGACGTATGCCAGGAATCGAATTCGAATGTCCCTAACTCAAATTATCGGCATTTAACGGAAACTAAAAATTTAAAGGTTTAAGAAATTAAATTGTCTATTTTCTCCCTGATTTCCACAATTAATTACTACTCATCATTACTTGTTCCTAAATAATTTATAAATATTGTGTGCATTGTTGCCTAATAATTTCTTACTGAGTGTGGTATTTATTGGAGTATTTTTATTATATTTAAGAGTTGTTAAATTATATGGTTGGAGCGGGTTGCACGCCGCAACGGAAATGAAAAGCAATATATTGGGGGATCGGGTTGCACGTCACAACATATTATATTTTAACTTTATATTGTTGGAGCGGGTTGCACGTCGCAACGGAAATTTATTGAAGAATTATATTGTTGGAGCGGGTTGCACGCCGCAACGAAAATTGATTGAAATAATAATTTGTTATAATTGCCGAGTGGCTTCAACTGTTGAAATGAGTTACCTGTTTTATTTCTATTAAGGTTGTTATTACTATTATTACGTACAGGTTAATGTAAGTGACCTGCCTTAGCCTCGTTACTATTTCGTCGAGCTTAAGCTCAGCACTTACAAAGTACATAGGGTCGGTTATACTCATGCTATACTCTGCACTTCTTGTGCAGATTTCGGAGTAGGTCCCAGTGGTGTACTGTAGATTTGCTCTGATTTAGCTACCAGTGGAGACTTGAGGTATAGCTGCACGTCGTTCGCAACTCTGAAGTCCCCTTCTACTTTATGTTAGATGTGTACTTTCTTTCAAACAACTTATTTTATTCAAACCCTTGTTTGTATTATTTTAGAATCTCGTGCACATGTGACACCAATTCTGGGATGGTATTCAGACATCGCTAGTATTATGAATTATTCACTTTATTTCAGACTTTATTTCTGTATTTGTTCCTTTGTTATTAATTAATTTTATTTTTTTTCTTCTAAAATGGATATTATTATTCTAACATTGGCTTGCCTAGCAAGTGAAATGTTAGGCGCCATCATGGTCCCGGAGGTGGAAATTTCGAGTCGTGACATCATCATTCTTGATAGATATGTAATGTCTTGATATAATGTCGTTCAATGACCTTTTCAATATCTCTGTAGGGGAAAAAATCTCTCTATCACATTATCATGCTTATAGTTATAGCAAGATACAAATGCGCATAAATTGCACTTATGATGTAGTACTTCATGACCAAGAACTTTATATGCTTTAAGCAATTTAAATACTTCAGGGATTGTCATAAGTTAAGTCATATAAACCATATAAATGGACTTTAGATTTACATCAAATTTTCATGTCATGCTAGACATATAAGATAGATAAGGTGATTGCACACACAATTGACTTTATACTTTCAAGTGTTTGAATTGCATGTCAAAAACTACATGTCTTCCATATGAAATTATTTCTCCAACTTAAGATCCTCATATATATATATTTAGCATTATCATAGATTTAGTCGATGAACATTTTATATCGGTTCCAACCTCCATTTTTCATAAAAAACATAATGATCTCTTCATTCATATTTTCAAGTACCTGAACCTCTCCTGAGATTGTATGAAGTATTATGTCATATGATCTTCTAGATCACTTGCCTCTTTAGTATGGTCATTTTGATCATTTACTCATCTTCTTTATTAAGAAATTTATTTGAAACCGATTTGTCTATACGCTTTAAACATACCATAGAATTTGTCCTTCTAGGACTTATTCTAATATGAACATTTTTAGTGAGAATATTGTTACTTTCTTTAGGTCAGCAAATACGTCTTGCATGCTTTGCAATATATTGCGGATGAATTATCTTTTTATGAATTTCAAGTTCATACTATCTTATTCGAGGATCTAGATGTACAAATGATAATCCATTCCATGTAATTTTTTCTCAATTGTTTATCCTGTCTCCCTCTCATGCTAGAAAAACTAACTTGCTTCATCAATTTTGTGCATTGTGGTGTTAATCTAAATACACTGCACATCAATAATAATAAGATAGAATTATTTGGTTCATGACCCTGAACCATTTGTGAGGGGAGAATATAATATACTTTCGTATATAACCTATATCAAACTGATATAGATAACTTTATTATCATAAGCAACATTTTAGTTATTAAGTGGAGGCACTCAATAAATTATTTTGCTAAATCAACTGTGATGTAAACTAACTTATCAAGATGAACTGTCTTGAATATAAAATCTGAAAATTATGCTCCTAATTAAATTATTGAGCAAGTTACCTCGCAAACACCAGGTTGCGGGTTAATAATAATCGCATATGTAACCATCTTATAGATGCATCTTATGTGGTATACATGACAGGTGAATGGGCTCATATTCATCTTTGATATTTTCAGCATTTATGGGATTCAATCCCAATTTTAGTTGGTCTATTAATTAATGAGAACAAGCAACATAAGATGAATTCATATATAACTTTCTAGTTCTTTAATATTTACCCATGTAAATTTTCTTTTATTTTTACACATCATACTTAAATTAACATGGCTAAACTAATTATGCCAACTGGATAAATTATCAATATTGATAAACTTTAGGTTTACACCATGACGCGTGCAATTATGAATAAACTCCAAGTTTATTATGATATGAATTTTTATATCAATAAACTTCTACTTTATTGTGGCATTATTTTGTTTGCGTAGTACAAACTGGAGAATAAAACGGGTAATTTTTCACATACATATTACCCCACTACAAGTTGTAGTAATAGAAGATATTAAATCTTTCCTTTATTTATAGTCTCAATATAACAAATCGCTTCCGCGAATACTTTAGAAACTCAATAAGTTTCTTTGAGACTTACTACGACACCATACCTTATTGATAATCAATTTTATTTCTCCAAAGTAGTATAATTGGCTCTTCTAGAGCTTTCAATTAATTTTGTACTACCACATATTCATTAACATTCATATGGTGAATATCTCTTTCAAGGAGAGCGTTATACCATTATGGTCATGGTCAAAATCATTATAGGCAAGATATGTTGCTTCTATTACTTTTGCCCTGTAATAATCATATTGCCTTAATATTTTTGCACAATCACAATAGGTACGCGATCAATGACCATTTATGCTAGAATAATAAAATTATTTTCTTATTTTATCTCAAACCTCTTTCTAGAGATTAGTGTGGTATATCCACTACTACTAGCACATTCATATTCTTCCAAGAATGAATATGTATTCATAAATCAGATGTTGTCACATTCACATCATGAATGGACCATGATCATCTATATGTGCTTTACAAAATCTCATGCCAAATCAATAACAAACATTACTTTCATAGCGTGAAGGATTATTTTGAGAATCCTTATTATTTTCATTACCACAATGATGACGATTATAATTTCGTCAATTGCCACATCCACATCCACTGATACCTTCATGGTAATAGTTTTGTCTTCTTTCAGATTTATCACATACTGCTATCATATTCTCTTAAGGGAATGAGAATGAAGCAAATTCAATGGGACGCGTTTTCACTTCTTGTGCCCATAAACGTACATGAATTTGATCATGGTGAGACATAAAAATTTTACCACTTCGTGTGGTTATAATTTCTTATAAACTCTATTAGAGTTATAATCAAACTTTGTTGTCTTTGCTTATATTTAAAATCAAAATATAAAATTTCAAGAAAAATAAGGTAAAATACTTACCTTCAATCTAGAATTTATTCCTGAAAGAAGTTCGTGGAACCATTGACAATCATTATACTCAATATTATATACAAGTTGAGCACCATGCACGTATCCCAAAGTCTGGTGACGAAAGCAGATGGCTCTACTCAATGGGTTATAGTCCCGTGCTGATAACGTGTTATAAAATAATAAAAGAAGACGAAGAGTATTATAGATAAAAGTAGAGAGAGAATTCTTATTGATATGAGATGAATTACAATGCAATAGAACCCCTCTATTTACGGGGAAAGAGTGACTTAGCCACCAAGTAACAAACCCTAAAATCTCTCTAAAATATAGACATTTATCTAAAATACAATTCTATTTATAACAGATACTTTTAATACTAAACCATTATTGAAAGAGGTAGATTTCGGTATACTTTTAATACTAAACCATTATTGAAAGAGGTAGATTTCGGTTATTCATACAGAAACAAAATATATCAAATAATTTGTTTTTATATGTCTAAACTTCGATGGATTGAATTATTTAATATTTATCCAAATAAAAAATAATTGATACTTAATGAAATAGTCGAGTATGCATAAGTTGATCCGAACTAATGTTATAAAAAAGATATTGTAGATTTCCGTAATATATTTTTGGCATTGACTCTCCCACCCAAGAACCATGAAATGAAGAAAATAATAAGGCTTCTAGAGAAAACATATAGTATACCTGTAATACTTTTCTCTTTGAAAAAATTGACAAAGTAATCCCAGTTTGACCAAAAAATAAGTAGGGATACAAAATTTAATGTCCTTGTTTAACTAGAAGCCGTGTGTAATCAATACAAAAAGAAATCCGTTTTTACAACAAGATTTAATAGTAGCAGCATAAGTTTGGCAGGGGCAAATTCGTTAATTTCCTTGCTACAGAAGGGACTGTGCTTTTAAGAAATTTCAGCCCCAAAGGCCAAAAGCAAAGGCTTACCAAACTAACCATTCCCAAAAATCAAAATTCATATCGTCCCCCGCATCATCACGCTTCCCCTTTTTATCTTTTGCCGTTGCCTCTATTGCTTCATTCACATCATACGCATTTGCCATTTCTCCTATTTCTCTCTCTCTCTCTCTCTCTCTCTCTCTCTCTCTCTCTCTCTCTCGCTTTTTCTCTCTCTAGAACTCTACTATACTAGCTAGGGTTTTGGTTTCAGCCAAGAGAAATGGGGCAACAGTCGTTGATCTACAGCTTCGTTGCGCGAGGAACTGTGATCCTCGCTGAATACACTGAGTTTACGGGTAATTTCACAAGTATAGCCTCACAGTGCCTCCAGAAACTTCCTGCTTCCAATAACAAGTTCACCTATAACTGTGATGGCCATACTTTCAACTATCTCGTCGAAGATGGCTTCAGTGAGTTATTTTCCCTTTTTTCACTTCTGATAGTTTTGTTTATTGTTTTTCCTGATTCAATCATCCATGCATCTATGTTCTTTTTTTCCTGCACGACTATTTCGTTTTCCTTGGATTTTCGTTTGATTGATTTCGGAATAGTGCAATCTAGATCTTAATAGAATATTCAGTAGTAATAATTAAATATTTTGTGGTAATTAGTTTAGTTAATGAAGATTTTTTCGTTGGATCTCATTCATTTCGTTGCTTATTTTAACATTTTTTATTTTATTTTCGTTTCCCTTTTTTCTGTGCTCTCCTTGTTCTGTTGCTGTATCCCATTTTGGGATAGTCAGTCTAAATATCTGTTTAATAGTAATAAGTAATATAATTTAATTTTGTAGTAATTAGTTTAGCTAATGCAGAATTTTGCTTTGGATCTCTTTCATTTCTGTTGCTGTGTTTGATTTCTGAATTGTGCAGTCTAGATCTTAGTAGAATACTGATAAGTAATATATTATATTGGTAATTACTGTAGTTAATGCTTAACTTTGCTTTAGATCGGTTTGATTTCATGACCTATTAACACATAAAAAATCACGCATGCCTAATTGGGATATTGAATATTCCATGTAATTAGCAGAGGATAAGATATGGACTCTTTTGGAAGATCTCTCATTTTTGTGTAAATTTCTTGTATGCCTGTCATTATGTATGTATCATGCTAGTGTCTTCAATAGAGCTTTTAGTTGCTTCTGTCTTGTGCTTGACAAGATTAGATGACAGTGTACGTTTAATTCATAATATCGTAATTTAAAAGGTAAACTGTCCGTTTTGCTCATTTAGGGGATTGTTTTGAATTGTGATAGTGACTAAACACTGCTTTTAGATTTACCCATAGTAATTGTTATCTGCTGACTAGGTTTCCAGGCCTTAAGCGCTTGTCTATTTGCTTGCAAAATGCGTTAATAAGCACACATGACCAACTTAGCAATATAGATGAAGTACTGTGCATTTCAACATAAAACTCAAGCTGAGGTTTAATCTTTTTTTTCTTTTTTCAAATTGAAATGCACAACATATCTGATTAGTTTAGTTTCTCGTGTATCCCGAAGAAGTTTGTGGACTCTCCCTCTATCCTTGCAATTGGGGTGGGGAGCTCTTCCTGCACGGCATAAGCCCCTTATTTTGTATGGCATCAAACTAAATTGTTGAAATGTTTTTTTTTTTTTTTGGGGGGGGGGGGGGAGGTCTTAGGACAATTTGTCAATTTAAGGTAGAACGATAAGATTCCCTTTTGTTCGGTCTTTATATTTTTGTTTTCCTCAGATTCCGATATGGAAGTTCTTCTGTCCATGATATTTTTTTGTTTTCTACATATTCTTGTTTCTATGCTCTTACTGTCCATGATTGATTACATGACAAATAATATGTAATGCTCCATTTCTTCCGCCTCATTTTTCATGCTGACATTGTTATACACCCTCTGTACAAACAGCATATTGTGTTGTTGCTGTGGAATCTGTTGGAAGACAGATTCCAATTGCATTTCTAGAGAGAACCAAGGAAGAGTTTACCAAGAAATATGGTGGAGGCAAGGCTGCTACAGCTGTTGCTAACAGCTTAAACAGGGAGTTTGGGTAAATTGCATTTTCTTTTCAGACTCTTTTTCCTTCTCCTTTATTATTGATGTTAATGTTGAAAGTGATACGCGCCTTCATTCAAAACAATAATTTACAGGCCCAAACTGAAGGAACAAATGCAGTACTGTGTAGACCATCCAGAGGAAATCAGTAAGCTTGCAAAGGTGAAGGCTCAGGTTTCGGAAGTTAAAGGTGTGATGATGGAAAACATTGAAAAGGTAGAGAAGATTGACTTCCATATTGGATTATACTGTTTTAGAGGACATATCTCTGTCGTTGTCCTGGAAGATTTAGAACCCGTAAGTTTATTTGGTTTTCTGATGAAACTTTGTCCTTGTAGGTTCTTGATCGTGGCGAGAAGATTGAACTTTTGGTGGATAAGACTGAGAATCTTCGCTCACAGGTATGTAAATGACCATACAATGTCCCGTTACTGAAATATTTGAGTCTTCAGCTGTAGATGGATGAATCTCACAGTTATATATGAATAGAAGCTATAGTCATAAGAAAAATCAACTTTTTTGCCTCGTTTGATTGATAGCACATGACAAGATGCTATGGCCTACTAGTTTCAGCAAATTCAAAGTGGTTTGAATATATTTACTTCCTTAGAATTTGAAGGATATGCTAATGATTTAGCTGCTTATTTTCTGTTGCAAGAAATTTCTAGTGGTTAATTACCTTTGACAAGAAAAAAAGAAAAAGAAAGTTCTAGTGGTTAGGCTCAGGCCATTAATAGCAAATAGTAGCCTGGCAACTACAGTCGGGCAATCATTCGGCTATGTTGTTTTACATTTTATGTTTTGAGGATCGCTTAGTTAAACTATGCTTTCTGTGCAATCCATTAGGTCAACGGCTAGTGGTCTCCTTCCCTTAACTTTATAGGCAACTTGGTAATGGTTTATTTGCTCCAGTGGGCTGGACCCTGTGAGCTGTTGTTACATCATTTCACCTAATTGTTTCGTTTTTCCTTTACCTTTATTCTGAACTTGCACTGGTGTTATTGTTTTTCTTTTTTTGTTCCATCTGAGCATGAAATATTCAAGTGAAATTTTTGTCTTGTTGCAGGCACAAGATTTCAGGACACAAGGAACAACAATGAGGAGGAAGATGTGGTTGCAGAACATGAAGATCAAGCTTATAGTCTTGGGAATTATTATCGCCTTGATTCTGATCATAGTTTTGTCAGTCTGTGGTGGTTTCAATTGTCATTAGCGTGGTTCCTCATCCTTACTAGGCTGGATGTTGATTGAAAATTGTGACACTTAATCTTTGTAGCAGTGGCATGTCAGTTCCTTATAATTCTTTTTTTCTTTTGTTGTGACATCTTTTGTTCTATGCTCTGTATCATGAGACACTGCCTGTATAGCTTGTAATGCTGAATTCTTTTGAGTATACTATTGAATGAGTCTCCCTCGTTCACCAGGTCACACATAGTGATTCTTGATTTTGTTGGTTCTGCATTGGATGGAAAAGACTCTGAAACAAAGGAACCAGAGGAGAAATAATGTGAACTGTGTCTTTCTTTTCCTCCTCTCTATTTGAACGGGCTTCATTATTATGCTATCATTTTTTCTTGCGCTCCTTATATGTGAACTAGTTTAAATCTTGTGCTATGATTGGACTTCTAAAAGCTGTTTTGCAGGGAAAGTTAATAGTCCACTTAAATTTTAAAGGATTATGCGAGGTCCGCTTGTGATAAAATTCACTATGTGTGATTTCATCATGTTTCTTCTATATTTTGTTGGTTTTGTGTGGCTAAATATGCTTCTGTCGAGTGTGTTGAGAATTCGAAAGCCTTTTATTGATATCTCTGGCTTGTTTTGATTGAGACAGCAGTATCCTGTGGGCTTATTCCTCTATCCTTGAGTATGATTGTATGAACCATCTTGTTTTGTGGAAAGGTGACCGGACAGAATTCTAGAGCACTGCCTGGTTGTGAGTGTTTATTTTGGCTTGCGATATATCTTTTTATTCGACAAACTGTTCCAGACCTAACCTTATTTCCATGCTCAAACTGCTAATTAAGGGACAAGTTATAAAATGTTCGAACTAGAGGAAGTAGGTTTCTGTCTCTATCAAACAAGAAAATTTATTCTGAAAACTGTCGTATTTTTCCCCTTGTACCAAACAATTGACACCAGTCTCCTTTTTTCTTGTTTGGGGTGCCATGTTCTAAAATTGGTGGTAACAAATTTCTTTGGAAAGGACTTTTTCAACTAACAATTCATTTTAGAAGTTTTAGCATTGTAGGACTCCCGGCGTTTTCTGGTAACGAATGCAACATTTCTATGTCCTATTTTACGAGTTCCTCAAAAAGAGAGCAAAGGAGAGAATGGGATAGTTAAACGTCAGAACCAAGAAATGATTTTGTAGCGGAGGTCAGGAGGATGGTCAGACTTCTCGAAGAATCAGTAAAGGATGGTTCTAATCATTAATTTTTTTTAAAAAAATGGAAAAGTTCTCATCATTAAAAAGAAACCAAAACAATACTAGAGCAGTAAGAAAAGACTAGCCATTTCTTCTTCAGTTGGCTTTCTTTGATAAAGTCATTTTCAGATGGCTTTTACTAACTGCAAAAGCTTCTTGCAAACCAGGGACTTGTACTTCACCTCAGTTCTTCTATATTTGGTGGCTCCATCTTATATAGTATTTATTTCCATGTTGTCAACGAGCCTTACCTTTCCAAACCATGCTGCTACACAAAATATAACTGGTCTCTTGATTGTTTCCACCGGCTCTAAACTTTCTTGCTCCAGAATCTGGTGCAGAGAAGGTGTCAGCAATGAGGTAAACAAGATAACAAGACCAAGAAATGATTTGAAAAAAACTTTTTTTGTATTCACAACCTTTTTATGTTGCTAAGTGAAAACATTATGGAACACTGCACAGATACTGTCCGGACAAATTAAGCTTCTGAGACGCTAGCCATACAAAATATTGCTTTATATATCTACTAGTTTAAGAGGAGAGTAAAGGAAACGGTAGTATGACTTTTATGTCATTGGAATTTCAGTGGTGGAAAGGTAATTGGAGAGAGCTTTATGATACTCACTCCTTAAAAAGCCACTTGGTCATACGTCTTGACAAGTCAATAGTACTCGTGTATTTTCCGATTGGCAAATATAACTTACAGCCAGAGGGCATTGAAAGCACAATTGTCAAGATCATACCATTCTTCCTTAAGTGATTGAGTTCCCAGTTGGTATTCTATTGTTTATATCCATATGAAAGATATTATTATTGTTTAAGTTCTCACCTCAGCATAATCAACCCTTCCACCGGCTTCATCTATGGTTTGAATAGCTGAATTTATCAGCTCTCCGCAGTTGACCTGTCCCTTTTCTGCCTCAACTTTGGCTTTAGACAGTGCTCGGCTAATAGACAAAGCCTGTGGAATAGTAGAAAGAGCAAAAAGTTTCAATTAGCACAAATGCCAAACAATAATAAAGAGAGAGCCTTAGCAAGAAATCACTTTAATTTTTGCATATGCATTGCCCCAAACATTTTGATTCTGAATAAGCTAATGTTTGCCATAATTCGGGTTCCTTCATCATGCTAAGAGATACTGATAATAGAAGAAGCACCTTTTGTCTGTCTTCAGGTGAAAGTTTCACATTGCGGGAACTCATTGCAAGGCCATCATGCTCTCGTACTATGTCAGAACCAATCACCTTTATCCTAAAATCAAGATCTCGGACCTGAAACAGAATTACTTTGAGACTATCAATTTAAAATCACATCAGACTTCAGCTCTGAAGTATACTGCTTGATTAAGACTAGCAAAGAAACAGAAACCAAACAACATTCCCCAATAAGCCGCTTTACTTTCAGCAGGGCAGATATGGCCATATTGGATTGCTTTATCCACACAAGGAAGAAACTTATCTGCACTTGTGCTTTCACCAAAACTATATTATGCGTAACATGTGTCTTTTAGCATAAAATTTGATCACTTAACTACTGTTAAATAATGTACTATCTCAATTTGTGAGCAGCGCTTTTCTTAGAGTTAAATTTCATTAATTTGATGCAAACACCGAGCGCAACTAAGATCATCCACAAACAAATCCAACATTTTAAACAAAACAAGATGAACTCTTTTTTAGTAAGCTTACCATTCTCTGAATAATCCTCCATTGTTGGTAATCCTTCTTGCCAAGGACAGCAACATCAGGCTCAACAATATTGAACAACTTGGTGACAATAGTAGCAACCCCTCTAAAAAAAACAGGCCTACTCTTTCCACACAACCCTTTTTCCAAATTTTCAACTCTAACCCAAGTTTCATGCCCCATCCCTTTATCTTCAACACAAGATACCACCTTTAAACCCTCATTCTCTTTTTCATTAATCCTCTCAGCTGACCTAATTAGTCCCATTTCAGAATTCCCATAGTCATACAAATTCTTGGGGTGGAATACAACATCAACACCATTAGCAACAGACTTGAGTTTCTCAATATCGCCTTGAAAATCGGAAGGGTATGTGGAAAGATCTTCATTGGGTGAAAATTGACCTGGATTTACATAAATGGACACAACTCTAAGGTCAGTGTGTTTTTGTGCTTCTTACACTAGAGAAAGATGGCCCTCGTGGAGGTAACCCATTGTGGGGACAAAGCCAATTGTATGTTTTTTGGATCTCATGGTTCTTGTCCATTTTCTCATCTCTTCCTTGTCTGTGATGATAACTGGTTCTTTACCTGCCATTTTCAATTAAGATTGTGGAGGATTTATGCTTGATTGTGTTTATTGGAGCTATCCACTTGGAGTAATTGACCAAGATTTTGACCGATTCTATGTATGAATGCTGAACTTAGGGAAACCCTTTAACATGTGCATGCTGCAACTGCAATATATTCATCAATCGGAAATGAAAAAATGACAGACCAAATCCCAAGGGAAGGGATATAGCTTTTCTAACAGATTAAAGAAAGTGGAGACAGAATAGGGGGGTGGGCGGGAAGCTCGCTAGGGCGGGCATAAAATCCGAAAAAATCGAATTCCGAATCGAATCGAATCGAATTAATTTGATATTTTGATTTTTTCGGTATTTCGGTTTATTTCAGTACAACAATTTTGGTAATTCGATACGGTAAACAATATTCAGTTTTTGATATTTCGGTATACCGAAATACCGAAATAGTTTAGTCCAAGCTCAATTTTATTTTTATTTTTTAACCCAGTAACCTTAAGCCCACGTCCCAAAAATCCAAAACCCCTAATTCCTTAATCCCTTACCCTTAGGCTTAGTCATGAGTGACAACCATTCTCTGTATAGTATTGGTCGGGATGAGCGCGTAAAAAGACATAATAGGAAATATTTAGTTGTATGATCAAACATGATTTTGTTCATGAGTGACAATCATATAGCGGATTCCAATCTGCTATTGTTGGAAGTCTTGTGGTACAATCATTCTTTGCTCCTGACTTGTATTAGTTCTTAAACCAAAAAATATGCCCGCCTTGAACAAACTAAAAATTCTCCGATAAAGAAAAACATACAGATTACGGTATTTACTATAAAGCCTCAAAATAAATAACATAAATTACACAAAGAGCGGAAATCATTCACGGAATAAGATACATAACATAAACAACCTAGTTTAACAATTTGAAGCAACAATGAAACTCATCGACTAAAGAACACATTAGTTAGATCATTTTCACACATTAACGACTATAAATCTCACAACAATTCGTGGAGGCAAACTGCAGTCCGACAGTCATTGACTCATCTTCTTCTACTCAAACTCAAAGTGTATTGCCTTTCGTCTCTTCTTTGTACACAACCTGAGAACTTAAGATTGATCTTTGGTGGAATCTTAAACAACATGGATTACATTAGTTAATGGAGTGGGGGAGACAGTGAAGATTTAGTTTAAACCGAAACCGTACCGAACCAAAATAAGAAATACCGAACCTTACCAAAATACTTTGGTACGGTATTTGGTATACACAATTGATAAACTGAATACCAAAATACCGAACCGAAATTCTTAAATTTCGAACCGAAGTACCGAATGACCACCCCTACTTATAGCAATTATTACTTTATTATCTCGAGATCAAAAGAGATGAAGTGGGAAAAAGAAATGGCATGACAATCTTTGGCTTTTTCTAAAGTTTCTTTGCTCAAATTTTGAAATATGCCTCTAAAATGACTAAAAAGATTGTTCGTGACAAAATATCATAATTCACAGTTTATACTGTAGTTCCAAGAGTTCAATTTCTAATAATTAAATTATTGCTCAACAATAAAAATAACAACAACAACAAATTTAGTGATTTTCTACGAGTGATGTCTGGGGAGTGTAGTGCATACGTAGGGCTTACCCTTATCCTGAGAGGGAAGAGAGGCTATTTCCAGTAAACACTCGGCGAAAGAAAATAAAAAACAAAGCAGTGGCAACCAGGGGCATACAAAACTCTTTGTAACCAGTGTCGATATTTACATAAAAGTGTAAAATAAATAATGTTAATTATCATATTTCTAAATGAGTAATAGTCTTAATGCATTAATTTTGTGGAGTCTTATGCTAGAAGAGGTCTCGAGTTCAGTTCTACTTAACCACAATTTTTAATAAGAGGCTCTTCAAATATTTGATAAAAATATGTTCTAGTCCGACCTCTTAAAACAAAACTAGGAACCTAACTAGCATGCTGGACGAGAATATATGTTGTTAGTTATGTGTAGTTCCACATTGGAATGAGAGTAATATGTATTTTGTAGACAATAGCTATAAATAGGACCTCTTGTATTATATTGAGTAACCAATATCAATAATATATTTTTTTCCCGTGCTTTCTCACATGGTATCAGAGCATTAGTGAGAAAAGATCGATGTGCGTCATTCCAGCATTAACCGGGAAGAAAGAACTTAGTCATCGTGCAATTTTTCTAGTGACCTAAGGCCTGTCTACGTGAAAGTCACTTTCTGTCGGTGTTGTGCAAAAACCAACACTACCAAGAGGTAGATCTCCCTCCGGCGACCAATGACGAGTGTCTAGCGTATATAAAATTCTAACTCGTACTCTGTCAAATAATAGTATAGAAAGATGTCGAACCCACAGAGATTGGTTTATCTGTTCTACAGACGTTTCTTGTTTTAATTACTATTTGAGAAAATTAGAAAGAGTTGAGTTGTAAATTAACTAACTAAAAATGCATGAATAGAGCAATAGAAAATATTTTATTTTTCACAAATATAATAAAAAGTTGTTGGGATCTTGACTTCACTTAATATTTCTATTATATAATAGAATTATTATTCTTCAATTTTTATTTCTCAAAAATGTATAAATGCCTCTCACGATTACAAATATATATTATTACTTAAGTTGAATAATTAATTGTACTCCTCTCGGTTATACAAATTAATCTTCAAACTAGTAATATTGAAGAACTAGAAATATATGATTGAATTAAACACGCTCTTGTTAGTAAGTCCTTTTCGGTTACCCTACTTGTTATAACTGATTATTACACTATTCGCCTCTCTCGATTACAAATAAGTGTAAAATTAATTATAACATAAAAGAGATAGATGCTACTGAATAAATATTAACATTTATCAATACTACACTTAACTATAGTATTTCTTCCGTCTCTCTCGATTACAGAATTAATAAACAGTTAATATGTAGTACACAATAGATAGATGTTATTAAATTAAATAACGTCTAACTGTAAAAGAAGATAAAAGTTAAATAAATTTTAGCTCAAGCGTGTGAATTTGAAGAATAATATCTACTATTATATAGAAATATTAAGATCCGTCTTTCTCCCAACACAAATAAAATTACTCCATACTGGAATTAGTACTAACAATGAAAATATTATTGTCTATTAAATAAGAAAATAGAAAGAAATATTCAAGAAGAATAATCCCCCCTATTTAATTAAAAGCAGGAACCAGAGTAATTTCACACTAGAATTTATTTAGAAACAACAACTAAACCACTATTGTGATTTAAAAGAAAAGATAACTCGATACTAGTGAACGAAATAAAATAGAGAAGCTTATTAAGAATTTGGATTCAGACTTCTAGCTCTAAGCTTTCTCTCTACTGTGATGCCCTCCTCTGATCGGGCACCATCTTCTTATATAAGAAAATTTCATGATGACTTCTCGATTTGGTGCTAGATTTCCACGGCAAATCTAGATTTTGTATTTGCAAATATGAGAATTCAAATTCTCGATTTGGTGCTATATTTTCATTGCAAATCTATATTTTGAAGTTGCAGAGATGAGAATTCTGTCATTCTAAATTTAGATTTCATCGATTTCATCATGGCAAATCGAGACTTGGTGCATTGTCACGGCAGTAATGAATTATAGCTCGATCTTACACTTCTTTATTGTATTTTTCTTGAATATTTTTTTTTCATGTTGCGCATAACAATTCTTCTATAATTATTCCTCCAAAATAAAGTTAAAAATATGGAGGAAACATGATTATTTATATGTTTTTATGAGAGAAATTATGTTGTTAACATCTGGTAAAATGCACCTATCAAATTCTCCCATACTTAAACTTTTACTCGTCCTCGAGCAAAAAAACAAATGAACATAGTAACTAAACACTTTAAGTGAAATCATGAGAGGTTTTGACAGAGAAGAATTGACTAAGACCAGTCTACGAGTTCAAACAACTTTCAGTTGTACTCATGTTCACCTTTTGTGAATTGAAATCATAATATTTTCTAATCCCAAGTGTATCTCACCGAATGAAGAGAGATGCCCATATATCACATAATATATAGATACAGGATCAAAGAAGGGCATAGATAAAAAAATACGCTCACTCTCAACAAAGAAGTACCTCAAGCTAATGGAAATAATCATAAGCTTGACTATCATATGGTTCTCCACTAATATAATAGTCTCTAAGTTAAGATCATGTAAGACTTTTGCAAGGTTGTAAAGTAGGCTTAGGGATGGGTAGGATACATATAGATAATTGTGACTCAAATTCCCTATGGGCACTACACATTTATTTTATCTCTCAAGTACAATTGCCTTTCATCTCATTTAAACAATAAACCTCTATTTTGTTTCATCCCTTTCAAAAAAAAAATTTAATTTTTTTATGGAGTCGCCAA
This sequence comes from Nicotiana tomentosiformis, assembly GCF_000390325.3. Classification (NCBI taxonomy): domain Eukaryota; kingdom Viridiplantae; phylum Streptophyta; class Magnoliopsida; order Solanales; family Solanaceae; genus Nicotiana; species Nicotiana tomentosiformis. The sequence continues at coordinate 114,572,060 of NC_090812.1, forward strand.
CTTTTCTTTGTTGCTATTTTTTTTTCTTTTTTTTTTTTTGTTTTTTTGAAATTCGGAAGCAACTATTTTTTTTTACTTCTCATGACAACATCTCAAAAGATCGACAACCTCAAACAATTATTCTTTGACCAATTATTTTTATAATTACACCTCACGCCTAGATTTTTACATTCAGATCAACTCTTAAAGTGCCCAAAAGGGAATTGGGTGAACAAAGAACAAGTCATAACAACAAACAGGCTAAGGGTTAAAGCTTGGCGACCAACAAAATAAGAGATAATGTATTTAGGCTCAACTGGGCTAACTAGGGATAAAAATCATTAAGGTAGGCCAATTTAGGCTATGGCTCAACAAAGAAGGCCTACGTTCATTTTTTAACTCAAAGATCTACCTAGAATTTTGCCTCAATCGACATTCAAGGCAAGTTCTAGATTTTCAGATAAGCAGGAGGACTAGACAATAGAAGCTAACTGCACAATACACTTGGGCCAACGAAAATTATAATTTCAATCACCAATAAGTATGAGCTTAGAAAAGTGATCATAAAACCTGTGAATGGTACTTAATCGAATTTGTTTTTTCTAAGTGTCATGCTTTTCAAGTCAAATCAAGTTTAGCCAACTTATTTACCAAAACAAGTTAAAATAAATAAAAGTCCTAAAAAAAATGTTCAGTTCAAAATATTACGACCATGGCAAAGAACTGAACAAGAAATCCATGGAAGTACATGAAATAAGTTGCCTTTAGAATAAGGCAACTCAAATTTTATTTTATTTTAATTTTTTCAGTTTTTGTTTTTAATTTTTTTTATAATTTTACTAAAAACACATTTTTTTAGTTGTAAAAATATATGTTTTATTTTTATATTTAACCGAAAAAAAAACTTAAAAGAAACACATATATAACAAACATATTCCTTTACCCCCAATCTTAAATAATGTCATGCCCCCATGACAAATAAATTAAAAGTAAAAGGAGATAAAGGAGCTTCCCTGATTTGTTTTTGATTCTGGCCTCATTTCCTTTTTCTTGGCTTCTGAAGGTTTCTCTCATATAACAAAGACAAGATTATGGCAAAGAAAATGTTCTTTTTCATGATAGGAGAAAACTTTCATTGTCGAAATCATGGGAGTGCTTATTTATTATTGTAAAATATATTAATACATACTACATACACACATATATATAATATAATACAAACATGTAATTATTATTATTATTTTTTTACTTTTTTTATATAAAAAAACTAATTTTATTATATATATTTACTAAAAAGAAAATATTATATGTTACTACTAATAATTACTTAAAAGATTAAAGAGAAGGGAAGAAAATAGTTCTGAGTTTATCGTCGCCAGCTCAATTTATTTTAAAAATTAGGCAAAAAGGATTGTTGAAGAATGTTTGTTGAAGAATCTGCTGATATAAGGCTTAAAACGATGACCGTTTACTTTGAATTTATCTCCCCCATCTGCATGTTGTACTTCAATAGCATTATAGGGGGTCACTCCTGTTACTGTATATGGTCCTGTCCAGCATGACTTAAACTTTCCTAGGAATAATCTCAATCAGCTATTGTACAACAGTACTTGATCTCCAACTTTAAAATCTTTATGGCGGATGAGCTTGTCATACCATTTTTTTGTCTTTTCCTTGTACAATTTAGCATTTTCGTATGCTGTAAGTCTGAACTCTTCTAACTCATCAAGCTACAATAGACGATTTTTACCTGCATCTGGCAAGTTTAGATTCAATAATTTTATAACCCAATATGCTTTATGTTCTAATTCCACAAGTAAATGATAAGCTTTTCCAAAAACTAGTCTATAAGGAGATGTGCCTATGGGACTTTTGAAAGCAGTTCTGTATGCCCATAAAGTATCACCTAACTTTAAAGACCAATCTTTTCGAGAAGAACCAACCGTTTTTTCTAAAATTCTTTTTAATTCTCTATTGGATACTTCAACTTGCCCGCTTGTTTGAGCATGATATGGAGTTCCTGTTTTATGAGTTACTCCATAACTTGACAATAAACTAGCAAATTGTCTATTTATAAAATGGGTTCCTTGATCACTTATTATAACTCGTGGAGTTCCAAATCTAGAAAAAATATTTTTCTTGAGAAAAACACAAACAATATGGGTATCATTTTCTGTAGTAGCAATTGCTTTTACCTATTTTGAAATATAGTCAACAACTATCAAAATATATTCATAGCCGTTTGAAGGAGGAAAATGACCCATAAAATCAATGCCCCATACATCAAAGATTTCACACACAAAAATAGAGTTAAGAGGCATTTCGTCCCTTTTTGAAATGTTACCGATTTTTTGGTATTTATCACAAGTGGCGACATAATTCCTTGCATCTTTGAATAGAGTAGGCTAGAAAAATCCAACTTCAAGTACTTTAGCTGTTGTCTTTCTTCCTCCATAGTGTCCTCCTACATCCCCATCTTGGCAGTGACTTAAGATGTTGTTCATTTCTCTCTCCGGTACACATCTTCTGATTATGTCATCTGCACAAAATTTAAACAAGTAAAGATCTTCCCAGTAATAATATCTTGCTTCTTTTTTAAATTTTTTCTTTTGTTCATCAGAAAAGTCTTTTGGAATCCATCCTCCAGCCAAGTAGTTGGCAATATCAGCAAACCAAGGTGGTCGATTTATAACGGTTGTGACTGAAAATATATGTTCGTTAGGAAATTCTTCTTTGATATCTTTTATCTCATGTAATGACCCGACCGATTGTTTTGAGCATTTACGTTCCTTTCAACTATTTGAAATCTTGAATAACTTCCTACGAGGTATTATGACTTGTGTGAATTATCGGTTTTGGTTTTAAGGTATTTCGGAGTTAGCTTGGAAGAATTCATTTTCATGTTGGAAGCTTAAGTTGAAGTAGTTGACCGGAAATTGACTTATGGGTAAATGACCTCGGAATTTAATTTTGATAATTTCAATAGCTCCGTATGGTTATTTTGGACTTAGGAGCGTGTCCGAAAAAATATTTGGAAGTCCGTAGAAGAATTTGGCTTGAAATGGCAAAAATAGAAAGTTAAGTTTGGAAGTTTGACCGGGGAGTTGACTTTTCGATATCGGGGTCGAAATCTAATTCTGGAAATTTGGAATAGTTTCGTTATGTCATTTATGACTTGTGTGCAAAATTTGAAGTCATTCTGGATTGATTTGATATGTTTCGGTACAAGATATAGAATTTGAAAGTTCAAAGTTCATAGATTTTGATTTGAGGTGTGACTCGTCGTTTTGATGTTGTTTGATATGATTTGAGGCCTCGAATATGTCCGTGTTATGTTATGAAACTTGTTGGTATATTCAGACGGGGTCCCGAGGGCCTCGGGTGAGTTTCAGATGCTTAACGGATCGAATTTCGATTTGGAGGAGGAGCTGAAGCAGCTGGGTTGCTGGTGTGATCGTACCTACGCGAAAAAAGGGCCACAGGTGCGAGCTCGCGGATGCGAGGAATTAGTCGCGAAAGCAGAAAATGCATGGGCTGGCCAGGCACCGCGGGTACGAAAAGCGAAGAAATCATCACGGGTGCGAAGACCGTAGGCGCGATGAAATCACCGCAGATGCGAAGAAATCACCGCGGATGCGAAAATCCTAGACAAAATGTTAAAAACAGAGGGGGTTCAGAGTTTTGCCATTTTTGGACCTTCAAGCACGGTTTCTGGGGCGATTTTGAGAGAGAATTCAAGGAAAACTTGAGGTAAGTCACTTGTGATCATTCCTACTCTATAATATTGAATTATCTTCGAATAATCCGACTAGATTACATATTTTTGGGGTGTAAATCGGGGGTTTAAACTTAGGGATTTGAAAATAAGATTTGAAGATTTGGAGGTCGAGTTGAGGTCGGATTTTGGTAAAATTAGTATGGTTAGACTCGTGGTTGAATGAGATTTCGGATTTTGTAACTTTTGTCGGGTTCCGAGACATGGACCCACGGGCGATTTTTAGGCGAAATTTTGGATTTTGATGGAAAATTTATATTTTCTTATGGAATTAATTCCTATCATTTTTATTGACTGAGACGAATTATTTATGGCTAGATTCGAGGCGTTTGGAGGCCAATTCACGAGGCAAAGGCATACCAGAGTAAAAGATTATACGATTTGAGGTAAGTAACACTTCTAAACTTGGTTCTGAGGGTATGAATCCCCGAATTTGGTATGATATAAATTGTTGAAGGTCACTCACACGATAGGTGACGAACATGTAGACGTGCACCACAGAAATTGTGTCTTGAATAAATCCTGTGAAGTTTTAAAATTAATGAATCATGTTATTATCTGAACATTCTCCACGTGTTAGAGTAATTGAGCTGAGGCTCCTATTAATGATCATGTTTAGGTTACGTGCCAATATTTTGGGACCCTTGGGGTCGTGTTGTTGTTGAATTAATTGTTCAAAAATATATATTTCACACTCAGTGATAATTGTCCATTGTGAGGATATTTATGGGATTGAGCTGCGCAACGTAGCAGGCCATAATGGATTTATACATCCTTATTATATGGATCGGGGCTGCCCGCCTGCAGCAGGCCTTATTGGCTTTACTATTTTATGGATCGGGGCTGCCCGCCTGCAGCAGGCCTTATTGGCTTTACTATTTTATGAATCAGGGCTGCTCGTCTGCAGCAAGCCTTATTGGCTTTACTATTTTATGGATCGGTGCTGCCCGCCTGTAGCAGGCCTTATAGGCTTTGTTATTATACAGATCGGGACTGCCCGCCTGCAGTAGGCCATATTGACTTTGTATTATGCTTGGGCTGAAGGAGCCCTTCCAGAGTCTGTACTTACCCCCAGTGAGCGTAGATGATCATCGATATTCGGGATATACTTCCCAGGGCATGGACTTGCCTTACTTACTGCTTATATATATATATATATATATATATATATATATATATATATATATATATATATATATATATATATATATATATATGGGATGGATTTTCCCTGGGCATGGACTTGCCTTACTTATTTGTATTGTAATGAGTTTATCTGGACATGGATCTTGTTCGTATCATTTATATTTGGGGATAAATTATCCCAGGGCTGGACTGGTCTTATACGGTACTGGGTGACTGACTGTCAGTCGATGTGCATATATATACATATTGGAACACCCCCGGGCTGGATTGGCCATAAACAATACCAAGTGACGGATAATTTGTGACCAGTATTTACATGAGGTCTTTCTGCTGAGATGTCATATGCCTCATATCATGCAGTATTGATCTATTTCACTTGTATTGAGTTTATTTGTTGAACTTGAAAGCATGCCTACATTTCTGTACCATTACTTTTACTGGACTGTACCTGCGTAGCTCATCATTTCTTTCAGCCCAGAGGTTAGTCTTGTTACTTATTGAGTTAGTTGTACTCATACTATACTCTGCACCCCGTGTGCAGATCTAGGTGCTTTCGGACACGGAGATAGTTAGATTTCAGAGTACTATCAGTTGGACACTATCAAGGTAGTTGCTTGGCGTTCGCTGACCTTGTCTCTCTTTCCTTTAGCTATTATACTGTTCTATATTTTCAGACAGTGGTTTTTATCAGTCAATCATTGTACTCATATTAGGTGCTCATGTACTCAGTGACACCGGGTTTTGGGAGTGTTATATTTGAAATTGTGAGATTTTTTCCGCTGAATTTAATTATTTATTTTCAAATTTAAAAGATATGGTAAATTATTGAGATTTTTGGCTTGCTTAGTATTGAAATAGGCGCCATCACGACATGTGAGATTTTGGGTCGTGACATCTCAGTGGGTGGATTTTCCAAATGAGACAAATGATCAGCTACCTGATTCTCAGAACCTTTTCGATCTTTTATTTTAAGATCGAATTCTTGCAAAAGGAGAATTCATCTTAGTAATCTTGGTCTAGCATCTTTATTTGCTAAGAGGTACTTTAAAGCTGCATGATCAGTATAAATTGTAACCTTTGTTCCTATCAAATAGGAACGAAATTTGTCAAACGCAAATACTACTGCTAGTAGTTCCTTCTCAGTTGTAGCATAATTATTTTGAGCTTCATTAAGTGTTCTACTGGTGTAGTAAATAGGCCTGAAAATCTTGTCTCTCTTTTGTTCCAGTATTGCTCCAACTGCTATATCACTTGTATCACACATTATTTCAAAGGGTTCGCTCCAATAAGGAGAAACAACAATTGGAGCATTAGTCAATTATTTCTTGAGAATCTCAAATACTTTCCTGCAATTATCTGAAAATTCAAACTTCACATCTTTCATTAGTAGGTTAGTTAAAGGTTTTGAAATTTTTGAAAAATCTTTTATAAACCTTCTATAAAAACCTGCATGCCCTAAGAAACTTCTAATGCCTTTAACAGTGGTAAGAGGGGGTAATCCTGCTATAAGATCAATTTTAGCCTTATCAACTTCTATCCCTTAAGCAGAAATTTTATGTCCTAAAATAATTCCCTCTGTTACCATGAAGTGACATTTTTCCCAATTAAGAATCAAATTTGTCTCTTCACATCTTTTAAGCACCAAAGTAAAATAATAGAGACAATCTTCAAATGTTTTACCAAAAAGTGTGAAATCATCCATAAAGATTTCAAGAAACTTTTTAGTCATGTGTGAGAAAATTGCCGACATGCAACGCTGAAATGTAGCGGGAGCATTGCATAGTCCAAACAACATTCTTCGATAAGCATATGTACCTTGGGGCCATGTGAATGTGGTTTTCTCCTGATCTTCCGAAGCAATTGGTATCTTATACCAGAATATCCATCAAGAAAACAGTAAAAATCATGGCCTGCAACTCTTTCAAGCATTTGGTCAATAAAAGGCAAAGGAAAATGGTCTTTTCTTGTGGCTTCATTAAGTCGTCTGCAATTAATATAAACTCTCCATCCTGTGACTGTTCTATGATTTCATTATTTTTATTTTTTATTACTGTCATACCTCCTTTCTTTGGTACTACCTGTACAGGACTTACCCCAAGGACTGTCAGATATTGGATAAATGATACCTGCTGCCAGAAGTTTCACCACTTCTTTCTTGACGACTTCCTGCATTGCTGGGTTTAGTCTCATTTAGGGTTGGACTATAGGCTTATACTCATTCTCTATAAGAATCTTGTGCATACAAATAGCTGGACTGATTCCTTTGATGTCGGCTATAGTCCACCCTAAGGCTCTTTTATGTTTTCTCAGGACTTCAATCAGTTTGCTTTCCTATTCTATAGTCAAAGAAGATGAAATAATTATTGAAAATAATTTAGGTTCAAGAAACACATATTTTAAATGAGAAGGAAGTTCTTTGAGTTCAATTTTTAATTGAACTCCTTCTTGTGAGACTTTCTCATTTTCTGACTTTTTTTCCAGTATTCCAGCTTCTTCTCTAATTATGGGGTTATCATCACTTATGGTACCTGACCTATCCAAACATCTCTCCAATGAATCACTAATTAACTGATTATCTTTATATTCGTCTACAAGATTATCTAGTAAGTCAATTTGAAAACAAGATAATGAAGACTCATCCCCAGGAAATTTTATTATTTTCTGCATGTCAAAAATCACTCTTTCCTCATCAACTCGTAATATTAATTGTCCTTGATGAACATCAATAATTGTTCTCCCTGTTGAGAGAAATGGTCTACCTAAAATTAATGGTACCTCAGTATTTTCTTCCATTTCAAGCGCTATAAAATCTACTGGGAATACAAATTTGTCAACTCTAACAAAGATATTTTCAATAATTCCTTTTGGTCTCTTAGTACTTTGATCAGCTAATTGAAGAAACACACAAGTCTCTTTCATTTCACCAAGTTCTAATTTCCTGAAAATTGAAAAAGGCATTAGATTTATTGAAGCACCTGAATCACATAATGCCTTTTCAAAATGAGCACCTCCCACAGTACAAGGAATTGTAAAACTTCTCGGATCACCCAGTTTCTGTGGGAGCTTATTTTGAATTATAGCACTACATTTTCTATAAGCTTAACCACTGAAACTTCTTCCAATTTGCTTTTGCTTGACAAAATTTCTTTGAGAAATTAAGCATATGAAGGCATTTGTGTCAAAGCATCTGTGAAAGGTATGTTAATATAAAGTTGCTTCAAAATATCTAGAAACTTTGAAAACTGTTTGTCAAACTTTTCTTTGTTCATCTTTTGGAGAAAAGAGAGAGGTATAGAGTGAGGATTTGTTATCAATTCATTTTCTTGTACATTTTTCCCTTTATTCTTTTGTTCTTTTGGAAACTTAGATTCCATTTTATTCTCACCTTCATTTACCTTTTCCACTTCTTGTGGCTTTATTTTTCTATCTGCATATAGATCATCAAGAGATTTACCTAATCGTAGAGAGATGGCTTTGAGGTGTTCTTTTGGGTTTTTCTCTGTGTTACATAGTAGAGCACCTTGAATTTGTCCAGACATGAGGGTTGCTAATTGGCTTACCTGAATTTTCAAATTCTTGATAGCTGAATGTTGACTTTCAACCTTCTCGTCAGTAGCCTTAATGAATTAGTACATCAGGTCTTCAAGGCTTTGTTGATGAGCTCTTTGGACCTGCTGCTGATATTGTTGAAAATTTTGTTGCTCTCTATTTTGATTTTGAAAACCAGGTGGTCCCTGTACCTGCTGCTTTTGATTAAAAAATCTTTGAGAATTTTTAGCACCATTAGGATTACTCTATCGAAATCCTAGATGTTTTGGTGCCATGGGACTACCGAATGAGTAATTATTTCTATAACCAATCACATTTACATGTTCCTCATTTTATGTTGAAGCTTGACATTCATGATTCAGATGATTACCTTGACAAACATCACAATTCTCAAGTTTGGATAATGAGTGAGCACCTACCTAAAAAGCCTCCATTTTTTGTGTTAAAGTCACAATTTGTTGTGTCAATGAATTCAAAGCTTCAAATTGATTTACTCCAGCTGTTTTTTTTATAATCATTCTGTCTGAAGGCCATTGAACAACATTTTTCAAAATTTCATTAGGCAATTGTATTTCTTTTGTTGTAGTTTTTCCCATTATTGATCCTCCTGATGCTGCATCAATTACATTCCTAACAGAGGGTTTAAGACCGTGATAGAAAATATATAAAATGTCAGGGTCTTGGATACCATGATGTGGGTATTTTCTTAACATTGCTGCTAATCTTTCCCATGCCTGGTATACAGATTCAATATTTGTCTGCATAAAATTATTAATTTCTTGCTTCATTTAGTTATTTTTGCAGGTGAAAAATATTTATTAAATTTTTTTTGGGTCAGTTGGTCCCATGTTATAATGGAACCTCTAGGCAGGCTTCACAACCATGTTTTGGCTTCACCTTTTAATGAAAAAGGAAAAAGCCGCAACCTGATAGCATCTGTTGTAACTCCATTGGACCTGCAAGTTTTGACTAATTCAAGAAAATCAGTTAGATGGGTGTGAGGATTTTCACTTACATCACCAACATACTGACATTACTGTTGAATGGTTTGAATCAAGCCTGTGCGGATTTCAAAGTTGTTTGCTACAATTGGTGGTCTCCTCACGCTTGATTCTCCTTCAAAATGATCTAGCCTTGTATAATTACGGAGTATTCTATCACGTCGTGATGCCACCTCATCAAACTGCTCTTCTACTTGATGTGGTGGAAGTTAGTTATTGAGTTCTTCATTCTCCTCTAACGACCCGGCCGGTCGTTTTGAGAGTTAGAGCCCTGAATCCATATTAAATTCTTTTCCCATATTTATTTCTGCTATTGTGACTTGCCGGGATGATTGTTTTTGAGTTTCGAAGTATTTTTGGGACACTTAGTCCCTAAATGAGAGCTTAAGTCTTAGAATTTGGACCGTAGTCAGAACTATGTGAAGACGGATCTGAAATGGAATTTCGTCAACTCCGTTAGCTCCGTTGAGTGATTTTGGGGTTAGGAGCGCGTCCGGAATGCGTTTTGGAGGTCTGTAGTAGATTTAGGCTTGAATTGGAGAAAGTTAGTTTTTCGGTGATCAGTGGAAATTTTGATATCGAGCTCGGAATGGAATTCTGAAGGTGGTTGTAGGTTCGTAGTGTCATTTGTGACCTGTGTATAAAATTTGAGGTCATTCGGACTAGATTTGATGTGGTTCGGCGTCGTTTGTAGAATTTGGAAAAAAATTAATTCTTAGGCTTGAATCCGTGCTTAATTCATGATTTTGGTACTGTTCGATGTGGTTTGAAACCTCGACTAAGTTCGTATGGTGTTATAAGATTGGTTGGTAGGTTTGGTTGAGGTCCCGGGGGCCTCGGGTGTGTTTCAGATGCTTAACGGAATGAATTTGGACTTAGGAAAAATATGGTGTTTTTGCTGGTTCTGCTGTAATCGCACCTGCACAAGTATGCCCACATGTGCGAGAAAATTGGCGCATAAGCGGAGTTGGGCTGCGTGGGAAAAGGCCGCATCTGCGATGCTCGCAAATGCGCAAGACTATTTGCAAGTGCGCAAGTTACGCAGAAGCGGAGGGGATTTCCGCAGGCGCGCACGCGTATGTGCGGCCCTTTCGTCGTAGGTGCGAAGGCAGAGGGGGCAAGTGAATTGCGCAGATGCGCACTTTTTTTGCATAAGAGCACCCGCAGGTGCGAGCCTAGGTTCCGCAGGTGCGGAAATACCCGGGCAGTGGTTAAAACCGAAGGGCTTCGCGATTTTTGTCATTTTTGACTTTGCAAACTCGGTTTAGGGCGATGTTTGAGAGCATTTTTGAGGAATTTCTTGAGATAAGTCCCTTGTGCTTATTTCTGATCAATAATCTTGCTTTGCCATTTATATTTTCACCTAGTTAGTGTGTATTTAAGGTGGAAATTGGAAGTTAGAGGTAGGGCCATTTATCTGGCAGATTGAGCGGTTAATTACTCTTAATAGTTTGGCTTAACGGTTATCGGCTTTTAAATATATGAATCCGCTAGCCACCCGAAAAGATATCAGGCGGATTGGTATCGGTTTAGCTTTTATCGGGCGGTTTATCGGCCTAATTAAATCTATATTGCGTGCATTAATTGTTTGTTGCCCGCCTAGCATACAAATTCATAATAGAAAATTACACATTGAGTCCCGACAAACATGTCTGCTAACGCCTACATAAGAATGATGTAGTGTGTCATGTGTTGTAGAGTGAAAAAAGTAGAACACATTGTAGGCTAGATTACATCCCAAAGCAGACTACATATGAGTCCAGACATACATGTATGTTAACGCCTACCATTAAATCCCAAAGCAGACTACATTACATGAGTCCAGACATACATATGTCTGTTAACGTCTAGCATACAAATTCAGAATAGAAAATTCCAGTCTATATTCAAAGTGAGTCTAGGATACATATTTCAAAATGATTAATCCATAAGTGAGCAGAATAAACAGAAATATTTGACATGCAACTAACGCCCAACAGAGCTTGAATTTATGCAGCTTCAAAGTTCAAACAACAACTTCAAATTTCTAACTTATACTCTCAACCAGGCATTTCACGCTATAACATTAACCATACAAACAACACCGAGCAAAAGGCAGTTATGTATAGAAATAGGGATAGATTATAAGTAGTAAATAATTTACAGGAAACACAGATGCGTTATTTCCCCAGAACATAATTCAAGACAGTACTATCGTCAATATTGTGGGATAAAAGTTGTGGCAACAACACTGTTGTTCTTCTATTAAACATAGACAACAAGCATTAGTTTTAAAAAATAAAAGCAGAGGTGAACCATAGGCAGCAGTTTAAACAATCTTATAGTATGGTGGGAGAATAAACTAAGCAAATAGCTGGAAGAAGTTGAAGAGTTTTTGATATTTAATATATATATGGATAAAAAAAATTTATATATATATATATATATCTTAACGGGTTAACGGATTATCGGTTAAGAAAATTGAATAATCCGCCCCCAAACCGATAAGCCGTTAATAAAAAAATTTCAATCCGTTCCCCATCCGTTAAACCGTTAACCCGATACCAATAAGCCATTAAGTTTCGATTTCGGTTCGGTTTTCGATTTCGGTTCGGTTTTGAACACCCCTAGTTGGAGGCTAGGGATTTGGAAGTTTGATTTGTGGATTTGGAGGACCATTTGGTGTCGGATTTTAGTAAATTTGATATGGTTAGACTCGTGAGTGAATGGGTGTTCAAAATTTGTAATTTTTACCCGATTCCGAGATGTGGGCCCGGGGAGACGTTTTGGGCGTTTTTCCTAATCTCACGCTTTAGCTTCGAATTAATTAGTTAAAATTGTTACTTGTAGTTATATTTACATTATGAAATTAATTTGAATAGATTCGGGCTATTTGGCGTCGGATACTCGTGGCAAGAACGTGATATCAAGTTGATTTGAGCGGTTCGAGGTAAGTGGCTTGCCTAACCTTGTGTTGGGGACTTTCCCCTTAGGATGTTTGATATTAATTGATGTGTGGGTGCCGTGTATGTGAGGTGATGAGTACGTACATGGGCTATTATTGCAAAAATCCCATTTTTCCTTTCTAAATCATAAACTATTTTTCCTTATTAAATTGTAATAATACGTTTAATTGTTAAACTTAGACTAGAGAAGCATGCTTACGTGTTTTAACTGCCTGTTGACATTTTGTGCGCCATGCTTAGTTAAGTCCCTATTTTCCTTATCTGTGTTCAATATAAATTGTATAACTCGATGCCATACCTGTCATTTCATCTTGCGTTGCATATTTAAATTGGTACTACATACGTATTCCGGGAGATCCCCTTGTCTTGCATATTTATTTTGGGACTACGGACGTATTCCGGGAGATCCCCCAGCACTGCATATTTACTTTGGGACTACGGATGTATTCCGGGAGATCCCCCAGCACTGCATATTTACTTTGGGATTACGGACGTATTCCGGGAGATCCCCCTATACTGCATATTCATTCGGAACGACGGGATGGTATCCCGGGAGATTCCCCATTGTGTCTACCTTGTTCTGAACCGAGAGATCCCTTAACTGTTATATTTTTGAGAATTTCTTTAACTATGTTACCGTAAACTTTAGTTATATCTTTTACTGTTTAATTTATTATATTTACTCCGGTAGGGCCTTGACCCGACCTCGTCACTACTTGACCGAGGTTAGGCTTGGCACTTACTGGGTACCATTGGGGTGTACTCATGCCCTTTCCTGCACATGTTTTTCGTGTGCTGATTCAGGTACGAGCTATCAGCCTTGGGGTTAGTGCGTGCTGCTGATTCTAGGAGACTTCAAGGTACTTCTGCTTGCGTCCGCAGATCTTCGGAGTCCCCTTCCACTCCCTCGGTTATAGACTTTATTTATTATCTTCAGACTTTTATATAGAGCTACATAGGTTATAATCTCAGAGATGTTAGTCGCTTAGCCAAATTACTTAAATGCACTGTTTTATTTCTTGATGATCATGTTTTTATATAGGAACACAATACGGGGCGGATCATTGGTACCAAGCGTGAATCAAACAGACTTTATTACCTTATCATTGCTAAATCACATAGACTCGTATCTTGTCTTCCTTCAACTACTTGTCCTGTTACTGATTCACCAAATTTATTACATAAATGGTTAGGACATCCCACTTTGTCAAAACTTTAAAAAATGGTATCTGCTTTATCTCACTTTCCAGCTCTAGAGTGTGAGTCATGTCTGCTCGGTAACCATACTCGCTCCCATTTCCCTCGGTGTCTTGATAATTGAGCATAGTCACACTTTACTTTAGTCCATTAAGATGTTTGGGGTCCTAGTCGGGTCAGTTTCACCTTAGGATTCCGCTACTTTGTCAGTTTCATTGATGATTATTCCAGGTGCACTTGGAAATTTTTGATAAAAAATCAATCTGAGATGTTTTCTATTTTCCAGACCTTCCACGCTGAAATTCAAAATCAATTTGGGGTTTCTATTCGCACATTTCATAGTGATAATGCCCGAGAGTATTTGTATTTCCCATTTCAGTAATTTATGAAATCTCATGGGATTATTCATCAAATATCTTATCCGTACACATCTCAACAAAATGGGGTAGCTGAAAGAAAGAATAGATATCTTATTGAAATTGCTCGAACCCTACTCGTATAATCTCATGCTCCGTTGCGTTTTTGGGGGGATGCAGTTCATACATCTTGTTATCTTATTAATCGTATGCCATGTTCAGCTATCCAGAACCAAGTTCCATTCCCTGTCATGTTCCTCAACTTACCTATGTTCTCTCTTCCACCCCGTATCTTTGGAAGCACTTGTTTTGTCCATAACCTTACTCCAGGAGCAAATTAGTTAGCTCCTCGTACTCTTAAGCGTGTATTTTTGGGTTACTCGAGAATACAAAAGGGGTATCGATGCTACTCTCCTGACCTCTAGCGGTACCTTATGTCCACTGAAGTTACCTTCTTTGAAACGCAATCATACTTCACAGGTCCAAGTAATCACTTAGATATTTTTGAGGTACTACCAGTTTCATCTTTTGGAGATTCAGTCACTATCTCCCATTCTTCTTCCTCTACATCTCCAGCTCCACCACCTACAGCTCCAGTTCCACCACCTACAACTCTAGTTGTAGATCCACCACCTATAGCTTTAGTTCCTCCACATAATCCAATTCAAACTTCTGTAGCTCCACCACTCTTGACTTATCATCATCGTCCACATCCATCATCAGGCCCAGGTGATTCACGTCCTGCATCAGATTCTGGACCTACTGCGAACTTGTCTCCTTTTAGTCAACCAATTGCACTCTGCAAAGGTGTACGATCCACACTTACTCCTAATCCCCACTATGTTGGTTTAAGTTATCATCGTCTGTCATCATCTCATTATGCTTTTGTATCTTCTTTGTCCATTGTTTCTATCCCTAAGTCTACAAGTGAGGCACTATCTCATCCAGGATGATGACAGGCTATGATTGACGAGATGTTTGCTTTACATGCGAGTGACACTTGGGATCTTGTTCCTCTTCCTGTAGGTAGGTCTACTGTTGGTTGTCGTTGGGTTTATGCAGTCAAAGTCGGTCTGTATGGCCAGGTTGATCGACTTAAGGCTCGTCTTGTTTCAAAAGAATGTACCAAGATTTTTTGGCTTGATTATAGTGATATTTTCTCTCTCATGGCTAAAGTAGCATATGTTAGTATCTTTTTATCCATGGTTGTTATATGTCATTGGCCTCTTTATCAGTTAGACATTAAGAATGCGTTTCTCCAAGGTGATCTTGAGAAGAAAGTTTATATAGAGAAACCACCTGGTTTTGTTGCTCAGGTGGAGTTTTGTGGTTGTGTGTGCAGATTGCGCAAGTCACTATATGGTTTGAAACAGTCCCCTTGAGCTTGGTTTGGTAAGTTCAGTACAATTATTCAGGAATTCGGCATGGCGCGTAGTGAGGCTGATCACTCTGTGTTTTATCGGTATTCTGCTCCTAATCTATTTATTTATCTTGTGGTTTATGTTGATGATATTGTTATTACGGGCAATGATCAGGATGGTATTACTAATCTGAAGCAACATCTCTTTCAGCACTTCCAGACTAATGATTTGGGCAGATTGAAGTATTTTCTAGGTATTGAGGTCGCTTAGTCTAGCTCAAGTATTGTTATTTCATAGCGGAAGTATGCCTTAGACATTCTTAAGGAGACTGGAATGATGGGTTGCAGACCTATTGACTCTCCTATAGATCCGAATTCTAAGCTTCTGCCTGGACAAGGGGAGCCTCTTAGAGACCCTACGAGATATAGGAGGTTGGTTGGCAAATTGAATTACCTCATAGTGACTAGACCTGGCATTTATTTTCTGGTGAGTGTTGTAAGTCAGTTTATGGATTCTCCACGTGATAGTCACTAGGATGCAGTTGTTCGCATTCTTCGATATATAAAGTCAGCTCCAGGCAAAGGATTACTATTCGAGGATCTAGGCCACGACCAGATTGTTAGGTACACAGATGCTGATTAGGCAGGATCACCTTCTAATAGACGTTCTATGTCTGGATATTGTGTTCTAGTAGGAGGTAATTTGGTCTCGTGGAAGAGCAAGAAATAGAATGTAGTTGCTCGATCTAGCGCCGAAGCCGAATATCGGGTCATGGCTATGGCAACGTGTGAGTTAATTTGGGTCAAGCAGTTGCTCGAGGAGTTAAAGTTCGGAGAAATCAGCAAGATGGAACTGGTGTGTGATAACCAAGCTGCTCTTCATATGGCATCAAATCCGGTGTTCCATGAGGGGACTAAACACATTGAGATCGACTTTCACTTTGTCAAAGAAAAATACTTTCAGGAGATATTGTTATAAAGTTTGTAAAGTCGAATGATCAACTAGCAGATATTTTCACTAAGTCTCTTACTGGTTCTCGTATTAGTTACATGTGTAACAATCTTGGTACATATGATGTGTATGCACCGGCTTGAGGGGGAGTGTTAGTTATATATAGTCCCACATTGGAATGGAAGTAATATGTACTTTGTAGACTATAGCTATAAATAGGACCTGTTGTGTTATATTGAGTAACCAATATCAATAATATATTTTTCTCCTGTGCTTTCTCACATATGTCAAGTGGTGTCATTTTATATTTGTTGTTTCGATACAATATAATCACATATGCTTAATAAAAGTTTTCGACGAAGCGGTGTCGCGAGACACCGCTTCGTCCACCATATATCTACCCCTGGTGGCAACAAACTGTAACCACAACATGAAGATATTATGAAAATTGAAGGAAAATATAACAATCAAACAATAAGTAGTAAAAATAATATAATTAAGAATCAAATTATACCATACTAACACTAATACTACCGGTAAGGGGACGAAAAGGAGAATCACTCAACTACATAATAACCCTTTATTCTAATCCTTGACCTCTACACCTCATATCAAGGGTCATGTCCTCGGTAAGCAGAAGTTGTGCCATGCCTGCCTAATCATGTGATGACCCGATAGGTCATTTATAGATTTACCCTTATTTTATGTGTTCTGAGACCTCAAGTAGCTTTGTTTAGCCTTCCTTAATTTGTGTGCGCAATTCGTGTCTTCTTTCAAAAAACATTTATATGAAAAATTGATAAAAATATGAAATTTTGCCTTAAAACTCATTTGAGTTGACTACGGTCAACATTTTATATAAATGGACCCAAATCAGTATTTTGACGGTCCCTTTGGGTCCGTATCTTGATTTGGGACTTGGACGTATGCCCGGAATCGAAGTTTAAAGTTCCTAACTTGATTTGACGCGATTTGTTGAAAACGAGCAATTTAAAGGTTTAAAGAATTCCTAAGTTTGACCGTAGGTTGACTTTGTAGCTACTGAATTTGGATTGCGGTTCCGGAACTTGGTATAGCCTTGTTTCAGTATTTATGACTTGTCTGCAACGTTTGGTGCAAAACGGAGTTGATTTGACGTGATTCAGACGTTTGGTTGAAAATTTTTATGTTCTTGAGTTTCTTTAAAACTTTCGTTCGTTTTAGTGTCTGATTCGTAGTTCTAGGTGTTATTTTGGTGTTTTGATTGTGCGAGCGAGTTCGTATGATATTATTACACTTGTGTCCATATTTTGTTTAGAGCCCGAGGGGCTCGGGTGAGTTTTGGATAGGTTTCGGATGATTTTGAACTTAGAAGAACACTGGTTTTTGCTGATATCTG
This sequence comes from Nicotiana tomentosiformis, assembly GCF_000390325.3. Classification (NCBI taxonomy): domain Eukaryota; kingdom Viridiplantae; phylum Streptophyta; class Magnoliopsida; order Solanales; family Solanaceae; genus Nicotiana; species Nicotiana tomentosiformis. The sequence goes on from NC_090812.1 coordinate 114,589,698, forward strand.
GTGCCTGAGAAATTGTGCTACGCGATAGCGAATCTACTCTCGTGATCGCAGAGGGGAAATTGTTCCTCCGCGAACGCGAAGCATTGTTGGATTCTAGGGAGAGGTGGGCTAGTGTTCTACGCGAACACGACCATTGGGTCGCGAACGCGATGGCCAGGGGGAAGAGCCATCGCGAACATGAAGAACATCTTGCGAATGCAAAGATCATTTGGTCCGCAGTCCTTCGCATTCACGCAAGTCATTCGCGAACGCGATGAAGACCTGACGCCAATGATTTAAAATGTCCCAAATACGGGATTTTTCTCATTTTTCACCATCTTCTCATTAGAGCTCGGCCTAGAGGCGATTTTGAAGAGAAGTTTTATCACCATTTCATAGGTGGATACTTCAACTCATTTTCTTCCATTTCCATCAGCACCCATTGATTTCTAACCTTAATCTATGCTCTTTCATGGTAGAAAAATTAGGGATTTGGAAAGAATTGGGGGGGTTTGTAAAATTGAGGTTTAGACCTCAAATTGAGGTTGAATTTCGAAACTAATTGCATAATAGGGATCAGGGGTGAATGGGTAATTGGGTTTTGATCCGAATCTCGGGTTTTTTAACCAAGTGGGCTGGGGTTGACTTTTGTTGACTTTTTGGGAAAAGTGTAAAGATCTTAGCTTTATGTATTGCGATTGATTTTCCTCGCATTGTTTGTTGATATTAAGTCGATTTTGGTTAGATTCAGTTAGTTCAGAGGCGAATTTTAGAGGAAAGACCTCGGTTGAGCTTTGATTTGCTTGCGGAGCGAGGTAAGTGTTGGGTCTAACCTTGACTTGAGGTAATTAGGAACCCTTGACTATATGTTATGTGAATTACATGTGTAGCGGCGTATATGCGAGGTGACTAGTGTATATACATCGTTAAAATAATTGTTCCCATGTTTTCCCATATTTCATTAATTATTATATTACATGTCTTAATTGTTACATGCTTTAATTGCTTCTTATGCCTTTACTTGCTACTTGTCGCTTATTACTCTCGTATTGAAATGTTCGTTTCTTCCATGATTAATTGTTACCTGCTTAAATTGTCTTACTTGTACACTTTATCTCACAACCCAAAACCACGTGACCGGCACACTACCCGTCCTGAGCGATCGAAACCATGTGATGCACCCAAATCATATGCATGAAAACTAATTTAACTACGGAAGCTCCTTGAAAATCATATACATTTTCAAGTTAAATGATAAAATATTTTCCAATTCAAAATCACACATGACGTTTTTCATGATAATAACAATGAAACTAAGTAAAATAAATATACTTTCATATATGTCATGTACAACCCCGTTACTACAACATTTCACAACTATATATGGAGCCGCTATACCAAAGAATAGAACCAACAGTTGGAGTAATTCCAACAAAATAAAATAAGGAAGAACATGTGTGATGACCCAAAATGTCATCTTTAAATTTAATAAGTAATTTTGTATTCTAAGACCTCAAAAAGAACCATTTATCATTCTTCGACTTGCGTGCGCAGTCCGAAAAATTTTTCGGAAAGTTTTCATGTGAAAAATGGATTAAAATTTGAAATAGAGCTTTAAAACTCAAGTTGAGTTGACTTTGGTCAACATTTTTAGCAAACGGATACAGATCAGTAATTTTACAGTTCCAGTAGCTCCGTATTGTGATTTGGGACTTGGGCGCATGCCCGAAATTTAATTTGGAGGTCCCTAGCTCAAGTTATGACCATTTAACGGAACTAGCAATTTAAAGGCTAAAAATTTTCAAGTTTGACCACGGGGTTGACTTTTTGATATCGGAGCCGGAATCCGATTATGGAAATTTAAACAGCTCCGTTGTGTCATTTATGACTTGTGTGCCAAATTTGAATTCATTCCGGATTCATTTAATATATTTTGGCACGAGATTTGTAAATTGAAAAGTTTAAAACTCGAAGTTTGAATCGGAGTGTGAATTGTAATTTCAGCGTTGTTTGACGTGATACGAGACCCCAAGTAAGTCCGTATTATGTTATTGGACTTGTTGGTATATTCGTACGGGGTTCCGAGTACCCCAAGAGTGATACGGATTGAAATCAGATCAAGAAATGGACTTAAGCGAAAATCTGTATTTTTGCCTTATGTTATAATCGCACCTGCGGATTATTGACCGCAGGTGCGAGCTCGCAAAAGGGAGCCTTCGATCGCAGATGCGCCCGGGCATAACTGGGCAAAATTCCGTAGGTGGGGAAATCTGCACGCACCCGCGCGTTCGCAGAAGCGGACATCTTCTCGCAGAAGCGTGTCCGCAGATGCGCACCAAATCACGCATATGCGGACATATGCTGGCAGCCCCTTTTCCGCAAATGCGAGAGTTTCTCGCAAATGCGAACTCGCATGTGCAAGCCCAGGCACCGCATGTGCGAAAATGCCTGGGCTGTGTATATATCGAAGAGTCCGAAATTATTTTCACATTTTGGTCGTTTTGAGCTCGTTAAGGCGAATTTTTGGGCGATTTTCACGGGAAACTTTGGGATAAGTGTTCCTTATCCTATATTGATTATATTTCATGATTCCATACTCGTTTATATCATGAATCCATAAATTAATGGAAGAAAAATCAGATTTTTCTAACATTTTCCAAAATCGAAAAATTTAGATTTGAAGATCCATTTGATATCAAAATTGGATAATTTTTGTATGGTTGAACTCGTATCAGAACTGGTGTTCGGATTTTGTGAATTTTTTTGGAATTTGAGACGTGGGTCCCACTGTCAAATATTTAAATAAATTTCAGATTTTTATCCAGAAAATTAGTAAATTCATATGGAATTAATTCCTATGATTAGTATTGAATATATCGAATTGTTTGTGAATAGATTTGAAGCTTTCGGAGACAAATTTAAAAGGAAAATCTATGGTTGAATAATTGATTGGAATTTGCAAAGCGAGGTAAGTGTCGTGGTTAACATTGACTTGAGGGAATAGAACCCTTAAATTATTTGTTATGTGAAATGCATGTGAACGACGTATAGGCGAGGTGACGAGTGTCTATACGTCGTGAAATTTATTGTTTGCCTGCTTACTTGAAAAACCATAAATTGTTTTAAACCATAAATTAATTGTTATAATAATTATTTCTCTCTTATTCTTTGCCAAATATTAATTCTTAAATTTCTGTAATAATTGCTACATGCTTATTTGAATTATGTGCACTAATTGCTACTTGACATTTAGCATATTAAATATTAAACTGTCTATTTTCTCCTTGATTTCCAAAATAAATTGTTATTGCCATTGTTTGTTCATAAATAAATTATAATTATTGTGTGCCTTGATGTTTAATAGTTCTCATTGGACATGGTATTTATTGGAGTAGGTTTTGTTACATTTATGAGTTGTTTAAAATTATATTAGAGGAACGGGTTGCACGCCGCAATGGAAATGAAAGTATATATATATATATATATATATATATATATATATATATATATATATATATATTGGGGGATCGGATTGCACGCTGCAATAGACTTATTAAAAGTCAATATTGGGGGATTGGATTGCTATTAAAAGTCAATATTGGGGGATCGGATTGCACGCCGCAACAAACTTATTTAAAAGTCTATATATATACTTTATTGAAATAAATATATGACAGACTTGATTAAAAGGAATATATTGGGAGAGCGATAGAATTGAATGTGAATATATTGTGAGAGCGGGTTGCACGCTGCAACAGAATTGGTTGAAATAATAATGGATTATGACTGCTGAGTTGGTTTCAATTATTATAAATGAGTTACCTGATTTATTTTTATTATTTGTTGTTGTTATTAATATTGCGTACAGGTTAATGTAAGTGAACCACCTTAGCCTCGTCACTACTTCGTTGAGGTTAGGCTCAGCACTTACTAGTACATGGGGTTGGTTGTACTGATACTACACTATGCACTTCTTGTGCAGATTTTGGAGTTAGTCCCAGCGGCGTACCATAGACTTGCTCGGATTTCAGCTACCAGAGGAAACTTGAGGTATAACTGCATGGCGTCCGCATTTCTGAAGTCTCCGTCTATTTTACTTTAACTGTGTGCTTATTTCCAGACAACTTTATTTTATTCAGACCTTTATTTGTATTTATTATAGAAGCTCGTGCACTTGTGACACCAATTCTTGGATGGTATTTAGACACCGCTGTTTTTATGGATTATTTCACTATATTTCAAACTTTGCTTCCGCTTTTGTTTCCTCGATTATTAATAATTTAAAGATTGTTTAAAAATTGGTTAATATTATTCTAACATTGGCTTGCCTAGCAAGTGAAATGTTAGGCGCCATCACGGTCCAAAGGATGGAATTTCGGGTCGTGACAACATGATAGCTACCACAAAATAAAAGTGGTGCTTCATAATACCTCGGAAAGAGAGTCATCCTAGCCTGACTGCATCCAGGTATCATACATCATCCTTAAATATGTAAAGTAAGCAGGACCCTGGAGGGGGGCCTCTAAAGGCTGAGTATACTAAAACGATACTCAACAAGTGTCATAGACTCTCTCTAACTCAAGTTCTTGGGAAAAACTTTATAAAAAAATAATGCATCAATATTTGATATAAACTATAAGAAATTTTATCAATTCATGACCTTTGTTATTTTAAATAATAACCAAGTCAAAGATAACCCACAATATAAACTTTTAAAACATTTACATCAATCCAAGATTTTGGATAAAATCATACAAAATCATTCCATTTGCTTTAAGTCATCGAAATCGCTTTCGGCTCCTTAGGCCTAAACATAAGAAAATCATCCTTACCTTTCACTGGGAGTACTATACCATCACCGACATTAGAAGGTCAACTAGGTTATGTACCTAGCGGCAAGTATCATATACCCCACTTGCTCAGGTCGTCTCATCGTAGTGCCGTACGAATTGACTCAGCGATGCTAATAATAGCACAAAATAGTACTCTCTCAAGGGAGAGCACTCTGTCGTAGTCTATACCACAAAGTGGCCATCTACGCCTACACCGGCACGTGTAGTTTCATGACAACGAACATGATATATCTGAAGCCAATCTCGGTGAACACAAGTAACTCCCAAAACATTTTATACTTCAAAAATAGATTCATAGCACAATAGCTTCAAAGGATCTATTTTTATCAACTCATCGCATTTATAGAAAATCTAAATCATTTGAACAAAAGTTAAATAAATAACCTTTTACATGCTAAAGCCTTTAGCAATTTAACATCAATCTTTAAAAGATACCACATGTGCTATTCTGTTCGTCAATTTCCAAAAGAAATACTTTCCACGAAAACTTATCTTTCGCACTCAAATATGTATACCCTTGTCAATACGTAAGTTTTGATAAAAACTCATAACATTTACTTTGAGTGCCATTCTGCCAACAAGGTTTAAAATAATATTTTATAAAATAGCATGACACTACATATGCAACATAATATTCTAGTACATGGAGACATCCGTACTTGTTTGTCCCCACAAGCACGAAAGCACATTTGCAAATAACTTAAGTATTAACTTGAAATATTCTTTTAGAGAAAGTCCCTCAAGAAGAGTAAGTTTTAATCAACTTACCTTGCTTTCGCTTTATTAACATTCACAAGATTTCAATCCTCTTCCATCATTCCAATGTTGATTAAAACGCTCAACATCACCAACAAGTCAATATATATAATTAGATATCCTAATTACATCAGAATATGACCTAAGATATTGATCAACATCCATATATGGCTTATAAGTTGGCTACAAGCCTCCAACAACTCAAATCGCCAAATAGTTTTACATGCTAGACTATTCAACTTCATTCTTATGTTTTAATACCCATTCGAAGTCATTAATGATACTACATCAATTGTCCATTTCCACCAAATTACTATTCATCGTCTTCCATAATCAACACTTACAAAATATACAATTCGGGTGATTACTTAGTTGATCACTTCCATCTTTTGCTAACAAATAATTCCATAGGTTCATTATATTCATAAATTTCATCGCCAAGATTACCATTCATCTTTCTCTCTTATTTTCTCAAAAGTACTATTCATGCCATGAACTAGAGTTTTATAATCCAATATTTCAACTATTAAAACTTGTAAAAAATGCTTCAAATACTTCTAACTACTCATAATAAACGAGTTTGAAGTATTGGAATTACCTTTAGTAGATCAATCTTGAAAAATCACAACTTTAGTGATTTTTGTGTTCTTGAGGATTTGATGATGAAATCTAGCATTTGGATGCAAGAATGATGTTAGAACTCATGTATATTGAGTAAGAATCAACCCAAAACATCATTAACAACTTACTTTAGCTGGTTGGACTTGATTTGAGCTCAAAATCGCCCATTCAACTCAAGAACCCTAACCCCCAAATACTCAAAATACTCTCCTCCCCCGACCTTGTATTTATAGGCCTAGATTTATGGGTTTCATATGCGGCCCTGGATGCTTCGCATCCCCACTTCACTCCTCTATGAAGATCGGATGTGGACCTGGACGCTATGGCAGCACTTCACTGCCAGCCTTTCTTTCGGACGCGGCCTCGGATGCTTCGCATCCGCAGACTCCTCCACCAGCCTTTGGTAATTTAGTCATAACTTATTGTAGGAATGTTCAAATGACAAACGGTTTGAAGAGTTAGAAACTAGACTTGATGATCTTTCATTTGATAGGTTTAACATCATATAAATCTTTATTTATATGTAGATATTCTCATAGAAAGTTTGGTCTTGTGCGTACTCATTTGGAATTTAGTCTATCATGTAATTTCCAACTTGACTTGGGCTTATGGCTATCCTTAGACCCCACATCACTTATAATATCTCTTGTACACTTATTATCATATACAATTAATATCCATCATATTAGTAGTCCTCGTTTGTGCACAAAATAATATAATTAGCGCACATCAACTTTCTTAATAGCGCTTAAGTACTTCGAAAATTTTTCGGGATGCTACACTTTAACTATCATATATTTGGCTTGTCTTGTTGCTTTGTATTAATTGTAGCATTTCTTGATTTGGTACGAGGTTCCTTTATAGCTTTGCTTTCGTAATTCTTTAATCGTAGAGATTCTTGTGAATTGAGTTATTGAATTGATTACATTTATTGATTTTTGTTTATGGATCGGATTGCACACCGCAATGGATTGAATAAGGAAGGACTGATTTTGATATGGTGGGATCTGGTTGCACTCCGCAACGGATTTGATATGTGATTTTGATATCGTGAAATGAGAGAGGATTATGATACTGATTCTGATTATATGGTGGGATCGGGTTGCGCGTCGCAACGAATTGTGTGTTTTGTATTCATTGTTGCATTGTGGTAGTTGTCAGTATTTTTCATACGAGAATCTGAGGACTGATGCTTCTGATTTTACTGATTTCGAGGATTGAGTTTATTTTTATCAGTTGACTGCCTTACATTTCTTGTGTTTGTTTTCATGTTATTATTATTATATTGCATACAAGTTATTGTAAGTGACCCGCCTTAGCCTCGTCACTACTTCGTCGAGGTTAGGCTTGGCACTTATAGAGTACATGGGGTCGGTTGTACTCATACTACACTCTGCACTTCTTGTGCAGATTTTGGAGTCGGTACTAGTGGCGGTCAGTAGATTGCTTGGATTGATTGCTTGACGGAGACTTGAGGTACAACTGCACGACGTTTGCAGCTCTGAAGTCCCCTTCTACCTTTTTCTAGCTGTTTATTTCATTTCAGACAGTCATATTTTCATTCAGACCATTATTTGTATTACTCTAGTCGCTCGTGAACTTGTGACACTAGTTTTGAAATTGTATCTAGACATCGGTGTTATTATGGTTTTCTCACTCTATTTCAGTTTTTGAGTCATTATTTAATTTGTATTGTTAAAAATGGCTAAAAATTATTTTTAACGTTGGCTTGCCTAGCAAGTTAAATATTAGACGCCATCACGGTCCCGAGGGTGGTAATTTCTGGTCGTGACAAATCAACTCTCCTCAATACTTCTTAGGACAACCTCTACCTCTCCTCCTACCCACCAAAGTCAACCTTTCACACCTCCTAACTAGGTTTGCGCTTCTCTTCACATGTCCGAACCATTTCACCCTCGCCTCCCGCATCTTATCCTTCGCAAGGGCCATTCTCACTTTTTCTTGAATATTTCCATTCCTAATCTGATCTAATCTGGTATGCCCGCACATCCATCTCAACATCCTCATTTCGGCTACTTTCATCTTCTGAACATGAGAGATCTTGACTAGCCAACACTCTACCCAAACAATATAGTCGGTCTATCCACTACTTTATAGAACTTAATTACTTTAAGTTTTATTGGTATATTCTAATTGTATCAGAGCCGGCTGGAGCCTAAGGCCACTAAGGCAATGGCCTTAGGCTGCCAAAATATAAGGCCCCGGAAAATTTCGCTAAGGAATTTAAGGTTTCGTGGTACCGAGGTAGGCTCATGTGTTTGAGAATTATAGAAAACGAGTCATTGTGATAACCTTTTGGGTTGAATAGTGCGCTGGGGAGTGAAAGGAAAATTTTTAGCGCTGAAATTACACTACCGCGCCGCACGGCGCACTTGTGGCAATTTCCATAATGTTTCGAAATTTTGTTTCTAGGCACTTCGGCACAGTCGCGCCGCGCCCCATGCGGCGCGTATGTACTAATTCTGAATTTTTATAACCCGACCCCCATTTCATTTAACTCATTTAGGGTTCATTTTTGGGGTATTTTCTGGTGTTTTAGAGAGAGGGGAGAGCGATTCTAGAGAGAGGAAAGGGAGGAATAAGGATTTCATTACTCTACCTTGAATCAAACCTTGAAATCCCATTAAAGGGTTGCTAGGGCTTCAAAGAGGTAAGAATTTCTTTCCCCAATTCTTCAATTTCAAAATTTAACTAGAAATGGGTAATTAATAAGATAATTCTTGGATGTGAGAGCATTATTTATACATGTTTGTACCAATAAGGTTTGTGGGAAGATTGTGTTGAAAATGGTAGAAATCTTCAAAGACTTTAATTGAAGATTTGAGGGTCGAGTTGATGTCAGAATTTGGTGAAATTTATGTGGTTGGACTCATGGTTGGATGCGAGTTCATATTTTATAAATTTTGTCGGGTTCCAAGATGTGGGCCTCACTGTCAATTTTTAAAATGAATTTCAAATTTTAATCTAGAAAATTAGTAATTTCATATTGAATTAATTCCTATGATTCGTATTGAGTATATTGAATTGTTTGTGACTAGATTTGAAGATTCCAGACACGAATTCGGGAATCTTGAAATTGGTTACGAAGCGAGGTAAGTGTCGTGATTAACCTTGACTTGAGGGAATAGAACCCTTAAAATATTTGTTAAGTGAATTTCATGTGTAACGACATATAAATGAAGTTACGAGTGCCTATACGACGTCAAATTGATTGTTTGCATATTTATCTAAAAATGATAAATTATTTCAAAATCATGAATTAATTATTATATTAATTATTTCTCTCATATTCCTTGCTCAATATTATGTTGTGAATCCATGTTATAATTGATACATGCTTATTTGATTTATGTGACTTAATTGCTATTTGACATTTAGCACACTAATTATTAAATTGCCTATTCCTCCTTAATTTTCACAATTAATTGTTACTTGTCATCACTTGTTTTGTAAATAAATCATATTATTGTATGCTTGTTATCTTATAATTTCATATTAATTATTGCATTTATTGGAGTAATTGTTTTTATAAGAATTGGTAAATTATATTAATTGAGGAGCGGATTGCACTCCGCAACAAAAATGAAAGTGAATATATTGGAGGAGCGGGTTGCACGCTGCAACAGGATTGATTGAAATGAATATATTAGAGGAGCTGGTTGCACGCCGCAATAGAATTGGTTGAAAAGATTTATTGAGGATCGGGTTGCATGCCGTAACGGAATTAAATGAAAATGAATATATTGTGGGATCGGGTAGCACATCGCAACAGAATTGAATATGAATATATTGTGGGATCGAGATGAACACCTCAATTGAATTGATTGAAGTAATAATTGATTATGACTGCCGAGATGGCTTCGATTGTTGATATGAGTTAACTATTTTATTTTTGTTCATGTCTTTCTATTATTGTTATTATTATTATTATTATTATTATTATTATTATTATTATTATTATTATTATTATTATTATTATTATTGCGCACAGGTTAATGTAAGTGACATGCCTTAGCCTTGTCACTACTTTGTCGAAGTTAGGCTCGGCACTTACTGCATACATGGGGTTGGTTGTACTCATACTACACTCTGCACTTCTTGTGAAGATACCAGAGTTGGTCCTAGCGGCGTACAGTAGACTTGCTCAAATTCAGCTATTCGCATGAGACTTGAGGTATAGCTGCATGGCGTTCACAGTTCTGAAGTCCCCTTCCACTTATTCATAGTTGTGTATTTCTTTTAGACAGCTTCATTTTTATTCAAACCTTTATTTGTATTATTCTAGTAGCTCGTGCACTTGTGACATCAGTTCTGGGATGGTATTTAGACATTGCTATTATTATGGATTATACACTTTATTTCAGATTTTAGTTCCAAATTTGTTTCTTTGTTATTAATTAAAATTGCTTAAAATGGCTAATCTTATTCTAACGTTGGCTTGCCTAGCAAGTGAAATGTTATGCCCCATCACGGTCCCACAAGTGGAAATTTTGGGTCGTGACAAGTTGGTATCAGAGCACTATGTTACGTTGGTCTCACGAGTTACAAGCAAGCTTAGTAGAGTCTGAAGGATCGGTACGGAGACGTCTGTCGTTATCTTCTAGAGGTTATGGAGTTTAGGAACAATTTCACTTTTATTCTACTCTGTTGTGCGATTTTATTCTATCATTGATGATTGAACTCTTCTATTCTTGTTCTCTCGCAGATGACGAGAACACGTTCTACATTTACCACCGGACAAGAGCCAGAACCCCCAGTGACAGCTATGACTAGGGGCAGAGGCAGAGTCCGAGGTAGAGGCAGAGGTAGAGCTCAATCTAGAGCTCGAGCAACATCACCTACTGTAGAACCTCAAGTGGATTTAGAAGCGGAGGTTGTAACTCATATGGTACCTGTTGGACCAGTTCAGGTTTTGGAAGGATTCATAGCTACTCCAGTACTTCAGGATGCTCTAGTCCGCTTGGTGAGTCTTATGGAGGGTGTGGCCCAAAATAGTGCATTTCCAGTGGCACCGGCCATCTTACAAGCTGAGGGAGGAGCACAAACTCCCACTACTCCCGCTCCGGGGCAGATAACTCCCCAGTATCAGGCTCCAGTAGCCCATTCAGTTGGGGTAGTTCAGCCAATTATTGCGGCACAAGCCGGTGATAGTCCTGCCTTGTCTTATGAGACTTTGCTGAGATTAGACACGTTTACCAAGCTATTTCCAATCCATTTCAGTGGTGCACCTTCTGAGGACCCACATGATTTTCTTGATCGTTGCTATGAGGTATTGCAGTACATGGGAATAGTTGAAAGCAATAGGGTTGATTTTGCTGTGTTTCAGATGACTGTTTCCGCTAAGAGGTGGTGGAAAGATTATGTATTTACTAGACCAGTTGGTTCTCCTGCACTTACCTAGGAGCATATCTCGCAGCTATTTCTGGAGAAGGTTCCTTCCTATCATATTTAGAGAGGATTACCGCACGCAGTTTGAGCGTCTTCAGTAGAGTAGTATGTTGATCACTCAGTATGAGACCCATTTTGTGGATCTAGCCCGTCATGCTCTTCTTATGCTTCCTACCGAGAGAGAGAGGTTGATGAGGTTTATTGATGGACTCATGCAACTTATCAAGCTATATATGGCCAAAGAGACTGGGAGTGAGATTTCTTTTCAGACGATTGCTAATGTCGCCAGGCGTATCGAGATGGTTCTTTCACAGGAGAGAGGGACAGTGTCATATAAGAGGCCCAGTCATTACGGTAATTTCAAAGGCGCCTCATCTGGAGGCAGGGGTACTTTTGGTAGAGGACATCCTCTCAGGCCATTTTATTCAGCATTTCAGACTTCTACGGTGCTTCAGGGAGTCATGGACCTTATGTTCCTTACCCTGGGAAGCCATCATTCAGTGCACATTCAGCTCCTATCAGTGCACCAACACTTCAGATTCACTGCGGTGGATATCCGACTCGTTCGGGTCAGCTTCAACTTCAGCAGCCACGACAGCAGGATAGGCGTTATGAGCGTGGGAACATTGGTCACATCAAGAGGCATTGTCCTAGGTTGTTGAGCAACACACCTCAGCAGGATTCTCATGCTATCATACCGGCACCAGCTTCTTCACCGCCCGCCCGACCAACTAGGGGCAGGGGTCAGACTGTTAGAGGTGGAGGTCAGACTGCTAGAGGTGGAGGCCATCCAACTATGGCCTATCCCAGATATGTAGTTCAGACTGGTGGGGCCCAGCCCCGATTCTATGCTTTCCCAACTAGGTCTGAGGTCGAGTCATCTGACGCCGTGATCATAGGTATTGTTCCAGTTTGCCATAAAGACGCTCATTTCTATTCGATCCAGCATCTACTTATTCCTATGTGTCCTCCTACTTTGCTTCATATTTGGTTGTGTCTCGTGATTCTCTGAGTACGTCTGTGTATGTGTCCACGTCGGTGGGAGATTCTATCATAGTAGAGCATGTCTATCGTTCGTGCGTGGTTACTATTGGGAGTCTTGAGACTAGTGTGGATCTTCTACTTCTCGATATGGTATATTTTGACATCATTTTGGGTATGGATTGGTTGTAAGCTTATCATGTTATATTGCATCATGCCAAGACGGTGACCTTAGCTATGCCGGGGTTACCTCGATTAGAGTGGAAAGGAACTCCAGGTCATTCTACCAGTATGGTTATTTCCTATATGAAGGCTCATCGTATGGTCTTAAAGGGGTGTCTAGCCTATTTAGCTTATATTCGCGATCCCAGTACGAATGCTCCTTCTATGGATTCGATCCCAGTTGTTCGTGAATTTCCAGAAGTATTTCCTGTAGATCTACCGGGGATGCCACCCGACAGGGATATTGACTTCTGTATTGATTTGGCTCCGGGCACTCAGCCCAATTCTATTCCACTATACCGTATGGCCCCGTCGAAGTTGAAAGAATTGAAGGAACAGTTGCAAGACTTGCTTGATCAGGAATTCATTAGACCCAGTGTCTCACCCTTGGGTGCACCAGTGTTATTTGTAAAGAATAAAGATGGCTCTCTGCGGATGTGTATAGATTATCAACAGTTGAACAAGATCACTATCAAAAACAAATATTCGTTTCCAAGAATCGATGATTTATTTGATCAACTTCATGGTGCCAAGGTGTTTTCAAAGATTTACTTGAGATCTGGTTATCATCAGTTAAAGATTAGGGCATCTGATGTCCCTAAGACAGTTTTTCGGAACCGGAATGAGCATTATGAATTTCTAGTAATGTCATTTAGGCTGACAAATGCCCCAACATCATTTATGGATTTGATGAATCGGGTGTTCAAGCCCTATATGGATTCATTTGTGGTTGTATTCATTGATGACATCTTGATTTACTCCATCAGTAAAGAGGAGCATGAACAATATCTTAGGATTGTGCTTTAGACTTTGAAGAATAGTCAGTTATATGCCAAATTCTCAAAATGCGAGTTTTGGTTAAACTCAGTTGCCTTTTGGGGGCATGTTGTATTGGCAGAAGGCATAAAGGTGGATCCTAAGAAGATTGAGGCAGTTCAAAACTGGCCTAGATCTACTTCAGTTACAGAGATACAAAGTTTTCTGGGTTTGGCAGCTTATTATCGCCGGTTCGTAGAAGGGTTTTCATCCATAGCAAACTCATTGACCAAACTAACCCAGAAAGGTGTTCCATTCAAATGGTCAGACGAGTGTGGTTTGAGCTTTCAAAAGCTCAAGACTGATTTGACTACGGTGCCAGTGTTGGTGTTACCCACAGGTTCAGGATCGTACACGGTATATTGTGATGAATCTCGTATTGGACTTAGTGTAGTATTAATGCAAGGTGGCAGAGTGATTGCTTATGCGTCGTGGCAGTTAAAAGTCCATGAGAAGAATTATCTTGTTCATGACTTAGAATTAGCATCCATTGTTCATGCGCTGAAGATTTGGAAACACTACCTTTACGACGTGTCATGTGAAGTATTCACAGATCATGGTAGTCTACAGTATCTATTCAAACAAAAAGATCTTAATTTGAGGCAGAGAAGATGGTTGTTGTTGAAAGACTATGATATCACCATTTTGTATCACCCTGGAAAGGCCAATGTGGTGGCCGATGCTTTGAGTAGAAAGGTTGTGAGTATGGGCAGCCTTGCGTATATTCCAATTGGTGAGAAGCGGCTAGCGATAGATGTTCAGACTTTGGCCAATCAGTTTGTAAGGTTGTATGTTTCAGAGCCCAGTCGGGTTATAACTTGTATAGTCGCTCGGTCTTCTTTATATGAGCATATCAGAGAGCGACAATATGATGATCCTCATTTGCTTGTCCTCAAGGACATGGTGCGACACGGCAGTGCCAAGTAGGTTGTAGTGGGATATGATGGAGTTCTGTGGATGCAGGGTCGCATTTGTGTTCCAAATATGGATGGGCTTCGCGAAATAATTCTTGAAGAGGCCCACAGTTCACGGTATTCTATTCATCCGGGTACCACCAAAATGTATCAAGATTTGCGGCAACATTATTAGTGGAGGAGAATGAAAAAAGATATAGTTGCATATGTAGCTCGGTGTCTGAATTGTTAGCAAGTCAAGTACAAGCATCAGAGACCTGGTGGTTTGCTTCAGAAGTTAGAAATTCCTGAGTGGAAGTGGGAGCGTATCACTATGGATTTTGTTGTAGGACTCCCACAGACTCAGAAAAAGTTCGACATTGTGGACAGGTTGATCAAGTCAACACATTTTATCCAGTGGCAATTACCTATTCTTCAGAGCGTTTAGTTGAGACTTACATCTGAGAGATTGTCCGTCTTCACGGTGTGCCCGTGTCTATTATTTCAGATCGAGGTACGTAGTTCACCTCGCATTTTTGGAGGGCTGTACAGCGTGAGTTAGGCACGCGGGTGAGTTGAGTACCTAATCCCCACATAGATGGACAGTCAGAGTGCACTATTCAGATATTAGAGGATATGCTTCGCGCTTGTGTGATAGATTTTGGAGGTTCTTGGGATCAGTTCTTGCCACTTGTGGAGTTTGCCTATAAAAATAGTTATCAGTCGAGCATCCAGATGGCTCCGTATGAAGCATTACATGGGAGGATATGTCGTTCGCCAGTTGGCTAGTTGGAACCAGGAGAGGCTCAGTTGTTAGGTACTGATTTGGTACATGATGCCTTGGATAAGGTCAAGGTTATCCAGGATCGACTTCGCACAGCTCAGTCTAGGCAAAAGAGTTATGCTGACCGTAAGGTTCGTGATGTTGCATTCATGATTGGAGAAAGAGTATTGCTTCGGGTTTCACCTATGAAAGGTGTAATGAGATTCGGAAAGAAGGGAAAGTTAAGCCCTAGGTATATCAGACCCTTTGAAATTCTTGAAAGGGTGGGTGAAGTAGCCTACAAGCTTGCACTACCACCTAGCTTATCAGCATTTCATCCGGTATTCCATGTATCCATGTTCCAGAAATATCATGGTCATCTGTCCCGTGTGTTAGACTTCAGCTCAGTTCAATTGAACAAAGATTTGACTTATGAGGATGAGCCGGTAGAAATTGTAGCTCGGCAGGTCCGACAGTTGAGGTCTAAGAGTTATCCTTTAGTTTGGGTGTAGTGGAGAGGTCAGCCGATTGAGGCAACTTCCTGGGAGTCCGAGTCGGACATGCGGAGTAAATATCCATACCTTTTCACCAGGTCAGGTACTTTTCTATGAACGAATGTTTGTTTTTAGAGGTAGAGAATGTGATGACCCAAAAATGTCATCTTTAATTTAAACATTTATTTCTGTGTTCTATGGAGATGTTGAGAGCTTACCTGTTATGAGTTATGTATCACCTGAATAGTTGATGTTAATGGTGTTCCTTTTCTAGTAATATATTGCTTATGATGCCACTGTCAGTATTGTTTTCATGTTATGTTACGTTGATTAGATTATGTATGTGTTGTTAGGATTGATTTCTGGGATTCTCTAATAGGTGGATAGGCCCAGTTATAAGAAAAACTCTGGCGAAATTTATGAAAATTTTGAGAGTTAGTAAAATTCGGGAAATTGAAATGTGCAAAAGAAGAGTTAAGTTATGCTATGTATTTGGGGGCGGACTCTACTTCTCATTCAAGGACGAATGATCCTAAGCGGGGGAGAATGTAAGGCCCCGGAAACTTTTGCTAAGGAATTTAAGGTTTCGTGGTACCGAGGTAGGCTCATGTGTTTGAGAATTATAGAAAACGAGCCACGATGCGAACTTTTTGGGTTGAACAGTGCGCTAGGGAGTGAGAAAAAATTTTTAACGCTGAAATTACACTACCGCGCCGCACGGCATGCCGCCCCACGCGGCGCACTTGTGGCAATTTCTAGAACGTTTCGAAATTTCGTTTACAGGCACTTTTTGCACAGCCGTGCCGCGCCCCATGCGGCGCATCTGTACTAATTCTGGGTTTTTATAACCCGACCCCCATTTCATTTAACTAGTTTAGGGTTCGTTTTTCGGGTATTTTCTGGTGTCTTAGAAAGAGAGAAGAGCGATTCTAGAGAGAGGAAATGGGGGACTAAGGATTTCACTACTCTACCTTGAATCAAACCTTTAAATCGCATCAAAGGGTTGCTAGGGCTTCAAAGAGGTAAGAATTTCTTTTTTCCAATTCTTCAATTTCAAAATTTAACTAGAAATGGGTATTTAGTAATATAATTCTTGGATACGAGAGTAGTATTTATACATGCTTGTACCAATAAGGTTTGTGGGAAGATTGTTGAGTTCAAATGGGTAAGATTGGGTTGAAAATGGTAGAAATCTTCAAAGACTTTAATTGAAGATTTGAGGGTCGAGTTGATGTCGGAATTTGGTAAAATTCATGTGGTTGGACTCATGATTGGATGGGCGTTCATATTTTGTTACTTTTATCAGGTTCGAGACATGGGTCCCACTGTCAATTTTTAAAATGAATTTAGAATTTTAATCAGAAAAATTAGTAATTTCATATGGAATTAATTCCTACGATTTGTATTGAGTATATTGAATTGTTTGTGACTAGATTTGAAGCTTCCGGACACGAATTCGCGAGGCAAAGGTTTATTAAAATCTTGAAATTAGTTGCGAAGCAAGGTAAGTGTTGTGGTTAACCTTGACTTGAAGGAATAGAACTCTTAAATTATTTATTGAGTGAATTTTATGTGTAACGACGTATAGGTGAGGTGACGAGTGCCTATGCGTCGTCAAATTGATTATTTGTATATTTATTTGAAAATCATAAATTATTTCAAATTCATAAATTAATTATTATATTAATTATTTCTCTCATATTCCTTTCTCAATATTATGCCTTGAATCCATGTTATAATTGCTACATGCTTATTTGATTTGTGTGACTTAATTGCTACTTGACATTTAGCATACTAATTATTAAATTGCCTATTCCTCCTTAATTTCCATAATTAATTGCTACTTGTCATCACTTGTTTCCTAAATAAATCATAATTATTGTATGTTTGTTGTCTTATAATTTCATATTAATTGTTGCATTTATTGGAGTAATTTCTTTAATAAGAATTGGTAAATTATATTAATTGAAGAGCGGGTTGTACGTCGCAACAGAAATGAAAGTGAATATATTGGAGGAGCGGTTTGCACGCTGCAACAGGATTGATTGAAATTAATATATTGGAGGAGCGAGTTGCACGCCGCAGCAGAATTGATTGAAAAGATATATTGGAG
The DNA here is from genome assembly GCF_000390325.3 of Nicotiana tomentosiformis. NCBI lineage: Eukaryota > Viridiplantae > Streptophyta > Magnoliopsida > Solanales > Solanaceae > Nicotiana > Nicotiana tomentosiformis. Next base: position 114,607,598 of record NC_090812.1, read on the forward strand.
ATCGGGTTGCACGCTGCAACGAAATTAAATAAAAATAAATATATTGTAGGATCGGGTTGCACGCCGCAACGGAATTGAATATGAATATATTGTGGGATCGGGTTGCACGCCACAACTGAATTGATTGAAATAATAATTGATTATGACTGCCGAGATGGCTTCGATTGTTGATATGAGTTAACTGCTTTATTTTTGTTCTTGTCTTTTTATTATTATTATTATTATTATTATTATTATTATTATTATTATTATTATTATTATTATTATTATTATTATTATTGCATACAGGTTAATGTAAGTGACATGTCTGAGCCTCGTCACTACTTCGTCGAGGTTAGGCTCGGCACTTACTGAGTACATGGGGTTGGTTGTACTCATACTACACTCTGCACTTCTTGTGCAGATACCAGAGTTGGTCCTAGCGGCATACAGTAGACTTGCTCGAATTTAGCTTTTCGCAGGAGACTTGAGGTATAGCTGCATGTCGTTTGCAGTTCTGAAGTCCCCTTCAACTTATTCATAGCTTTGTATTTCTTTCAGACAGCTTCATTATTCAGACCTTTATTTGTATTATTCTAGTAGCTCGTGCACTTGTGACACCAGTTCTAGGATGGTATTTAGACATCGTTATTATTATGGATTATACATTTTATTTCAGATTTTAGTTCCGCATTTGTTTCTTTGTTATTAATTAAAATTGCTTAAAATGACTAATCTTATTCTAACGTTGGCTTGCCTAGCAAGTGAAATGTTATACGCCATCATGGTCCCGCAGGTGAGAATTTCGGGTCGTGACACAAAATACGTAGGGCCCCAAAATCTATAAATAATATTAAATTATGCATTATTGATAGAATTTTAAATCATTTGATAAAATAGTTATAGCTAAAGTTCTACACATCTTAAATTGTAGTTACTAGTTATCTTCTTACAATGTTAGTTTTAGAACAATTTTTCTTAATTTCTTGAGTGCCTTTGTAGACTTTTTCAAACTACTTTGATAAGTAACTATTAAAATTTATCCTTAATATTGAATGACTCTTGAAACATAGTAGTTACTATAGTATTATTTGTTTCAACTTATATTTATAATTAAAAGTGCTAAGAGGAACTATATAAGTAGAAGAATACTCTAATTGGTAAACTCAATCAGGTAAAAAGTCTTAACTCAATTATCGTTAACAATTTCTATATCAGTTGCCTCGGTTGAAATTTTTTTAAAAACCAAATTAATAAAGTTCAACATGATAACACGAGAGATTAAATAAATTGGTTAGACATTGGCAATAATTAAAACTAATTATAACTTCTTTAGATTTCGATAAATTATAAAAGTAAACAAATTAATTAAAAAAAATTTAAGACCTCACTTTTTATTTTCGCCTTAGGCCGCATATTATGTTGAGTTTCCCCTGTATCGCATAAGACACCATATGCGAGCATCAATTTTATCCACCCCGCTCCGATACGATGTGTGACATCCTCATCAATCACTCCATTTCTTTGTATAACTGACCTAAAATACTTGAAGCTTTCTCTTGGGGATGACTTGTGTATCAAGATTTACATCTGTGTTCGCTTACTGAATCACGTCATGCTCAACTTGAAACATGTAGACTCTAGGGTTTGTCTCCACACCACCAGCCTCTCGCTAACATTATCTCACGTATCGTCAATCAGAACTATGTCATATGTAAATAACATACATCATGGCACCTCCCTTTGAATGTGTCGCGTCAGTGCATTCATAGCCAAGGAAAATAAAAACGGACTAAGGGTTGATCCTCCAATTATATTGGGTTGTTGTTGCTTAATTAATAATGAACTCGAAAAGTTTTAGGTGACCAATAATAATCTTTTTTCAAAAGAAAATATTACTTTAGATTACTTCATTCACTCTTAGTGCTGAAGAAAATCTTTTCAGTGCCTCCTCTAGGCTTTGGACAACGTCATTCAAAGTTTTTGATTCGCACTGGTTAGGATAGAATCAGAGGTAGGTTTACTAATCTGAACCACTGTCTGTCTGAGGCAAGCCCAACAACCTATAGCCAATAGCATCAATTATAACACATAGCTATTCATAACTTCCAAAAGATCTTTGGGACTATCCCTTTTGAGCAAGAATTCGGAGCTAAATAACTTATAGCCAAATTCAGGGCAAGAATTCAAATATATGTGAAATTTGAGATTATCAAAGTACTCTTTGCCCAATAAGTGGCAGGACACTAATAATCCCGACTAACAGTTCACTGTCCTAATATGACATATTTTTATGTAAGAAGTTAGAATCAAAAACTACCAGGTACATCTGATCATGGACCATAAGAATCCTCGCTTGTTGCAGTGTACTAAGTACTTCCCAAGTGTATAGTTTCTATGTAGCCAGTCGAAAACTTCTGGATCAATTTAATTTGCTATGATTGTGCCTGTAACGTACCAAAGGCTAGCTTTATTGGTATTGTTGCTGTTCTATGTATTATATGCTCTGAAGATGGTCTTTATTTCTGCATGTATCTGTGCAGATATTGGCATATCTTCTTATGTCAGCATCCTCTTCTGCTGCGATGAGGGTAGACGACTGGATATCAAATTGGGGGAAAGATGAGTTCACGGAAATGGCAAGTGCATCGATCGCGCTGTCTTTCCTGGCGTTCGTTGCTTTTGCCTTCAGCTCTCTTATATCTGGTTATAGCCTCTGCAACCGTAGTTCCTCATGATCCTGAAATCAGTTACCACTATTTATTCATTGCGTAATTTTGAGAAATTGTGTAATTTCTGGTGGATCAGAAGATGTACAGAAGTAGTTAATAGATTTAGCAGCAGTACTATTGCAGAGATATAAAGTACCCAGATGTGGTTAGCGAAATGCATTGTTGAGTATATAAGAATAATAATGTCGAATATCCAAATTTTGTTGGATACAGTATATACTACATCTGGTCTGTATCATATCTCCAGAAGAAGGTTTATATAAGACTCGCAGCCTAATTAACCACAAGCCAACTTTATACTCAAATCTTTTATTTCTCGTTTTGCCATAGATTTTGGCTTATTTTTTCAAAAAAAAAAGTGAATATATTGTTTGTTTATGAAATATGATGTTGTCTTGGGCCAAAAAATTTCAAGTTTCCAAAACTAGTTTAGGGTAGTTTTTTGGTGAAATTTTTTTCTGCTCACAAAACTTCTAACTTTTCTTCGAATAAAATGCATGTCCAAACACAACTTCAACTTTCAAAAATTATTTTTCAATACAACTTCAAAAATTATTTTTTCAAGTTTCAATCAAATCTACGTGCAAATGCTAGCTTAGTATTTTACTCCAAAAATTTGCCAAGAAACAGAATCATGCTCCACAAATTGGTTTATAAAACCACGTAACCTAATTTGAAAAATCGGCCTAGAAACAGAAAGATATTTGTCCTTTCGTATCTTACACAAAGCTTTCTTGAGGTTTAGAACTATTAACACTTGTCTTATTCATAATTTCAAATTACTTTTCGGTAATAAGTATATGCAAGATGAACGACTAGCAAATTTTAATGAAAAATTTTGCATTAAAAAAATTTCTGTTATATTTTAAAGTCTAAAATTAAGCACTATTATAATTATGATGGATTAAGTATTCTTCTTCCAAAATTTCTTGTAAAAACAAATCACTAAAATATATGAATAATAAATTAAATACTGGGGAAATTTGTATCATCTGCAGCAGCAAAGATTTGTTATAAGAAAGGTAAATTGACGGAGATACAATAATTCGTTTCCCAGGACGATTAGAAACTATGGACCTAAATTTCGAAAGATGTTTGGAACTATGATTTGCAATTTGTACACCCTAACTTGTTTTGGAACTCCACTTCCAACTTTCCATTTCGGTAATAACAATTTTATATAGAAAGATTAAAACCAGACCAGTTAATTAGGATCATCCCGCTGTTTTCCTTCATCTAGAAAAGGAAATTGTTCAGTAACAAGAAAACTTCCTATTTCGTCAGGAGAAGTTTGTCTTGAGCTTTTCCTCTTGTCCTCCTAGCCTTCCTTTTTTTGAAAATTGATCCGAACAAGTCAACATCCTTCTCATAAGAAAGCTCTTGAAACACAGTTGTGCAGCAACCTGTGAGGTGTTAAGGATAACTTTAGCATTATCTTGTTCAACTACCATCTGGGGTTTCTCTTCTGATCCGAGGCTGAGGGATCCTGCTTTCGTGCCTCTCCAAAATTTGATCTGCATTTGATGGCATGATTCAAAAGTTAGAATATCCAAACCCAAGCATCCATTATATGATTTAGTATTCAGCAGAACGGCGGTAGAACAGTTACTTTGACCATCTGTGCCTTTAGATTTGTGTCTCAGATATTCTTGGAGAACAGGAAGAGAATCCTTAAAATGTAGATGACAAGTAATCTATTAGCAGTAACTAGGTGACTGACGTTCATGCATCCCCAATTCTTCTCTAAGAAATTAAAGTCGTTAACATAATTGAGACACCAGATGGCAAGAAAGTTTACCAGCCCAATTTAAAGAATGTTTAAGGGACACCGCTGGTGAGAGCTAATTCTCTATTCCAGACTACCACAAAGAAATCTTTGTTTTAACTTTTAAATAACATGACAGCACACAGTAACGACATGTACTCATCTTTCTCACACTTTTTAAGGAAATATGCAACCAGTCACAAGTGGCTCCTAATAGGAACTGTAACTGCACCTATTTGCCGTATAATTTCTGTTCAGAACTCGGCCTTCCTAGGAAAACTAGCACATATCATGTCGCAAACAAAAATGTCAAAATCAGATCACTAAGATAACAATCATTATGTGCACTCCCTTGTCCTTGCAAAGAGCCTTTCAATAAGCGAGGATACAAAAGGATTCATATAGCTAACTCCAACTAATACGGGATTGAGACATAGTTGATACGGAACAGTAAATAATACCACCAGGTTCCTGCTTGTATTTTATGGGTAATCTGGGAGAAAAACCAGCGATTCTTTGCAGGAAAACATGAGAGTGTACATAGATTAAAGCAAAGATGTATTTTCTCTTTTCGCTTTTTTGGTGCAGAAATCTTTATGTAATGAAGCTAGGGCACGTAAATCATGGCAAAAGTCTCCCTAATAGCATTTACAAGAGCTGATTATTAGACCTCCTTGACTGTGAAGCAATGGAGTTGAGTTTTTGCTTTTTGTAAAGCACACTCCATAGTGGTCAATTGATGCAGGTTGCAACAAGAACCTTATGAACTGATCAAAAAGGTGACCAGGACTGCCCGTAACATTTGACATGATCATAAGGTCGTGTTGACCTTCTGGACCGAAACCAATTTTCAATGCAGCATAATAATGAGAAATGAAGAGCTTGTCAATGAGACTCTTTAGTTAAAAGACAATGAAACTCACCCGCATGTTGAGCATTTCTTGTGATGCTTGCAGAATATGGATAAACAAACAGAGCATATGTAGCCCATGTCAATTGTGTTCTTGTGGCAAAAGCACCTACAAGTTAGTAGAAACTTCATCAGATGAGCAACAATAGTTAATTGAGTGTGAAAAGGGCGAAGAGTAATCCCAATACTACATTGGGGTATGAGGCTCAAGGAATTTGTGTCAAAATGGACTAGAAATTGGAGTACATATTTATTTGGTGTCAGACAGCAGGACTTCAGTTAATACTTGCAGTTGCTATTAGTAGGATAGGTCTCCTGAATTAAACATCCCTTTTCCTTTTTGTTGTAATAGGATTCCACCGGATTCTTTTTTATTCACTAACATAACTAACATGATTGAAAGAGAAACTGGTCACCACCATCTAAAGGGGCTTAGATAGAAAATTCTCATTCATCAGTTTCTCACTTCTAATTATTACCTATGTTGCGTGGACTCTTCAAAATCTCTGCCGCACCCGTGTCGACACGACATGAGTGTGGGTGTGGGATCCATACCGGATTTGGTCAACTTACCTTGGGTACTTTGACTACATCTATGATGGAGAAGTATAGATTGATTGGGTATTTGGTTTGATTTTTGTGTTTATATTGTATATATATAGTTATATAAAGTATGAGAATGCTTTGCTATTACGCAAGACATCTTATGAATAAAATATTAAATATTTTCAATTTTAGTTCAGTAACCTTAATCAATCGAAATTATACTTTATAACTAAGTTGCTCGGACTCGGGTGCGGGTGTCCGATACGGGTGCGGATCTAGAGGTCAGACCCTTCATGATCTAAATTTAAAGATTCAGGGGTACGGATCCAGGTACGGATACAGGTGCGGGGATTCGGCTGAAAATAATTCAATTATTTAAAAATAGAGTTATAAAAATAAGTCTAAATTATGAGACATTATGTGGAAAACTTACAAGGTATTGCGAGAAGGATTTTAGAAGGAGATAAAAGGAAAAGGACTGACATAGAAATTTATATATACAAGGTATTCCATTTTCTTCCATATCACCCTAGCTTTTGATTTGTTTTCAAAAATCATTGTATCTGTCCCAAATTTCTCCGTTGATTTTGGTCAAAGTACCCAAAATCGGTTGACCATATCCGACACGGATACCACACCCATACCCACACCCACGTCGTGTCGACACGGGTGCGGCACTGAAAGTGAAGAGTCCGAGCAACTTAGCTTTATAATATATATATATATATATATATATATATATATATATATATATATATATTGGCATTATCCCAACACACATATCTGCACTTAGATCCATACCCCCAAATCCTAAATTTTATGAGATGAAGAATCCGACCTCTAGATCCTCACCCGGATCGGATACCCGCACCCGAGCAACATAGGTTATTATTGTAAGTGTTTCTGGACCCTACTTTAAGTAAGGTTTACAAACCTTTCAAAAGAAAGAGGTATATGCTGTTTTGTGACACTCTCAATGTTATGCATTCAAGTTCTGGTTAAAACCTCAAAAGTTAAATTCTGATTTCCACTACTTAGCATATACTGGTTTAAATGTTTACTGATTCATGTTTCTTACTTTTCAGATGAGTAAGGTTCTATCAGACAGAAGCCAAAAGAAAAGCACACATGACAATTATAAATAATGTGTTAAAATGAAATCATCGGCCACTACAGGCAATGGCAAAGCTAAGCCGTATAAACGCAAAGCGTACGACCTACATATAGATTATCAACAGGTCATGCAAATTCATTGAGGGTCTACTTGCCAAACAGATTCAGCCCAGAATGGACAATGATAGGCAAAAACAAAGATAGTGCATCATAGTCTAAGTGTGTGCTTGCTTTGAACATCAGCTCATCATGAGAGAAATAATTTAACTAAAAGACATGCTGAAGCACTTACGATGCACGAAAGTCAACTCCCACAGGCCTGGGAAGTTGCAAAAAGGCACGAGAATGCAAATCAGTCGCAAACACCGTCTGCATTTTGAAAAGGCCCATTAATATTTTCAAATGAAAAATTAGAAAACATTTCCGAAGACAAGACAGTCTATAAATAAGACACATCAGATCAGAGCGAAATATGATGCCAACTTGAAGTATCATTTATTCAGGAAACCTATATCCAGCCTTTGGTGCAGTGAATTTAAAAAGATTTTTTTTGGGTAAGCAGTGAAATGAAAAGAATTTCTGGTGCAGAAACTGTACTCTAGTCATGAAAGTGGTTGTAGCAAATAGCAATGAACCATTGTATTTCATGCTAGGTGAACGAAATTTTGAACATAAGATTATACAACAATTACATCTTCATTCATGATTTTATCATCTCCTACGCACTTAAAAAGACATAGCATGAACATTTCACCTATGTTGCTCAGACTCGGGTGTGTGTAGCTGATACGGGTATCAATCTAGAGGACGGATTCTTCATCACAAAAATTTTAGATTCAGGGGTATGGATCCTAGTGCCGAATACGGGTGTTGGGATACGACCAATAAATGTATATTAGACATATATAAGTATATATTTTAATAAATTAAAGTTAATGAACTAGTACTAAAACTAATAAAATTTAATTCTTTGTTTTTATTTCTGGTCAGGAAAGGTAAAGATTTTATTAAAAAGTACCGAGAAGGTACATAAAACAGTACATCAGAATATAAGGAGAGAGCTTCCTTTTATAGACTGAAGGAGTGTAACATGTCTAACAGTGAGTCAATGTGAGTTACAATATTCTTCCTACTCCACAAGTAAAGGCATTTCAAGCACCTAGATTTTACAAGTGATATGCTTTCCTTCCCATTGTTAAAGCCTCTGTTATTCCTTCTAGCCAAACATTCCAACAATGCAAATGGGAATAGCTTCCAGTAATGTGTGCTGTCAGCACGAGAGATCTGTCCATACCAGCTACTTAAAGCAAGCTTAATGCATCCTATATCTGGCAAAGAATATTTCCTATATCTGTCTGGTAATTGAGCAATGAAGCAGTACGTGATTTACTGATTCACTAGCTCCTTCGAATATATAGCATCTGCTGCACAAACTGTTTCCCCTCTTCTGAAAATAATCGTGGGTTAGGCAGGTGTGATGACCCAAAATGTCATCTTTAAATTTAATAATTAATTATGTGTTCTAAGACCTCGAAAAGCACTATTTATCATTACTCGACTTGCATGTGCAGTCCGTAAAAAATTTCCGGAAAGTTTTTAGGTGAAAAATGAATTAAAATGTGAATTAGAGCTTTAAAACTCAACTAAGTTGACTTTGGTCAACATTTTGAGCAAACGGACTAGGATCAGTGTTTTGATAATTTTGGTAGGTCCGTATCGTGATTTGGGACTTAGGCGTATGCCCGGAATCAAATTCCGAGGTCCTTAGCGCGAGATATGGAGTTTTGATGAAAAATTAAAAGTTTAGGTTCAAATAGTGACCGGATGTCAAATTATGTGCAAACGACCCCGGAATAGAATTTTGAAAATTACAACAGCTCCGTATGGTGATTTTGGACTTAGGAGCGTGATCGGAATTTTATTTGGAAGTCCGTAGTAGAATTAGGCTCGAAATGCCGAAAGTTGAATTTTTGGGAAGTTTGACCGAGAGGTTGACTTTTTGATATCGGGGTCGAAATCCAATTCTGAAAATTTTCATAGCTCAGTTATGTCATTTATGACTTGTGTGCAAAATTTGAAGTCATTCCGAATTGATTTGATGTGTTTCGACACAAGATATAGAATTTGAAAGTTCAAAGTTCATTGATTTTGATTTGAGGTGTGATTCGTCGTTTTGATGTTGTCTGATGTAGTTTGAAGCCTCGACTAAGTTCGTATGGTATTTTGGGACATGTTGGAATAATTGGTTAAGGTCCCGAGGGTCTCGGGTGGATTTCGGAAGGTAAACGGAATGGATTTCGGACAAAGTGCTGGAAATTTCTGTTTGCTGAAATTTCTGTTGCAGAAATTCCGTGCGTGGAGCCAAGTTTAAAAGCTTATATCAAATGTGCAAAACATGAAAGTTGTATTCGTTGGATTATTGGTTCCAGAAAGTTAAACTATGCATTATTTGGACATTTGTACAGAAAGTTATGATGGATTGAATGAAGGCTGGTAGAGCAGTTTCGCCAGAAATTTCGCCAGAAATTCTGATGCATGCAGCCGACTTTGGGAGCCTATATCTCGCAATGCATAAGGAATCAGAATAATTGCAAAACATGAAAGTTGTAGTCGGTGGATTCTAGTTTCCAGAAAGGTAAACCATTTATCATTTGGACATTTGTACATAAAGTTATGATCAATTGAAGTAAGACTGGTAGAGCTGTTTCTGGTGGACTTTTAGTGACGAAAAATGGACTTTTAGTGACGGATCGGCAGAAACTTAAGGACCAAAAATGGTCATTTCATTCATTTCGTTTTGAATTTTTGGAGCACGGTTCTTGGACGATTTTTGGGCGATTTTCACGGGAAAACATTGGGGTAAGTGTTCCTTATCCTATATTGATTATATTTCATGATTCCATACTCATTTACATCATGAATCCGTGAATTTATGGAAGAAAAATCAAGATTTTTGCAAAATCTTCCAAAACCAAAAATTTAAGATTTGGAGGTCGAGTTGTTATCGGATTTTGGTAAAATTGGTATGGGTGGACTCGTAATTGAATGGGTTGTCGGATTTTATAAGTTTCGCCGGATTCCGAGATGTGGGCCCCACGGGCAAATTTTGAGCTAATTTCGAATTTTAATGAAAATGTAATATTTTCTTATGAAAGTGATTACTATAATTTTTGTTGACTGTATCGAATTAATTATGACTAGATACGAGTCGATCGGAGTCGGAAATTCGAGGAAAAAGCATAATACTTGGTTAAATTGGAGCAAGTCGAGGTAAGTGACTTGTCTAACCTTATGTGGGGAAATTTCCCCTAGGATTGGTATTGATGTGATTATTGAAATGTGTTGAAAGTCGTGTGCACGAGGTGACGAATGTGTACACGGGTTAAATTGCGAAAGATTATATTTTTAAATTGTATAGATCGTTGTTGCGCATTTATTAAATTATTTTATCTTGTTATATTCTTCATCATTGATGTGAGATATATATACTTCAAATTTGTTTGATCTTTTCTTACTAATTGTTTTACCTGTTTAATTGAAACTTGGTTTCTTTTATTCTGTGCATTATTTGAAGATTGATTTTCTTTAAATTAAATATTATTATTATGAAGTACTTGACATTTTTAAACTTGATATTGAAGCAACGTAGTAAAGATTTTGAAATATTATTTTCCTAAATTATTTACTCCTGAATATTTTTATACTCATTGTGAGGGAGCCATGAGCTCTTTATTGTGGAAGAATATTATTGATGAATTATTTTGGCATGAGCCGTGAGCTCTTTATTGTGGAAAACTATTATTGATGAATTATTTTGGCATGAGCCGTGAGCTCTTTATTGTGGAAAACTATTATTGATGATTTATTTTGGCATGAGCCGTGAGCTCTTTATTGTGGAAAAATATTGTTGTTGAATTATTTTGGCAAGTTAAATTATTTGAGCACTTGAGGTGCAAATTGTGATATATTATGATATTGATACGCATGCGGTGGTATAAGGTCTGGGTGTTGAAACGCATGCGGTGAGATAAGGGTGGCTTGATACGCGTGGCTAGTAGGGGAACTACTAGAAGTCATGCGGTGTGATAAGGGTGGCTAAAACGCGGGATGCTATTTCGGAAAAAATATTTTCTTTAAATAAATTGTGAAGGCTCCCGCGGTGATATAAGGAAATGAGATATTGTGAATTTATTTATGATTTGGGACTACGAGGCGGTACCTCGAGAGTGCCCTTGTTGATATTGATTTATGGCTGTAGTTGCCTTTGATTATTATTGTGATTTTCATAAAGTTGAAGGAAATTCTGTTTTGATTTCCACGAGATATTATTTGCAATTATTTGGTGTCATTAAATGTGACATACTATTTGATTCATTTTCAATGTCATTTTATTTTACTACATTGATAAACATTTTACCATGCCATTATTATATTCCAGTAGGGCCTCACCTGACCTTGTCACTACTCTACTGAGGTTAGGCTTGGCACTTACTGGGTACCGCTGTGGTGTACTCATACTACGCTTCTGTACATCTTTTTGTGCAGATCCAGGTACATTTTACCAGCCTAGACGTCATTGAGTTACCTGCGCACGGAGACTTCGAGGTATATCTGCCAGCGTCCGCAGACTCCGGAGTCCCCTTCTATCATTTTATGTTGCTTCCTTATATTTTATTTAGACCTTGACATATAGAGACATTGAGAATAAATTCTTAGAAGCTTGTGACTTATTTCTACCGGGTTTTGGGAGTTGAAATTGTTTGAATTGTAGTTTATTTATTTCAGATATTTATTATTATTCCGCATTGATAGGCTTACCTAGTCTTAGAGACTAGGTGCCATCACGACATCCTACGGAGGGAATTTGGGGTCGTGACAAGTTGGTATCAGAGCACTAGGTTCATAGGTGTCATATCGGGGGGGGGGGGGGGAAATGGTTTTCCAGATGGATCTACATGGCCAACATTCATTGGTTCCTCTTATATTCTTTAAGAAATTTTTGTAACGAGTCTTCACTGTGAATTTACCATCCTACTGATACTTCCACCATAGAGTGTCCTCTGACGGATCATTTAAGGAGACCAGTTCCAGCTTCTGGATTAATGCATTAGCAAGTTCAATTTCCCAATCGTATAGGTTCCTCCTCAAAAGTAAGTTCCATCCCCCATTGGCGTAGCAATCTGCCACAGTACAGTTCTTTTTGTGCTGATTGAATAAAGACCTGGGAATATCTCCATTAAAAGGGGTATCGTTTATCCATTTGTCTATCCACATCTTCACTTTCATGCCATTACCAACTTTTAATTTGACGCAGTCATAAAAGTCATCCCGAAGGCTTCTGGTATGTTTCCAGACACACTCCACCAGCACCTTTTACATTGTTAGTTCACCACTCCTCCTTTTTGCCATACTTAGCAGTTCTAACATTTTTCTGTAAGCCATTACTGCTGTCATTAAACCTCCAGTGCCATTTAAATAGCAAACTTCTGTTTCATAGCTTTAGGTTCTTGACTCCCAAGTCTCCAAATTTTCTATCAGTAATAGTTTCCCATTTCAACAAAGGGATTTTCTTTTATTCCTGATTTCCATCCCACAGAAAGATACTCCTCATTCTGTCTAATTGTTTCACCACACTTGTGGGCATGCGAAATAAGGACATAACATGAGTTGGGGTCCCATCAAGCTCGCTGTTAATTAAAGTTAACCTGCCACCAAAAGAAATATGCTGTTTCTTCCAAGGAGCAAGCTTCCATTCGCACTGCTCTATCACACCTTGCCAAACATTGGCATCTTTGAATCTAGCACCCAATGGCATACCAAGATAAATAGTAGGAAAGTTTTCAACTTTGCAACGTAAGATGGCTGCAAGTTTCAGAATGGCATGATCAGCATTAACAGAGAAAATGATGCTCTTTCCCCAGTTCACATGTAGTCCAGATATGGCCTCGAAGGCCAGGAGAATTGTCTTTAGGTACAGGAGTTGCCTTTCATCTGCCTTACATAGCAGCAACGTATCATCGGAATAGAGGATATGTGACACCTCCACTTTGCATCTATTTCTGTCTTCAATAATGAAACCTTCCATCCATTTCAGCTCTATGGCCTTTTTTAGAGCCCGTTTGGATGGGCTAATTTTAAGTGACTTTTAAGCATACGCTATAAGTTAGGAATTCTAGTTTTTGGCTTTTGGCTTGTTTTTGTCATTTTAGCTTAAAAACAAGTGCTTAAAAGCACCTTTTTTATTTTATCCAAACGCTAAAAAATGGCTTAAAAGCACTTAAAATAAGCCAATCCAAACGGGCTCTTAGAATTAAGCTTAATGCTTTCAAGGCAAGTATAAAAAGAAGTGGAGAAAGTGGATCACTTGCCTCAATCCTTTTTGTGTGGGGAAAAAACCTTCAGGTGCGCCATTGATAATGATAGATATTCTAACAGCGGTGATACAGAATCTAATCCAGTTTATCCATTTAGCTTCAAACCGCGGTAGAAAATCCCAGTTTACACTGTTGAAGGCTTTTCCCGTATACAGCTTGCAAATCACCCCTCTTCTTTTCTTTCTGATAATGGTCAATGCATTCACTTGCGACCAGCACTGCATCCACTATCTGCTTCCACTCGATGAAGGCATTTTCATTACCAATCACATTTTTTTCAATGACCAGCTTCATCCTTTCGGTGAGCACCTTTGAGACTTGTATATGCTGCCTAGAAGGCTCATAGGCCTGAAATCATTGATTTAACTAGCTCCCTTCTTCGGGTTAAATTTTAATTCTTCTTAAATACCTAGTAATATTTTATTCATAAGATATCTCGTGTAATTGCAAAGCATTCTCATACTTCATATAACTATATATATATATATATAAACATAAACCCAAAATCAAACCATATATATGACATAAACCCAAAATCAAACCAAATACCAATCAATATATACTTCTTGGTCATAGATGTAGTCGAAGAACCCAAGGTAAGTTGACCAAATACGGTGTGGATCCCATACCGGCACCCAAATCGTGTTGGATCTACACAGGTGCGGTAGGGATGTTGAAAGGTCCGAGCAACATACATTTCACTATAGAGCGCTATGAAAAAGTGATTGAACTGGTAGCGCATATGTTGCGCGGACTCTTCAAAACCCTTGCCGTACCCGAGTCGATATGACGCGGGTATGGGATCCGTACCGGATATGGTCAATCAATTTTGGGTACTTTAACCAAAAGTTACAAAGAAATTCGAGACAAGATTACATATTGATTTCTGAAATTAAAATAAAAGCTAGGATAAATTTGAAGCGGGTATGCCGCTGTTGGGGAAGACCTTGAATGGATCCTGCAGTTCTTGTTTCTTCTTTTTATCTTTTTTGAAGGAGAGAAGCAGAGAGCTTCAAAGAGGGACTTGGGGAAGACGAACATTTGACAACAGGAATTGGGGAAAGTGCAGGAGTAATAGAGTCCTTAAATGAGACTTTATATTGGAGTTTATCTGTTAAAAAATATTGTACCATTTGTTCTCCACTATAAGCAAATTAATGTAGTGAAAATTTGACATGTTTGCTAAATCTTCAAGAGCTCTATTTCTATAAGAATTAGATTTCCAATCTAAAACTTAAAAATCAATACTTAATTATATATGAAAGATAACTGTGCAGAAGTTATTTCTTATAGTATTGATAACTCTCATAATTTAGGCATATTTATATAACTCTACTTTTAGATATTTGAATTACCCGTAAACGTACATGGATCCGTACCCCCACATCTTGAAATTCAGATCATGAAGGATCCGACCTCTAGATCCGCACCCGTATTGGACACCCGCATCCGAGCAACTTAGGGTAGCGCAGATGAAGTTTGGAAAAGAGTTCCCTATACATGCCCCCCCCCCCAAAGTCATTGAACATTGGGATTTATTCAGTCATATCTTTTCAATGACATGATTATTAATCCCCACCACTTTGTTGGTCACTGTATATCCAACTACAACAGAGAAGACTACATATGAAAAGATAGAAAACAGATATGCAATGGAAAAAACTCTTGGCAGGTCTTTATAGCATAAGCTCCTTGGTAAAAGCATTACATATAATAAACAAATCAAATCAGTTCAACATGCTTCCAAATCAGATCGGATTCATGCTTAAAGGAAGCCACTGGAGAGTTAAACTGGATAAGCTATAGATAACTGAGTCTTAACAAATTCAACAACACTTACCGAGAGATATTGAAACAGTCCATCTGATACTTGGGGTTTCAAATATACACCACCAGTGATGTAAGAGGCCTGTCCACAGATATGCACCACTACATCAGTGAGCCAAAAAGGAACCAATACTGGGAAAGAATAGATTTAGGACCAAAAGTTGCAGGTAGAGAAATGATACCTGCTGAAGAAAAGCAGAATGCTGGGATCCTATTACACACGAATCAATCGGTACCTGCAATAAAATGCATTTCTTAGAGTAGAACCACAATATAACAATCTGAGTCCCATTCCCTAGTTTATAGAGATTACCTTTATGAAGATAGTGTTGTTATTTTCGAATTAATCTAGAAGGAAATGAAACGGCTACAATATTGAAGAAAAGAATTACTAAACCTCTACATACCATTGAACGTTGAGCTGAGAAAATTGCATTCATGACTGCAACATATCTGCCCAAAAAAAAAAAGTTTCAGCGGAGAACCTAATGATGAAAAGATTGTAGGCTGCTCAGATCAAACATACTGTCCGGGCCCATCTGGCGATCCATGCAGACACAATATCTGCCATCATTTCAAGCACAATCTTTTAGCAACTTTGATATCCAACATAACAGAAAAGGAATTAAATTTTGAAGCACAATACAAGAAAAGACGCGTATTTTCCCAACAATAACCTTACTTCTAAAAGACACTAAAAGGTTAAATTAAACTAGTAGTACAGGCAGTATCAATTTTGTAGCAATATCTGGTAAAATTACGTAAATAAAATTGCCCATGAAATGGGACAGAGGAAAAGGCAATTAATATATATGTTGCTTAGACTCTCCGAAAATGTCGCAGGGTGCGTGTCAGATTCTCCAAAAGCAATGTAGTTTTGGAGAATCCGACACGGGTGCGGCAATATTTTGGAGAGTCCACGCAACATAACTATAGGAATAGTAAAATCTACAAGTGGAAATGGACAACAAAATCCACAGAATACTAGTAGAAATTTTCATATCAAATTCTACCAATTTAAATACCCAAGAACCCATTTCAGTTTCTTCTGAATTGAGGAACTTACCCGAGGCTGTGGATGAAGAGGCCCTGTACGAAATACCCGTTGAATATCTAACCATTCACACAGGTTAAGAGAAGCACACTTCCTCTAAACAAACATGAATTCACAGCTATGCACCATAAAAGATAAAAAAACACTAAACTTGCAATTCAATGAGGATAAAAAAAGCCAAACCAACATGAAGTGATTGAGGATACAGCAAAGAGCCATGGAAAGGGAACCAGAAAGAAGTGAAAATCCAACTCCATCAACAGAGTCTTCTTGACTCAAGGATTCATCTTTATCCACAAACTCCTCTAGTTTCTCCAACAAGCATTCAGCCCTTTGCATTGAACTAGACGAATCAAACACATAGTCACATGAATGGTAACCAGTTGCAATCACAACCACTTGGTTCATCTGATTCAGCAGAAGTATTGAATTTAAGAAAGCAAGAACCTGCATTTTTTCCCAAAAATTCCAGCATCAAACTTCAATGAATAGAAACTACAAGGACTATTTATTTATTTTTTTAAAAACATATTTTTGGGTTTTGAGGGGTTTACATGAGATAGGAATTTAGAGAATGTGAAGGCAGTATTCTTCATGGAGCTCCAAAAGTACGGATTAGTATCGATCAGAACCATCAATAGGCTTACATCATCTGAAATTATTCAAAAAGAAGATTGATTTAAGACAATTAATTTATGTGTAGTTTTCTTTTAGTTAATTAGCATAATATTGTATTGCATAACTTCAGCTACAGAGAGAGGGAGGGAGAGACCTGTGTAAAGCTTTGATGAAACCGGAGTCATGGCCGGCGGCGGAACTTACTGGAATACTGAAAATGGGAAACAGAGGAAATGCCTGAGTGCGGGTTCGGGGTAGAGAAATTGTGACCTCCAGTGGAACCTTTGCTGCAACGTACTGTCGGATTTTACCTTTTAGCCCTGCCGTTGTAAAATAAGTGAAAACACAGAGAAAGAGCAGGAGAGAGAGAGAGAGAGATATTTGGGGAGAGGAGTAATTTAGTACCGTTCGAGTTTTACCTGGTCAGTAAGTAGTTGGAGCCGAAGGTACTGCATCACGAGGACAGTTTGGCCGAGTGGTCTAAGGCGCCAGATTTAGGCTCTGCTCCGAAAGGGAGTGGTTTCAAATCCCACATCTATCAGTATGAAATATTAAATGAAGTATCTAAATTTACCATAACACCGGGGGGGCGGGGGGAAATTTATTTTTTGTTGAAGTATCAAAATGTAAAAGTGAACGGAGTATTGTACGTTCTACTTTTTTTTCTCAATTTTCTAAAACTATTTCTTTTTCCATTTTGCTAACAATGTGACTATTAAGCACATCCCAAGCCATCCCATTTTACTACTACATATATAATTTTGGCACGAATTCTACAATAATATGTTATACAAAAAGTTGTTTTAATTGTACCTTAAATATTTGAACCTCTTTCCTTGGATGTTGATTTCTTTTGCCCTTCTCATATGAACACATGTTCTTTAAACTATTCTCTTCTTTCGTAGCTCTCTCTCGCGCTCAATTTCTCTCTTTTAATAAGGTAATTTTCGTTGGTTGCATTCTTCTTCATCCTAAGGTACTCATTCTTTTGCACATTTTCGTTAATCTATTAACATGATCTATACCTCTTGATCAGAAAAAAATCAATGGAAAAAATAAGAAAGTTCAGCTACATAAGGTAAAGAAAGAGGAGGACGAGAGTTCTGATTCCATATAGGTCTGTGAAGGTTCCATCTTTTTCTTACTTGAATGAAGAAAAACTGAACCTCTCTTTTCGGGCATGATCAACAATTTGCTTTTCGCTTTCGAATACCAAAGAGCGATTAAGCGAAGAGCATAAGTTTAAGTCTAACACATGAAAATATAAATGTGATGAAATCTAATAACGCGTGGTTATCACTTTATCATATAGTGTAATACAAATCTTTGTTTTGAGAAGTCGAGCAGGGATTTAGCTTCTTTTCTTTTCCATAAGCAAGGAATTGGGTACACATCCTCTTTTTCATCAATCATAAATACGATGACCCGATAAACTTGTTGTGAGGAGGGACAAAAAAATTGAATGTTAAATGTGTTGTATCTACATATCAGATTGTGTGTGCAGCAGAAATTTAAAAAATAAAAAAATTGTGCGTGTGTGTGCATTGGGAATAGGGATTCCTTTTAATGCAGTACAATGTTAAATATAAATATAAGATAAAGTAAGGAGTAAAGTGGAAATAGCCGTTCTTATTATATTATGTGTCTCATTTCATTGTTAGGCAATCTTCACGGCTTTAACTAATATGTTGGTGTTGTCCGTTCGCGAGTTTAGTTGTCAGTTATATAAATCTAATTCAGTTTGTCAAGTTTATGATTGCTATAGTATTTTTGAGTTCTGACTAATCTAGATTCGTGCTTAAAAATTCAACGTGCGCCTCATTCATTCCAATTCTCTTTATTTTGTAAGGTTTTGGAATGGAACATGAAAAATAAATCGGAGGGTCAAATTAAAAAAATCTAGCTTATTCTTGGAAGTCCAAATGATACTTAATTTTTTGGGTACTTAGTCCGGATGATATTAAAGGTACTTATTCAAACTAAACTCAAAATAATGCAAATATTTTTCCAAAATATTTTTTTCATTCTTTTTGCAAATTTTACTCAGTAATCCTAAGGAAAGGAATATATCATAAGCTCGTAGAGAAAAATTCAATCGTCTTGTATGGAAGAGAATAAAACAAGGTAAGATAAATTGAATAAAATATGAATAAGACAATTTGAAAAAAAATAAGTAAAATTTGGTGTCTACGTTCTACACCAAAACTTTATTTGAGATTTTTACACGTTAGAACTCTTATTAATAACCATTTATACGAATAATAGTGCTTTTGCTTTATTCCAAAAATCTCATATTCATTTATAGTTATAGTATTTTTCAGATTCTTTACCTTATTTATTGGCCTTCAATTTCTTAAACATAAACCGACACAAACCCACAATTTAAGGGATTGTTTTTGAGCCATATTAATCAATTCATAATTCTCTCTCATCATTAATCAAAATTTTCTAAACTTACATTTTTCTATGAAAAATTCCTTCTCATTAATAGCTACTCTAAAAATCACATTTTGCATTATTCTCTCAAACAGAAATGCATAATACATGCATATCTTTTATGTATATAGTATATCTTTGACGCATAATTTTTTATATATTTGGTGTATGTATTATGTATCTATTGTATAATTTACGTATATTTAATAAAATTTGTATATATTTTATGTATATTTGTCATATAAAATATATGCTTTGTATATGTGAGGAATATATTATTTATTATTCAATATCTATTTTATGTACAAACGGTGACAAAATTCAATATTTTTATGCTTATATATACCATTATTATTCCTTATGTATAAATATAAGATAAAACAAATTTGAAATTTAATACAATATAATATAAATAATATTAAATAACCGCTTTATTGAATTAACTTCTTTTTGTGACAGAAGATAAGTAATTATTTTTTTTATTGAAATTATCCTCCTAATATGCTTCTTTTCACATGTTCTTATTTTTAGGAGTACTTCTTATTCCTAAGAAATTGAATCACTTTGCGTTTTTTAGGAATTGAATTTTTTGAATTTTTTTATCAAACGTATTTATTGATCCATATGTGTAGATTTCGGCTAAGAAACATATTTATTTAGTTGTCATGTCATGTAAAATACCTTATGCTGCTAGGTTTTTGAAACTTTTTCTTAAACATTTCCTATTTGTGTTTTTTCCTCAATTTATTTTGGACCAGAGGAGGTACTATTGACTCGAAAACGTATAGTATAGGTCTCTACTCTCTACGCCCATTCTTGTCATTGAACCCAGAGGCCCGAATAAATAGCCACATGACGAAACGGGTCGGAGTAGGGTCTCTACTAGAAGAAAACGGCCAAAGGAGAGAAGTTGTGATAGCATCAACCATCTCTACAACCCAATTTTACCTCCAAAAAGGGTCTCAGCCCCTACTCAAATTTCCAAGATTCAAGTAATCCCTTTTTTCCTCATTCATCACTTTAGTTAATTTTATCATACAATAAAATATCTAAATTGAACCAACTATTTACTCGTAAAGCGATACAGTTGAATTTGTAACATGATTTTATAGACACGTGAATTAATTTGATCGAAAAATATAAAATAAATAAGAACGTAAATAGGATTATAAAATGAACTTAAAGGAAATACAAGCATGGCTACGAATTTTAACTTCTCTGGTAGCAAAAGTAAGAACAATATTAAGAACAAGGTAAAAGAATAATATCATAGAATGAGAGTCGATTCAAGCTTTTGTGTACAAAATATTTTTTTTCTACAATGAATACTAATTCTCATATTTATATCTATATTTAAGGAGATAAGATCCCCAAATCAAGCTCATTTTAAATGAGAATAAAACTCACATTGATGGTTGCACAACAGTTGGCTATAAATATAGATATTCTCTGTAACGGTTGTTCATTGAATGTTATCCGATATCAATTCTTCAAATCTTTGTTGTTGGTTACCCTGTCTTCGGTATTCACCCAACACCGGTCACATGCTTGCAACCGGTATCAACTACTTGCTGACTTACATCTTACATTCTTACCTGTCTTCAGCTCCACGTCTCACCTCCTCATTCATACAATTGTCACTAACCAATTTTACCGCATACAAATAGTCCCCATACCTTTCGGTGATAATACTTTAGTGTTACCGGAAAGTAGAGAAAACCTCTTTCCTTAGCAAGCAAGTTTCTGAAGAGTTGAAAGGACGCACGTCTCTTCATGTTTAATGACCCGAACACGTGTTACCCCACAATTTGGCAAATATTTTCGCCAATTTTCGAGGTAATCATGACCACGATTTCTGTCGTCTATAAACTTCTCCATTACTCATCATTTTTAATCTCTACTTTTACAACTCCTTCTTCTTATCAGATTTACCTTAGAACCCTACTTGCAAAATTTAATTCTCTCAGTAAAATCTTTTTTTACAAATTTCTTGCCACTATGTCTTCTATCACATCTGTCCTCGAAAACTCCGACCTTCTCTTCGGTAGAGGCCCAAAGAAGAACAAAACAAATGAGGTTGATGTCAAGTCTGAATGTCCTATCGTGAACTCCACCATACCCTTTCAACTTAAATACCAAATCTGACCTTCAAGAACAAAAAGAATCCATTAATCCCAAAAGTGACAGACACTGACTCGTTCGTAGGTACCCTTCTTCCATTCGTCTTTCCAGCATCCCTATTGTGAAGGAAGACTAAGAATGGAACAATATTAAAATATTTTCCCATAGTGAAATAGAAAGTGTCACCTTCTCCAAACCCAGGGTTCATGTATGCTTATACATACCATTTTACTTTGGGAGTGGGTAAAGAAACCGATCCAATAATTTTAAAATTTTGCTACCGGTATCAAATCTGTTTGGCACAAGTAGGCCCATCAGTATGGCGTACGGTGGCTTTGCCCCCGCCAATGATGGCCTGAGACCAGAAAAACCCTAACTCTTGCTTACATGATGAATCTCTACTCCCCAAATATTTTTCGTGGGGGAGTGCTAAAACTTAGCCCCGAATGGATCCATTGTTTGCCTCGACATAGAGGCTCTCTATGACCCGGTGAAAGTTGAACGGGTACTACAAAATGCCCTTAACCGGAGGAGAGTTCATGAATCTACTCTCACTTCTGATGAAGGTGCCTCATCCCGGAGTCCCCATCCCAAAAACAAAAAACTAAACATGAAACGTACCTCCTCGGTTGGGACTCGGGAGAACAATTTGAAAAAAACACAAACCAGATCGGCCTGCGGGTCTTGATGATAGAGGAACCGATGATGAAGTGGCTCCTCTTCGGAGAAGAAAAGGATATTCATTAGCTCAACCGGATTCTTAGTGGGGAGAGATTTGAACATCACTAGCAGGGGAAGTTTAGAGACTCTTTACGGAAATGGGTTTGGTTGAAAATGTTTATTCCTGTTTTCGGGCTCCTATTGATGCCTCCGGTCAAAGGAATTCAACCCCTGACCTTCCTCCTCCACCATCCTCTGAGCCTATTGCAATCGCATCTCCTTTAATACCAGTTGATACCTCTCCACCGGCCTCAACTATACAAACAATAAATGTTCCTTCCCCACGGTCACCTAATCATGTAAATCTAAGGAACACTTTTCCGGTACCTACTCAAAACCTCAATGGCAAGCGAAGTGTCATCCTCACATTCACGCATGAATTCCACATACTTTCTAAGCCGATGGATCTTGCCAACTATCTGAAGCCGATGGCCATAGAAAAAGATTGGAGAAAAATGGCCTCTCTTTCTGCTGGGTGTCTACTAAACAATAGCATCCACTGTTCGGCGCAAGTATTAATCTAACTTTCTTCTATCCCTTTTTCATCTATACTTTGCGTTAATAACCTTAGCTTTAACCTTTTTAGGCTAACCTTCTTGCTTCTGAAGGCCTATAAAGATTGATCTTGGTCAAACAATAACTTATGTCGAAATGAGATAAGCTTTTGGCCTAAAAAAATCAGTTTGTCGAGCGCCTCCCGGTGATTGAAGAAAGAATTGCTCAAATGGATTATATCGAGGTCTGGTTGCAGCAATCCGAGTAAGATAGAATGACCCACAGCCAAGAGGCCGCTCAATGAACACCTTAACGATACAAAGGCTAAGTGGGTTGAACTACATGATACTGTGACTGTTGTTGCTGAGTGCGAGTCTGCTTTTATGGAGCAAGTCAATAACTTGGAGGCTAACTTATGCTTCAAAATCGAGGAGGCCAATGCTGCCGAGGAGAAGAGAGCAAGAATGGAAGAAAGGCTCAAAAGGGTCATGGAGCAGAATCAACTTCACGTGACCAACAATATATATATATATATATATATATTAATTACGGTTCTCTTAAATAAGACGTCTCATGTTCATTCCGGCACAAGCATTTGAAGTTTTAACTAACTTTCAAATGATAAAGTAAATTAATTTATCATTTGGACAAGAAATAAGATAAAAATAAAAGGACTTTGATTTATTCCCTCTATATTTAAAAGTACATTTACATAAACATTCAGTTGCTTAAGTAAATAAAGCTGCCAATTCATGTGGCTAATTGTACACATTACTTTTATGGAACCTATCATGTAGTCCGTGGTCCTAATAAGATATTGATCCCGGTTCTAATAGTCCCCGGTCTTCGTAACACTTTTAGTGCCTTCATACATAATGGTTCCCCCAGTGTTCAGATACTAAGTATGAGAATTCGAACACTGGAAGTTTTATTTTTGCAGATGATCATTTCTTTGTATTATGCTTTACATTGATGTCTCATTAAAAACCTTGCCAAAAAAATCCAATTGGGACAAAACTAGACGAAGTAAAAAAGAGTGCAACACATAATTTCAGCACTAGCAAGGATCTTTAGCAATAATACATTTTGAGGTGAGTCGCGTTCCAATTTCTTGGCAATTTAACTCCATCTTGACTTTTCAATTCATATGAACCTTTGTCGGTTATAATTGAAATCCGGTAAGGTCCTTCCTATGTTGGTCCCAGCTTCCAAGCATTAACTTCTCGAGTATTTTTAGTTACCTTTCTCAGAACCAAATTCCCAACTTTGAAATATCGGAGATTTGCTCTGCGGTTGTAATATCTCTCCATTCTTTGTTTTTGTGCCACCATCCTCCATGCAAGATTCCGCTGCTCTTCAAGTAAATCCAGTTTAACCAGCAATGCTTCATTGTTTGTCTCCTCATTTTCTCGGGAAAACCATAGGGTTGGTTCCCCCACATCCACCGGGATCAAAGCATTTAAACCATATATATGTGAAAAGGTGTTTCACCCGTGCTCAACTTCGTCGTGGTCCGATATGCCCACAACACACTCGGTAGCTTATCTGGCCACTTGCCTTTAGCATCTTCTAACTTCTTTTTAAGCTTTTGGATTATTACCTTGTTCACTCTACCTGTCCATTATCACTCGGGTGGTATGGTGAAGATGTAATGCGTTTAATCTTTAATCCTTCCAAATTTTTTATGACTTTGGAACCTATAAATTGTGGCCTATTGTCACAAGCGATTTCTTTTGGTATTCCAAACCGATAGACGATGTGATCCCATATAAGATAATCACTTCTCGTTATCCGATCTTTTGGTAAGCACCCGCGTCAACCCATTTAGTAAAATAATAGTTAAAACCAAATTTCTTTTTACCTTACCGAGTCCTTGTGGTAAGGGACCGACTATGTCTATCCCCATTTCATGAATGGCCATGGTGACACTACCAAATACAAAATTTCTACCGGTTGATGCACTAATTGTCCATGATGTTGACATTTATCACACTTTAGTACAAATGTCGTTGTGTCTTGCTCCATCCGGGGCCAATAATAGCCAACCCATATTAATTTGAGAACCAATGAGTCTGCACAAAATGGTTCCCGCATACTCCTTCGTGAATTTCACTCATCACGTAGTCAGCCTCTGATGTCCCTAAACACCGAACCAATGGTCCTTGGAATGATTTCTTGTATAATTGACCATCAACAAGACAATAACGAGTTGCCTTGGTCTGTAATGCTTGGGATGCTTTTGGGTCTTCAAATAATTGCCATGCCTTAGATATTCTATAAGCTCATTTCTCTAATCTCAAATTAAGTTGGTTGAGTTAACTTCACAGTAATCGCCCACATCCAGCACCGAATGCAACATTTAAACTACCGCACCAGAATCAGACCCTTTTATTTTCATGGACAAATCCAAATTGGCCAATGCACCAGCCTCCATATTTTCCTCCCTTAAAATGTGGATGATTTACCACTCCATGAACTGGGAAAGTAATACTTGAACCTTGTTCAAGTATTGTTGCATGCGCTCCTCCTTGGTATCGAAAATTCTATATACTTGGTTCACCACCAGTTGGGAGTCACTAACCAAATCTCCAACTTTGAAACATTGGAGATTTGCTCTGTAGTTGTAATATCTTTCCATTCTTTTCTTATGTGCCACCATTCTCACATATGCTAGATTCTGGTGCTCTTCAAGTAAATCCAGTTTAACCAGCAATGCTTTATTTTTTGTCTCCTCATTTGCTCGGGAAAACCATAGGGTCGGTTCCCCCCACCTCCACCAGAATCAAAGCCTCTAAATACAAGTGAGAAGGTTGTTTCACACGTACTCGATTTCGCCATGGTCTAACATGCCCACAACACACCTGGTAGCTCATCTGGCCACTTGCCTTTATCATCTTCTAACTTCCTTTTAAGGTTTTGGATTATTACCTTGTTTGTTGACTCTGCCTTTCTATTAGCACTTGGGTGGTATGGTGAAGATGTAATTCGTTTGATCTTCAATCCTTCTAAAACTTTTGTGACTTTTGGAACCTATAAATTGTGCCCATTGCACAAGCAATTTATTTTGGTATTTCAAACCGATAGACAATGTGATCCCATATAAAATCAATCACTTCTCATTCTCTGATCTTTTGGTAAGCACCTGCTTCAACCCATTTACTAAAATAATCAGTTATAACCAAAAGAAACTTTACCTTACCAGGTCCTTGTGGTAAGGGACAGACTATGTCCATACCCTATTTCATGAATGGCCATGGTAACACCACCGAATGCAAAAGTTTTATCGATTGATACACTAATTGTGCTTGGCGTTGACATTTATCACACTTTTGTAGAAATGCCTTTACGTCTTACTCTATCCAGGGCCAATAATAGCTAGCTCTTATTAATTTAAGAACTAATGAGTGTGCACCGGAATGGTTCCTGCATACTCCTTCTTGAACTTACCTCATCACATAGTCAGCCTTCGATGTCCCTAAACACCGAGCTAATGGTCCTTGGAAATATCTTCTGTATAATTGACCGCCAACAAGATAGTAACAAGCTGCCTTAGTCCATAGTGCCCGTGATGCTTTTGGGTCTTGAAGCAATTTGCCATAACATAGATATTCTATAAACTTATTTCTCCAATCCCAAATTAAGTTGGTTGAGTTAACTTCACAGTAACTGTCTACATCCAGCATTGAATGCAATAATTGAACCACCGCACCATAATCAAACCCTTTTATTTCCATGGACGAATCCAAATTGTCCGATATATTGGCCTTCATATTTTCCTCCCCCGGAATATGGATGATTGACCACTCCCTGAACCGGGAAAGTAATATTTGTTGCATGCGCTTCTCCTTGGTGTCGAACATTCTGTATACTTAGTTCACCACCATCTGGGAGTCGTACTTTATTTCGATGACCTCTTAATGTAATCCCCAAGATAGTTTAAGTCCTACAACCAAAGCCTCATACTTTGCATCATTGTTAGTTAGTGGCACAGTTGTAATGGCCTGTCTTAGGGTCTCCCCTGAAGGAGTGATTAATACTACCCCGAGACCGGACCCTTTGACGTTAGAATCTTCATTTGTAAACAAGGTCCAACCACCTAATACAGTTCTCGATACCAACACTGCTTCTGTAGCAGCTAAAGGCATTAATCCCGGACTAAAGTCAGGCACGAAGTCGGCTAAAAATTATGATTTGATTGCAGTCTTGGGCTTGTATTCAATGTCAATTCACTAATTTTGACTGTCCATTTAGCTAAACGACCGATAACTCAGGCTTATGAAGGACAATCCTCAAGGTAAAGGTTTTCACAACGGCTATAGGATGGAACTAAAAATAAGGCCTAAGCTTTCTAGAGACGACTATGAGAGCTATGGCCAATTTCTCAAGGTGCGGATAACGTGTCTCCACTCCCGATAGAACTTTACTTACATAATAAATAGGAAATTGCGTACCTTCTTCCTCCCGGACTAGAATAACGCTTACCTCTACCTCCGAGACCACTAAATATATTAATAATATCTCACCTTCTACCGGTTTTGATAGCAATAGAGGGATAGACACTAGACATGTGCTTTTTTAGATCTTTCAACGCTTGTTGGCATTCTGGAGTCCACAAGAAATGGTTCTTCTTTTCCAAAAGTGAAAGAAGTGATGACATTTCTTCGAATACCCCGAGATAAACCTGCTTAGAGCTGCCAGTCTACCGGTTAACCTCTGTACTTCATTCACACTTGTTAACTAGTCTGGGATTGATTACGTCCACAACACACCTTAATAAGAGATATGATACGGATGTATGCAATAATAATTACCCAACTATGAGTCGGGGTCGAATGCTATGGGAGTTATAAAGGGTATTAGGAGTATATATTTGAAGCAAGAAAATGGGTTATCTAAGATTGCACTTCCACAACAAAGTTTTGCTTTCTACTTCTACTGTTACTCTAATGAATGCAAGCTAACGAAAATAGATTAGATATAAATGTTTTTGAGGGTTTTCCAAATAGGTTAAAGGCCTAGGGTTGTGACCATAACCTAGGTGTTTGCCTAATGAGATAAAGACATTAATGCTTGTTTTGTTGATTGGGGTGTCTTATTGCTCTCAACTCTACATTACCTGCTAAATACCTCTCGGCAAGTGAGTATTTTTCCCAATTTGACTTTCTCAAGTCCAAATCGGTATCAACCAAAACAATTGATAAAAGCTCAAGTCGGGTTCTTACTATTTCTAGTTTGAATCCTTTAATTAGGTTAATCAATCTCTCAATTAACCCAATTCCTTGTTAGCTACGTTATCCTAGACTAGGTCCTTCTCTCTCAAGAAGAGACTAAATTAAATAGGCATGAATCAATGTTTGCAACCATAAATTCTAAAATTGAAGCATGAACTAAGCTAAATATTCAACACTCAATCATAAACAAGCACTAAATTAAATACTCATAAAGTTTACACACTAGGGTTAGGTCACAACCCTAGTAAAAGTTTAGCTACTCATAATGGAAATTACAGAAAATAAAGAAGAAAAACTAATTAAACTCATAATGAAGGATTACAATGATTAAATCTAATGTTAAAATACCCAAATAAGCTAAAACTTCCTAAAATAGTAAAAAGACACGGCTATAGCAGCTTTGAATGTTCAACCTTGACCTAATTTTATGAAACTCATCTATTTATACTAGGCTAAAAATCGCATACAAAAATAACCCTAAGGAGGTTATATGGCCGCACAATTCCATGTGCGGTCTGCAGATTTCTTCAGTTGGTAGGAAAGAGGAGTCTGCAGCCGTACATCTCTGAATTGCGGCTGCGAAGCAAACTTCTGCAGTCGCACAATTCTTGTGCGGTCCGCACTTCTGCTAGGCTTCAAGATTTGGACTTCAGCACATTCTCTGAACTTGAAAATATTTGTCAGTGCAAGACTAGTTATGCGGCCACACAATTCATGTGCGGATGCACATTGCTGAAAATCATGTTGAGCTCTTTGGCTTGGGTTGAGGCCGCAGATGGAATTCTGTGGTCCGCAATTTCTTCTGCGGCCTCAGAATTCCTTCTGCGGACCGCACATCTTTGCTTCAATGCTCTTTATTGCCTTGTGCTTCAGAACACTCCTTTTTGAGTCTGAACTCATCACGAGAGACCAAACTTCCCGTATTCTTGCAATTTGCACAATTTTATTAGTTTTAGGAACACAATTTGATACTTTCAGACTAAGACAAGAGCAAAAAGATGCTAATAAGCAGTCAAAATCCCTACTTATCAACTACCCCAAATTTAAGTCTTTGCTTGTCCTCAAGCATAATCAGTTCCCACCTCCAAGAGTTAATTATCACTTCAGCGAGTCAAAGGTGAGCCATTCACACATCACTTGGGACCTATAATTACCCATACTACTCATGCATTATCAACAAGGCAACAAGCTAAACATTCATGCACGTATAGTTCTAATGTGACATTTGAGCTTCAAAAATTGACTTTACTCATCAAGGATTCTTGCCCTATCATATAGGCCATGGTGGACTCCAAACTCTTCTTCCTCTACTTTTCATTTGCCAAGCTCACTTAAGAAATTTAGCATTCAATTCAAAGATTCATTAAGGGTTCACTCATCTCTCACAAGAGAATGTCACAAATACGTACTCAAGTATCATAGGCTTGTCCATCATGTAGATCGCCACTAATGTAAGCTCACTCAGTTTAAAATCAAGTAGGACTTCTTTCGGGATGTAATGAAGGCTTTTGGGTTAGGGTAGGATACCATATGGGTAAGTGATTACACCTTTCCTTAAGCACTCTAATTTTCATTTCTTGGCTCACACTTGCCAATTCTTGGAGGCACTATCTCCTCATTAGGGGATTATTAGAGAGACTTAACATCACTCTTTCTTGTTCATTTCATTCTTTTTCTCCCTTTTGATTTCTTAATGCTTGGGATCATTACCTCTTTTTGGATCCATTCAACCCTTCCACTTATTCACTTTTTGCATTTTTCTTTTTGTTCTTTTCTTTTTTTGCCTTCTCTTCTCATATAGACCGTTTCTTTTCTCTTTTTGTGCCTTGATACCTTTTTTAACTTCCGCATATCTCCCCCAAACTTAAGTTTTAAGCCATTTATTAAGGAAAGATCAGGTGTTAAGAGAGGGTCACGACAAAACGGGCAAAGACTTGTAACATGATTATCAAATGAGAAAGGCTAGAGACTCAAAAGGGTTGACTAGGGATAATGACATTGGTTGGCAATAGAAAACGCAAATGGGCCACGAATAGCCTACAATCACTTCTCAAACCAAGCAAAACTTAGGATTTCACCTTGAAATATATTCGGGGCAAGTTCTAGACCCTTCGCACAAATACATGGACTAGTAACAACTCATCTCACTCCTCACGCAACTTGTAATGACCCAACTGGTCATTTTAACTTTTAGAACCCCGTTCCCTAAAATAAAACTTTCCGTATGTGCTTTTAATGATTTATGACTTGCGGGGATAGTTGGTTCAGGATTTAAAAGTGTTTGGGTTGAAATCAGAACACTTGGTTCCTTAAGTTGGATTTAAAAGGCCAAGTTTGACTTCGGTCAATATTTTGAGAAAACGACCCCGGAATCAGGATTTGACAGTTCTTGTAGGTTCGTATGATGATTTCGGACTTGGGCGTATGTTCGAATCGGGTTTTGGATAACCCGGGAGCGTTTTGGCGCTTAATAGTGAAAATCAACTATTTGAAGGTTTAAAGTTCTTAAACTTGGTTTGGAGTAGGTTTTTGAGTAATTGAAGTCCGTTTGGAATTCCGAGTTTAGTAATAATTCCGTATAGTGATTTAAGACTTGCACGCAAAATTTCGTGTCATTCTGAGTAGTTTAAGTATGTTTCGGCGCATTGGAAGTAAATTAAAAAACTTGAAGTTCTTAAGTTTGAATCAATTTGGTTTGGGGTATGATTATTAGATTTGATATTGTTTTACACATTTCGAGAGTTCGAGTAGGTCCGTATTATGATTTCAGACTTGTTGGTTCCTTTGGACGGGGTCTCGAGGGGCTTGGGTGTGTTTTGAACCATCCGGAGTTAAGTCGGAAAAACCAGAAAATTCCAGTTATGGTTTCCTTCTTCGCGAACGCGTGAGTTCCCTCGCGTTCGCGATGAAGGAAAATGGGGCAGGGCAATTACCTTTCACATTCGTGTGAAAGGCGACGCATTCGCGAAGTTTTGGGTTTTTGCCCTTCGCGTCGTGAGGTAGGCAACGCGTTCGCGAAAGAGGACTGGGACCGGGTGAAGTTTCTTACGTGTTCGCGAAGGAGCTCACACGTTTGCGAAAGGGCAAACCAAAAGCCTTCACGTACGCGAGGCCCCTTTCGCGTTCGCAAAAGGTAATGTTGAGGCTGAGGAAATTGGCCTTCGCGAACGCGAAGCTCTGACCGCGTTCGCAAAGAAGGAGCCTACTGTTCCTGACAGAATGTCTTAAAAACGGGATTTCACCATTTTTAACCTCATTTCTTCCATCCTTGGGCGATTTTGGAGCTTTTTGGGAGGGGATTTCAACTAGCAACTTGAAGGTAAGTTAATTCTACACACCTTGAGTTAAATACATAGATTATGAGTAGATTATAACTAGTAAATCTTATAAATCAAAGGTTTAGATGAAAAACCTAGATTTTTATAAAAATGAGATTTTACCCACGAAAATGGTTATGGAATTGGATAGAAATTATATATTTGAGTTCTTGAGATTATGGGTATCGTTTTCATACGAAAAATTCCGGAATTCGGGCACGTGGGATCGGGGTGAATTTTAGGAATTTTACTGTTTTGGTTAGGGTAATTTATTTAATAGCCTAAATTCGAATTATTGAACATGTATTAATTATTTTGTATAATGTTTGGATAGTTTCGGATTTTTCGGCATCGAATTGAGGTTTTCGCGACATTTTTGATCGGAAAAGTGGACTTTGAGACAAGGTAAGTCTCTTGTCTAATCTTGTGAGGGGAAAACTTTCCCATAGGTAATTAAATTAATAAATATTGCTAATTGTGGGGGCTACGTACACACGAGGTGACGAGAGTCCGTGCGTAGCTACTATTTATGCTAAAGTCCGGGTAGTTTAGGACTCAAACCATGAATTATGTGTATAAATTGTATTCTTTATTTAATCAAATTATTAGAAATATATTACGAATTGTTAGGGAAAAATATTAAAATATGAAAATCTTATATGCTTAAATTTTCTGTTTAAATTAATTAATTGTTAAAAGAAATTGTTCATTCTCTCGAATTTATCTTATAATAAACATACTCTCATTCTGGAGGTACATAAGAAAATGTCCTCCTTTCTTGTGGAGTGGGCCGAACGCCTCGGCAGGATAGATGCATCTATGGATCACGTCGCACGTCCCTCGGCAGTGTACACGACACTCTGGAACGGGCTGTACGACCTCGACAGAAATCGTGCCTAATAATAATAATAAATATACGATACCTCGATGTTTTCAATTTGCAGCTTGTGAATTTAATTGATGGTTTGGAAGTTGTTGAAATTGAAAGAATTTAATAATTTCTGCTCATTTAATAAAATTATTGTTAACTCTGTGAATCATGCTGATTTAAATAATTCTATTCTATTCTATTTATTATTGTTGACCCTTAGTGAGTGTCAAAGTCGACCATCCCGTCTCTACCACTTCGAGATTAGGCTTGATACTTACTGGGTACACATTGTTTATGTACTCATACTACACTTGCTGCACTTTTTATGCAGGATCTTAGGCATGTACTAGTGGAGGACCTATCATCTTACACCAACGTTATCCAGAGGCGTAGTGGTGAGCTGCCTTTTTGAGCCGTTCTGCAGCTACCAGTGTCTCTCCTTGTATTTGTTTCTCATTCTGTCTATTTTTATTCAGACAATATTTGGAGTTTTGTATAATCTACTAGATGCTCATACACTTGTGACACCAGGTCTTGGCACACACATTGGTAGAATTTGAAATTGTATTATTTTCTTGGATTTAAGTTAATCAGTATCTTTTCTAATTTCTTTAATATTGCTAGTAAAATAATAAAATTACTTAGAAAATTATTCTGAAAATAATTGATATATGTTTAATTTATTTGTTGGCTTGCCTAGCTGTAGTGTTGGGCGCCATCACGACATATAAGTGAAATTGGGTCGTGACAACATGGTATCAGAGCACTAGGTTCACGTAGGTATCACAAGTTATGAGCAGGCCTAATAGAGTCTTGCGGATCGGTATGGAGACGTCTGTACTTATCTTCGAGAGTCTATAGGGTGTTCGGAAACTACCTTTCTTCATCTTCCATCGTGTAATTGATGTAGTACTAAATATTTTTCTCTTACTCTCTCATAGATAGCGAGAACGCGCTCGAATGAGGCTCCGGACCAGGGAAGAGCTACTCCCCCAGTTACTAGAGGCGAGGCAGAGGCCGGGGGAGGGCTCCTGCCCGTGGTAGAGGACGTCCCAGGACTGTTCCAGTTATGCCACCAGTGGGTCCAGCAGAGGATCCCATTATTGAGGAGCAGGGTGAAATGCCTGTGGCGGAGCCAACTCCGGTGGATTTCACATCTGCACCGGGATTCCAGGATGTTATGGGTCGTATGTTGCGGTTCATAGACACTATGACTCATGCCGGTTTATTTCCGGTAGACCCAGCCACATCTCAGGCGGGCGGGGGAGCACAGACTCTGAGAGCACAGGCTCATGGGCAGGCAGCTACTGTATATGAGACCCAGGGTGCACTACCCGTGGGTGGAGCCCAGCCAGTGGCAACAGCTACACCTGAGCTCAGGCCAGCTCCAGCCGCTGATCCGCAGAAACTATTGGACAGATGGACTAGACTACATCCTTTCTGTCTTTGGGGGTGAGCGACATAAGGATCCCCAGGACTTCATTGAGCGGTGCAGGGACAGACTGTACAATATGAGGATATTGGAGTCTCATGGGGTAGACTTTGCTACTTTTCAGCTAGAGGGAAGAGCCCGTAGATGGTGGAAGTCTTATATCCCTGACAGACCAGCAGATTCTCCTCCCATGACTTGGGACAGGTTCACCCGTAACTTCCTGGACATGTATATTCCACCCTCCCAGAGGGAAGAGTTGAGGTTTCAGTTTGAGCAGCTCCAGCAGGGTCAAATGTCAGTGACCGATTATGAGGCGAGGTTTTCTGAGTTATCTCGCCATGCACTTATGATAATCCTTACTGAGGCGAAGAGAGTGCGGAGGTTTGCTGTAGGTTTATATACTGGCATTCAGGCCACTATGACTCGAGAGGTGGAGATGTGTACTTCTTATCAACTAGTTGTGGAGATAACCTGGAGGATTGAGGGTGTACGTCAGTGGAGCCGATAGCAGGTTATGAGAGATAAGCGGTTTAGATATTATGGAGAGTTCAGAGGTGCTCCGCATGGGGGCAGAGGTCTGTTCGTGAGAGGGTAGTCCAGCAGGCCCCCATATCCAGCACCACCGCCTCCTCGAGGTGCTTCAGTGCGACCTTATCTCAGTGTTATACCAGAGAGTTCTTATCGCCCACCAGCTATTCAGGGCCCTTCCAGTGGGTATTCAGGTCCCCAGGGCCAGACACTTAGTTAGCAACCCATTGCACCGAAGAGTTGTTACGAGTGTGGGGATCCCAGTCACATACGAAGATTCTACCCCAGGCTTCAGGGTAAACTAGTGCAACATGGTCAGTAGCCTATGATTATCGGACCAGTTGCTCCACCAGTCGTCCGACCACCAAGAGGTGGAGGACATGTGGGTAGGGTCGTCCTAGAGGTAGAGGTCAGCCAGGTGGAGGCAATCCAGTTGGCGCTCCAGCTCGGTTCTATGCTTTTCCGGCCAGACCAGATGCAGAGGTGTCAGATGCCATGATTACAGGTATTATTTCTATTTGCGACAAATATGCCTCAGTATTATTGTAATGACCCGGTCGGTCATTTTGAGTATTATAACCCTGTTCCCCAATTTACTGCTCAATTTATGCTTTATAGTTGTTTTATGACTTACCGGGTTAGTGGGTTCGGGTCCGGAAGGAATCCGGAGTGAAATGAGACACTTACCCTCATAATTGAAAATTTAAGTTAGAAAAGTGAATCGGATATGGACCTATGTGTAAACGACCTCAGATTTGAATTTTGATGATTCCTATAGCCCCGTATGGTGATTTTGGACTTAGGAGTGTGTCCGAAAAATTATTTGGAGGTCCGTAGTGGAATTAGGCTTGAAATACCGAAAGTTGATTTTTTGGGAAATTTGACCGGGGGGTTGAATTTTTTATATCGGGGTCGGAATCTGATTCTGAAAATTGGAATACCTCCGTTATGTCATTTATGACTTGTGTGCAAAATTTGAGGTCAATCGGACATGATTTGACAGGTTCCGGAGTCATTTGTAGAAATTAAAATTTTCAAAGTTCATTAGGCTTAAATTGGGGTGTAGTTCATGGTTTTATCATTGTTTGAGGTGATTTAAGGATTCGACTAGGTTCGTATGATGTTTTAGGACTTGTTGGTATATTTGGTTGAGGTCCCGAGGGCCTCGGTTGAGTTTCGGATGGTTAACGGATCAAAAATTGAACTACAATAGCTGGTGCAATTTCCTTCTGCTCGAAATTTCTTCTGCCAGAAATCGAGCCCATATTCGAGCCCAGAATCAAGCCACGATCGTGCCCAGAGTCGAGGGCCACGATCGAAAGCAGGGTTGAGGATCAAGATGGAAGCCACGATCGAGCCCAGGTTCGAGGGCCACAAACGAGGCCCAGGATTGAGGGTCATAATCGAAGCCTAGGATCGAGACCCAAGATCAAGGACCACGATCGAAAGCTAAGATCGAGTCAGAATCGAGGCTGTCTGGGCAGAATTATAAAGCAAGGATTTCGTCCCATTTGACATTTTTGACAAATTGGAGCTTGAAGAGAGGCGAGTTTTGATAGCTTTTCAAGGAAAACTCGAGGTAAGTCCCTTGCGATCATTTATACTCCATAATATTGAATTATCATCGAATAATCCGACTAGATTACATGATTTTGAGGTGTAAATCGGAGATTGGAACTTAGAAATTTGGAAATAAGATTTGTAGATTTTAGGGTCGAGTTGAGGTCGGATTTTGGTAAAATTGGTATGGGTAGACTCGTGGTTGAATGAGCTTTCAGATTTTGTAACTTTTGCCAGGTTCCGAGACGTGGGGCCCACAGGCGATATTTGAGCTAATATTTGGATTTTTATGAAAAATTGTATTTTCATATGGAATTAATTTCAATAAATTTTATTGACTGAAATGAATTATTTGTGACTAGATTCGAGGCATTCGAAGGCCGATTTGCGAGGCAAAGACATAGCAGAGTAAAGAATTTCACGCTCTGAGGTAAGTAACAGTTTTAAATCTGGTCTAGAGGGTATGAAACTCCAAACTTTTGTGTCAAGTAATTATTTTGGAGGTGACGCACATGCTAGGTGACGGGCGTGTGGGCGTGCACCTAGGGGATTGTGACTTGGTCCGTCCCGGAGAAATTGTAAAGCTGAATAACTTGTTGATAATTATGTGCTCTCTATATGTTGTGGAAACTTGACTATAAGTCATGCTATAAACCATGTTTAGGCTATATGTTGGTATTGTTGGGACCCATAGAGGTCATGTACATGTGAATTATCTACTTAAATTGTTGTTTTGTACTCAGTCACAACTACTTGATTATTTTATCTCAGTCTCTATTGTTCATTATTGATGTATCATATCATTGTTGTTTGGGCTGATTTTATGATTGTGGAGAGCCTGAGAGAGAGGAGAGCTTTATGACTGAGTGAGGTCGAGGGTCTGATTGTGAGATATTATACCATAGCACGTGAGTTGGCCGTGCAGCACGTCGGTTGTCCGTGCGGATATTTATATTATATTATAGCACGTGAGTTGGTCGTGCATCACATGAGTTGTCCGTGCAGATCCTTATATTATACTATAGCACGTGAGTTGGCCGTGCGGATCCAAATACTTATATTATGGCACATAAGTTGTCCGTGCAGCACGTGAGTTGTCCGTGCAGATTATAGCGCTTGGGCTGTTGGAGCCCCTCTAGAGTCTGTACACCCCTAGTGAGCGCGGATACCCATTGAGTGTGAGAGCTGAGTGGATGAGTTGTTGTGACGAGTTGAGTGATTGTTGGCCTGAGAGGCTGTACTTGCTTTTCATCTGTTGTTGCACTTAGTTGCTATCTGTCATTGTTGTGAAATTCTCTAAAAGATTTTATATCCGAATTACATGAACTTGAATAGTATAAAATTGATTTGACTTAAACTATCGGATTTGAAAGCATGTCTATTCTTTGCTGGAATTACTGGAAATGAACTGTAACTGTGTAGCTCGTCATTATCTTCAGTTCCTTATTTATTATTGTTACTTGCTGAGTTGGTTGTACTTATGCTACACCCTGCACTTCGTGTGCAGACCCAGGTATTCCTAGACATAGCGGGTGTTGATTCTTCAGCACAGCAGATTAGATTCAGAGGTAGCTGCCATGTTTTGCAGACCTTGTCTCTCCTTCTCTATCTTCTTGTTTATTGTATTTGGTCTTAGACTATTATAGACATTTTTCATTTGACTTGTATCCATATTAAATGTTCATGTACTCAGTGACACCAGATTTTGGGGAGTGTTCTTATCACTATTTGTGGGATTATGTATTATATTTAAATATTATATTTTCTGACTTAAAAGAAATTGTGGTTTATTGAGATTTTCGGCTTGCCTAGTATCGAGATAGGCGCCATCACGACAGGTTAGAATTTTGGGTCGTGACAAGTTAGTATCAGAGCACTAGGTTACATAGGTCTCACTAGTCATGAGCAGGTTTAGTAGAGTCTTGCTAATCGGTACAGAGACGTCTGTACTTATCTTCGAGAGGCTGCAGAATCCTTAGGAAAACTTCACTTTCTTGTATTCTGTTGTGCAAATTTGTTGATTCTGGAACTAAATTTCTGTTATTCTATTCTCTCACAGATGGTGAGGACATGTACTACCGAATCGGATGGTCAACCACCAGTGCCACCAGTTAGGGCCGCGAGAGACCAGGGCTGTGGTAGAGGTCGAGGTGTAGCTCGTACCATAGTTGGACCAGCACCTATAGTACCACCGGTTGCTCCAGCTTAGGAGCAGATTCCAGATATAGCTGAGCCGACAGGATCAGCTGAGGCACCAACTATGCCCATTGAGATTCCAGGCCTTCAGGAGACTTTGGCCCAGATATTGGTAGTTTGTACTGGTCTGGCTCAGGTGGTTTCGGCTCAGGCCGCATCTACCACTTCTCAGGTCGGGGGATGTACTCATAACCTTATTGCCCGTAGTCCAAACCAGGTAGTATAGGGACTTCAGATACCGGGGGCACTACCAGCCCAGCTGGTTGCAACTGTTTAGGCCCTGGTAGTTCTTGTTATGGTAGATGATGAGTAGAGAAGACTTGAGAGATTTGAGAGGCTTCGACCTCCACCATTTAGCTGTATTGAGTCAAATGATGCTTAGGGTTTTCTGGATAGATGTCAACGGATGCTTTGGATAACGGGTATTCTGGAGACAAGTGGGGTCTCATTCACTACTTTTCAGTTTTCTGGTGCTGCACTCAGATGGCGGGAGACTTACGAGAGGCGTAGGCCTGTTGGCGCAACACCCCTTACTTGGTAGCAGTTCTCCGTGGTCTTTTTGGAGAAGTTTGTGACTCAGTCCTGTAGAGAGTTGCACATATAGTTTGAGCAGCTTCGCCAGGGTGATATGTCCGTGATACAATATGAGATGAGATTTTCTGGGTTGGCTCATCACGCAGTATGGTTGGTTCTCACTGATTGGGAGAGGATTAGGAGGTTCATTGATGGCCTCACATATCAACTGCAGTTACTTATGACTAGGGAGAGGGTATCTGGTGCTTCTTTTGATGAGGTAGTAGACATTGCTCGGCAGATAGAGATCGTTCGTTGCCAGGAACGTGGAGAGAGAGAGAAAGAGAGTCTAATAGGCCTCGTGGTCCAGGTGATTACAATTCTGTTCCTTCAGGGGGTCATTTTTACCGCGGTAGGGGTGGTTCTTACAGACACGCTCATATGGGTCGTCCAGTTCATCGTGGTGCATCAGCTAGCCATGGTTATTACAGTGCTGACTCATGCCAGTTTTCATTCAGTGCACTACCAGCATAGAGTTCTCATCATGTTTTGTCCGCTCAGGCTTCTACAGGTATTTCCTCGGGTTATCAGGAGCAACAGTTCCATCAGAGAAGGGGTTGTTTCGAATGCGGAGAAATTGGTCATTTCAAGAGAGAGTGTCCTAGACTATTGAGTGGGGCTCCACAGCAGAGTCCTCGATTGACGGCACCAGCACCAACAGTTCCACCACCCACTCAGCCAACTCAGGGTGGGGGGCAGGCAACTAGGGGTCTCCCAAGAGGGGGAGGCCGATCAGGTGGTGGGCAGGTTCGATTCTATGCTTTTCCTGCCAGGCGAGATGTTGTTTCCTCATATGCAGTGATCACATGTATTGTCTTAGTGCCACAGGGAGGCTTCTATATTATTTGACCCTGATTACATTTATTCATATGTATCATCATATTTTGCCCATTATCTGGATATGCCATGTGAGTCCTTAGTTTCACCTGTTTGTGTATCTACACTAGCGGGCGATATTATTACTATGGATCGTGTGTATCGATCGTGTGTGGTAACTATTGGGGAACTGGAGACTAGAGTTGATCTTTTATTATTGGTATGGTTGATTTCAATGTAATCCTGGGTATGGATTTATTGTTTCCATGTCATGCTATTATGGACTATCATGCAAAAATCATGACGTTGACGATGCCGGAGTTGCCAAATGTTGTATGGAGAGGTTCTCTAGATTTTGTTCCTATGAGGGTTATTTCTTATTTGAAGGCCCAACATAAGGTTGGAAAGGGATGTCTGTCATATTTGGCCTTTGTGAGGGATATTGATGCAGATACTCTATTATTGATTCAGTACAGGTCATGCGAGACTTTTCGGATGTATTTCCTGCAGACCTGCCGGGTATGCCACCCGACAGGGATATTGATTTCGGTATTGACTTGGTGCAGGGCACTTAGCCCATTTCTATTCCTCCGTATTGTATGGCACCAGCTGAGTTAAAAGAATTGAAAGAGCAACTTTAGGAACTCCTTGAAAAGGGGTTTACTAGGCCTAGTGTGTCACCTTGGGGTTCACCGGTTTTGTTTGTGAAAAAGAAAGATGGTACTATGCGGATGTGCATTAATTATAGGCAGTTGAACAAAGTTACAATCAAGAATAAATATCCTTTGCCGCGTATTGATGGCTTATTTGACCAGCTTCAGGGAGCGAGAGTGTTCTCCAAAATTGATTCGAGGTTGGGTATCACTAGTTTAAAATTCGGGATTCAGATATTCTAAAGACGGCATTCAGGACTCGTTATGGCCACTGTGAATTTCTTGTGATGTCTTTTGGGCTAACCAATGCCCCAGCAACATTTATGTATTTGATGAATAGTGTATTCCAGCCATATCTTGATTTATTTGTCGTGGTATTTATTGATGATATTCTGGTGTACTCTCGTAGCCAGGAGGAGTATGCACAACACTTGGGTATTGTATTATAGAGGCTGAGAGAGGAAATACTTTATGCTAAATTCTCTTAGTGCGAGTTCTGGCTTGGTTTGGTGGCATTCTTGGGACATATAGTGTCCGGTGAAAGAATTAAGGTGGACCAAAGAAAATAGAGGCAATTCAGAGTTGGCCCAGGCCATTTTCAGTTGCTGAGATTCGGAGTTTTCTCGGCTTGGCCAGTTATTATCGTCGTTTCATGGAGGGATTCTCATTTATTGCATCACTTATGACTAAATTGACCTAGAAAGGTGCTCCGTTCAGGTGGTCAGATGAGTGTGAAGAGAGCTTTCAGAAGCTTAAGACATCTTTGACTACAACTCCAGTATTGGTATTGCCTACAGGTTTAGAGTCTTATATTGTGTATTGTGACGCTTCGCGTATTGGTCTCGGCGCAATGCTTATGCAAGACGGTAGGGTGATTGCCTATGCATCTAGACAGTTAAAGGTACATGAGAAGAATTATCCAGTCCACGATCTTGAGTTAGCAACTATTGTTCATGCCTTAAAAATGTGGCGGCATTACTTGTACAATGTCTAGTGTGAGGTATATACCAATCATCAGAGACTACAACATTTATTTAAATAGAAGGATCTTAATTTGCGGTAGCGGAGGTGGTTAGAGTTGCTTAAGGATTATGACATTACCATTCTCTATGATCCCGGAAAGGCCAATGTGGTCTCCGATGCCTTGAGTCGTAAGGTAGAGAGTTTGGGCAGCTTAGCATACTTACCAGTAGCAGAGAGACCTTTAGCATTGGATGTTCAAGCCTTGGCCAACCATTTTGTTAGATTGGATGTTTCCGAGCCGAATCGAGTTTTGGCTTATGTGGTTTCTCGGTCTTCTTTATATGATCGCATCAAAGAGCGCTAGTATGATGATCCACATCTGCTTGTCCTTAAGGACACAGTTCAGCACGGTGATGCCAAGGAAGTCACTATTGGAGATGATGGTGTATTACGGATGCAGGGCAGGCTATGTGTGCCTAATATAGATGGTTTGCGTGAGTTAATTCTCCAGGAAGCTCACAGTTCACGGTACTCCATTCATCCAGGTGCCACGAAGATGTATCAGGATTTGAGGCAGCACTATTGGTGGAGGCGGATGAAGAAAGATATAATTGGGTTTGTAGCTCGGTGTTTAAATTGTCAACAGGTAAAGTACGAGCATCAGAGACCAGGAGGATTACTTCAGAGACTTGAAATTCTGGAGTGGAAATGGGAGCGTATTACCATGGAATTCATAGTTGGGTTCCCACAGACCTTGAGAAAATTTGATGATGTTTGGGTGATAGTATATCGGTTGACCCAATCTACGCATTCTATTCCAGTTGGTACTAATTATTCTTCGGAGCGGTGGGCTGGGATTTATATTCGCGAGATTGTTTGCCTACACGGTGTGCCAGTGTCCATCATTTCAGATAGGGGCACACAGTTTACATCACAGTTTTGGAGAGCAGTGCAACGAGAATTGGGCACACGAGTTCAGTTGAGTACAACATTTCACCCTCAGACGGACGGACAATCCGAGCGCATTATTCAGATATTGGAGGATATGCTGCGCCCTTGTGTCATTGATTTTGGGGTTTCTTGGGATCAATTTCTGCCACTCGCGGAGTTTGCTTACAATAATAGCTACCAGTCAAGCATTCAGATGGCTCCGTATGAAGCTTTATATGGGAGATGGTGTCGGTCTCCGGTGGGTTGGTTTGAGCCGAGTGAGGTTAGAATATTAGGTACTGACTTGCTTCAAGATGCTTTAGAGAAGGTCAAAGTGATTCGGAATGGCTTCGCACGACGCAGTCTAGACAGAAGAGTTATGCCGATAGGAAGGTCCGTGATGTTACTTACATGGTTGGGGAGAGGTTCTGCTCAAGATTTCACCCATGAAGGGTGTGTTGAGGTTTGAGAAGAAAGGCAAGTTGACCCCTCGGTATATTGGGCCTTTTGAGATACTTAAAAAAATTAGAGAGGCGGCTTATGAACTTGCTTTGCTACCTAGTCTATCAGGTGTTCATCCAGTGTTCCATGTATCCATGCTCCGAAAGTTTGTCGGGGATCCGTCTCATATTCTGGACTACAATATAGCAGTTGAGCGGTAATTTGACTTACGATGTGGAGCCGATGGCTATTTTAGACCGGCATGTTAGAAAACTGAGGTCAAAGAGCATAGCATCAGTGAAGGTGCAGTGGAGAGGCCGCCCACCTAGAGAAGCTACTTGGGAGATTGAACAAGAGATGCGGAGCAAATATCCACACTTATTTGAGACTCTAGGTATTAATCTAAACTCGTTCGAGGACGAATATTTATTTAAGAGGGGGAGAATGTAACGACCCGACCGGTCGTTTTGAGTATTATAACACCGTTCCCTCATTTACTACTCAATTTATGCTTTATAATTTTTTTATGACTTACCGGGTTAGTGGGTTCGGGTCCGGAAGGAATCTGGAGTGAAATGAGACACTTAGCCTCATAATTGAAAATTTAAGTTAGAAAAGTGGACCGGATATGGACCTATGTGTAAACAACCTCGGATTTGAATTTTGATGATTCCAATAGCTCCGTATGGTGATTTTGGACTTAGGAGCGTGTCCGAAAAATTATTTGAAGGTCCGTAGTAGACTTAGGCTTGAAATGCCGAAAGTTGAATTTCTGGGAAGTTTGATCGGGGGATGGGGGTTGACTTTTTGATATCGGGGTTGGAATCTGATTATGAAAATTGGAATACCTCCGTTATGTCATTTATGACTTGTGTGAAAAATTTGAGGTCAATCGGACGTGATTTGACAGGTTCCGGAGTCATTTGTATAAATTAGAAATTTCAAAGTTCATTAGGCTTAAATTGGGGTGTAATTCATGGTTTTAGCATTGTTTGAGGTGATTTGAGGATTCGACTAAGTTCGTATAATGTTTTAGGACTTGTTGGTATATTTGGTTGAGGTCCCGAGGGCCTCGGGTGAGTTTCGGATGGTTAACGGATCAAAAATTGAACTACAATAGCTGGTGCAATTTCCTTCTGCTCGAAATTTCTTCTGCCATAAATCGAGCCCATATTCGAGCCCAGAATCAAGCCACGATCGAGCCCAGAGTTGAGGGCCACGATCGAAAGCAGGGTCGAGGATCAGGATGGAAGCCACGATCGAGCCCAAGTTCGAGGGCCACGATCGAGGGTCAGAATCGAGGCCCACGATCGAGGCCTAGGATCGAGACCCAGGATCGAGGACCACGATCGAAAGCCAAGATCGAGGCAGAACCGAGGCTGTCTGGGCAGAATTATAA
Source organism: Nicotiana tomentosiformis (assembly GCF_000390325.3). NCBI lineage: Eukaryota > Viridiplantae > Streptophyta > Magnoliopsida > Solanales > Solanaceae > Nicotiana > Nicotiana tomentosiformis. The sequence continues at coordinate 114,651,198 of NC_090812.1, forward strand.
AGCATGGATTTCGTCCCATTCGCCATTTTTGACAAATTGGAGCTTAAGGAGAGGCGAGTTTTGGTTAGATTTTCAAGGAAAACTTGAGGTAAGTCCCTTGCGATCATTTCTACTCCATAATACTGAATTATCATCGAATAATCCGACTAGATTATATGATTTTGAGGTGTAAATCGGAGATTGGAACTTAGAAATTTGGAAATAAGATTTGTAGATTTTAAGGTCAAGTTGAGGTCGGATTTTGGTAAAATTGGTATGGGTAGACTCATGGTTGAATGGGCTTTCGAATTTTGTAACTTTTGTCAGGTTCCGAGATGTGGGCCCCACATGCAATTTTTGAGCTAAAATTCGGATTTTTATGAAAAATTATATTTTCATATGGAATTAATTCCAATAAATTTTATTGACTGAAATGAATTATTTGTGACTAGATTCGAGGCATTCAGAGGCCAATTTGCGAGGCAAAGACATAGGAGAGTAAAGAATTTCACGCTCTGAGGTAAGTAACGGTTTTAAATCTGGTTCTGAGGGTATGAAACTCCGAAATTTTGTGTCATGTAATTATTTTGGAGGTGATGCACATGCTAGGTGATGGGCGTGTGTGCGTACACCGAGGGGATTGTGACTTGGTCCGTCCCGGAGAAACTGTAAAGCTGAATAACTTGTTGATAGTTATGTGCTCTCTATGTGTTGTGAAAACTTGACTATAAGTCATTCTAGAAACCATGTTTAGGCTATATGTTGGTATTGTTGGGACACACAAAGGTCGTGTACATGTGAATTATCTGCTTTATGACTGAGTGAGGCCGAGGTCCTGATTGTGAGATATTATACCATAGCACGTGAGTTGACCATGTAGCACGTCAGTTGTCCGTGCGGATCTTTATATTATACTATAGCACGTGAGTTGGCCGTGCATCATGCGAGTTTTCCTTGCGGATTCTTTCATTATACTATAGCACGTGAGTTGGCCGTGAAGCACATGAGTTGGCCGTGTGGATCCAAATACTTATATTATGGCACGTGAGTTATCCGTGCAGCACGTGAGTTATCCGTGCAGATTATAGCGCTTGGACTGTAAGAGCCCCTCCAGAGTCTGTACACCCCCAGTGAGCGCGGGTACCCATTGAGTGTGAGCGATGAGGGCTGAGAGCCGAGTGGATGAGTTGTTGTGACGAGTGGAGTGATTGTTGGCCTGAGAGGCTGTACTTGCTTTTCATTTGTTGTTAAACTTAGTTGCTATGTGTCATTGTTGTGAAATTCTCTGAAAGATTTTATATCTGGATTACATGAACTTGAATAGTATAAAATTAATTTGACTTAAACTGCCAGATTTGAAAGCATGTCTATTCTTTGTTGGAATTACTGGAAATGAACTGTAACTGTGTAGCTCGTCATTATCTTCGGTTCCTTATTTATTATTGTTACTTGATTAGTTGGTTCTATTCATACTATACCGTGCACTTCGTGTGCAGACCCAGGTATTCCTAGACATAGCAGGTGTTGATTCTTCCGCACAACTGATTTTTTGGTGATTCAGAGGTAGTTGCCGTGTTTCGCAGACCTTGTCTATCCTTCCCTATCTCCTTGTTTACTGTGTTTGGTCTTAGACTATTATAGACATTTTACTTTTGACTTATATCCATATTAGATGCTCATGTACTCAGTGACACCAGATTTTGGGGAGTGTTCGTATCAGTATTTGTGGGATTATGTATTATATTTAAATATTATATTTTCAGACTTAAAAAAAATTGTGGTTTATTGAGATTTTCGGCTTGCCTAATATCGAGATAGGCGCCATCACGACATGTTAGAATTTTGGGTCGTGATAATTATTTGATCCAAGATCTACGTATTCATTTGTGTCATCTCTATTTGCTCAATTCCTGGATGTTTCTCGTGAGTCCTTGAGTACTCATGTTTATGTGTCCACTCCCGTGGGAGATTTTGTTGTTGTGAACCGGATTTACCGGTCTTGTATTATTACATTATGTAGTTTTGAAACTAGAGCAGATCTTCTACTACTTAAGATGATCGACTTTGAAATTATTCTGGGCATGGACTAGTTATCTCCATATCATGCTATTCTAGATTGTTATGACAAGACTGTTACCTTGGCTATTCCAGCGTTGCATAGGCTGGAGTGGAAGGGTTCGTCTGTTAGTTCATTTAATCGGGTTATTTCTTTTATGAAGGCTCAACACATGGTTGAGAAGGGTTGTTTGGCTTATTTAGCCTATGTTCGGGATATTACTGCAGAGACTCCGGCTATTGATTTCGTGCCTGTAGTTCGGGAGTTCTCCGATGTATTTCCTTTAGATCTTCCAGGCATGCCACTTGATCGTTATATTGATTTCTGTATTGATTTGTCTCCAGATACCCAACCTATATCTATCCACCGTATCGCATGGCTCCAAAAGAGTTGAAAGATTTGAAATAACAGCTTGAGGAGTTATTAGCCAAAGGGTTCGTCAGACCCAGTGTATCACCTTGGGGAGCACCGGTATTATTTGTGAAGAAGAAATATGGAACAATGCGGATGTGTATTGATTATCGCCAATTGAACAAAGTCACTATTAAGAACAAGTACCTGTTGCCGCGTATTGATGATCTATTTGACCTGTTGCAGGGTGCTAGGGTGTTCTCTAAGATCGACTTGAGGTCGGGGTACCATCAGTTTAAGATTTGGGATTCGGATGTTCCGAAGACTGCTTTCCGGACTAGATATGGTCATTATGAGTTTCTGGTGATGTCCTTCGGTTTAACTAACGCCCCGACAACGTTTATGGATCTGATGAACAAGGTATTCAGGCCATATATTGATTTGTTTTTCATTGTCTTCATTGATGACAGTTTGATCTACTCGCGCAGTTAGGAGGAGCACGAGCAGCATATGAGAGTAGTGCTTCAGACATTGAGGGAACAAAAGCTATATGCTAAGTTATCCAAATGTAAGTTCTGGCTAGAGTCTATAGTTTTTTTTTTGGGCTTATCGTATCGGGTGAGGGTATTAAGGTCGATCCCAAAAGGATTGAGGCAGTTCAAAATTCGTCCCACTTCGGTGACTGAGATCAGGAGTTTTCTGGGTTTAGCAGGTTATTATCGTCGGTTCGTGGAAGGTTTTTCATCTATTGCAACATCTTTGACCAAATTAACCCAAAAGGGTGCTTCGTTCCGATGGTCCGATGATTGTGAGGCGAGCTTTTAGAAGCTCAAGACAACATTGACTACAACACCAGTGTTAGGGTTGCCTTCCGGTTCGGGAATGTATACAGTGTATTGTGATGCTTCACACATTGGCTTAGGTTGTGTATTGATGTAGGAAGGGCGATTTATTGCATATGTTTCACGCCAGCTCAAGCCCCACGAGAAGAATTATCCAGTACATGATTTGGAGTTAGCTGCGATTGTTCACGCTCTTAAGATTTTGAGGCATTATCTTTATGGGGTGTCCTGTGAAGTTTATACTGATCATCGCAGTTTGCAGCATTTGTTCAAGCAGAGGGACCTAAATTTGAGGCAGCATAGATGGCTGGAGTTATTAAAAGATTATGATATTACTATCCTTTATCATCCGGGCAAAGCAAATGTAGTTGCAGACGCCTTGAGTAGAAAGGCGGATAAAATGGGTAGTTTGGCTTTCATTTCAGCAGAGGAAAGGCCGTTAGCTTTGGATATTCAGTCCTTGGCTAACAGACTTTTACGACTAGATATTTCAGAGCCCAGCCGAGTTCTTGCATGTGTTGTGGCCCAGTCTTCACTATTTGAACAGATCAAGGCTCGCCAGTATGATGATCCACGCTTAATGGTTCTTTGAGAACAGGTACTACGAGGTGGTGCCAAGAAAGTTACTATTGGTGGGATGGTGTTGTGCGACTACGGGATCGTCTATGTGTTCCTAATATGGATGGACTGAGGAAAAAGATCCTAGAGGAGGCACACAGTTCTCGGTATTCTATTCATCCAGGTGCTACGAAGATGTATCGTGATTTGAGGCAGCATTATTGGTGGAGACGAATGAAGGACATAGTTGAGTATGTAGCTAGGTGTCTGAATTGCCAACAAGTTAAATATGAGCACCAGAGGCCAGGTGGCCTACTTCAGTAGATGACTATTCCAGAGTGGAAATGGGAATATTTCACTATGGACTTTATAGTTGGGTTGCCGCGGACCTTGCGGAAGTTTAATGTAGTTTGGGTCATTGTCGACAGGTTGACCAAGTCGTCACACTTTATTCCGGTTGTGACTACGTATACTTCAGAGAGGTTGGCTCAGATTTATATTCAGGAGATAGTTCGGTTGCACAGTGTGCCAATTTCTATCATATTAGATAGAGGTCCTCAGTTTACTTCACATTTTTGGAGAGCAATACAGAGTGAGTTGGGGACCCGTGTAGAACTCAGCACACCCTTTCATCCGCAGACCGACGGGTAGTCAGAGAGGACAATTTAGATTTTGGAGGATATGCTCAAGGCATGTGTGATTGACTTTGGAGGTCAGTGGGATCGTTTCTTTCCTTTTGCCGAGTTTGCTTGTAACAACAGTTACCAATCCAGCATCGAGATGGATCCGTTTGAGGCTTTATATAGTCGGCGATGTCGTTTGCCCATTGGATGGTTTGAGCCCGGTGAGGCTAAGTTATATGGTACTGATTTGGTGAAGGAATCCTTGGAAAAGTTAAAGTTGATTCAGGAGCGACTTCGTACAGCACAGCCCAGACATAAGAGTTACGCGGATCAGAAAGTGCGTGATTTATCATTTATGGTAGGCGAAAAAGTTCTCTTGAAAGTTTCGCCGATGAAAGGAATCATGAGATTTGGGAAAAAGGGGAAATTGAGCCCAAGGTTTATAGGCCCATTTGAGGTGTTGAGACCAGTTGGGGAGGTTGCTTATGAGCTTGCATTACCTCTCAGTCTATCGGGAGTTCATCCGATTTTCCATGTATCTATGCTATGGAAGTATCATGCTGACCTATCACATGTGTTAGACTTCAGCCCAATTCAGCTAGATAATAACTTGGGTTATGAAAATGAGACAGTTGCCATTGTTGATAAACAGGTTTGCCAGTTGAGGTCCAAGAGGATTTCTGCAGTAAAAGTCCAGTGGAGGGGCCAACCAGTCGAGGAAGCGACCTGGGAGGCCGAGGAGGACATCCAGAGCAAATATCCACACTTATTTAGCACAACAGGTATTATTCTAAACCCGTTCGAGGAAAAATATTTATTTAAGAGGTGGAGAATGTAATGACCCAACCGGTCATTTTAACTTTTAGAATCTCGTTCCATAAAATAAAACTTCCCGTATGTGCTTTTAATGATTTCTGACTTGCGGGGATGGTTGGTTTGGGATTTGAAAGTGTTTGGGTTGATATCGGAACACTTGGTTCCTTAAGTTGGCTTTAAAAGGCCAAGTTTGACTTCGGTCAACATTTCGAGAAAACGACCCCGGAATCGGGATTTAACGGTTCCTGTAGATTCGTATGATGATTTCGGACTTGGGCGTATGTTTGAATCGGGTTTTGGATAACCCGGGAGCGTTTTGGCGCTTAATAGTGAAAAGCAACTATTTGAAGGCTTAAAGTTCTTTAAACTTGGTTTGGAGTAGGTTTATGAGTAATTGAAGTCCGTTTGGAATTTAGAATTTGTGAATAGTTCTGTATAGTGATTTAAGACTTGCACGCAAAATTTCGTGTCATTCCGAGTAGTTTAAGTATGTTTCGGCGCATTGGAAGTAAATTGAAAAACTTGAAGTTCTTAAGTTTGAATCAATTTGGTTTGGGGTATGATTCTTAGATTTGATGTTGTTTTACACATTTCGAGAGTTCGAGTAGGTCCGTATTATGATTTCAAACTTGTTGGTGCCTTTAGACAGGGTCCCGAGGGGCTCGGGTGTGTTTTGAACCATCCGGAGCTAAGTCGGAACATCCAGAAAATTCCAGTTATGGTTTCCTTCTTCGTGAACGCGTGAGTTCCCTCACGTTCGCGATGAAGGAAAATAGGACTGGGCAATTGCCTTCCGCGTTCGTGTGAAAGGTGACGCATTCGCGAAGCCTTGGGTTTTTTCCCTTCGCATTCGCGAGGTAGACGACGCGTTCGCGAAAGAGGAATGTGATCGGGTGAAGTTTCCTTACGCATCGAATGAGCTCACGCGTTCGCGAAGGAGCTCACGCGTTCGCAAAAGGGCAAGCCAGAAGCCTTCGCGTTCGTGAGGCCCCTTTCGCGTTCTCGAAGCCTTGACCGTGTTCGCGAAGAAGGAGCCTACTGTTACGGACAGAATGTCTTAAAACGGGATTTCACCATTTTTAACCTCATTTCTTCCATCCTTGGGCGATTTTGGAGCTTTTTGAGAGGGGATTTCAGCTAGCAACTTGAAGGTAAGTTAATTCTACACACCTTGAGTTAAATACATAGATTATGGGTAGATTATAACTAGTAAATCCTAGAAATCAAAGGTTTAGATGAAAAACCTAGATTTTTACAAAAATGAGATTTTAACCACGAAAATGGTTATGGAATTGGATAAAAATTATATATTTGAGTTCTTGAGATTATGGGTCACACTTTCATCCGAAAAATTCCGGAATCCGGGCACGTGGGCCCGGAGTGAATTTTAGAAATTTTACTGTTTTGGTTAGGGTAATTTATTTAATAGTCTAAATTCGAATTATTGAACATGTATTAATTATTTTGTATAATATTTGGATAGTTTCGGATTTTTCGGCATCGAATTGAGGTTTTCGCGACATTTTTGATCGAAAAAGTGGACTTTGAGACAAGGTAAGTCTCTTGTCTAATCTTGTGAGGGAGAAATTTCCCCATAGGTAATTAAATTAATAAATGTTGCTAATTATGGGGGCTACGTACACACGAGATGACGAGAGTCCGTGCGTAGCTACTATTTATGCTAAAGTCCGGGTAGTTTAGGACTCAAATCATGAATTATGTGTAAAAATTGTATTCTTTATTTAATCAAATTATTAGAAATATATTGCGAATTGTTAGGGAAAAATATTAAAAGATGAAAATCTCATATGCTTAAATTTTCTGTTTAAATTAATTAATTGTTAAAAGAAATTATTCATCCTCTTGAATTTATCTTATAATAAACATACTCTCATTCAGGAGGTACATAAGAAAATATCCTCCTTTCTTGTGGAGAGGGCCGAACGCCTCGGCAGGATAGATGCATCTATGGATCGCACCTCACGTCCCTTGGCAGTGTACACGACACTCTCGAATGGGCCGTACGACCTCGGTAGAAATCGTGCCTAATAATAATAATAAGTACACGATACCTCGATATTTTTAATTTGCAGCTTGTGAATTTAATTAATGGTTTGGAAGTTGTTGAAATTGAAAGAATTTAATTATTTCTGCTGATTTAATAAAATTATTGTTAACTCTGTGAATCATGCTGATTTAAATAATTTTATTTTATTCTATTTATTATTGTTGACCCTTAGTGAGTTCAAAGTCGACCATCTCGTCTCTACCACTTCGAGATTATGCTTGATGCTTACTGGGTACATGTTGTTTACGTACTCATACTACACTTGCTGCACTTTTTGTGCAGGATCTGAGGCAGATACTAGTGGAGGACCTATCATCTTACACCTACGTTATCCAGAGACGTAGTGGTGAGCTGCCTTTCTGAACTGTTCTGCAACTACCAGTGTCTCTCCTTGTATTTTCTTTTCATTCTGTCTATTTTTATTCAGACAGTATTTGAAAATTTATATAATTTACTAGATGCTCATACACTTGTGACACTAGGTCTTGGCACACACATTGGTAGAATTTGGAATTGTATTATTTTCTTGGATTTAAGTTAATCGATATCTTTTCTAATTTCTTTAATATTGCTAGTAAAATAATAAAATTACTTATAAAATTATTCTGAAAATAATTGTTATATGTTTAATTTATTTGTTGGCTTGCCTAGCTGTAGTGTTGGGTGCCATCACGACCTATAGGTGAGATTGGGTCGTGACACAACTGGATTGTAAAAGAGGATAGCGACGAGGGCCCACAACAACCACATTCAAGTTTAAAGATCACTATGGTCCAATTAACCACTCGATGATTACCAAAGTCAATACAAGAGTCATAAAGTCACTAACTAGAGTTATTTTTTTCAAAAACCTTGTCTCTAACCATAAGCATGTAGTTAAGTGTGTTGGTGCCAATTGAAGCATGATTGACTCTTCGAGCATGACTTAATTAGGTCTCTTTATTCATTACTACTACTATTATTACCTAAACACACAAATCGACGCATTCCCTTAAGAATGTTATCACACCATCCATCGTTGGGACGAATCACTTAGTTCACACAACTACCTCACTACTACAAATAAGACCTTTAGCGGTAATACAAAATGGCTTTAGCGGCAATAATAATAGCCTCGATATCTTTTACTGGCCATTAGTCTTTTTCCGCTGAAACCGGGGTCGGCAAAGCCTTTAGCGATTTTTCTCACAAAAGTTGGTAAACGGTATGTTTTATTGCCGCTAAAATTTATTATCTTTAACGGTAATTATTTGCGGCAATTATAATGGCTACTAAATCCAATCCAAAATGGCTAATTATACTTCTTTAGCGTCCATTATTATAGCCGCTACATTCAAAATAATTGCCGCTAAAAATTTGCATCTTTAAGAGCAATTGTTTATGGAAATTATAATGGCTACTAAATCCAATCCAAATGGCTAATTATACTTCTTTAGCATCAATTTTTTATAGCCGCTAAATTAAAAATAATTTCCACTAAAAGTTCGCATCTTTAATGACAATTATTTTGTGGCAATTAAAATGGCCATAGTATCCCTTCTGAAAACATCTTAGTTTGCCCTTTTAGCTTCCATTCTAATGGCTAATATGTTTAACTAAATTGCTGCTAAAAGTCAAAATCTTTAATGGCAATTATTTTACAACAATTATAAATAGTTTAGCCACAATTAATAGTAGTTACTACATTAGTATAGAATATGACTCAAATAATAAATATATTAATATTAATTCAAAAAAAACATAATATATCTCATTAATCTTAACAAACAAAATGAAGTACTAATCAAAAACATTAATATCACAGTAACTTAAAACATAAAAATATATTGTTTAGACTAAATAGCTAATATCATTATATAACTAATCTAGACGAATGATGGTCTTCAAATGATTTCCGCAACTTTTTTTTATTTTGAAATATTTCACCCGCTAAATTATCCAACATCATACGGTATGACCTGAAATTATAAAATAATTATGTCAAAAGATAAAGTATAATGTGAAAAAACATCTTGAAAATTCCATCACTGTTAGATTAGCCAACTCCCTCACCTAACATCTATAAACAAAAACAACTAAGCTAAAATATGAACATTTCAATCAAATTGATTAGAACAAATAGGGAAAAAGGAAAAATAAAGTAAACTTAAAGCGACTTTCAGCATGGTCATTTATCAGATTTCCTCCACTATGCAGTCTATCATCAAATTAAGGAAGCTAGGTATTCAGAACATCCCTCATAGGTGGCCAGATTTATTTAACATGATGGAACAATGTTGTCACGACCCAAAAATCCCACCACATGCATCGTGATGACACTTAGTCTCTAAGACTAGATAAGCCGATTACAATTACATTTCAAGCCTTTTAAAAAAAATTCAATACAGGTGCCAAAACCAACAGTGAAAACAAATATGAAAAACCTCCCAAGACTGATAATACTGAGTCACGAACTCTAACTGAATACATGAAATAATCTCAAGGATCGAATACTCAATATTGTTTGAATAATAATTAACAGTACAATAAAATGGAAAGACTCTAAGGAACTGTGACGACCAAGCAACTCTACCTTGAATCCTTGCGATCCCACTCTAACTCTGTCTGAGTCCGATATCTTTAATACTTGGCTCTGCACAAAAATGTGCAGAAGTATAGTATGAGTACACCACAGTCGGTACCCAATAAGTATCAAGACTAACCTCAGTGGAGTAGTGACGAGGTACAACCAAGACACTCACTAGTCTAATAACTTGTGCAATATAGTATACAAAAAATAATAGGAAACAAATATTAATGATGGAAACAATAATCAACCAGTGATATACACAGTAGGGCGACAAGAACACCATAAAGACTGCGCAACAAATAATGAATACAAGTGCAACCAATTAATCAAGTCCTTCCAATATAAATCTTTCGCCTATATATTTTTCAAATAGAAATATTCAGGATATAATACTTTCAAATAAATTTCTTTCAAATAGAATTCCTTCAATTAAATATCTTTCAAATAAAATTGTTTCAAATAAATCTCTTTCGAATAAAAGCCACCCTGTGACACAACATTTAAAACTCATAAAATACGGGTATCAGCCCACTTTCATATTTTCACGGCACCTCATGCCAATTTCTCTATCAAAACCGCACGGACAACTCACGTTCCAAATATCATCATCATCTAACCACAACACCTCGTGCCCATATTTCATATCACAACTACACGGATAATTCACGTGTCAATATCATCATTATTTACTCACGGCACCTCATGCCCACATTTCATATCACAACCGCACGGACAGTTCACGTGCCAATATCATCATTATTTTCTCACGACACCTCCTGCCCACATTTCATTTCATAATCCGCCTGGCAATAACCACAAGTTTCCAATTTCAACATAGATCAGACTATTATCAATTTACCAACAACAAGACAAATTGCACAAGGTATAAAAATAAACACAAGGAAAATCACAACATCACATGAAAATTACCAATGCAATAACCCCACATCATCACATATCATCCCTAACAATAGCCACCCTTATCTCTCTTATACCCACCCTTATCACTCCTATAATAGCCTCACTTATCCCTCCGCCCTGACAATATCAATAGCCACTCTTATCTCTCCTATAGCCACCATTATCGCTCCGCCCAGACAATATCCCAACACACATAACAACAGTGAAATGCCACCCTTATACCCACATAATATCAACAATGAAATGTCACCCTTATATCATCAAAATAATAACTCAAATAACACAACAATTTACACGGCAACATAACAAAATCAATTCATATCACAATTTGCCCAATGGCCGCCACAACCAATTCCAAAGATATAACAAAGTCAATTAATTTAACAACAAATAGCCCAAGGCTCCACACAATGAGTATAACACCTCAAAATAACAATAGAGATGGGAAGTACTCAGTATAGGGCAACACCTTCATTAATCCAAATTCTTGATAATTATATAATGCCTTGGTTTAAACTTATTTCATTAATTATTTGCAGATGGAAAATTCATAATATAATTATTTTCAGAAAATATCAAATCACCAAACTCACGGAATTTACATAAATATTCAAGTAACAATCACATCAAATTGTCATATAAAAATAAATTCAACAAACAAGGATTGAGGCATGGCAAGTAGATGATTTAATAAATGTCGACAATTATCCAATTTACTACACAATAATTCCTAAGACTTAAACCCAATAAAATTTGCACATATAAGCCCGAGTACGTACTCGTCACCTCGCGTACACGGCTTTTCACATTTCATAAATGGCACATAAGACTCGATGCCTAAGGGGTAATTCTCCCACTCAATGTTAGGCAAGATACTTACCCCAAGCAACTCAATCCACTGGTAAGACTTTTTCCACGATTATCCCACTCCGAATGGCTCGAATCCAAATGAATATTTCCTTGCAAATCCTTCGGCAAAATTGCTACAAACCAAGCTTTCTTGATTTAGCTCTTTAGTGATATTAAAACCTCCAACTACTCTTACAAATTCCATCTACATCAACATAATTCGATTGGCCCAATATTAGTAAAATTTCTAGGTTTTAAGCCATTTAGGTATTTTATCAAACACTTAGAGTGCATAAATCTCTACATCTCTTAACCGTGGAATTAGTTCATCCAACTACCACCATTTACCAACAATTTATAACTTCCAATCATCACATGCGTGACCATTCATCTACACCCAACCAACAAAATTACATCAATTAATCACCTTTCAATCTTTACCATGGTTATGTATTTAAATTGAGAATTTATGGCTTCCAATCACCATACCCCGAGTTCCAATACTTAATTCATACTCATATTCCCATAATAATCCGTACATGTAAGTCTAAGGGTGTAGGATTACCGTTTTGGAAGAAATCTTGCAAAATCCTCCTTTGAATTCTTGAAAAAATTTCTTGAAGATCTAAGTATTTTATGTGTAGATTCCATCAATACTAGTATAGAAATGATGGAATTTCATACCAAGATAATGGGGATTGCTTACCTTGTATAAGAGAGGAGATGGTGGTCTTGAGAGAGTGGAGAAGAGATCCAAAATTCGTCCAAGTGAAATGGGGGAAATGAACCCCCGAAATGAGTACTTAAAAGAAAAGCTTCAGGTGGTAGCGTGACAGGTCCAGTGCCAAACCTCTATAATGCATTGGTTTTCAAAGTTGATGAGAGGGCTGGCGTGCCACAATCCGCGCGTTGCACTGACTCTAGCACGCTCCTAGTTGTTTTATTTTCCATTTCTTGCCTCTCTACTCACCCTTATTTGATACCTTGCTATGATATAGATCCGAATCACTCTCGGGGTACTCGGGACCCCGTTCGAATATACCAAAAAGTACCTAAACATAATACGGACTTACTCGGGGGTTTCAAATCACGTCAAACAATATCGAAATTACAATTCAAACCTCGATTCGGACTTGTGAGTTTCGCATTTTTCAATTTATAAAACTAGTGCTGAAACATATCAAATGAGTCCGGAATGACTTCAAATTTTGCACACGAGTCATAAATGACATAACAAAGTTATTCAAATTTTCAGAATCAAAATCCGATCTCGTTATAAAAAATTCAACCTTCGGTCGAACTTTCAAAAATCTTCTATTTTCCAACTTTCGCCAAAATACGTCGAATTGTCCTACGGACTTCCAAATCCAAATCCGAACATACGCCTAAGTCTGAAATCATCATATGAAGCTATTGACATCATCGAAATTCTATTTCGGTGTCGTTTTCTCAAAAGCCAACTCTCCAGTCAATTCTTTTTATTTAAGCTTCTAAATAAGAATTGTTCTTTCAATTTAATTCCACATCTTCTGAAAACCGAACTCGACCACACCCGTGGGTCATAATGCATAGTACGAAACTGCTCATGACCTTTAGTCGCTGAACGAGGCATACATTCTTAAAATGACAAGTCGGGTCGTTATAATTATACACCTACACTGAAGTATACTAAGGTGTTATGGGAAACAAGCATGGAAACAAGGTACTGGTTGGGGGCACTAGGGAGTTCTTCTGCTATAAGTTCATTCAATCAAAGGCCTGGTATAAGACTGGTGCACAGCTGGTAGCCAAACTTAGTTCAAACACTTGGAGATTTCATTTTCCAACTCAAAACAGTCCACACTTTACTAAGATACTGCAGTGGTGCAAATTAAGAAATAAATTGCTGAAGAATTAAGAAGCCTGAACTCAGCTGATCAAACTTTTGTTCTGAACCCAAACTTCAACAACTACCTACTGAAGCTTATTAAAAACAGTTTGATTCTTCAATCCAACAATCTTCTTAGCAGCAGATAGTCGAACCAACACTCAATTCAAACCAGAATTCAATCAAGAAGCTAGACTCAACTCACTGATTCAATTCAATGAATACATCGAGATCACCAGCACTCAAAGATGAATTAAGGGAGCAGGAAGTAATGCTCAATGAAGCTGAATAGATAGTAAGCTTGAGAGAAAGTAATGCTCAACTAACAGGTTTAAATGCAATGTTCAAAGAACTTGCACGTGCCAACCATCTAACATTTTGACACTGCAGTTACATCAGACAATTAAGATGACATTCGGTCCCTAGTATTTGGAAGGAAAAATACAAATTTGTATGCACAAGCTAGAAGCATAAACCAAGACAATCCCAGTTAATACAACAATTTACAACAAGACATGGTCTGGTTGTGATTCAGCTGAATTATTAGCCCAAGTACCTGATGCTAGGCGTAGCATCATCGTTTATCAGAGAAGCGGAGATACAGAAATAGTTACTGACCAAATGAACTCAATGAATGGTTACACCCACATCTCAATGCAAATAGATTCATTAATGATGAAGAAGGTGATTGATGGTACATGGGATGCACCTTGGTCAGTAAATGTGTAGGTGGAGGAGAACAAGGAGATCATGAGGTGTTGTCATAGAAATGTAACACATATCATGCGAGAAGGCAACAAAGTGGCGAACTATTTAGCTAACTATGCATTGGATAATTGGAATTGTGAGGCTAATAATTTTGCGCAAATGGAGGTACAAGGGAAAAGGATGGTCAATAGTGATAAGTTGCAATGCCCCTATTTACGGATAAAGGGTGGAAGGAGATAATTTGGATCGGAATTATCAGAACTTGGAGAATGAAGAAAGGATGAGGAAGCTATTGTCTTCATATTCAAGTCCTACTGGAGGAGAATATGGAGACACTTGTTTTTACTTAACAATGTTTTCCTTTTTGCAGGAAAAGATACTATTTTCAAGCCCTATGTTTTAACAGAGGTTCAATGTGTGCTACTAGCATTGTGTGATCATTCCATTGAAAGGAGTTTAAACATAGGCACAAGTATAGATCACGTGGATTACATCGAGCAGTTATGGGTTATCACTGGTGGAAACAATGCTACAATGGTGTGGGATCATCAAGAGTCATGCAGCAGTAAAGATAAAATGCAGTGACATGGAAATTTATCGAATGCATTCTAAGAATATTCAGAATGACTTAGCGATGCAGCACAACTGGAAGGAAGATATGAACAAATCAAGCTTGGAATCAAGGTTTGAAAAGGAGAAACTGGAACTGGACAGCCTTGCCTTGGCCCTCACACATAGGAACGAAATGCTGAAGATCCAGTACTCTAATGTGTTGGATATCATGGTACAAACAACAGGCATTTCAGCCACAACAGGTGCATCACAAGATTTGAAACATAAGAGATGGCTGCCCAGAATTTTGAGCGTGGAAATCTCACGAGGTACTGGACTTTGGAGACAAAAGATGGGTATAATGGGAGGAGTGTGGAGTAAGAACCCAATGCATTTCATTAATTCAATATCCTGGGTTTGGTCTCATGCAAAAACTTCATCGATTTGCAACTGGAGGTCACACGAATTTTGGAGCAAACAGTGTAAGGCCAACTATGCGCAAAAGTGCAGGACATAGAACTAAAAACCTATCAAAAAAGAAAAAACTTAAATGACACATAGCTAATATATTTAAATTTGTCTACTACTTTCTTTCCTTGTTTACAAGAAGGAAACTCCTAGGCAGGCTATAATCGAAATGTCCAACACATGCTAGTGTGTCTTGTACTTCTAAAAATCCTCACAACCTTTGCGACATCAACAAAAGTGAGGGAAATATAAAAGCAAGAAGCATCCAAGGTAAGCCTAAATACAAAAAAAAAAAAAAAAATCAAAGGAGAAAAACTCAAACAATGGCGACGAAGGACAAAGATGAGTAGTATCATGAGAAGGTTGAGCATTTTCAGCAACACTAGGCATCCTTGATGTTTGTGGTACTCGTTCATGTCCACTATTGGCATCAGGGATCTAATAAATATTAACATGTTAGATAATAATACTTTTATATGATTAGAATTTCATTAAAAAGTTCTAAAGCTTATGAAATGGAGTTACTTGTTCACCTGAGGTGCCATTGTTACTTTGAGGCATAGATGCATCGGGAGCATATTTGCGCATGAGTTGTCTCATTTGGAGTAATTTTGATTGCATCATCTCCTGATTTTGTTTCATCATATTCATTTCTTCATTTTGTTTCTCCTTTAACTCGATTATATTTTGTTCTAACCTTTGTATAACCTCATTAGAAGAATCATCTGCAATAATATTTCCTAAGGAAGACCTACTACCCCATAGAACAGAAGGAGTTGGACCAAATCCTAAATCATGAACATACCCACTTTTTTCATTTCCCAACACATGAGAATACACATCGCCTTCCCAAGCAACACTATGAGGAGGCTACTCAGTTGATCTCTCACTATTGCTCATCCTTTCATTTATCATTTCTTGACCATAGAATACACAATAAATCAATTTTGGAATTCATGATCAGGAAAAAATGCACATTATTTGATGGAGTCATCAAACCAACAAAATAAAAGAAAGAATAAATCTTACGATTGTCTTGACGGAATCATCATCCAGTGGCCTACCATCCTTACCTTTTTTTATAAGTTAATAAGAAAATTTCTGCTCGTGTAGGCTCAATCCCATTTACAGCCTAATATAATAAAAATGATATCAGATATGCGTGACAAAAAAAGGTTTAAGATATTATAGTTTGTAATTTTCACAAGTTTACCTGCTCATTCATCAAAGTAACAATACTTTTGGATCCTCCTGTGTGAGGCATCGTTTGCTTGGCCCTATTATTTTTATTTGCTTGGGTACGTCTCCGTCATTGAAATATTAAAACTATATCTTATAAATCATAAATAAAAATTGAGCATAACTAAAATAAAAACGCTATGAAAATGAGCATACTAGGAGAATTTTCGAAGTTCATATCTTAGCTTTATCAGAAAGCCAATAAGAGACAAGACCACTCCATTGGTCCCTCGGTATGCGACTTGGTCTATTTTTTTAGTAATGCGTCTTTAGTCTTATATTTTGGCGTATACTCACCCTTTAACTCGCACTTGTAATCTTTTCATTTCTTTCCTAGTGACTTTAAGACCCACGCTTCTCCACGTTTTGGGATAGAGAACTTCTTCTGAAAAAATAAAAGCCAACATTTAGAAGATAACATCATGTATAAATAGCATTTTCACAAATAATAAATAACATCATGTATAATAATAATAATAATAATAATAATAATAATAATAGTAATAGTAATACTAATAGTAATAGTAATAGTAATAGTAATAGTAATAATAATAATAATAATAATAATAATAATAATAATAATAGTAATAATAACAACAACTTTCCATACCCTCACAAAATCCACTAATTTCTTCTTTTCCTCTTTGTCAAAATTTCTCCAATCATCTACATGTAGAGGTGTTAGCTTTGGAGTTCTGACAATAATTCCTAGAAAGCTGGCAAGCTTTCGGCCCTCTTTTCCAATAGTTTGGTTACGATTATTAAACGGCATATCAACTGTCTTCCCCGACGGAAGTTTCCAAATATCTTTTAGTAAAGTAGGCCCACGAACCTTTTTTGCTTATGAATTACCTAGAATTAAAAAAAATCCGAATAATGTGGTGACTTCAAGAATTCTAACTCCAGATACTTTAACATTACGCTGTTGAAATAGACTACCAAAGCAGGAGTATTACTATAAATATCACAACAATGTCAAGGGATTACAATAAAGTGCTCATATTGGAACTGAAGTTAAGGTTGTAGGAAATCAAGAATCATCATATGAAAGGAGTCAAGCACATGATCCTAATAATGAAGTTGGGTTAGTTTCACAATTTGTAACACAACCAAAAGATGCAGACACATCTAACAGAACCTTACTCATTTACATGTAGTGTGTGAGCCTATCTTTCGCATGAGAGTTGGCCCTTTTACCCAACAAAGTAGTCCACAACTAACAAAGCTTTTAACTAACATAGATCTTAACTAACAGAAGGTTCACCAAGGCCAAAGTAGTCCACTGAAGCATTAGCAACTGTTTTAGTTATGAACAAACTCAACCAAATTCACACATACTAGCAAATGAAAGCTATCATATAATGTTATACATAATCAGATTGCAATACTATAGAAGCATTACCTGAATCTTCATCATGTTGAATCTCAGTGCCACCATCAGAACTATTCAACTCATTAGATTGACCATCACGTGCTTGGGCGTCAGAGTAGTTCTGACTATCCATCAACTGCTCAATATATGGCTGGGCTCTAGAGTAGTTTTGACCATCCATCAAGTGCTCAATATAAGGTTTCACATCTTCATCTTCATCTTGTTCAACTACCAGTCGGTTGCGACCTCTAGTTTGCATCCTTCTTTTTTTCAAAATAAAGAAACTATCTAGCTGCATTAAGTTTTACTAGTACCAGATTAACTCCAATCAATCAACAGGTCACACGCAAAATAGGAGGAATCATCGTCCTCATCTCAAGCTGTGAAAAATTAATGAATAGAAATTCGTGCATACAAACAAAGCCTTGCGACAAAGATAGTTCAAGAGATAAAAGGAATTGATGCACCAACAAAAACTATTGTCCAATTATAATAACACCTTAGCATATTGCAGTACAAGGGCTACAATCAGCAAAATATAACTAAAAGAAAGCACAAAGAATTCACTCAATTCAACCAAAAATCAACCAATACAAACATGAAAAATCCATAGCTGACTAACATGCATCTTCTATAAAATGGCTCAAAGTGAAAGCAAAAAGTATATTTATTCAAATTTCTGCATGAAAAGAATCCCTAGAAGTTCTTAAATAACACTTGCAAGAAAAATACTCTATAAGTTCTAACTATCTTATTCAGAATCACATTCATTTTCAATGCCATTTTCTCTCTCAACATTAGCTTCACCATCATTTAGAGAAGCTTGAGAATGTACGCTTGTATCAATTACTATCCCATCGACACCACTTCTTACCCAATCATTATACTCATCCTCTGGAACACGAGCATTTCCTAAGAGAGCTAAGTTAGTGGCATCACTCTGCATTGATAAGTCAAACTGTAAACTATTTTCCTCTCCCATATTAAAAATATCTCGAGGTTTAATTAACCTAGGGACAAACCATTCATGATCTTGAGGATTTTGTACAAATATTACTTGTTGAGCTTGTTCTTCAAAAATAAAGGGCTCATGACGTTCTCGATCGCCAGAGTCTGCTGGGCGTGAGAAATTCACAAGTGTGAAACCCAAGTCATCTTCCTTAACTCCTCTACCTTTGGTTACATCAACCCAATCACACTTAAATAAGACAACCTTAAATTCTTCGTAGTAGTTTAACTCCACAATATCATTCAATCTGCCATAACATGTGATATTTGCAGACTTTGGAGCATTGTTACTTGTACTTGCATAATTTTCAGTCTTTGAAACAACCATAACACCACTATTTTGTGTCACCTTAAATTTTTCACTTTGCTTCGTTCGAAACCGATACCCATTATTTACATTGAACGCATTAAATCTTTTCGCAATGTAACTCGGCCCTTGTGCAAGGACTTTAACATCCTTTAAGATGTTAGATGTGGCTTCTAACTCCTTTACCTAACCAAATAAAAGATACAACTATAAATGTGGATATATGTACAAGGACAATAATTCAACATAACTAGTGACTTAGTCCTACTACTTACTTTCTCCTTGAACCACTCGTGAAATGTATTGAAATGCACACGATCAAGTTGATGTTGTGTCAAACAACGTTTACAATGTGATCTCTTGATTTCAGCATTATGTTTCCTATTATGTAACTTGCATATATTTAATTTGTTATCAAATAAGTAATATACATATAATAAATAATAGATATAACGCTTACTTTTTATCATTCTCAACTACTTTTGACTCGCAATTGAAAAGTACATGTCGATGTGCTTGCAACCATGTTTTCTCATCCAACTCAAATACATCTACTCCACCGTACGACTCACCAACAGTTGGAAAAAGACATTCTTCTTTACTAGTCTCATGCTCAATTTCATCACCGCATTTTCTTGAACAATAAGACCTTGAATCTCCACCCTTCAAATATCGTGAGCAAAATGCCATACACTCATTTGCTATGCATGCTTCTACTATTGAATAGACTCCAAGGGACTGCGACGACTAAGCAGCTCTACCTTGAATCCTTACGATCACGCTTTAACTCTGCTCAAGTCCGATGTCTCCAATACCTGGCTCTGCACAAAAATGTGCAGAAGTGTAGTATGATTACACCACGGTCGGTACCCAGTAAGTATCAAGACTAACCTCAATAGAGTAGAGACGAGGTACAGTCAAAACACTAACTAGTCTAATAACCTGTGCAATATAATATACAAAATAATAGGAAACAAATAATAATAAGGGCAGGATAAAACAACCAATGATGTGCACAGTAAAACAACAAAATCACCATTAATATCGCTCAACAATTGATAAATACATTTACACCCAGTTAAAGTTCTTCAATTAACTATCTTTCACACATACTTCTTACGAATAAAACTCTTTTTCAAATATAATTTCCTTAAATAAATATCTTTCAAATACAATTCTTTCATATAATTCTTTTTGAATAAAAATCCTTCCAAATAAATATTTTGAATATAATTCTTTCAATTAAAAGTCATCATGTGACACCTCATTTCAAAATCATAAAAATACGGGTCTCGGCCCATTTTCATATTTTTCGTAAACACGGGTCTCAGCACATTTTTTATGTTTCTACGGCACCTCATGCCCATAATTAAATCATCATATTTCCCCGGTACCTCGTGCCCTCATTTCATATCACAATTGCACGGACAACTCACATGCCAAATATCATTATCATTTCATCACAGCACCTCGTTCCCACATTTCATATCTCAACTGCACGGACAATTCACGTGCCAAATATCCTCATTATTTACTCACGGCACCTCGTGCCCACATTTTATTTTATAATTCGCCCGGTCATAGCCACATGCTCTCAATTTCAACATAAATCAGATTATTATCAATTTACCAACAACAAATCAAATTGCACAATGTATAAAAATAAACACAAGAAAATCACAACATCACATGAAAATCATCAACACCACAACCCCACATCATCACATATTGTCCCTGACAATAGCCACCCTTATCGCTTTTATATCCACCCGTATCGCTCATATATCCACCCTTATTGCTCCGCCCAGACAATAACAATAGCCACCCTTATCGCTCATATAGCCACCCTTATTGCTCCGCCCAGATAATATTCCAACAAACACAACAACAGTGAAATGTCACCCTTATACCCACATAATATCAACGGTGAAATGCCACCCTTATCTCACCAAAATAATAACTCACACAACACAATAATTTACACGGGAAATTAACACGGAAACATAATAAAATCAATTCATATCACAATTTCCCAATGGCCACAACCAAATTCCAAAGATATAACAAAATCAATTTTCACAACAAATAGCTCAAGGCTCCACACAATATATATAACACCCAAAAACAATCAATAGAGATAAAAATTACTCAGTATAAAGCAAAGCCTTCATTAATGCAAATTTAGATAATTATATAAACACCTCTTCTTAAGCTCATTTAATTAATTATTTGCAGAGGAAATATCCATAATAAAATTCAATTCCAATAATTATCAAACCAACAAATTCACAGAATTACATAAATAATCAAGTAACAATTACATCAAATTGTCATATAACAACAGATTCAACAACAACAAGGATTTATGCACGACAAATAGATTATTAAATATATACCAACAATTATCCAATTTACCACACAATATGCTCAAGATTTTAACTCAATACAAATTTACACATCTAAGCCGAGTACGTACTCGTCACCTCATGTACATGGCTTTTCACATTTCACAAATGACACATAAGACTCGATGCCTAAGGGCTAATTCCCCCCACTCGAGGTTAAGCAAGACACTTACCTCTTTGAAGTTATGCCGATATTCCAAAATAGCCTTCTTGCTTGAATTGACCTCCGGACAGCTAAAGTCTATCCAAATTAATTGTATAACTTCATTAAAATTCATCAGAAATAATTCCGAATAATAATACGTCGACTTAAAAATTTATTCTAAAAAGTCAACGTGGGACCCGCCTCTCGGAACCCGACATAATTTTCATGAAATCCGAACACTCATTCCGATACGAGTTCAACCATACCAATTTTATTGAATTCCAATAAAAACTCGACTTTCAAATCTTTAATTTTCGTTTTTGGAAGATTTTACAAAAATCTTGGTTTCCTCCATTTAAATCCAAACTAAACGATGAATATAGTCATAGAACACTTACCCAAGTCAAATTCTTGAAGAACTCCTCCAAAATTGCCCAAAAATCGAGCTCCAAAATCTCAATCGAAAAATGTCGAAATGACCATTTTTGATCCTTAACATTCTGCCTAGTTTTGCACCTGCGGACTAGTTTTTGCACCCGCGTGCTCTCTTTTGCGAGCGAAATCTCGCTTCTGCGAAGGCCACTGCCAACAAACACATCGCACATGCGGAATCTTTTCCGCTTCTGCGCATTCGCAGGTGCGATGCAGCATCCGCATCTGCGCAAACAGCCGCTTTTGCGCTTTCCTTTCTCGCTTCTGCGCTTCAGCATGTGCGGGATTTTCTTCGCACCTGCGACCACTACTGTGCCTTTCCATCTTCGCTTCTGCGATGGCTGCCTTGCTTCTGCGTGGTCACACTTGCGCTCAAAATTCCGCAGGTGCGATTCCAACAACTATTGCCATTTTCCAGCAGCTTCTTCCAAATCCGAATTGCTCCGTTAACCTTCCTAAATCCACCTGAGGCCCCCGGGACCTCAACCAATTATACCAACATGCCCCAAAATACAATATGAACTTAGTCGAGGCTTCAAGCCACATCAAACAATGCCAAAATTACGAATCGCGCATCGAATCGAATTATAAGTTTTCAAATCCTCCAACTTCTATATTTTGCGCCGAAACGTATCAAATCAATACGGAATGACTTCAAATTTTGCACACAAGTCATAATTGACGTAAGGGAGCTATTCCCATTTCTGTAATCGAAATCCGACCTTGTTATCCAAAATTCACTCTTCTGCCGGACTTTTCCAAAATCTTATATTTTCCAACTTTTGCCAAAATGTGTCGAATTGTCCTACAGACTTTCAAATCCAAATCCGAACATACGCCTAAGTCTGTAATCATCATACGAAGCTATTGTCATCATCGAAATTCCATTCCAGGGTTGTTTGCTCAAAAGTCAACTCTCCGGTCAACTCTTTTCATTTAAGCTTCTAAATAAGAACTGTTCTTTTATTTAAATTCTGAATCTTCGGAAAATCAAACTCGACCACACCCACGGGTCATAATACATATTACAAAGCTTCTCGAGACCTTAAGCCACTGAACGGGGCATTAATTCTTAAAACGACAAGTCGGCTCATTACGCCTGCTCGCATTTGAAATATCTCCTTAGTAGAGGCATCATGTGTTTCTACCCCGACATCCTATAGTTCATTTAACTCTTCTATTAAAAGTTACAAAAAGACATCAATATTATTGCCAGACGTTTTTGGTCCAGGAATAAGTAAGGACAAAATGAAGAACTCTTGTTTCATGCACATCCATGGTGGAAGATTATATGGCATTAAAATCACTGGCCATGTTTTGTGAACAGTTCACATTGTGCCAAATGGATTAAACCCATCAGAAGCTAATCCTAGGCGCACATTGCGAGGATCTCCAGCAAATTCGGGATATTTACTATCAAAATTTTTTCAAGCTTCAGAATCTGCAGGATGACGTAAAACTCCATCTTTGTTGCGCTCTTCATGATGCCATCGCATTGCTTTAGAAGTTTCTGAAGATATAAACAATCTCTGTAGCCTTGGTTTTAAAGGAAAATACCTTAGGACCTTAGCTGGAATTTTTCTAGCATTATTTTTCCATCTAGAAGCCCCACAAACTTTGCATTCATTAACATTCTTATTAGCAAACTCTTTTCTAAAACGCATGCAATCGTTGGGACAAACATAAATTTTTTCATACTTTAAGCCCAAGCCTTCAACTATCTTTTTGGTCTCATAGAAAGAAGAAGGCAATTTTTCTCCTTCAGGCAGCGCATCTTTCAACAGTCCAAGCAAAGAATTAAAAGATTCATTTGACCATTTGACCATGCATTTTGTACGATACATATGCAAGAAAAAGGACAGTTTGCTAAACTTCTTACATCTAGGATATAGTTCTTCATTTGCCTCCTTCATGAGCCGTTCAAACTGATCCACCTCTGGATGAGGTTGATTTCCAGATGGATGAGCAGTATTCTCTTATACATTTTTCTCCATGCCACCACTTTCACTAATGTCAGTATCCATGAACTGTGTAACTCCAAAAGCATTATGTATCATTCCTCGCATATCATCGCCCCTTAGAGTTAACTAGATGCGATTATTTTTTCGAGCATTGTTTGATCCCTTTAGTGACTCCCCGTGACAAAACCAAGTATCATATGACGGTATAATACCATTAATTACAAGATGATCATATATTGTTGCCCTATTTACTTAATGGATAAGCACACACTCCGTACAAGGACATGTAATATTTTCTACACCTTGTTTTTCAGAAAAGGCATGATTTAAAAAATCCTCTACTCCGTCCAAATATTCTTTGCTAACTCTATCACAATACATTCATCTTTTATTTTTAGGATTGTCCATGACGTTCAAGATATTCCTTTATTTTCTATAATTACTGCATGAGCTAAAAATTCGTTAGTAAAAAGGAGGTATTAATTAAAAAGGTAATTCAAAATAAAATAACTATCCTATTAGTAGGTAATTTCATAGCTCCAAGATATTATTTTAACAATTAAAACTATCAAACATAAATCTATTAACCAATTTGTTTCTATATTCCATTTTTTACAAATTTGTTTCTACACTCCATTTTTACCAATTTGTTTATAACTCTTTCGTTCACCGAGCGTCAGTTTAACTATTCTAAAGCTAACTGGAATATAAGTTAGTTTATATATTAAAATTACACAATTATAAATAAAAAACCAATATAATTGCTATGAAATCATCCATCTAAAGTTTCAGTTAAAGATTACTTAAACCAAACATGACAAGAAAGAGACAAAGTAAATAAACTTGAAAAATTCATCACATTATGCAAAGCCTAAAAGGGTGTGAACTTGTTAACTATACGACAATGATTGCAGTGACATACATGGGGCTGAATCGATATGTAATATTTTTCTATTTATAAACAAATCATAGTCATCATAGAACAAACATGTAAATATGAAAAAGACATCTAGCCAAAGACAACTTGCTGATTTTCACTATATTGGTTCATAAACTTTTTAAAAATAGAATTATTAAACTTATAAATTATACAACTTTTTAAGACTAGACATTCTGATTATTACTACCAACAAACTAGTGGGTACTAACTATCGAGGGATTCTGACTATTGCTAACAGCCCAAGCTGTTTCTTAACAAACGACTGAATTACTGTGGTTGAGATGTCCTATTGGTGATTGAGCTTTTATATGGTGAAAAGTAGCCTTAGGAAATATACAGAGGAACCAATTGATAAAACAATACCAGAACAGAGGAGGAATCAATTTAATCAATCGATTATCAATCTAACAGCAAACAAATATCACTAACGACTTAGCAAACACACACAAAAAAGCAATACTTTCACAAATTCACAACCTATTGAATAATCTACAGCCAAACCTGACATCTTAAAATCAAATTTTCCTAAGCAAATATAAGTTCATAAGATGCAATGTCTATCATATCATTGTATGAATTAGAATAAGCCGTCATTCCTTACCACTATGATAGAAAAGAAACAAAAATACCACAACTTGTGTACCTTAGCTTAGTTACTAGCTTAATGACATTCTCTCTTAAGGATGGAATTATGTACTACTACTCTAACTAAAACCTTAAATGTTCTGGTAAATATAGGTTCATAATCATTTATAAATTACTACATGCATGCTATTTCTTTTAACTCAATAGTACACTAATTTATAGATTATTCATAACTGCTGCTCTAGTAAACCTCACACCCATGACATGGACCTTTAACACGGAAAAGAATAAGTCTTGGCAGTAGATAGATTTTGCAATCAGAAAGATATCTCAGCGGTACTCTATATATTTATATTCTTTATCTAAGCACTTAACAAAGTTCAATCAAATATATGAATAGACGAGGGCCTGTTTTACACCATTTGAAGGTCATTCTTAAAGTAACAAAGGGCGTCCATGCTTATTAAAGGATCTAAAACTCTTTGTCCATGCTACATACATCGTTTCATACAGAACACGAATCACATGTACAATAACATTACCCTCGGCAACTATATAAGTTTCTTTCCCAAAAATTGGTTTATAACATAGGAGAAATTTAGATATAAGAGATAAGCGGCCGAAACAAACTTCCTAAATCAGGATTTTCTACATCCAAATAAGAACAACCATATAACATGACTTTTACCAGATTAATGTACATAGAATCTATTGTAAATCAATCGACAAGCATCAATCCAAAATCTACTGTAAATCGATTACAAGCGACTGATTTAATAGGGGAAGAAGAGAAGTTACATGTGAAGAAGATGGACGGGTACTACGACAGGTTGTTGACGCAGCAGCGAGTTAGGTTTATGGCATGCGGCAGCGACAAATCCCTTTCGATTGTTGTCTAAATGTTTTCCTATTGTTTTCTAATTGGAGGGAATCGATAATTCTTGTCCAAAAAATTGGAGGAGTTTTACCAGATTAATGTACACAGAATCTATTGTAAATCAATCGACCAACATCAATTCAAATTTTACTGTAAATCGATTGAAAGGAACTGATTTACTGTTAATCTACTGTAAATCGGTTGGAAGAAGAGAATTTACCTGGGAAGAAGATGGGCATTGTCATTGACGTACTGTAAATCGCGGTAAATCGCACTGCCGTTGACGCAACAACGAGTTAGGTTTTTGTGGCAGCGACAGTCGATCCAACTGATTCAATTGTTTTCTAATTGCTTTCTATTTGGGGAGGAAAATGATAAAAGGTATCAAAAAAATTGGAGGGAAAGATGTTTCTCTTTTTGTGCGGAGGGAAAGTTTAAAAAATAAAAGATTAATTTCAATTAGTAATTTTTAGTGGCTATTTTCTTTTATTGTTGGAAAAAGGATATCTTTTACTGGCTAATGGTCATATGCCGCTGATATTTAAGCTTAAAGAATTTATTAGCGACCATTGCCTTATTGCCACTAAATATTTACCGCCAAAGGCCTTTTTTGTAATAGTGCCTTTGGAAAGAACCGTGACATTAAAAAACCCAAAGGCTTATTATCTATTAAAACATAAAAAGAAGCTACTAAATCAAACAAGAACTAATAAAGAAACAAAAATAAAGAAGCTAATAAGATAAAACTACTGAAAATAGAATGAATATACATCATGAGAGAGAGAGAGAATATATATACATACAAATAAGAAAAAAAATATTATCTAGTTATTACAGGCCAAATGTCTATCAAATGTACAACAAATAAGTGCCACTCCCCCCCCCGAATAAAAATAAGCATTGTCCCCAATGCTTAACAAAAGTGTAAATGAGAAAAAGGTGAAGAAAACTCCCTATGGCTCCTTGGACATCTCTATGTCACCAGCAATGTCATCGCCCTCCGGGCCAGCCAAATGAATCTCATCATCCTCGACTCTAGGTGTGGTTGGGTTGGCAAACATCTGACGCACTGCCTCAGCAGTGTCCACAACAAGGTATGGCTCTTCAGACTGGCTAGTTGGTGCGACCGGTGCATAAGGGGCTGGAGGATCTGGTGCCGACTGGTGCAGGTAAAGTAACATGTCAAATGGAAGATCTCGAGCTGTACCAATTATGTTCACCTCTTTCCGGAGCTTATCCACTGACTTCTTACTAGCTTGGGACTTTCTCAACTTCTTTACTTCCTTTGCCAACTCTTCGATCACTGACCCCGTGCTGTACCAAGGTGTTCATGATTGTTTTCTGGTTCCCCCGAAGCTTCTTCAGTGTCCCCTCAATAGGCGGAGGAAGCTGAGGTACCTGAGCAGTAGATTATGATGCAATAGTATTAGATAAGTCAGATAACTTTGTAGTGGATGTCTGCATCTAATTATTGAGACTCGCCAATGTATGGGAGACTCGCAACGCATGGTACATTAGGCATGGGAATTGGCTTCAAAGCCGAGGTGGAAGTTGTGGTAGGAGTTGTAGCAGAGGTTGTAGATGATGGTGGAGACAGAGTTGCGGCACTAGAGGAAGGCTCCGTCGAAGTGGATGGAACATCAACTTTCTCAACAACTACCACGGTTGGCTCATAAGACTGGCTTATGGTGGTAGAAGGCTGAACTTTCATTTTGGGGTTGTTCGCATCCATCAGTGAGTACCAAGAGAAAGGCCTCTTCGGCTTCACCTTTGTATCATAATCCCTCGGCTCTACCCTTGTATTTCGTGAGGTATTCTGTAATAGTGTTGGGATACGGGTAGGACGAGTCATCTTATCGAGTGATCACTGAGATGTTGGCCGACATCACGGCACCCACATTGATAGTGTACCCAGCCATAATAGAAGCAGCCAGAACTGCATGAGGAATCGAAAGGTGAGTCTCATTTTGCCTTGGGTCTAGTCTGCTGCAGACAAAGGTTTGCCACCCCTTTGCCTCGAAATTCAGAGTGCTCATGTGGATAGGAACCCATGAGGCAATCCATGGTGGTGGTGGCCCTAGTGTTGCTAGAATCTCCGCAAACCAAGGCCGGACTACGTCTCCCAATGCACACTTCTCCAAATATATCTTCAAAGCTCAAGTACGTGTTGAGTGTATGCTGGTCAAACCTCACTTTGAGATTACGCACCTTGGTCACCTTTGTCCCCTTTTTTATATGCGCCACATTGGTGTAGAATTCCCAGAAAAGGTACTCATTGGCATCCACTACGCTCTGAGTAAACCATAAACATCCCTTGTGTTCCCTGAACTGTCTCAACACGGATGGGTTGTACCTCTCCAAATCTGTCAATAGGAGCTATCGCTCAAGGGTTAGCAACTTCGTTGGCCACCATGTACGGAAGCTAGTGAAAGCTGCCAAGCTGACGAAGCGGTCCTCCCAGACCTCTTTCTTCTTTGTTCTTTCGAGCCCGACAGCTGTAGCATCTCCCCTTCTTCCATCATCGGGGATATCCTGAACTGGTGCATCCTATATCACAGGAACTGGCGTATCCGATGGATCAGAAGCCTGACTAGCACTCTCCGACCCCTCGGAATTGCTGTGAGATGAGTACGGCTCGTCCCTAAGTTGGAATCTCCCTTGCGACCTTGACTGTACAGTCGACTGCTCTTGGATAGAGGCTGAGTTGCCTTCTGATACTTCCCTAGACATCCCTAGATAGGGCATATGAGCTTGTCTCAAAGAGGTCTACACCTCTCCCTCTCCCGGCTATTGTCTTCTTTCTAATTTCATGTTGTTGGCCAAGAGGTAAGGCCATTTTGCCTCATCCCCGAGAAGGTTCACCCCTCCCTTTAGAAGTGTCGTCGCATCCCCTAGATCGAATCATTGTGTGTATCAAGCAAAGATGATTGTTAGTTGCAATTCAATGTTCAAACATGCATAGGAAATATGCAACTAAAATATAAATGAGAAGACATAGTGAGGGTACACAGTCAAAGCATGCTTGCAGGAAACAAGATCTGCAATCCGCACAATTATCTTGCGGCCACATATGAGGACGTGCAAACCTCATATTTTTGTTGTGCGGACGCAAAAGTGAAGTGTTGTCCGCATAATTTCACTTGCGGCCACACCTCTAAGAACCAAAAATGCCAATTTTCTGATAATAGAGAATTGGTTGATGTGTGGCCGCAACATGATTTCTGCGGTCCGCACAATTAGAGATGCGGCCGCACATTAGAGTCAAAAAGTATGGACTCTCTGATTATAGTAAATGGGTTGTTCTGCGGCCGCGATGGAAATTATATGGTATGCACGTTTTAACTTGCAGTCGCAGATCCCTTCTTCATTAATGCTACCCTAAAATCAATTTCTACGGACCACACAAATTCAAGTGCAGCCACAAAATTCAAAAGTCACGCACATATTAATTTTGTCTATATAGGTTTTTCAAATTTGTGCACAATTTGACATGGAAACCTCATAGATACATGAAATATGTTAACCCAATCCCCATAGAGCATGAATTAGTTAACCCATTACAGATTTACCCCACATGGATATACAGTTGAATTCCAATGACAAATGGCCTAAATATAACAAAATCTACGAATTAAAAGAAAAAGATTAACAAGAAATTAAAGCATACCAGATGAATGAGTATAATGAGTGACTGGTCAAAGATGTTGTGTGTGTGGACAGATAGAATCACCAAGAAATTTCAAGAGGGTACTATTTTTGTGTTCAGAGAGTGAAAAATGTACAAATGGCCCTGTTCCTATATTTATAATAGTCGTTTGTTGGGGGGGAGGGGGGAAGTCGAGTGTCGTCGCACATTTTCATGGGCGGTACACACTCTGTTACATGGGGGCCTCCTCTCAGCTTTCCATTTTGTGATCCGTACAATTTTGTGTGTGGCCGCAGATTTCCAATACGGTCGCAGATTTCTCATGCGGTCGCACATCGACCTCTTCTCCGACAGGATAAACTTCAGAGAGTTGGTATTTTCAACCTCTCATTTGTTCGGTCCACAATCTAATTGTGCGGCCGCATTGCTTTTTTTTCTACAACACCCATAATTGTGCGGTCCGCACAAATCAACTGTGGTCGACAATTCTTGTAACACTTACCCAGATTTTTGTCCACAATTTTTGTAGGTCACACTCAACCTTGTAGCAAACTTTAAATCAAGTTAGAGCAAAAATAACACCTAACTACCAAAGAAAAAGGAAAATGAACATGGGTTGCCTCCCAAGAATCACCTGATTTAACGTTGCGGCACGATACAAAATACCATCAATTGAAATGAATGACCGCCATGACTTGGCTATCTCCAACTTTTCTCAGATAGTGCTTCACTCGGTGACCATTGACTCGGAATACTTCACTATTTTTGTTCTTCAAGTCCAATGTACCAAAAGGTGTTACACTCACAATTTCAAAAAGACCACTCTATTTGGACTTTAGGTTCCCGGAAAACATCCTCAAACTTGAGTTAAACAACAATACAAGATCACCTAGTTTGATTTCTTTATTCCAAATGTATTTGTCATGAAGATATTTCATCTTTTCTTTGTATAAGGGCGAACTTGCATAAGCATGGTACCGAAATTCATCCAATTCATTCAAATGTGCAACCCTCAAGTTAGCGGTTACATCCCAATCAAGACTCAACTTCTTTAGAGCATGCATGGCCTTGTGCTCTAGTTCCACTCGAATATGACAAGCTTTTTCGAACAACAACCGGTATGGCGACATTCCGATAGGTGTTTTATAAGTCGTCCGATAAGCCTATAATGCATCATCAAGCTTCTTGGACCAATCCATCCAATTAGCACTCACCGTTTTGGATAAAATACTCTTTATCTCCCGGTTGAAAACTTTCACTCGACCGCTAGCTTGTAGATGATAAGGAGTCGTGACTTTATGAGTAACACCATACTTGCTAAGTAAAGTGTCGAAAGCCTTTTTGCAAAAATATGACCCCTCATCGCTTATAATAGCCCGCGAAGTACCAAACCTTGTGAAAGTATTCTTCTTCAAGAACGCCACCACACTTATTGCCTCATTGTTGGGTATAACAATGGCCTCAGCCCATTTGGACACATAATTCACCTCGACCAAGATGTAGGTGTTTCCTCAAGAACTCACAAAAGAACCCATGAAGTCTATACCCCACACATCAAAAATATCAATCTCCAAAATGGTTGTGAGAGGCATTTAATTTGTCTTTGAGATTCCACCGGCCCTTTGACATTCATCACATCTTTTCACTAACTCACTTGCATCCTTGTAAAAAGTGGGCCAATAGAAATCATAACTAAGCACTTTGGTTGTCGTTCTCGCTCCACCGTGATGACCATCATAAGGCAAAGAATGACAAGACCCAAGAATTTTACCTTGTTCTTCTTCCGGTACACATCTTCTAATCACACCATCCGTATAAATCTGTAAGAGGTATGGTTCATCCCAATAATAATCTTGACAAACCCATTTGAGCATCTTCATTTGGTTTGAAGAGAACTTATCCAGAATGATTCCACACACAAGAAAATTTGCTAGATCCGCGAACCATGGCATTTATTTCTTTGAAATAGATAAGAGTTTCTCATCGGGTAAGGAGTCATTGATTTCAAGGCCATCATGCAGCCTCCCTTCCTCCTCCAAACAAGAAAAGTGGTACGCCACTTGGTTTTCACTACCTTTTCTATCTTGGATGTCAATATCAAACACTTGCAACAAAAGTACCCATCTCATCAACCAAGCTTTGGAGTCTTTCTTGATCATAAGATACCGAAGTGCCACATAATCCGTGTGGACAATGACTTTTGCACCCATCAAGTATGGGCGAAACTTCTCAATTGCAAACTTAATGGTAATGAGCTTTTTCTCCGTAAGAGTCTAGTTGACTTGGTCACTATTCATGGTGTTACTAGCATAGTAGACCGGATGAAAAATCTTATTGATGCGTTTCCCCAAAACAGCCCCAACCGCTACGTCACTTGCATTACACATGAGTTCAAAAGGGACACTCCACTTTGGAGCGGTGATGATGGGAGTAGTTGTCAACTTGAACTTTATGTCACGACCCAAACCAAAGGGCCGCGACAGGAACCCGGTGCCTAACTCAACTGAGAACCAACGTAACGTACCATTCTTATCATACTATCATGGGTAAATGAACCGAAAAGAACGTCATGAGATAACCAGAATTAAACATAATAGAATACTAGATATGGGACGACCCAACATGATATAGAAACTTATACATGTGTCATACAGGCCTATAGGCTGACATGATCATTTGTATACTCAAAACATAGGCCGACAAGGCTATACAAGTATCCATATACATGACATATGTCTATAAGCCTCTAAGAGTACATAAATGTCATAAAGGTCGGGACAGGGCCCCGTCATACCAATCAATACATGTCCAAATCATACTGACTAAATATGCAATTTCAAAGCAAATAAAGTGCACCAACACCTTCTGCTGAGTTGATAGCCTACTTAGAGGACTCTCAACCTGTCTATTGGGACCTGCAGGCATGAAATGCAATATCCCCGGGCAAAAAGGACACCAATACAAATAAAGTACTGAGTATGTAAGGCATGAAAAGTAGTATATAATAGACATGAGAGAAACATGAAGTAAAAGATTCAATCAGTAAGTCTAAATAGCTCTGTGAATCATGTAACATTTATAATGTCATGCATATGCATATAAATGTCATATCGTGCATATGTATATGCATACATAACATCATCAAGCATATGAGGGCATCCCATTATATCATCTCGGCCTCTGTGGGTAAGATCATCAACGTATATCAGTTGATCAGGTGGTGGTACGTATATTATAACGCCATAACCTTTCTCCATATCCCATATACATATAATATATGTGTATATGATGCCATTTGGTCATGTGTCAATATACATATATAAATGAATGCACTGCATAAGAAGTAAGTCAATAAGATCTCTCGGATTATCATAAGATCAATATGGCTTTGATTAATATCATGAAATATTTTTTGAGACACATGATCAGAGGATAGAATAATAGTACACATGGGGAATCAAGAACATAAGAACCCCTAGTACTTCTATGAATAGAGTCATTTATGAAAGTTGTGTGTTTGCTCGTTTCGTTTGTATCATATGGATCATGCTAAAAGGAAAGAAGGGATAGCCTTAACATACCTGAGCCGATTTTATTGACAATCCCTCTAACACACATCAATTGCGACAAAACACGTAACGGTGGATCGAAGTAGGAAAAAATCAGTATGATGTTCTTGAGAAAGGTTATACCGGGCTCCCTTAGAATTGCAAGTCACGTTGCTATTACATTATGTAGTTTTGTCGGAATTCTTTTGTAGCTCCGTCCATTACTAACCAAACATAAAACATCACACTTAAAGATATAGGCAGATTTCTTATCATTGTAGGGGTGTGGGCCCCACTTTTGTGGATTACTTTGCCCAAAAATCCCCTAAATATGACACCTAGTCACATAAACTAAAGAGTCATTGTTTGGTCTTGGCAAATATTACCCCTTGCTGCCACGTTGGGGGTGACGTTTCCACCAAATAATTATCCACCCATTTCTAATTGATTTGTTAACTTCGCACTTAAATCAATAATTAACCCATTACCAACATAATTAGGTAATATCTTAATTTAATTAAAATACTAATCACTTTTAACATACTTTATACACCTCACTATCATGGTCATGTGGTACCTTGTATGACATTAGTCCATAAATATCGGGTATTATAACTTGGACCGTATTTTATCCCAAATTGACAACCTTCAACGAAACTCATTTTCTTTGATTTGTTTACCCGCTAACCTTCTCAACACTTACTTATCACATGTTATAAATAACATAAATACTTATAACCTTAAAATTAATCTCATTCCCGAGCCTACGTCGATTAACTTACGACGAAACTTTAACGTATGAAAACGCGAAATGTAATACTTTAACAATTCAAAATCTCTCATGCAATCATTATTGAAGTTAAACTTAGCATCCTTCTCAAGAAGCTTGCACAACTGGTTCACCACCTTAGAGAAATCTTTGATGAAACACCGGTAAAACCCTGCGTGGCCTAAGAAACTCCGCACACCCTTCACCGAAGTTGGAGGTGGAAGTTTAGAAATCACTTATAACTTTGCCCTGTCAACTTCAATTATATTCTTTGAGATTTTGTGGCCAAGGACAAGGCCTTCCTCGACCATGAAATGACATTTCTCCCAATTGAGTACCAAATTTGTTTCTTCACATCTTGCCAACACTTTATCCAAATTGTTAAGATAATCATCAAAAGAATCTCTACCACCGAGAAGTCATCCATGAAAATTTCAAGGTAGTCCTCCACCATGTCCGTGAAAATATCCATCATACACCTTTAGAAAGTCGTCGGTGCATTGCACAAACCAAATGGCATTCCCTTGAAAGCAAAAGTACCATAAGGACATGTAAAGGTTGTTTTCTCTTGATCTTTCGGAGCAATAAAAATTTTGTTGTACCCCGATACCCATCAAGAAAATAATAGAAAGCACGAACAGCCAATCTATTGAGTATTTGATATAAGAAAGGAAGTGGAAAGTGATCCTTCCTTGTGACGTTATTGAGCTTGCGATAGTCCATATACACTCTCCAACCGGTCACTGTTCTTGTAGGAATCAACTCATTCTTGTCATTGGTAACCACCGTCATACCCCCTTCTTCAGGATACATTGAACTGGAGAAGTCCATGAACTATCGGGGATGGGGTAGACAACCTCGACATCCAACAATTTGATAATCTCCTTTTTGAAAACATCTTGCATCGCCTCATTGAGTCTCTTTTGATGTTCAATAGATGGTTTGGTGTCATCCTCCAAGTTGATCTTATGCATGCAAAATACGGGGCTTATCCCCCAAATATCCTCCAAGGTCCACCCAATAGCCTTATTTCTCTTTTGTAGCACTGCCAAAGTGGAATCTACCTGCACATTAGACAAACAAGAGTGTGAATCCGCTCTTTTCGGATTAGTGATTTGAAAGTTTCCCGCCCAAATACGGGGAGGGACTATTGCACTGGCATATCCTTCATTGGGTAACACAGGGTGTGAATCCGCTCGTGGTGAAGGTGGGGTGGATCGGGGACATTGTCATGAGGTACTCGGCCTCTTCTATTGGCTTGATGTTCAAGAGGAACCTCCTCAACTTGCTCATCGTCGATGTCCACATCCCTCAAAGGTATATTTTCGAGTTCATTGTTTGCCGCCATAATTGTACCTAAAATTGTTTCACACAAGTTATTAACAACGGAAGGAAAAGAAGATATTCCAAGAACAAACTCAAATATATAGATAACACCATTTTAAACTTCCCGGCAACAACGCCAAATATTGATGACGTCCACAACACACCTCAATAATAGATATGATATAGTCGTATACAAAAATAATTATCCAACTATGACACTGTGTATATTTGAAGCAAGCAAATGGGTTATCTAAGATTGCACTTCCACAACAAAGTTTTGCTTTCTACTTCTACTGTTACTCTAATGAATACAAACTAACGAAAATATATTAGAGATAAATGTTTTTGAGGTTTTTCCAAATAGGTTAAAGGCCTAGGGTTGTGACCATAACCTAGGTGTTTGCCTAATGAGATAACCTAGGTGTTTGCCTATTAGAGACTTTAATGCTAGTTTTGTTGATTGGGGTGTATTATAGCTCT
Organism: Nicotiana tomentosiformis; assembly: GCF_000390325.3. Taxonomy (NCBI): domain Eukaryota; kingdom Viridiplantae; phylum Streptophyta; class Magnoliopsida; order Solanales; family Solanaceae; genus Nicotiana; species Nicotiana tomentosiformis. The sequence goes on from NC_090812.1 coordinate 114,687,465, forward strand.
CAACTCTACATTACCCACTCAATACCTCTCGGTTGGAGAGTGATTTTTCCCAATTTGGCTTTCTCAAGTCCAAATGGGTATCAACCAAAACAATTGATAAGAGCTCAAGTTGGGTTCTTACTATCTCTAGTTTGAACCCTTTAATTAGGTTAATCAATCTCTGAATTAACCAAATTCCTTGTTAGCTAAGTTATCCTAAACTAGATCCCTATTTCTCAAGTAGATACTAAGTCAAATAGGCATGAAATTGAAGCATGAACTAAGCTAAATAATCAACATCATTCATAAACAAGCACAAAATTGAATACCCATAAGGTTTACACACTAGGGTTGTGTAATGACCCGGCCGGTCGTTTCGGGAGTTATAGCCTCGTTTCCCCAATTTCTGCTTCCTTTATGCTTTTAAGCTATATTATGACATACCGGGTTGGTTGGTTCGGGTCCGGAGTGGTTTCGAAGTGGAATGAGACACTTAGTCTCTAAAGTATAAGCTTAAGTTGGAAAAGTCAACTGAATATTGACCTATGTGTAAACGATCTCGGAATTTAATTCTAATGGTTCCATTAGCTTCGTTATGTGATTTTGGACTTAGGAGCGTGTCCGAAATGTGATTTGGAGGTCCGGGGTAAAATTAGGCTTGAATTGGCGAAATTGGAAATATGGCAATTTTTGGTCGGCAATGAAAAATTTGATATCGGGGTCGGAATGGAATTCTGGAAGTTGGAGTAGGTTGGTAGTGTCATTTGTGACGTGTGTGCAAAATTTAAAGTCATTCGGACGTGGTTTGGTTAGTTTCGGCATCGGATGTCGAATTTGGAAGTTTAGAAGTTCTTAGACTTGAATCCGAGAGTAATTTGGTAATTTGATGTTGTTTTGAGTGATTTAATGGTTCGAATAAGTTTTTATGTTGATACATGACTTGTTGGTATTTTTGGTTGAGGTCCCGAGGGCCTCGGGGTGATTTCAGGTGATTAACGGAATAAGTTTGTATATTGGAGGATTGCTGAAGTTGGAACTCAGCTGTCATAATCTCACATGCAGATGTCTCATCGCAGGTACGAGCCCGCAGAAGTGAGCGGGATATCCCAGATGCGAGGTTGGAGGAGTTGGGCAGAAGGCGCAGGTGTGATGAAGTTCCCACACCTGCGATGCCGCAGAAGCGTACAAGAGGTCGCAGGTGCGGACAATGTCGAGTCAGGCAGTGGCCGCAGGTGCGAGGTATTTTCCGCACCTGCATGGTCGCAGATGCAGAAATGGAGCGCAAGTGCGGAGTCTAGGAATTTAAGTGACTTACGCAGGTGCGGTTGATTGGACGACAGGTGCGCTGGCGCAGAAGCGAGAAATTGTCCGCAGGTGCAAAAAGCCTGGGCAGAAACCATAAATAGAACCCTTCGCGAATTTAGTTCATTTCCACCATTTTCAAGTCGGTTTTTGGAGATTTTGGAGTGATATTTGAAGGGTGATTCAAGGGCTATCAGTGAGGTAAGTTGCTTGAGCCCTAATACGCGTATGTATGGTGATTTCCCGTTGTTTAATCATGTAATTAGTGAAAATGAGGGGTTAGGGCTTGGGATTTTTGGAGAGTTTACTTTAAGGATTTGAGGGACCAAACAATGTTTGGATTTTGATAACTTTTGTATGTATGGACTCGTGAGTGAATGAGCTTCCTAGTTTTGTAAATTTTGTCGGACTTTGAGACATGGGCACGGGGGCCGGGTTGAGCCAATTCCGGGTTTTGGGCTAATTTGATAGTTTTTCTTGTGGAATTCATTCCATTAGCGTATATTGATGGTATTGTACTGATTGTGAATAGATTCGGAGCATTTGGAGACCGAATCGAGGGGCAAGAGCATTCCGTACTAGGAGTTCTACATTATTGAGGTATGTAACAATTTTAAATCTGCTAATGAGGGTATGAAACCCGGAGTTTAGTATAATGTGACTGTTTGGGGGTGTCACCCATGATAGGTGACAAACGTGTGGCTTTACACCGTGGGGGATTGAGACTTGTTCCGTCCCGGGAGACTGTGAAGTCTAATAGCCTTTATTTGTGTTTATGTGCTTTCCTCTTTTTACTAGAACTTGACTGCCTTTCATGTTAGAAGTCATGCTTAGGCTATATTCCGTTCATGGTAGTTATACTCAGTCATAGTGATTCTTGTACATGTTTACCTCAGTCTTTGTTATTTGTTTTTCCCTGATGATATACTGTAACACTTTGATTTGGGCTGCTTTCCCTTTCTTTATTGAGAGCTATGAGACCCGAGAGGTTCATGACTGAGTAAGGCCGAAGGCCTGGTTGTGAGGTATTGTTCTATGGCACGTGAGTTATCCGTGCAGCATGTGAGTTATCCATCGTGCAGATCCTTATGTTTATACTATGGCACATGAGTTGTCCGTGCATCACGTGAGTTGTCCGTGCGGATCCAGATATGATATTTTAGCACGTGAGTTGTCCGAGCAACATGTGAGTTGTCCGTGCTTATAACGCTTGGGTTGTAGGACCCCCTCATGAGTCTGAACACCCCCAGTGAGCACAGGTACCTATTGAGAGTGTGTATTGAGGGCTGAGAGCCAAGAGTGTGAGGTTGAGATGGGTTGAGTGACTGCTGCCTTGAGAGGCTGTACCTTTTTTATTTATTGTTGAACTTGGTTGTTATTTGTTATTGTTGTGAAATTTCTAGAAGATTCATATCCGTCTTACACGAGCGCGAACTATTTTGACTTATACCACAGGATTTGAAAGCACGTTCACTCTTTGCTAGAAACTTTTTAAATGAACTGTACTGTATAGCTTGTCACGGCTTCTCAGTTCCTTATTTATTTCTGTTACTTGCTGAGTTAGTTGTACTCATGCCACACCCTGCACTTTATGTGCAGATCCATGTGTGTTTGATTACTGAGGTCGTTGAGTTCGGGAGGATCGAGTACCGGAGACTACGAGGTAGCTGCCAACGTCCACTGTGCCTTATCTCTCCTTCTATATATTTCTTTATGTCTTGTATTGATACTTAGATACTGGTTGTATTAGTTTGGTTATCTAGATGCTCATGACTTAGTGACACCCCGATGTCGGGTTATTTTTCAGCACTTATGTTTTTATTTAGGCTTTACCCCGTATTTATGAAAAACTCCGGATATTTTAAATATCTTAATTCACTTATGTTAAATTTTGAAAGAGTCTTGGAAAGGTTGGCTTGCCTAGTACCACGATAGGCGCCATCACGACATGGTTAGTTTGGGTCGTGACAGATTGGTATCAGAGCCTAGGTTACATAGGTCTCACGAGTCATGAGCGGGTTTAGTAGAATCTTACGGATCGGTACGGAGACGTCTGTACTTATCTTCGAGAGGCTGTAAAACCTTTAGGAAACTTCACATTCTTGAATTCTTGTCGTGCGAATCTGTTGATTCTAGTAACTAAACATTTGTTGTTTCATTCTCTCACGTATGGTGAGGACTCGTGCTACCGGTAAGGAGGGCCAGCCTCCAGTACCGCCAGCCAGGGCCGCGAGAGGCCGAGGCCATGGTAGAGGTCGTGGTAGGGGTAGAGGTGCAACCCGTACAGTAGCTGGGGCAGTACCTGCAGATCCACCAGCTGTCCCAGATCAGGACCAGGTTCCAGTTGTTGATGCGCCAGCTCAAGCACCACATGTGCCTATTGTGATTCCAGGCTTTCAGGAGGCCCTAGATCAGATTGTGACAACATGTACCGGCCTTGTTCAGGCGGTCTCTATCTTGACGGCCGCAGCCACTTCTCAGGTTGGGGGAGGCACTCATACTCTCGTCGCTCGCACACCCGAGCAAGTTTTTCAGGGACTTCAGACACCGAAGGCACCACCAGCCCAGCTGGTTGTAGCTGCATATGATTATGTGGTTCCTGCTATGCCTGAGGATGATCAACGTAGGTTTGAGAGGTTTGAGAAACTCCAGCTGCCACATTTTAGTAGCATAGAGAGAAATGATGCTCAGGACCTATTGGACAGGTGTCAGAGGATATTCCGTAATGCTGGTTTTCTAGAGACTTGTGGGGTCTCATTCACTGCCTTTCAATTTTCTAGGGCTGTACTCAGATGGTGGGAGACTTACGAGAGGCGTAGGCCTGTTGGCGTAGCACCCCTTACTTGGCAACAGTTCTCCGTGGTCTTTTTGGAGAAGTTCGTGCCTCAATCCCGTATAGAGGAGTTGTGTAGACAATTTGAGCAACTTCGCCAGGGCGACATGTCGGTGACACAGTATGAGATGCAATTCTCAAAGTTGGCATGTCATGCTATCTGGTTGGTTCCCACAGACAGGGAGATGATCATGAGGTTTATAGATAGTCTCACTTTTCAGCTATGGTTGCTCATGACCAGAGAGAGGGTGTTCGGTACTACCTTTGATGAGGTTGTCGACATTTCTCGGCAAATTGAGATGGTTCGCGGTCAGGAGAGGCTTGAGAGGGAGGCCAAGCGACCTCGTGGTCAGGGTGGATTCAGCGGTGCTCCTTTTGGGGGTTAGTTCCAGCACGATAGAGGTCGTCATTTCAGACAAGCTCAGAGAGCTCGGCCATTTCACTGTGGTGAATCATCTAGCCATGGTTCTCACAGTCATCAGTAGGGCCAGTTATCATTCAGTGTACTACCAGCGCAGAGTTCTCATTATGCCCTGCCCACTCAGGTATCCTCGGGTAGTTGTTTGGGGCATCAGGAGCAGCAGTTTTGTCAGAGGAGGGGTTGTTTCGAGTGCATATATTTTGGTCACATTATGAGAGATTTCCCTAGGCTATTGGGTGGGACTCCACAATGGAGTACTAGGCCGATAGCACCAACACCATTTCCTCCACCACCCGCCCAGCCAGCTAGGGGTAGAGCTCAGCCAGCTAGCGGCGGAGCCCAGTCAGCTAGGGGTCGCCCTAGAGGGGGAGGCAAATTAGGGGGTGGCCAGGCCCATTTCTATGCCCTCCCTACCAGACCAGATGTTATTGCTTCAGATGCTATGATTACAAGTATTGTCTTAGTTTGTCATAGAGATGCCTCCGTATTATTTGACCTTGGTTCCATGTATTCATATGTTTCCTCGTATTTCGCCATCTTCTGGATATGCCTCGTGAGTCTTTAGTTTTATCTATTCATGTATCTACTCCTGTGTGCGATACTATTATTGTGGACCGTGTATATCGGTCATGTGTGGTGACTATTGGGGGTCTGGAGACCCAAGTGGACCTTTTGCTGCTCAGTATAGTTGACTTTGATGTGATATTGGGTATGGATTGGTTATCTCCATGTCATGATTTTCTAGATTGTCACGCTAAGACGGTGACATTGGCTATGCTGGGACTTCCGAGGGTTGAGTGGAGCGGTTATGTAGATTATGTACCAAGTAGGGTGATTTCATATTTGAAGGATGTTAGTGCAGAGACTCCTGTCATTGATTATGTTCCGGTGGTATGTGATTTTTCGGATGTGTTTCCTGCAGACCTGTCGGGCATGCCGCCTGACAGGGATATTTACTTCGGTATCGATTTGGTGCCAGGCACTCAGCCCATTTCTATTCCACCATATCGTATGACACTGACGGAGTTGAAAGAATTGAAAGAACAGCTTCAGGAACTCCTTGATAAGGGGTTTATTCGGCCTAGTGTATCACCTTGGGGTGCACCGTTTCTATTTGTGAAGAAGAAGGACGGTTCCATGAGAATGTGTATTGATCACAAGCAGTTAAACAAGGTCACAGTCAAGAACAAGTATCCTTTGCCCCGTATTGATGATTTATTCGACCAGCTTCAGGGAGCGAGGGTGTTCTCTAAGATTGATTTGAGGTCCGATTATCACCAGCTGAAGATTCGGGATTCAGATAATCTTAAGACAGCTTTCAGGACCTGATATGGCCATTATGAATTCTTAGTGATGTCTTTTGGGCTGACCAATTCCCCAGCAGCGTTCATGCATTTGATGAATAGTGTATTCCAGTCCTATTTGGACTCATTCGTTGTTGTATTCATTGATGACATCCTGGTGTACTCTCGTAGCCAGGAGGAGTATGCTCAACATTTGAGGATTGTATTACAGAGATTGAGGGAGGATAAACTTTATGCAAAGTTCTCCAAGTATGAGTTTTGGCTCAGTGCAGTAGCATTCTTGGGACACGTGGTGTCCAATGAGGGTATTCAGGTGGACCCGAAGAAGATAGAGGCGGTGCAGAGTTGGCCTAGACCGTCCTCAGCCACGGAGATTAGGAGCTTCCTTGGTTTGGCGGGTTATTATCGTCACTTTGTTGAGGGATTTTCAACTATTGCATCGCCCTTGACCAAATTTACCCAAAAGGGTGCTCCATTCAGGTGGTCGGATGAGTGTGAGGAGAGCTTTCAGAAGCTCAAGACTACTTTGACCACAGCTCCAGTGTTAGTTCTGCCATCAGCTTCAGGTTCTTACACCGTGTATTGTGATGCCTTAAGGATAGGCATTGGTTGTGTTTTGATGCAGGAGGGTAGGGTGATTGCCTATGCCTCGCGCCAGTTAAAGACCCATGAGAAGAACTATCATGTCCATAATCTTGAGTTAGCATCCATTGTTCATACCTTGAAGATTTGGCGTCATTATTTGTATGGGGTTCATTGTGAGATCTATACTGATCACCGGAGTCTGCAACATCTGTTCAAGCAGAAGGATCTTAATTTGCGTCAGCGGAGATGGTTGGAGCTTCTTAAGGACTATGATATCAATATTCTGTACCATCTGGGGAAGGACAATGTGATGGCCGATGCTTTGAGTCGCCGAGCGGAGAGTTTGAGGAGTTTAGCATATCTTCTAGCAGCAGAGAGACCTTTGGCATAAGATGTTTAGGCCTTAGCCGTCCAACTTGTGAGATTGGACATTTCGGAGCCTAGTCGGGTATTAGCTTACATGATCTCCAAGTCTTCTCTTTATGACCGTATCACGGAGCGTCAGTATGATGACCCCCACTTACTCGTTCTTCAAGATAGGGTTCGAAGAGGTGATGCTAGGGATGTGACTATTGGTGATGACGGCGTGTTGAGGATGCAAGTTCGGATATGTGTGCCTAATATGGATGGGCTTCGGGAGTTGATTCTTGGGGAGGCCCACAACTCGCGATATTCCATCCATCCGGGTGCCACGAAGATTTCCAAGATTTGAGATAGCACTATTGGTGGAGGCGGATGAAGAGGGATATAGTTGGGTTTGTAGCTCGGTGTCTCAACTGTCAGCAAGTTAAGTATAAGCATTAGAGACCGGGTGGCTTGCTTCAGAGATTAGACATTCCGGAGTGGAAGTGGGAGTGGATTACCATGGACTTTGTAGTTGGGCTCCCACGGACTTCGAGAAAGTTCGATGCTATTTGGGTAATTGTAGATCGGTTGACCAAGTCCGCGCACTTCATTCCAGTTGGTACTACTTACACTTCAGAGAGGTTGGTTGAGATTTACATCCGAGAGATTGTTCGACTGCATGGTGTCCCAATTTCCATCATTTCAGATATGGACACTCAGTTTACATCACAGTTTTGGAGGGAAGTTCAGCGAGAGTTGGGTACTCAGGTTAAGTTGAGCACAACTTTTCACCCTCAGACGGACGGGCAGTCCTAGCGCACTATTCAGATATTGGAGGACATGTTACACGCTCATGTCATTTACTTTGGGGGTTCATGGGACCAGTTTTTTCCGCTCGTGGAGTTTGCATATAACAACAGTTATCAGTCGAGTATTCAGATGGCTCCATACGAAGCTTTATATGGGAGGAGGTGTAGATCTCCGGTTGGATGGTTTGAGCTGGGTGAGGCTATGCTCTTTGGGTACAGACTTGGTCCAGGATGCATTAGAAAAGGTAAATTTGATTCAGGAGCGACTTCGCACGGCGTAGTCTAGGTAGAAGAGTTATGCAGATAGGAAGGTCCGTGATGTATATTTCATGGTTGGGGAGAAGTTTTTGCTGAAGGTATCACCCATGAAGGGTGTTATGAGGTTTGGGAAGAGGGGAAAGTTGAGCCCCCGGTTCATTGGGCCCTTTGAGGTGCTTCAGAGGATAGGGGATGTGGCTTATAAGCTTGCCTTGCCACCCAGCTTGTCGAGTGTGCACCCAGTGTTTCATGTTTCCATGCTCCAGAAGTACATTAGAGATCTGTCCCATGTTTTGGATTTCAGCACGGTTCAGTTGGAGGGTGATATGACTTATGATGTGGAGCTGGTGGCTATTTTGGATCGGCAAGTTCGAAGGTTGAGGTCAAAGGATATAGCTTCAGTGAAGGTGCAGTGGAGAGGTCATCCTGTGGAGGAGGCCACGTGGGAGACCGAGCGGGAGATGCAGAGAAAATATCCACGACTATTCGAGACTCCAAGTATGTTTCTAGACCCATTCGAGGACGAATGGTTGTTTAAGAGGGGGAGGATGTAACGACCCGGCCGGTCATTTCGGGAGTTATAGCCCCGTTTCCCCATTTATTCTTCCTTTATGCTTTTAAGCTATATTATGATATACTGGGTTGGTTGGTTCGAGTCCGTAGTGGCTTCGGAGTGGAATGAGACACTTAGTCTTTAAAGTAGAAGCTTAAGTTGAAAAAGTCAACCGGATGTTGACCTATGTGTAAACGATCTCGGAATTTAATTTAGATGGTTCCATTAGCTTCGTTAGGTGATTTTGGACTTAGGATCACGTCGGGAATGTGATTTGGAGGTCCGGGTAGAATTAGACTTGAATTGGCGAAATTGGAAATTTGGAGATTTTTGGTCGGCAGTGGAAAATTTGATATCGGGGTCGGAATAGAATTCCGGAAGTTGGAATAGGTTCGTAGTGTCATTTGTGACGTGTGTGCAAAGTTTGAAGTCATTCGGACGTGGTTTGGTTGGTTTCGGCATCGGGTGTGGAAGTTTAGAAGTTATTAGACTTGAATCCTAGGGTAATTTGGTGATTTGATGTTGTTTTGAGTGATTCAATGGTTCGACTAAGTTTGTATGTTTATAGATGACTTGTTGGTATTTTTTGTTGAGGTCCGGAGGGCCTCAGGGTGATTTTGGCTGATTAACGGAACAAGTTTGGATATTGGAGGATTGTTGAAGTTGGAACTCAGCTGTCATAATCGCACCTGCGGATGTCTCATCGCAGGTGCGAGCCCGCAGAAGTGAGGGGGATGTCGCATATGCGAGGTTGGATGATCTGGGCAGAAGGCGCATGTGCGATAAAGTTCCCTCACCTGCGATGCCGCAGAAGCGCACAAGAGGTCGCAGGTGCGGACAATGTCGAGTTAGGCAGTGGCCGCAGGTGCAAGGTATTTTCCACACCTGCGTGGTCGCAGATGCGGAAATGGAGCCCAGGTGTGGAGTCTGGGAATTTAAGTGACTTACGCATGTGCGGTTGTTTGGACCGCAGGTGCGCTGGCGCAGAAGCGAGAAATTCTCCGCAGGTGCGAAAACCCTGGACAGAAACCATAAATAGAACCCTTCGCGAATTTAGCTCATTTCCACCATTTTCAAGCCGTTTTTTTGAGCTTTTGGAGTGATATTTGAAGGGTGATTCAAGGGCTATCAGTGAGGTAAGTTTCTTGAGTCCTAATACTCGTATGTATGGTTATTTCCCGTTGTTTAATCATGTAATGAGTGAAAATGAGGGGTTAGGGCTTGGAATTTTGGAGAGTTTAATTTAAGGATTTGAGGGACCAAACAATGTCGGATTTTGATAAATTTTGTATGTATGGACTCGTGAGTGAATGATCTTCCTAGTTTTGTAAATTTTGTAGGATTTTGTGACGTGGTCCCAGGGGCCGGGTTGAGCCAATTTTGGGTTTTGGGCTAATTTCATAGTTTTTTCTTATGAAATTTATTCCATTAGCGTATATTGATGGTATTATAATTTGGAGATCGAATCGAGGGGCAAGAGCATTCCGTACTAGGAGTTCTACATTATTGAGGTATGTAACAATTTTAAATCTGGTTATGAGGGTATGAAACCCGAAGTTTGGTATAATGTGACTGTTTGGGGGTGTCACCCATGATAGGTGACAGGCGTGTGGCTGTACACCGTGGGGGATTGAGACTTGGTCCGTCCCGGGAGACTGTGAACTCTAATAGCCTTTATTTGTGTTTATGTGCATTCCTGTTTTTACTAGAACTTGACTGCCTTTCATGTTAGAAGTCATGCTTAGGCTATATTCCGTTCATGGTAGTTATACTTTGTCATAGTGATTCTTGTACATGTTTACCTCAGTCTTTGTTATTTGTTTTTCCCTGATGATATACTGTAACACTTTGATTTGAGCTGCTTTCCCTTTCTTTATTGAGAACTATGAGACTAGAGAGGTTCATGACTGAGTAAGGCCGAAGGCCTGGTTGTGAGGTATTGTTCTATGGCACGTGAGTTATCTGTGCAACACGTGAGTTGTCCGTGAAGATCCTTATGTTTATACTATGGAACGTGAGTTGTCCGTGCATCACGTGAGTTGTCCGTGCTTATCGCGCTTGAGCTGTAGGAGCCCCTCATGAGTCTGAACCCCCCCAGTGAGCGCAAGTACCTATTGAGAGTGTGTATTGAGGGCTGAGAGCCGAAAATGTGAGGTTGAGATGGTTTGAGTTATTGTTGCATTGAGAGGTTGTACCTACTTTATTTATTGTTGCACTTGGTTGTTATCTGTTATTGTTATGAAATTTCTGGAAGATTCATATCCGTCTTACATGAGCGCGAACTGTTTTGACTTATACGACATGATTTGAAAGCATTTCACTCTTTGCTGGAAACTTTTAAAATGAATTGTAATGTATAGCTTGTCAGGGTTCTCAGTTCCTTATTTATTTCTGTTACTTGCTGAGTTAGTTGTACTCATGCTACACCCTGCACTTTATGTGCAGATCCAGTTGTGTTTGATTACTGAGGTCGTTGAGTTCGGGAGGATCGAGTACCGGAGACTACGAGGTAGCTGCCAGCGTCCACAATGCCTTTTCTCTCATTCTATATATTTCTTTCTGTCTTGTATTGATACTTAGATACTGGTTGTATTAGTTTGGTTATCTAGATGCTCATGGCTTAGTGACACCCCGATGTCGAGCTATTTTTTCGCACTTATGTTTTTATTTGGGCTTTACCCCGTATTTATGAAAAACTCTGGATATTTTAAATGTCTTAATTCACTTATGTTAAATTTTGAAAGAGTCTTGGAAAGGCCGGCTTGCCTAGTACCACGATAGGCGCCATCACAACAGGGTTAGTTTGGGTTGTGATAGGTCGGGTCACAACCCTAGTAAAAATCTAGCTACTCATAATGGAAATTGCAAAAAATAAAGAAGAAAAGCTAATTAAACTCATAATGAAGGATTAAAATGATGAAATCTAATGTTAAAATACCCAAATAAGCTAAAACTTCCTAGAATTGTAAAAAGACACGGCTATGGCAACTTTGAATGTTCAAATTTGACCTAATTTTGTGAAACTCTTCTATTTATACTAGGCTAAAAACCGCGAACAAAAATTCCCCTCGGGAGGTTCTGAGGCCGCACAATTCCATGTGCGGTCTACAGATTTCTTTAGTTGGTAGGAAGGAGGATTTTGCAGCCGCACATTTCTGAACTGCGGTTGCGAAGCAAACTTCTGCGGCCGCACAATTTTTGTGCGATCCGCACTTCTGCAAGGCTTCAGGATTTGGACTTGTGCACATTCTTTGAACTTGAAAATATTTGTCAGTTCAAGAACAGTTCTGCGGACGCACATTGCTAAAACTTCCTTCGGCGGACCGCATATCTTTGCTTATGCACTCATTATTTTCTTGTACTTCGGAACACTCCTTTTTAGTATGGTTTTATCATGAGAGACCAAACTTCCAGCATTCCTACAATTTGCACAATTTTATTAGTTTTGGGAACACAATTCGACACTTCTGACTAAGACAAGAGCAAAAAGGTACTAATAAGCAGTCAAATTCCCTACTTATCACGGATATCCTCGATGGCTTTGATTTTATCAGGGTTTACTTTGATTCCTGTAATGACCCAAAATCCCGCTAACTCGTGTTGGCACCTAGACCAATCTGCTAGGTAAGCCAGACAATATAAGTTACAACTAAACTGTGAAATCACTAATATATATAAAAGAAGCTATAACTTATTTCAATATAACTACCCCAAGGAATGGTAGTACAAGTCATGAGCCCTTATGGTTTAGATTAACAAAGTCGATATGAAGAATAAATACAAGAATTGTTTGATGTTTACATAAGAGAGATGAATCCAAAACTACCATGAACAAAAGGTAGCTTGAATCTGGAACGCATGTACGACTTCAATGCAAGGCTCCGTCTTTCACAGTGACGCAACTCCGAGATCTACACGCAAGGTACATGAGTGTAGTATGAGTACAATCGACCCTATGTACTCAGTAAGTATCTTGACTAACCTCAGTGAAGTAGTGACGAGGGTTTTAGGTCAAAGATTCTCACTACTATAACCTATGCAGTTAAGTTTATAATAGAAACAATACTAGAATTAATAGCGAAGAGTACAAGAACAAATATGCGAAGTAGTAAATGATTACTGAAAGAAATCACGATTAGTTTTCTCAATATCACAACGAATCCTTTTTCTTAAAGCGATAACCACCAACCAACATAGTAAATTCGCGAATCTTCATAGTATGAGGAATGTGTTCAAGATATCTATTCAAATGGCACAGCAACACCCTTCCTACATTTATCTAATCCTCACCAAATATATGAATGTATGTCAAATCAATTGGCATGACAACACCCTTCGTGCATTTATCTTATCCTCACCAAGCATATGTATAACATACCAACTAGATAAAAGAAATGTCAATAACAGTAACAACAAAGTGGAAAATACACATGTAGCAATATCGAACAAGGCAGAGCATACGGGCAACGGTAACAGACAGTGTAGGAAGCACATAAGTAATGATAGCAATTAATGTAGGGGAACATAAATTTCACTATCTAGCCCAGTAGAAGGTTTAGATGAGAGCACAACAAACGAGGAAAGGCATATATGTAAATATATTAAAAAAAATAAGACGGAAAGTATGATTTTGACCAAATAAATAGATAGAAAGTGTGGTTAGAACAATAACAATTAAAGTAGGAGGCAAAGACGTGATAACAACAACAAGTCACATAGAAAGCATATGTGCAAAAATGACAACTTGAAATGAAGACATAAATAAATAAATAAATATATATATATATATATATATATATATATATATGCAATGACATGGCATTACCCTTCGTGATTTACTCTCTTCCTCACATGATAATGTATATGCATGGTACGGTATCACCATTCACGCTTTACACTCTTCCTCACATGATAATGTAAATCAATGGCGAGTAATTATCCTTTATGCGTAATAATATGTATGAAATGTCACAGTATCACCCTTCGTGTTTTACACTCTTTCTCACGTGATAATGTATATGCAATGGTACAACATCACCATTCGTTCTTTACACTCGTCCTCACATGATAATGCATATGCAATGGCACGACATTACTCTTCGTGCTTTACACTCTTACTCACCAAGCACATGTATATAAATGAAAAATAAGGTAGAAAGCATGAATAACATCAAGAAGAGTGGTTAAACAAATACACCACGTGAACATCAATCACATCACTCGAACCAATAAACAATTCAATAAACCTCAAGAATCTTATTGTTCAAGTATCTCGACAAAGATCAAACATGCTTTTCAACATAAGTATGGAATCCAATTTTATATATATATATATATATATATATATAATACTCCACAACACGATACTTCTATCTTTTAATTTTCTTTTCAAGGTTTTCATTTTAATTAATAACACATTAACAGTTTAGGTACGGTCATATACATGTATTCGTGATTAGGTATGGTGATGACCGAATTTAGCACATTAACACAAAGAGTCCGTCAAATTTAATCAAGTTATAATAAGTTGAATCATGATTTCTAGCATTGAAATTCATATTCATATTATTATAGAAGCCAAGTAAAACATGAATCAAGAAAATCACATATTCCAACATGGCACAAAGAATCGTATAATCTACCCTGAACATGGACAATCTAGGCACATGCATATACGATCATCAGCTCCCATATGCATTACCTCACATGTAGCAAACAATATCATTTTATTAGAAAAAATCCCCCCAAACAAAGCTAGTCAAGACACTTACCTCATCAGAATCTTGTTTCCTTCAGAAATCACCTTTAATCGGTCTGAAACTAGCCAATCATCATTCAAGGAAGTCAACCAATGTCATATGAATTAATCTCAATCAATAAAGCCAAGACCTTTGAAAAATTCAACAAAAGTTAATAAAAGTCAATCCCGGGTCTGCATGTCCAAAACCCAAAACTAATACCAAATTTTGATGACCCATAACCTGTCGGGAACAAATATATGATTAGATTCCAAAATCGAATCCAAATCGGTACTCAAATTCTCAAAATATACTTTCTTAAAGTGCAGTCAAAAATCCCAAATTTCACATTGAAAATCCATGTTTTTGGTGTATAAATCCATGTAGATCTTTGAAATATAATCACAAATAGGTAGAAACCACTTACCTTCTTGCCTTGTATGAAAATCCCCATAAATTATCGCCCCTAACCAAGTCTAGAGTTCAAAATATGAAAGAATGAGCTAATATCCCAAAATTTCAACTCTTAACCGAGTTGCAGATTTTGCATTTGCGATTAAAAGTTCGCAATTGAAACCACAAATTCGTAATTGCGGAGCTCGCAATTGTGATCACATGTTTGAAATTGCAACCAAGGTTCGCAATTGCGACCAGAAGTTAGTAAATGCAGAGTTCGTATTTGCAACAAAAGGTTCGTAATTACGAAGTACGAGCACCAGCAATCCCAAACTTCACCAAAAATGATTCGAAACTCATCCGAAGCCTCCCGGACACAAACCATATATGTATTACAATCATAAAACACGCTACGTACCTTCTTGCACACTCAAAACACTGAAAAGAGGTTGTCTTGACCCGATATTAACCACGGTCAAATTCCAAATTTCTTAACTTAACAAGTCTCTCGACCAATAATCCAAAACACACTCGAGCCCCTCGGGACTCTGTCAAATCATACCAACAAGTCCCAAAACATAACACGAACCTACTTGAAGCCTCAAATATCGTAACATAACATCAAAACCATGAATCACACCTCAATTCAAGCTTAATGAACTATTTCAAAATTTCAAATTTCAAACTTACGTCGAACACCTCTAAACAACTCGGAATCACCTCAAATTTTGCACACAAATTCAAAATGGTATAAATAATATATTCCTACTTCCGAAAAAATAATTCGATCCCTATAACTCCAAAGTCAACTCCCGATCAAACCTATGAACTTTTCAAACCTTCAAATTGGTAACTTTTGCCAAATAGTGCCAAAGCTTTCTAGAAATATCTAAATACAAATCCGCGTATATGTCCAAGTCAAAAATCACCATTCGGACCTAACTGAACCATAAAATTTCCGATACGTGGTCATATTCATAAAAGTCAAACTCAGTCAACCCTTTCAACTTAAAGCTTCCAAATTAAGAATCAACTTTCCAATCAATCCCGAACCACTCCAAAATCAAAACTGACAATGAACACGAGTCATAATCTAATTATGAACTCAAATTACCGAACAAAATGCAAATGATCAAAATGATCGGTCGGGTCGTTACAATTCCTCTTTGAGAGGCCAGAGACCCCAAAAATTTACCGGAACCAACTCCGAAGGCACAAATTGAGCTTTATGTTGTATTTTCTCAGAATGTCAAATGTTTCTTGAATCAGTTTCAAATGATCTCCTGCATTAAGAGACTTAACTGACATGTCGTCAATATAAACTTCCATTGTCTTACCTATCTAATTTTTAAATATTTTATTAACAAGCCTACGATAAGTGGCTCCCGCATTCTTAAGCCCAAAGGCATCACATTATAGTAGTATGTGCCAAAATTTGTGATAAAAGAAGTTTTCTCTTGATCTTCCGGATCTATCCTAATTTGATATACTCGGAATAAGCATCAAGAAAACTCATTAACTCAAGCCCGGTCGTAGGATCAATCATTTGATTGATGTTTGGCAACGAAAAAGAGTTTTTAGAGCATGCCTTATTTAAATCTTTATAATCTACTGTCACGATCCGAAATTTCCCACCGACGGGACCATGATGGAGCCTAACATTTCACTTGCTAGGCAAGCCAACGTTAGAGAATCATTTACCAATTCCTTATTTCCGTAATTAACATTAATTAACTACAATGAAATATAACAAGTGCGGAATATCATAAATCTGTATTAACTACTACTACCCGGATCTAGAGTCACAATTCACAAACATTCAAGAATTTACAACAAGTAATAGTCTGAAGGAAACACAACTGTCTGAATGAAAGAAAATAGTAAGACATAAAGGATAGACGGGGACTTCAAGGTCTGTGAATGCCGACAGATCTACCTTGAGTCTCCGGACATCGGACCAGTAGCAAATCTCAATCCACCTGAGCCGGTATCAAAATCTGTACAGAAAGTGCAGAGTGCATCATCAGTACAACCGATCCCATATACTGGTAAGTGTCAAACCTAACCTCGACGAAGTAGTGACGAGGCTAAGACAAGATACCCACATATAACCTGAACAGTATAATCATACTAGAGGCAGCAACAATAAGTAAAGCAGTAATTGCAGAAATAATGGGAGGGGAACATACAGTGGGGGAATACAACATAAAGAGTGAGTAAAATGAAAAGACATAATTAAACCAGAAATCCTTAAACGAATTGAGCAATTAGAACAACAAGGAAAGCGGCACGGTATCACCCTTCGTGCGTTTACTCTCAACCTCACCAAATAACAAATAAGACTGCACGACATCACCCTTCATGCTTTTACTCTCTTCCTCACAATATAAATAAATTATGCACGACATCACCCTTCGTGCTTTACACTCTTCCTCACAATATAATTAAATTATGCACGTCATCAGTCTTCGTGCTTTACACTCTTCCTCATAATATAATTAAATTATACACGATATCACCCTTCTTGATTTACACTCTTCCTCATAATTCACAGAATCAGTAACAACGGATAGAGAGAAGTTTCACAAGAAATCAATATTTCATAAATGATTACTTTCAAAATTTAACATCTCAACCTCGAATCAATATTTACAATTTTATCGTCCTTGGTGGAATCGGATACAAGTCTTTCAATATTTCAACAACAACAATAAGCATGGATAACAAGATTTAAGACTACAAATTAACAAGAAATGGATTTTTTTACTCGCATGCTATGACTTGACCACAACGCATAGATACTCGTCACCTCAACTATACGTTGTATTCAACAACAAAGCGCGTAGCAAATACTCACACAATACCTATTCCCTCAAGCCAAAGTTAGGCACCACACTTACCTCGCTCTGTAGGCCACTTAATTCTCAATCACAGTTTTTCCTTTGCAATTCACCTCCAAACCACTCGTATCTATTCAAAAATGACTCATTAATATCAAATATTGCTAAAGGAATTGATTATATTTCATAAATTCAATTTCCAAAATTTTCCTCCAAAAGTCGAAAAAATTGACCCCGGGCCCACTTGGTCATAACCCGAAGTTCGGACCAAAATCCTCTTACCCATTCACCCCCGAGCCTGAATATATAATTAGTTTTGGAATCTGACCCCGAGTTGAGGTCTAAATCCCCAAATTCTTGAAATCCCTAGTTTCTACCCCAACCCCTAATTCTACCATGAAACTCTAGATTTCTAGGTTGAATTCTAGTGAAATGAAGTAAAAGATTGAAAGAAACGAGTTAAGGAACACTTACCTATGATTTGGCGAAGGAAATGTCTTTGAAAAATCGCCCTAGGCCTCCTATCCTTTTGAAAACGAGAAGAAAAATGGCTGGAGTCCGAATTAAATGCTCGCTGCCTAGCGACCTTCGCACATGCAGTGCTTTGGTCGCACCTGCGCATCCGCATGTGCGAACGAGGTGTGTGCTTCTGCGAAAAAGGGCTAGGCCAACTGGGGCCGCACCTGCGGACAGGGTTCCACTTCTGCGGTCCCGCTCCTGCGGAGAAAAGTCCGCATCTGCGAAAAAATAAAGTTCAGGCCTGGGTCGCATCTGCGGGGCTTTCGCTCGCACCTGCGATCTCGCACCTGCGACCTAAGGCTCGCAGGTGCGGGCACACCAGATTTGGTGCACCAGCAGCTTGTTGAGGTTTGAACTCAACTCGCTCATCGCCGGAATGGCACCCGAGCCCTCGGGGCTCCAAACCAAACACGCACGCAAGTCTAAAAACATCATAGGGACCTGCTCGCGCGATCAAATCGCCAAAATAACACCTAGAACTCTAAATTTAGCACCAAATCAAATAAAATTCTCAAGAACACTTTAAAATTCCTATTTTCTCAACTGGACGTCCGAATCATGTCAAATCAACTTCGTTTCTCACCAAATTTCATAGTCATGTCTTAAATATCATAATGAACCTGTACCGGGCTCCGAAACCAAAATACGGACCCGATACAAACAATTTCAAATATCAATCAATTCTTAAAAGCAAATAATTTCCAAACTTTTAATTTTCATCAAAAATTCATAACTCAAGCTAGGGACCTCTGAATTCGATTTCGGGTATACTCCCAGGTCCCATAATTTGATACGGACCTACCGGAACCGTCAAAGCATGGATCGAGCCCGTTTACCAAAAATGTTGACCGAAGTCAACTAAAATCAACTTTTAAGGCAAAAATTCTTATTTTCATTAGGTTTCAACATAAAAGCTTTTCGGAAACCTACCCGGACTGCGCACGTAAATCGAGGAGGGTAAAAATGAGATTTTAAGACTTAAGAGCGCAGATTTGAGTTCTAAAACATAAGATGACCTTTTGGGTCATCACATTCTCCACCTCTAAAACAACTGTTCGTCCTCGAACGGACATAGAAAAGTACCTGGGTCGGTGAAAAGGTGGGGATATCTACTCCGCATATCGGACTCGGACTCCCAAGTAGCTGCCTCAATAGGCTGACCGCTCCACTGCACTCGAACTGAAAGGTAACTCTTTGATCTCAACAAGCAAACTTGCCGGGCTAGAATTGCCACCGGCTCCTCCTCGTAAGTCAAATCCTTGTCCAACTGGACAGATCTGAAATCTAACACATGGGACGGATCGCCGTGATACTTTTGAAGCATGGACACATGGAATACCGGATGAACAACTGATAAACTAGGTGGCAACGCAGGCCTATAAGCCACCTCTCCCACTCTCTCCAGAATCTCAAAAGGTCCGATATACCTAGGGCTCAACTTGCCATTCTTTCCGAACCTCATTACACCCTTCATGGGTGATACCCGAAGTAACACTCTCTCTACGACCATGAGTGCAACATCACGAACTCTACGATCAGCATAACTCTTCTGCCTGGACTGAGTTGTGCGAAGTAGATCCTGAATAATCATGACATTATCCAAGGCATCCTATACTAAATCTATACCCAATAACTGAGCCTCCCCCGGCTCAAACCACCCAATTGGCGACATGCACTGTCTACCATATAATGCCTCATAGGGAGCCATCTGAATACTCGACTGGTAGCTGTTATTGTAGGCAAACTCCGCTAACGGTAAAAACTGATCCCAAGAACCTCCAAAGTCAATAACACAGGCGCAGAGCATATCCTCTAAGATCTGAATAGTACGCTTGGACTGCCCGTCCATCTGAGGATGAAATATTGTGCTCAACTCAACCCGCGTACCCAACTCACTCTAAACTGCCCTCCAAAAAAGCGAGGTAAACTGCGTACCTCGATCAGAAATGATGGACACGGGCACACCGTGAAGACGGACGATCTCACGAATATAAATCTCTGCCAACCGCTCTGAGGAATAGGTAACTGCCATGGGAATGAAATGCGCTGACTTAGTCAGCATGTCCCCAATAACCAAAACTGCATCAAACTTCCTCTGAGTCCGTGGGAGTCCAACGACAAAGTCCATAGTGATATACTCCCACCTCCACTCAGGAATATCTAACCTCTGAAGTAAGCCATCAGGTCTCTAATGTTCAAACTTTACCTGCTGGCAATTTAGGCACCGAGCTACATAGACAACTATGTCATTTTTCATTCGCCTCCACCAATAATGCTGCCTCAAGTCCTGATACATCTTGGCGGTACCCAGATGAATAGAATACCGGGAACTGTGGGACTCCTCAAGGATCAATCATGAAGTCCATCCACATTAGGCACACAAATACGACCATACATCCTCAAAACTCTGTCATCTCCAACAATAACTTTTTTGGCACCCCTGTGCCGCACTGTGTCTCGAAGGACAAGTAAATAAGGATTGTTATCCTGCCGATCACTGATGCGCTCAAACAAAGAAGACCGAGCAACTGTAAAAGCTAGAACACGGTTGGGCTCAGAAATATCTAGCCTCACGAACTGGTTGGCCAAGGCCTGAACATCCAATGCAAACGGTCTCTCCCCAACTGGAATATATGCAAGGCTACCCATACTGACTGACTTCCTACTCAAAGCGTCGACAACCACGTTGTCCTTCCCGGGATGATATAATATGGTGATATCATAATCTTTCAATAGCTCCAGCCACCTCATCTACCTCAAATTGAGTTCCTTCTTCTTGAACAAATACTACAAGCTCCGATGATCAGTGAATACCTCACATGGCACGCCGTAAAGATAGTGCCTCCAAATCTTCAGCGCGTGAACAATGGCTGCCAGCTCTAGATCATGAACAGGATAATTCTTCTAGTGAACCTTCAGCTGCAGCGAAGCATATGCAATAACCTTGCCACCCTGCATCAATACCACACCCAGACCAATACGAGATGCGTCATAATATACTGTATAAGATTTTGAACCTGTAGGTAACACCAATACCGGTGTTGTAGTCAAATCAGTCTTGAGCTTCTGAAAGTTCGCTTCACACTCGTCTGACCACCTGGACGGGGCACCCTTCTGGGTCAATCTGGTCAACGTGGATGCTATGGATGAAAACCCCTACACAAATCGACTGTAATAGTCCGCCAAACCCAGGAAACTACGGATCTCCGTAGCAGATGTGGGTCTAGGCCAGTCCTGAACTGCCTCAATCTTCTTAGGATCCACCTGGATACCCTCTTTTGATACAACGTGACCTAAGAAAGCAATTAAATCCAACCAAAATTCGCATTTTGAGAACTTAGCATATAACTAGCTGTCTTTCAGAGTCTGAAGAACGATCCCAAGGTGATGTTCATGCTCCTCTCGACTGTGGGAGTAGACCAAGATATCATCAATAAACACAACCACAAAGGAATCCAGATAGGGTTTGAACACCCGGTTCATCAAATCCATGAATGTTGTTGGGGTATTTGTCAGCCCAAATGACATCACTAGAAACTTATAATGCCCATACCGGGTCCGAAAAGCTATCTTAGGAACATCGGATGCCCTAATCCTCAACTGATGGTAGCCAGATCTCAAATCAATCTTTGAAAACACTTTGGCACCCTGAATCTGATCAAATAAATCATCAATCCTCGGCAATAGATATTTGTTCTTGATGGTGTCTTTGTTTAACTGCCGATAATCTATACACATCCTCATCGATGCATCTTTCTTCTTCACAAACAACACAGGTGCACCCCAGGGCGAGACACTAGGTCTAATGAAGCCCTTATCAAGCAAATCTTGCAACTGCTCCTTCAATTCTTTCAACTCTGGCGGGGCCATGCGATATGGCGGAATTGAAATTGGCTGAGTGCCTGGAGCCAAATCAATGCAGAAATCAATATCCCTGTCGGGTGGCACCTCCGGTAGGTCTGCAGGAAATACCTCAGAAAACTCACAAACAACCGGCACCGAATCTATGGAAGGAACCTCCGCACTAGTATCGCGAACATAAGCCAAATAAGCTAGACACCCCTTCTCGACCATATGCTGAGCCTTCACATAAGAGATAACCCTACTGGTAGAATGGCCAAGATTTCCTCTCCACTCTAATTGAGGCAACCCCTGCAAGGCTAAGATCAGTGTCTTAGTGTGACAATCTAATATAGCATTATAAGGTGACAGCCAATCCATACCCAGTATAACATCAAAATCAACCATGTCAAGAAGTATGAGATCTATACGGGTCTCAAGACTCCCAATGGCGACCACACATGAACGATAAACACGATCTAAAACAATAACATATCCCACTAGTGTGGACACATACACAGGAGCACTCAAAGAATCACGGGGCACAACCAAATAAGAAGCAAAATAGGATGACACATAGGAGTAAGTAGATCCCGGATCAAATAGAACTGAAGCATCTCTATTGCAAACTGAAATAGTACCTATGATAACAGCGTTAAATGACTCAGCCTCAAGCTTGGCTGGGAAAGCATAACACTGGGGCTAGGCCCTACCACCCTGAACTACGTCCATGGGACGACCTTTAGCTGGCTGGTCTCCACCTCTAACGGCCTGGCCTCCACCTCTAACTGTCTGGACTCTACCTCTGGTTGCCTGACCCCTGCCTTTAGCTGGCTGAGCAGGTGGTGCAATAACTGGTGCTAGAACCATGGCACGAGAACTCTGATGTTGTGAGTTGTCCGTTGCTCGAGGGCAAAATCTAGCAATGTGCCTCGGATCTTCAGTTGTTGGACTGTTGACCCTGAAACTGACCATGTCGACCTGAATAACCACCCTGATAACTCTAGAGTGGAGGTGCACTAATAGGAGCTGGTGGTGCACTGTAGGTTAGCTGGTCGGAATAATGCATATGAGGGCCACGACCACGTGAGGCACCATGGGATGCCTGGAGCGCTGAATGAAGCGGCCTGGGAGGATGGCCTCTACCAAAAGTACTCATGCCTCTAGATTAGGCACCGCTGAACTCACCGGAATGACGAGGTCTCTTGTCAAACCCCTGACCTCCCTGAGTAAGAACCAGTTCGACTCATCTAGTGACATTAGTAGTCGCCTGAAAAGAAATCTCACTCCCAGTCTCCTTAGTCGTCTGCAATCTGATAGGCTGAGCAAGTATATCAATAAACCTCCTCTCTCTCTCTCTCTCTCTCTCTCTCTCTCTCTCTCTCTCTCTCTCTCGGTAGGAAGCAGGAGAATAGCATGACGGGCCAAATCCACAAAACGGGTCTCATACTGAGTAACATTCATACTTCCCTGCTGGAGACGCTCAAACTGACGGCGACACTCCTCTCTCAATGTGATAGGCAGAAATTTCTCTATGAAGAGATGAGAGAACTGGTCCCAAGTAAGAGCAGGTGACCCAGCTGGTCTGGTCAACAAGTAATATCTCCATCATTTCTTGATGGAACCCGTCATCCGAAATGTAGCAAAATTGACCCTATTGGTCTCCACTATACCCATGTTCCGTAAAACCTCGTGACAGTTGTCAAGATACTCCTGGGGATCCTCACCGCTGAAGTGAATGGGAAAGAGCTTGATAAACCTTGTCTAATCTCCATAAAGCCTCAAAAGTCATAGTTGGCCCATCTCCGACATGTGCCACAATAATCGGCTAAACTAATCCAACTGGCTGAGCTGTTGGAGCCTGATACTGGGGAGCTATTTTCTCCGGAGCGGGAGTGGTGGGAGACGGCATCACCTCCTCGAGCCTGAGAGTCTGTTGGTGCTAAGGGAAATATGCCAGTCTGGGACACACTCTCCATAAGGCCCACCAAACGGACCAAAGTGTCCTAAAGTACTGGGGTAGCAATGAACCCTTCCGGAACCTGAGCTGGTCCGGCAGGAACAGTCTGGGTTGGAACCTCCTAGTCAAGCTCTATTTGAGGCTCAACTGCTGGGGCTGCTGCTCGGGCCCTAGGTTGAGCCTTGCCCCTGCCTTGGCCTCTGGCACGGCCTCAGCCTCGACCTCTGCCCCGCGTAGAAGCTGTCACTGGAGGCTCTGGCTGCTGCTAAGCTGAGGAAGCGGTACGTGTTCTCGCCATCTACGAGAGAATAAGAGTAGAAGAGTTCAATCATCATTAAGAAAGCAAAATCACACGACAAAGAAAAATATAAGTGAAACTTGTTCCTAAACTTCATAGCCTCTGGAAGAAGCACATACGTCTCTGTACCGATCCTCCAGACTGTACTAAGCTTGCTCGTGAATCGTGAGACCTAAGCAACCTAGGGCTTTGATACCAACTGTCACGACCTGAAATTTTCAATCGGCGGGACCGTGATGGCGCCTAACATTTCACTTTCTAGGCAAGTCTACGTTAGAGAATCATTTACCAATTCCTTATTTCCGTTCAGTAATTAACATTAATTAACTATAATGAAATATAACAAGTGTGGAATATCATTAATTTGTATTAACTACTACCACCCGGATCTGGAGTCACAATTCAGAAACATTCTAGAATTTACAACAAGTAATAGTCTGAAGGAAACACAATTGTCTGAATGAAAGAAAACAGTAAGACATAAAGGATAAACGGGGACTTCAAGGTCTGTGAACGCCGACAGATCTACCTTGAGTCTCCGGACATCGGACCAGTAGCAAATCTCGATCAACCTGAGCCGGCATCAAAATCTGCACAGAAAGTGCAGAGTGCAGCATCAGTACAATCAACCCCATGTACTGGTAAGTGTCGAATCTAACCTCGGTGAAGTAGTGACGAGGCTAGGACAAGACACCCACATATAACCTGAACGGTATAATCATTATATAGGCAACAACAATAAGTAAAGCAGTAAATGCAGAAATAATGGGAGGGGGAACAAATACAACATAAAGAGTGAGTAAAATGAAAAGACATAATTAAACCAGAAATCTTTAAATGAATTGAGCAATTAGAATAGCCAGGAAAACGGCACGGCATCACCCTTCGTGCTTTTACTCTCAACCTCACCAAATAACAAATAAGACTGCACGACATCACCCTTTGTGCTTTTACTCTCTTCCTCACAATATAAATAAATTATGTACGACATCACCCTTCGTGCTTTACACTCTTCCTCACAATATAATTAAATTATTCACGGCATCACCCTTCGTGCTTTACACTATTCCTCACAATATAATTAAATTATGCACGGCATCACCCTTCGTGCTTTAAACTCTTCCTCACAATTCACAGAATCAGTAACAACGGATAGAGAGAAGTTTCACAAGAAATCAATATTTCATAAATGATTACTTTCACAATTTAACATCTCAACCTCGAATCAATATTCACAATTTTATCGTCCTTGGTGGAACCGGATACAAGTCTTTCAACATTTCAACAACAACAATAAGCATGGATAACAAGATTTAAGACTACAAATTTGCAAGAAATGAATTTTTTTTACTCACATGCTATGACTCGACTACAACGTATAGATGTTTGTCACCCCAACTATACGTTGTATTCAACAATAAAACATGTAGCAAATACTCACACAATACCTATTCCCTCAAGAAAAAGTTAGGCACCACACTTACCTCGCTCCGAAGGCCACTTAATTCTCAATCACAGCTTTTCCTTTGGAATTCACTTATAAACCACTCGTATCTATTCAAAAATGACTCATTAATATCAAATATTGCTAAAGGAATCGATTATATTTCATAAATTAAATTTCCAAAATTTTCCTCCAAAAGTCAAAAAATCGACCTCATGCCCGCTTGGTCAAAACCCGAAGTTTGGACCAAAATCCTCTTACCCATTCACCCCCGAGCCCGAATATGTAATTAGTTTTGGATTCCGACCCCGAATTGAGGTCTAAATCCCCAAATTCATGAAATCCCTAGTTTCTACCTTAACCCCTAATTCTACCATGAAACTCTAGATTTCTAGGTTGAATTCTAGTGAAATGAAGTAAAAGATTGAAAGAAACGAGTTAAGGAACACTTACCTATGATTTGGGGAAGAAAATGTCTTTTAAAAATCGCCCTAGGCCTCCTATTCTTTTGAAAACGAGAAGAAAAATGGTTGGAGTCCGAATCAAATGCTCACTGCCCAACGACATTCGCACCTGCGAATCCACATGTCCGGATGGGGTGTGCGCTTATGCGGAAAAGGGCTGGGCCAACTGGGGCCGCACCTGCGGACAGGGTTCCGCTTCTGCGGTCCCGCTCCTGTGGAGGAAAGTTCGCATCTGCGGAAAAATGAAGTCCAGGCCTGGGTCGCATCTGCGGGGCTTTCGCTCGTACCTGCGAGCTTGCACCTACGACCAAGGGCTCGTAGGTGCAGGCACACTAGATTTGGTGCACCACCAGCCTTTTTGAGGTTTGAACTCAACTCGCTCATCGCACGAATGGCACCCGAGCCCTCCGGGCTCCAAACCAAACATGCACGCAAGTCTAAAAATATCATACGGACTTGCTCACGTGATCAAATCGCCAAAATAACACCTAGAACTCTAAATTTAGCACCAAATAAAATGAGATTCTCAAGAACAATTTAGAATTTCTATTTTCTCAACTGGACGTCTGAATCACGTCAAATCAACTCTGTTTCTCACCAAATTTCACATACATGTCTTAAATATCATAATGAAAATGTATCGGGCTCCGGAACCAAAATACGGATCTGATACTAACAATGCCAAATATCAATCAATTCTTAAAAACAAATAATTTTCATCAAAAATTTATAACTCAAGCTAGGGGCCTCCGAATTCGATTCCGGGCATACGTCCAGGTCCCATAAATATGCACGGATCCGGGCTCGTTTACCAAAAATATTGACCGAAGTCAACTAAAATTAACTTTTAAGGCAAAAATTCTTATTTTTATTAGCTTTCAACATAAAAGCTTTCCGAAAACTTGCACGGTTTGCGCATGCAAATCGAGGAGGGTAAAAATGAGATTTTTAAGGCTTAAGAGTGTAGATTCGAGTTCTAAAACATAAGATGACCTTTTGGGTCATCACATCTACACACATTCTAAATTTATTATTCTTTTTAGGCACTACCACTACGTTAGCTAGCCGATCGGGGTAATTTACCTCTCGAATTGAACCTATATTTAGTAACCGGGTTAACTCTTCCTTGATAAACCTATTTCTGACCTCTGCTATCGGTTGTTTATTCTACCTTACCAGAGGGAAGTTAGGATCCAAACTCAGCTTGTGGATAGCCACTTCTAATGGAATACATGTCATATATAAATGCGACCATTTAGAAAATTTATAATTTTTAACCTGTGTTAGCGCTCAAACCCGTTCCTAAATGAAGTTTTCTTTCTAAGAACTCCTCAAACATAGACATTTGTTCGAGCTCTTCTGCAGTTTATTTGGTCGCGTCTGTTTCCTCCTGTACCTGAAAAGACCTCGGTACTTAATAAAACTCCGATGACTCCTCTTCTTTATCATCTTCAATTGCGGTAAAAGAAGGCACCAGTTCCTGTAATTACTAGTTGCTCGTTCTTTGACCTTGCTATTGGAGACGATCACTGCGTTCATCTCCCTTACATTTGGTTGGTCTCCTCAAATTTTCTTAATCCCTTCTAGTGTGGGGAATTTCAACAACTCATTGTATGTTGAAGGTACAACCTTCATTTTTTGTATTCATGGCCTCCCAAGGATTACATTATAGCCCATGTTGCCATCTACCACTTTGAACATGGTGGTCTCCGTTACTCCTTCGGCATGCGTGAGCAGCAAAATTTCTCCTCAGGTCGTAACACGTGTTAAGTTGAACCCAGTTAAAAGCTTTATTGTCGAAACTATGTTTCTGGTTAACTTCGCTTGCTCCAAAACTCCCCATTGTATGATGTTGGCTGAACTACCTGGATCAATCAAAACATGATTAATTTGAAATCTAAAACATTAAAATAAATTACCAGAGCATTATTGTGTGGTAGAAGAAGTCCATCAACACCTTCTTCTGTAAAGGTGATGTCATCTTCTGAGACCTCTCAGATCCTTTTGCCATGAGTTACCGATATATATGTCTTCTTTGCTGTAAAAAATGTGACCCTACTTTGTCTCTACCAAAGGTCATGTTAATGGTCATACGAGGTGACCATGCAGCCTATTTTGATGGTTCTGCAACATCGTAATTTTTTTTCATAGTTGTTCTTGGCCCGGTCACTTAAAAACTCTCTGAGGTGACTATTTTTCAACAATGTTGCTACCTCTTCATGAAGGTGTCGGTGGTCCCCAGTCATGTAGCCGTGAGTTCTATGGAACTCACACCAAAAATTAGGATCCATTTGGCTAGGATCCGACCGGATTGGTTTCGTGAACCTAGCTTTTTAAATATTCCTCATAATTGACACTAGTTCTACCAAGATGATGTTAAAGTTGTAGTCGGATAATCTGGGATATGTTGAATCTCGGGACCCCAACGCCTCTTTCTCCTGCAATGATATGCTACTTCGACCACGATCTACCCTACTATCAGAAGCGAACCTATCCAACGATTAAAAATCTTTATTTCCACGCCCATCAACCCCCTCATAAGGTTGAATTCGACTCTTAGATGACCTCCGATCTGCATCAAAATCATTTTTAAATTTATTCTGATTTTGGTCACAATTTCATTCTTTGGAAGATACTGAGGAACCCAGTTGATCATTTTTTATTCTGATCTTTGACTCGTAGCGATTGTGAACATCTGCCTGTGTAGTTACCTGAAATTCTAGTAAGTTTTTCTTCAATTTCCTGGGGGCATCGAAACTTAACGGGTTGAGACCCTTTGTAAATGCCTCTACTGCCCACTCATTCGGTACTGCCGGTAACAACACCCTCTCATTTTGAAAACGGATCACGAACTCTCACAATAGTTCGGATTCTTCTTGGGATATTCTGAATATATCCTCCTTCCTTGCTTGGACCTTTATTTCTCCAACATGAGATTTAATAAACGAATCTGCAAGCATTTTAAAAGAATCAATAAAATTCTCAAGTAAAAGAGAATATCAAGTTAAGGCACCCATCGTCAGAGTTTTACCAAACTTCTTCAACAAGACATATTCGATCTCGTGATGATCCAGGTCATTTACCTTTACAACCATAGTGTATGTCGTGATATGTTCCCGTGGATCCGAAGTCCCATCATACTCCGGAATATCTGGCATCTTGAATCTTTTCGGAATCAATTATGGCATTGCGTTGGGTTTGAATCCGGTCCCTTAAGCACCGGCGACGCTCCCGGCATCTGATCCATCTGAGCATGGAATCCTTTTAACGTTTTGGTCCATTCGTTCATTCATTTTCATCATGAATCTCATGAGCTTGGTTTTGAAAGGGCCATTTGTGTTGTTGACGTTCTCATATCCACTACTGGTACCTCCTGCCTCGTTAAAATCAAACTCATCCCTTAGAGCGTCGTTACCAGTTTTTTGAGCTATTTGATTTGCAGGGACATTGGGAAGAATTTGAGCTCTTCCATTAGAAGTATTGGAAGCACTCTGTTTCAACTTTGTCATCACTTGATCTTGTCTTTGTGAACAACTAATTTTTTACCACACTCAAATTCTATACTATTTTAGGATAAATATTTTTTTTAGGTTTAATCTTAATATTTTAAACTTTTATCTTACTCTTAATAGGTTTTTTTTGAGAAAAAAGTTTAAAAAACAAATTATTACAAAAAAGAATATTCACATACTTATAGAATATATTTTATTTTTATTTGTAAAGAGAAAAAGAAAATTTACAAAAAATATTTATTTATTTTTAATTAGAATTTTAATAAATAAGCTATGGGATTTTTCTTAGTATAATTTAGACTATAGTATAAATATTTAATTTTCTTATATCTATAATATATATAAGTCTAAAAGTAGTTGGCTAATATTTTTCGCTATGTATTTTACTTTCTCTTTTCTTCATTTCACAAAAAAAAAAAAAGAGTATTTTTAAGATAGGTAACTAACGAAAAGAACCAAAAACAAAAGATACAAAATAAGAGTAAACACGACAAAAAGATTTCTTCCTATCCTAACTAACCCCATGACCCCCTCTTCCCAAGCTCATCAGATATTTATCCCCTAACTTCCCCCACCTTTCATGTCTCTCACGATCACTGGCGCACACACACGATCACCCATATTTATTTTAACCACCTGCACAACTCCTACACATAGGCATATATAGAGAAAAACTTTAATCATTCAAGGGGGATTTGTTTTTTGGAGAAAACAATTGGCAGTGAGAAGAAGAAAGCACATATTGGTTTTCTTTGGTTTTTGAGTCGGAGAGATAGAGTAAAGTGAAGAAAAATACATAAATATTTGAAGTTCCTTCATTTATACTTTATTCCGGTCTTTTCTTCTAAGAATAAAAGTTTGAAAATCATGCTCGAAATGAAGTAAATGGGGTTTCTTTGTTCGAGTTCTGGGAGTTAAGGTTCAAGTCAAATTTCTTTTGGTTCGTGCTTTGTTGTCATTGTTCAAGTTTGGCGTTGAATATCATTATATATGCTGGATTTTC
This sequence comes from Nicotiana tomentosiformis, assembly GCF_000390325.3. NCBI lineage: Eukaryota > Viridiplantae > Streptophyta > Magnoliopsida > Solanales > Solanaceae > Nicotiana > Nicotiana tomentosiformis. The sequence goes on from NC_090812.1 coordinate 114,717,868, forward strand.
TTTTCTTCTCAACATATATTGAAAAACTTCACTGGCAAAAGGTTAATATTTATGTTGCATCTTTTTATTTTATTTTCCATCTGTGATGATTCTCTATGCGCATAATAAGGCCGGATGTTAATCTTTTAAGTGGCGTTTATCTTCTGCTTTTCTTTTTATGTATTTGATAATTCACTTTCTTTACCTTCTTTTCTTTTAATACGTAGGCTAGACTTTGGTAGCAATTTTATATGCAGGTTTTGGTTGAAATATTTTAACTTTATTGTTGATAGTCTTTATTTTAGACTTTTCGTTCCATGTATCCTACGATGTACTCGTTCTTTTATATGTGGATGTAGCGACCCGATCGGTCGTTTTGAGTATTACAACCTCGTTTCACCATTTACTGCTCAATTTATACCTTACATTTGTTATGTGACTTACCGAGGATAATTGGTTCGTGTCCGGTGAGGTTTTGGAATGATTTGGAACACTTAGTTCCAAGGTTTAGAATTTAAGTTGAAAGGTTGACTGAATGTTGACTTATGTGTAACGACCCGAAGAATTTTTGCTAAGGAAATTAAGATTCTTCAATACACTCACAACTCGAGACTATACGTCAAATCAAGACCGAAATCAAGTACCCAATAGCAAACTCTTGGGTCATAAGCAAACTTTATTCGTCACATTCAACCCATCTGAACACATCCCGCAATCACATCATACTTACCATATAACCATTCAATCGCTCATCGAGCCACAAATCATACTCGTGGGGATATTACCGGATATAGGGGTCCATATGTACAAGTTCTCACAACCGAAACTACCGAGCCTAAGATGTGGTCTAACCTCGGCCTCAAGTCCTCAAGACTGGCCCATCAACAAAACACAGACTCGAACCTCATTCATAGAATCACAAGTCGGCGATGCACAACTGATACCGAGCGCTCATATGCGCATACGAAATGCGTGGAAGGAATTCAAAGAGTTATGTTTCAAGATGAATCAATTCCACACGATAGAATGCAAGAAAGTGAAATTTTTCTAAGGGTTTGGTAACCTTTCTAAGATAAGTACAGACGTCTTCGTACCGATCTGCAAGACTCTACTACACTTACTCATGACTCGTGAGACCTATGTAACCTAGTGCTCTGATACCAACTTGTCACAACCCAAAATCCTAACCTTTTGTGATGGCGCCTATCTCGATACTAGGCAAGCCGTCAATATTAGTAAGCCACAATTTCTTATAAATTTGAAAACAGAATGATTAAATTCAGCGGAAGAAATCTCACAAGTACAAATATAAATAGTCCCAAAACCTTGTGTCACTGAGTATATGAGGATTTAATATGAATACAAGTCTGGAAATACGGTCCATAATAGTCTGAGACCAAATGCAGTACATAAGAAGATAGGGAAGGAGAGGCAAGGTCTGTGGAACACGGCAGCTACATCTGAATCTTCGAAAAAGTCCACCGTGTTAAAGAATCAACACACGCTATATAAGAAAATATCTGGATCTGCACACGAAGTGCAGGGTGTAGTATGAGTACAACCAACTCAGCAAGTAACAGTAATAAATAAGGAATTGAAGATAGTGACGAGCTACATAATTATAGTTCATTTTCAGAAATTCCAGCAGAGAATAGACATGTTTTAAATCCAACAGTTTAAGTCAAGTCAATTTTATACAGCTCAAGTTCATGAAATCCAGATATAAAATCTTTCAGAGAATTTCACAACAATGACAGACAGCAATTAAGTGCAACAATAAATGAAAGCAAGTACAACCTCTCAGGGTAACAGTCACTCCACTCGTCACAACAACTCAACCACTCGGCTCTCAGCCCTCAGCACTCACACTCAATGGGTACCCGCGCTCACTATGGGTGTACAGACTCCAGAGGGGCTCCTACAGCCCAAGCGCTATAATCTTCACGGACAACTCACGTGTTGCATGGACAACTCACGTGCCATAGTATAATGGTCTGGATCTGCACGGACAACTCACGTGTTGCAGGGACAACTCACGTGTTATAATATAATATAAGGATCCGCACGGACAACTCACGTACTGCACGGACATCTCACGTGTTACAATATAATATCTCACAATTAGGCCCTCGGCCTCAGTGAGTCATAAATCTCTCAAGTCTCTCGTGCTCTCAGAAATCATGAAATCAGCCCAAATAACAATTATATAATGCATCAATAATGAACAATAGAGACTGAGATAAAATAATCAAGTAAACTGTGAATGAGTACAAAACAACAATTAAGCAGATAGTTCAACATGTACATGACCTCTGTGGGTCCCAACAGTACCAAAATATAGCCTAAACATGATTTCTAACATGGTTTATAGTCAAATTTCCACAACACATAGAGAGCACATAGCTAACAACAAGTTATTCAACTTTACAGTTTCACGGGATGGATCAAGTCACAATCCCCTCGGTGCGCACCTACACGTACGTCACCTAGAATGTGTGTCACCTCCAAAATAATCACATGATACAAAATCCGGGGTTTCATACCCTCAGGACCAGATTTATAACTGTTACTTACCTCGAACAAGACGAATCAAATACCGAACAAGATAAACAATGATCCGAAAATCCCATTCCGCGTGTATCAACTTCTGAACGGCTCGAATCTAGCCACAATAAATTTAATTCAGTCCACACAATTTATAAGAATTAATTCCATATCAAAATACTAATATTTTTCCACAAAATCCGAAAATTACACTCTAAAAAATCACTTGTGTGGCCCATGTCTTGGAATTCGATGAAACTCACAAAATCTGACAACCCATACAATTACAAGTTCAACCATACTAATTTCACTCAATTCCGACTCCAAATCGATGTTCAACACTCAAAATTTGTTGTTTATGAAATATAGGAATTTCCTTCTATTTCTCTTGAAGATTCGATAATCTTACACCAAAAATGAAGATTAATTCATGAAATATAATCACAAGGGAGTCAAGAACACTTACCCCAAGTTGTTTGGAAACGTTCCTCTCCAAAATTGCCCAAACTGAGCTTCAAAATCCGAAATGGTGAAAAATCACGAACCCTCGGACTTAAAGGGTTTTTTCCAATTGTAACGACCCGACCGATCGTTTTGAGAATTTAAGTCCCGTTCGGTGGCATAAGGCCCTGAGCAGCTTCGTATTATGTGTATTGATTTGCGTGCATGGTTGAATTCAGTTACCGGATGATTCAGAATGATTTGGGATATTTAGTCCCTAAAACGGAAGTTTAAGTCTTAGGATTTTGACCGTAGTCGAAACTATATGAAGACGACTCTAGAATGGAGTTATGTCGGTTCCGTTAGCTTCGTTGGGTGATTTTGGACTTAGGAGCGTGTCCGGACTGTGATTTTGAGGTTCGTAGCTTATTTAGGCTTGAAATGGCGAAAGTCGAATTTTTGGAGATTTGGACCGGTAGTGAAATTTTTTTATAACAAGGTTGGATTTAGATTACGGAAATTTGAATAGCTCCATTACGTCATTTATGACTTGTGCGCAAAATTTGAAGTCATTCTGAATTGATTTGTATGTTTCGGCGCAAAATATATAAGTTGGAAGATTTGAAAACTCATAATTCGATTCGATGCGCGATTTGTAATTCTGGCATTGTTTGACGTGGTTTGAAGTCTCGACTAAGTTCGTATTATATTTTGGTACATGTTGGTATATTTGGTTAAGGTCCCGAGGGCCTCGGGTGGATTTTGGAAGGTTAGCAGATTGTTTGGAAATTTTTGTGAATGCTGGTTTTTGGCAGCCATTGGTGTCATCGCATCTGCGGTAAAATTGACCGCAGATGCGCCATCGCAGAAGTGAGGCTTAGGTCGCAGGAGCGAAATGGACAGGTATGGGCAGTGGTCGCAGGTGCGAAGAATTTCCCGCACCTGCGTGATCGCAGATGCGGTACATGGAGCGCAGAAGCGAGAAGCTTCGCAGATGCGCAGTTGGTCATCGCTTCTGCGATTGCGCAGAAGTGAAGAGAATTCTGCAGGTGCGAGGGCCTCTGGTCAGTGGACCTCCATAGAAGCGGATTTTGGTTCGCAAAAGTGGCTCCGCGGATGCGGCAACTTGTCCGCATGTGCAAAACTGGGCAAAATGTAAAGACCCAAAAATGGTCATTTCGCCATTTTCGATTGAGATTTTGGAGATCGGTGTTTGGGCGATTTTGGAGTTCTTCAAGACTTTGACTTGTGTAAGTGTCATATATCCTAAAGTGTTTATATTTAATGAATCTATGATTATATTCATCATTTATTTCGGATTTAAATAGAATAAATCAAGATTTTTGCAAAATCTTCCAAAAATAAATATTTCAAGATTTAGGGGACGATTTGTTATAGGAATTCGATAAAATTGGTATGGTTGAACTCGTATCGAAATGAGTATTCGGATTTCATGAAAATTTTGTCGGGTTCCGAGAGGCGAGCCCCGCGTTGACTTTTGTTGACTTTTTGGAATAAATTTTTAAGTCGACGTATTATTATCCGGAATTATTTCCGATGAGTTTTAATGAGGTTATACAATTAATTTGGATAACTTTGAGAGGTTCGGAGGTCAATTCAAGAAAGAAGGAAATTCTGGAATATCGGCATAACTTCAAAAAGGTAAGTATCTTGCCTAACCTCGAGTGGGGGAAATAACCCCTTAGGCATTGAGTCTTATGTGTAATTTGTGTAATTGAAAACTATTTACGCGAGCTGACGAGTACGTACTTGGGCTATATATGTAAATTACATCCTTAGACGCCCTTATATATTAAATAAAAAATTATTGGTACTTATTAAATCCTTTAATTGTCTTGCCTAAATTCTTGTTTTGTTGGATTTGTTTCTATATGATGATTTGGTAGGATTTCCACCCTGATTCTTATGTGAAATATTATTTGTTGAGTTGTTCACTCCCGGATATATTTGTTAAAATTTTGTGCACACTATGGTCGTGCCAGGGGCTCCTTATTATGGAAATTTATTTATTATTGAATTTTGTGGAAAATTGTAATATTTGAGCACTTGGTGTGCAAAATTGTGATATGTTGTAATAATTGAGCACTTTAGGTGTAGTTTATGAGATGTCATATTGGCACGTTATTTTGTTGGAAAGTTTTGTTCGGGTGTTTGCACGAGGTTTCTATCGTGCTATTGTTACTATTGATATTTGCACATGCGGCGTATATATATATATATATATATATATGGGGGGGTTGCGCATGTGGCGAGATAAGGTGGAAACATTATTATGCACGTGTGACGAGACAAGGCGGGCACTTACTTTATTATTGCACATGTGGCGAGACAAGGTGAGATATGTCGGGAATTGAATTGTGATGTATTGTGATAGCCTGGGGACATTGTTGTTGTTGCATATTTACTTTTGAAACTACGAGACGGTATCGCGGGAGTTCCCTTTTGTTGACATCTCTCTAACTTTGCACTTATCTTTGGTTATTGCATTTCCGTGTTAGGACAACCTTTGTGATCTGTTATGATGTATTATTTGATTTTCACTGTGTGTTTGTATTCCTTATTGTATTGTGTTGGCTTGGGCTTTTTAGTACGAGACTCTAAAGATTTATATTCCTGGTTTTTACCGATTTTGATGACTTAGTTGTTTTAAATAAAAGAAGTTACTATTATGTTTCAAATTAATAAGTTTTACATCTGAAGAAATAGATTATCCGATATTTTATTTTAATTGAAATGTCATTTTTCTTTACTCAAACTATTTCTAAAATAAACTCATTTCTTTATTGAATTCTTACTTGGTTTAAAATTTGTAACCTTACTTTATTAAACATAATTAAATCGTGTGGATTTATGTATTGAAATATTTAGCATGAGAGTTGTTCGTGCGGTTGTGATAAAGATATGGGAACGAGATACCGTGAGAATATGACAAGGGGTTGAGAACTATACCTTATGATTATGATATGAGATAATTATTTGAAAGAGTTTTTATATTCGAAGGATACTTATTGGAAGAAATATATTTGGAGGGTATTCATTTGAAGAGATTATATGTGAATGACTTGTTTAATTGGTTGTACTTATATTCCTTTTTATTTGTCAGAGTAATAATTGTGGTGTTCTTGCTGCCTTACTGTTTATATCACTGCTATTTGTTCGCGATTATTTTAGTACCGCACAGGTTATTTGACTAGTGAGTGTCTTGACTGTACCTCGTCACTACTCTACTGAGGTTACTGTTGATACTTACTGGGTACTGCTGTGGTGTGCTCATTATATACTTCTGCACATTTTTGTGCAGATCTAGGTATTGTCTGGTAGTAGCGGTGCAAGTCGTTGCTGTGGAGACTCAAGGTAAACCTGCTACTGCGTTCGCAGGCTTTGGAGTCACCTTCAAGTTTTTATTTTGCACTGTTATTCTTATTTCTGGACAGTTGTATTTAGAAGTTTTCTAGCAAACACTTTGTAGAGCTTATGACTTGTACTACCGGTTTTGGAAACTGTAAGAGATTTCTATTTAAATAATGTTGTTGTTTCAATTAATGTTAGTCTTACCAAGTCCTTAAGACTAGGTGCCATCACGATACCCAAAGGGATGGGAAATTGGGTCGTGGCAAGTTGGCATTAGAGCACTAGGTTCATAGGTACTACGAGTCATAAGCGAGTTTAGTAGAGTCTTGCAGATCGGTACTGAGACGTCCGTACTTATATTTGAGAGGCTACAGAACTGTTAGGAAATTTCCACTTCTTTCATTCTTGTCATGCGAGTTCATTGATCTCGAAGTTTGAACTTTTATCATTTCATTCTCTCACAGATGGTGAGGACACAAGTTGCAGTTGCTGATAACTTTACCCCCGGAGCAGATGTCACTAGGGGTAGAGGCAGAGGCCGACGAGGAGCACATGCCGCAGCCAGAGCACCTACCAGAGTAGCAGTTAATGAGCCGCCAGTAGTTTCAGTTGGAAGGGGGTAGGTACCGGAGGCACCTGTTGTTACCCCCGGACTTCAGGAGACCTTGGCACAGTTCCTGAGTATGTTTGGTACATTAACTTAGGCAGGATTGATCTCTATTGCACCAAGTATTTCGTGGATTGGAGGAGTAGCTCAGACTCCTACCACAACTCTTGAGCAGCAGGTTCACGTTGGTCAGGTTCATGTTGTAGTACCGGTACAACATGTTATTCCGGTTCAGCCTGAGGTCATGCCGGGGCATCAGAAGTAGAACAAAAGAGACTTGAGAGGTTTAATAGGTATAGTCCACCTACTTTCAGTAGCACAGATACTGAGGATTCCCAAGGACTTCTAGAAAAATTGTCATTGTATTCTCCGCACCATGGGTATTGTGGAAGTGAGCGGATTTTCCTTTACTATATTTCAACTTCCATGCGCAACGTATCAGTGGTGGCAAATCTATGAAGAAGGTAGACCAGCCGAGGCAACACCACCAACTTGGGCTCAATTTTCAAAAATATTCTTGAAAGAGTTTGTTCCCCAGACTCTCCAAAATGTGTGGCGCACAGAGTGTGAATGGTTGCGTCAGGGCACTATGACAATGTCAGATTATGCTATCAGGTTCAGTAATTTAGCATGTCATGCACCTGTTTTGGTTCCTACTGTCAGAGAGCGAGTCTGCAAATTCATTGAGGGGCTCGATTATGATCTTAAAATATGCATAGCTCGAGAATTGTAGTCTGATACTCTATTTCAGCAAGTAGTAGAGATTGCCAAATTGTTATAACATGTTAAGAATGAGGAAAGGGGGTCTAAGGAGGCCAAGAGGTCTCAAAATTCTGGAGGATTTAGTGGATTCTACTCTACATCTAGCACTCATCGTGGTGGAGACTCGGGCAGTCGGTTAGCCCAGTCCGTAATTCAAAGTACTCGTAGTGCTCCAGTTAATACTTTTAGTGCATCACCGACACAAGGTTCTTATAGTAGTTATTCTAGTTATCCGGCACACACTCAATACGAGCAGTCGCGACCTCAGAGGGGTTGTTATGAGAGTGGTGATACTAGACACATCAAGAGAAATTGTCCCAGACTTGGGAGGGGTGGATTTTATCAGAACACTCAGGCTACAAGCTTTATTCCAGTTAATACTCCATGTGCATAGCCGGATAGGGGTGGAGGACAGGCGGGTAGAGGGCGCCTAAGAGGTGGAGGCCCGGCCCGTTGATATGATTGTTATAGTGTGGCTGAGGCCACTACACCAGATGGTATCGTTACACGTATGATCCTGATTTGTTATAAAAGGATATTTTCCCTTAATTTGATTCGGATCTGAATACTGAGGTGAGTTCTCCTATTATGCTCCGCTTATGGGTGGGCTTCGTAATTTTGTGACTCACTTATATGTTTATCCCTATTGGGAGATTTGAAGATGTGAGCCTGTGTCTGTCACTTTTCACTTTTGGGCACCATTGAGGGCTATAAGTCCAAAAGTAATTTTTATTATTCATTACAGTGGGTTTGATGTGTTTTGGAATTATTAATTCCAATTTTATGAATTATATGCCCTATCAGTATGAGGGTTCATTATGTGTTATGAAAAATGTTTACGGAATTTATTGAAAAGAAGAAAGAAAGGAAATTGATATTTCAGTTGGCACAATGTGCAAAATACTTGTGATTCGGAGTTGAGGACGAGATTCTAGCATTTTTTATATGACGTGAAATATTGAAACCAGGCTACAAGCCGCAGTGAAAGTTATATAAGGACGAGGTCCTTGTGGTGAAATATTTATGAGTTTAAATTCTCCCTTTGTGAAGTTTAATTCGTATTATAGTATTAATAGGGAGTCATGCCTGTTAGGCTTATTTGATAATTTTGTACGCATATTCTGTGCATATTTAATCATATTTATGTTGTAATTATTGAGTTTTAGCCTACGAGGTGAGTGCCCAGGTGGCGTTAAATGTGACTCGTTAATTCGGATAAATAATTATGAGGTATTCATGCCTCACATTCTGTTGGCAGTGTTGTGAAAAATTTGAAACGAGGCTTTGGTTAATATGAGGTTAATTGAAAATGTTGTAATCAATTATGAACAACTATTAAGACCAGAGATGTGGTAATGGGCATACATATAATGTGCTTCATGTCCTGATATCATTATGATAATGTAGTGCTTGTAATGCTAAGAGTAGTGTTATTGATATATACATTGTGGTACCTCGTTGGGCTATGGATGTGTTGTTAGGAGTTGTTTTTGTGTTACTCTGGCAGTTCGTTAGGCCATTTACAGGGGAGACTCTGCCGAAATATCTGAAAAATTCGGGAGTTAGAAAAATTTGGGAGATTGTTATGTGCGAAAGAAGAAAAATGTTATGTAATGTGTTTGAGGGCGAACTCTACTTCGCATTCAAGGGCGAATGATCCTAAGCGAGGGAAAATGTAACACCGTACTTCAACACTATCAAGAAAGTTGATGTGTACATAAGCACGAGTTGCTATATCCAGTTGAGACTAATACCGTGCGTTGTTGTGAAAAATCAGGCCTTTTGAAAATGTTTGGAGTGTAAGAAATTGGCTTTAAAGTTTACAAATATGGATAAAAGAAATAATCTCAATTGAGATGGAATTGTCAGGCTTATCTAAAATGCGGTAATGTGGGATCATCCGTGAGTATATGTGTAAAAATAAAAAAATAATCATCAATTTGGTAACTTCAGAATAATTCTTAACACGTTCGAGGACGAACGTTTGTTTAAGAGGTGGAGAATGTAACGACTCGGCCGGTCGTTTTGAGCATTTAAGTCCTGTTCAGCGGCATAAGGCCCTGAGCAGTTTCGTATTATGTGGACTGACTTGCGTGCGTGGTTGAATTCAGTTACCAGATGATTCAGAGTGATCTGGGACACTTACTCCTTAAAACAGAAGCTTAAGTCTTAGGATTTTGATCGTAGTCGGAACTGTGTGAAGACGACTTCAGAATGGAGTTCTGTCGATTCCGTTAGCTTCGTTGGGTGATTTTGGACTTAAGATCGTGTCCGGACTGTGAATTTGAGGTCTGTAGTTTATTTAGGCTTGAAATGGCGAAAGTTGAATTTTTGGAGATTTGGACCGGTAGTGGAATTTTTTTATAACGAGGTCAGATTTGGATTCCGGAAATTTTAATAGCTCCATTACGTCATTTATGACTTGTGTGCAAAATTTGAAGTCATTCTGAATTGATTTGATACATTTCGGCGCAAAATATAAAAGTTGGAAGATTTGAAAACTCATATTTGATTCGATACGCGATTCATAATTTCGGCGTTGTTTGACGTGGTTTGAAGCCTTAACTAAGTCTGTATTGTATTTTGGGACATGTTGGTATATTTGGTTAAGGTCCTGAGGGCCTCGGGTGGATTTAGGAAGGTTAGCGAATTGTTTGGAAATTTTGTAAATGCTTGTTTTTGGTAGCCACTAGTGTCATCGCATTTGCAGTGAAATTGATCGGAGATGCTCCATCGCAGAAGCGAGGCTTAGGTCGCAGGAGCGAAATGGACAGGTCTAGGCAGTGGTGACAGGTGCGAAGAATTTTCCATACCTGTGTGATCGCAAATGCGGTACATGTAGCGCAAAAGCGAGAAGCTTCGCAGATGCGCAATTGGTCTTCGCGTCTGCAATTGCGCAGAAGCGAAGAGAATTCCATAGGTGCGAGGGCCTCTGGTCAGTGGACTTCCGCATAAGTGGATTTTGGTTCGCAAAAGTAGCTCTACGGATGCGGAAACTCGTCCGCATGTGAGAAACTGGGCAGAATGTAAAGACCCAAAATGGTCATTTCGCCATTTTTCTATTGAGATTTTAGAGCTCGGATTTTGGGCGATTTTGGAGGAGTTCTTAGACTTTGACTTAGGTAAGTGTCCTATATCCCAAAGTGTTTATATTTCATGAATTTATGATTATATTCATCATTTATTTCGAATTTAAATGGAACAAATCAAGATTTTTGCAAAATCTTCTAAAAACGAAAATTTCAAGATTTAGGGGACGATTTGTTATTGGAATTCGATAAAATTGGTATGGTTGAACTCGTATTGGAAATGGTGTTTAGATATCATGAAAATTTTGTCGGGTTTCGATAGGCGGGCCCCGCATTGATGTTTGTTAACTTTTTGGAATAAATTTTTAAGTCGACGTATTATTATCCATAATTATTTCCGATGAATTTTAATGAGGTTATACAATTAATTTGGATAGATTTGAGCGGTCCGGAGGTCAATTCAAGCAAGATTTAGGCAAGATACTTCAAAAAGGTAAGTATCTTGCCTAACGTCGAGTGGGGGGAAATTACCCCTTAGACATTGAGTCTTATGTGCAATTTGTGTAATTGAAAACCATGTACGCGAGGTGACGAGTACGTACTTGGGTTATATGTATAAATTACATTGGTTAAAATCCTTAGACGCCCTTATGTATTAAATGGGAAATTATTGGTACTTATTAATTCCTTTAATTGTCTTGCCTAAATTCTTGTTTTGTTGGATTTGTTTCTATATGATGATTTAGTGGGATTGCCATCCTAATTCTTATGTGAAATATTATTTGTTGAGTTGTTCACTCCCGGATATATTTGTTAAAATTTTGTGCACACTATGATCGAGCCAGGGGCTCCTTATTATGGAAATTTATGTATTATTGAATTTTGTGGCAAATTGTAATATTTGAGCACTTGGTGTGCAAAACTATGATATATTGTAATAATTGAGCACTTGAGGTGTAGTTTATGAGATGTGATATTGGCACGTTATTTTGTTGGAAAGTTTTGTTCGGGTGTTTGCACGAGGTTTCTGTCGTGCTATTGTTACTATTGATATTTGCACATGCAGCGTGACAAGGCGGGATATATATATATATATATATATATATATATATATATATATATATATGGGGGGAGGTTGCGCATGTGGAGAGACAAGGTGGGAACATTATTATGCACGTGTGGCGAGACAAGGCGGGCGCCTACTTTTTATTGCACACGTGGCGAGACAAGGTGGGCTATGTCGGGAATTGAATTGTGATGAATTGTGATAGCCTAGGGGCATTGTTGTTGTTGTATATTTACTTTTGGGACTACGAGACGGTATCTCGGGAGTTCCCTTTTGTTGACATCTCTCTCTGGTTGCACTTGTCTTTGGTTATTGCATTTCCCTGTTAGGACAACCTTTATGATCTGTTGTGATGTATTATTTGATTTTAACTCTATGTTTATATTCCTTGTTGTACTGTGTTGGCTTGGGCTTTTTAGTACGAGACTCTAAAGATTTATATTCCTGGTTTTTACCGATTTTGATGACTTAGTTGTTTTAAATCAGAAAGTTACTATTATGTTTTAAATTAATAAGTTTTACATCTAAAGAAATAGATTATCCGATATTTTATTTAAATTGAAATGTCATTTTTCTTTACTCAAACTATTTCTAAAATAAACTCATTTCTTTGTTGAATTCTCACTTGGTTTAAAATTTGTAACCTTACTTTATTAAAAATAATTAAATCGTGTGGATTTTATGTATTGAAATATTTAGCACGAGAGTTGTTTGTGCGGTTGTGATAGAGATATGTGCACGAGATGCCGTGAGTATATGACACAGGGCTAAGAACCGTACCTTATGATTATGATATGAGATAATTATTTGATAGAGTTTTTATATTCGAAGGATACTTATTGGAAGAAATATATTTGGAGGGTATTCATTTGAAGAGATTATATGTGAAAAACTTGTTTAATTGGGTGTACTTGTATTCCTTCTTATTTGTCGGAGTAATAATTGTGGTGTTTTTGTTGCCTTATTATTTATATCACTGCTATTTATTCTCTATTATTTTAGTATGGCACAGGTTATTTGACTAGTGAGTGTCTTGACTGTACCCCGTCACTACTCCACTGAGGTTACTCTTTATACTTACTGGGCACCGCTGTGGTGTGCTCATTCTACACTTCTGCATATTTTTTGTGCATATCCAGGTATTGTCCGTTAGTAGCGGTGCGGGTTGTTGCGGTGGAGACTCAAGGTAAACCCGATGCTGCGTTCGCAGGTTTCGGAGTCACCTTCAAGTTTTTATTTTGCACTGTTATTCCTATTTATGGACAATTGTATTTAGAAGTTTTCTAGCAAACACTATGTAGAGCTTATGACTTGTACTACCGGTTTTGGGAATTGTAAGAGATTTTTATTTAAATAATATTGTTGTTTCAATTAATGTTAGGCTTACCTAGTCCCTAAGATTAGGTGCCATCATGATACCCAAAGGGAGGGAAAATTGGGTCGCGACACCAGTCAATTCGCACCTGCGGACAAGAGGTCGCACCTGCAACTCCCGCTTATGCGGAAAAATGGGCGCATTTGCGAGCCAGACCGCTTCTGCGGAGAGCCAAGCACGGATGCGACTCCGCATCTACGAATAACAATTCCGCACCTGTGCTGCCCGGCTTCCTCACCATTTTCCGCTTCTGCGCCATCCCTTTGCCATACCTCAAATCTAACTCTATGAACTTTGAACTTTTAAATTCTATATCTTGTGCCGAAACACATCAAATCAATTTGGAATGACTTCAAATTTTGCACACAAGTCACATTTCACATTACGGACCTATTCAAATTTTCAGAATCGGATTCCGACCCCGATATCAAAAAGTCAATCCCCCGGTCAAACCTACCAAAAATTTGACTTTCGCCATTTTAAGCCTAATTCCACTACGGACCTCCAAATAATTTTTCAGACACGCTCCTAAGTCCAAAATCACCATACAGAGCTATTAGAATCATCAGAATTAAATTCCAAGGTCGTTTACACATAAGTCAATATTCGGTCAACTATTTCAACTTAAGCTTCCAACATAAAAATTCATTCTTTCAAGCTAACTCTGAAATACCTTAAAACCAAAACCGACAATTCACACAAGTCATAATACCTCGTAGGAAGTTATTCAAGACTTCAAATAGTTGAAAGGAGCGTAAATGCTCAAAACGACCGGTCGGGTCGTTACAAAAGATGGGTAATTAAAAGTATGATTTTTGAGTGTTAGAGTATTATTTATACATGCACATACCAATAAGGTTTATGGAAGGATTATTGAGTTCAAATGGGTAAATATTGGATTGAAAATGGTAGAAATCTTCAAAGTCTTTAATTGAAGATTTGAGGGTCGAGTTGATGTCAGAATTTGGTGAAATTTGTATGGTTGGACTCGTGGTTGGATGGGCGTTCATATTTTATAACTGTTGTCGGGTTCCGAGACGTAGGCCCCACGGATGATTTTTGAGTGAACTTCTGATTTTTATTGGAAAATTAGTATTTCTTTATGGAATTAATTACAATAATTAGTATTGACTGAATCAAATTAATTGTTGCTAGATACGAGGCTTTCGGAGACTAATTATCGGGGCAAGGGCATAGTGGAATAAAGAATTATACGGTTTGAGGTAAGTAACAATTCTAAATTTGATCCTGAGGGTATGAAATCCCAGATTATGTGTTATGTGATTGGTTTTGAGGTGACGTACATGCTAGGTGACGGGAGTGTGGCGTGCACTAGAATTGTGACCTGGTCAAATTCCATGGAACTGTATAGTTGAATTATCTCTTGATATCTTTACATTCTCTATGTGTTAGAGAAAATTGAGCTGAGACTCGTATTAAAAATCATGCTTAGACATATATTGTTATTATTGGTACCCACTGGGGTCATTTCTGTGGTTGAATTATATGTTCAAATTGTAATTTCACACTCAGTCATGTTTATTCACTTCATATCATATCTCAATATCTGTTGCTATTTATTAATACATCATATTATCATTTTTGGGTTGATTTTCATGATATCTTGAGCCCGAGATACTGGAGAGGTTGATGACTGAGTGAGGCCGAGGGCCTAATTGTGAGGATATATATTAGATCGGGTTGCACACCACAACATGTTTCATTGTTATATGCCATGATTGGCTTGTTATAGCGCTTGGGATGAAGGAGCCCCTCTGGAGTCTATACACACCCCCAGTGAGTGCAGGTACCTACTGAGTGCGAGTGCCGAATGTAAGTACTGAGTGCTGAGTCATGAGTGACTGTAAGGAAAGAGTGACTGTGAGGTTGGAGTGAATGGGAGGATCGAGTGAATGTTACTCTAAGAGGATGCATTGATTTCATTATTTGCTGCTTTTCAGCTGTCATATATCACTATTGTGGAAATTTCAAAAAAATATTATTTTCTGTTTCGGTCAAACTTGATATGAAATTTCAGTAAAATCTTAAATGTTGAATTTGAGAGCATGCCTAATCTTTTATATTGGAAGGTACTGTATTTGGACTTAGATGAGAAGCTCGTCATTACTTTCAGTTCTTTATTTACTATTGTTACTTACTGAGTTGGTTGTACTCATACTACACTCTACACTTCGTGTGCAGATCCAGGTGATCCCGGACATAGTGGGTGTTGATTATTTCACACAGTTGATTTTCCGGAGATTCAGAGGTAGCTGCTATGTTTCGCAGACCTTGTCTCTCCTTCCTTACCTTTTTTGTTTATTGTATTTAATCTCGGATTATTATAGACCGGGTTTCCTATACTTGTAATGTATAGATGCTCATGTACTAATTGACACCAGGTTTTGGGAGTGTTGTATCAGAATTTGCTAGATTTTCGGTAACGTATTAAACATTATGTTTTCAAACTTAAAGAAAATAGTGGGTTATTGATGTTGTCGGCTTGCCTAGTACTGAGATAGGCGTCATCACGATAGGTGTGATTTTTGGGTCGTGACAGTGGATGATTCTTATATCTAAAAACAGAGGCTCTATTCATTGAAGATAAGTGAATTTAATTGCTAAAGGAAAGTAATAACCGGGGTATGGTAATTTAGTTATTTTTTAGTGTTTAGCATTTTGAAATTAAAGGATGTTTGAGTTTTAGTATTGTTTGCTTTTGATTTTGTTCTTTTTGTCTTTTCATGGAATGAAGTAGGATATTTAAGGTGGAATTTAGATTATCAAGAAGTGTAGATATAATTATGTTAATAATGTAAGGATTTAATTCAATGTAATAAATTTTCTTTTCTTTCGTTCTCCTTTTTTTTTTTTAGAAGTCTTGTTTATAATTTATTTATAAAGTGCCATAAATGCTTTAGAAATCAGTTGAACGCCAAAGCCATTTCCATTATTGATAGGTTTAAAAACTAATGAATTTTAAGTTGGATCATGTCATGTTTTGATTATATCAGCTTTTTGATTTTTTTTTATTTGAATGACAATGACCATCTTACTTGGGTACATTTTATTCCAACTCCAATTTGTGTCGAGATCTTTAGTAGAAAATAGGATAGGCGATGTTGCGTGTTAAGAACGTAGTTAATTGGGGCTAGACATATTTCGAGGCCTATTACTAGAAAATAGTTATAAATGAGAGATGCATATTACAAATTAATTCAAACTCCATTATGATATATATATATATATAGATAGATAGATAGATAGATAGATAGATAGATAGATAGATAGATAGCGGGATGAGTTAGGAACTAATTCAATACTCGTTGTGATAAGTAAAATATATATTCAATACCAGTGGTCTGCCATTGGCAGTTTTACCAACAAGAATGGCCCGTTCCTACAACAAGAAAGTACGGCCCATGAGATTTGAAGTGTGGCAACTCGTCCTGAGACGTCTTCTCCCGCACCACGAACAAGCTAAGGGAAAATTTGCTCCAAATTGAAAAGGCTTGTACATTATAACAAGAGTGTTGCCAAAGGGAGCGTTGTATTTGGGAGACATCGAAGAAAATGTCTCTCAGACAATAGTCAACGCAGATGCAGTCAAAATGTACTATGTTTGACTCACTACTCGATGTTAACATTCTTTGATTGGGATGACCAAGACTTTCATTCTCACTTCCCAAACACTTTTACCCCTTTCAAAACTTTGAGGCGGATACTTTTTCCTTGATCACCCTCTTTGGAACCTTGTATGTAAAAAAAAGGGAGAAGAAAAGAAAAACAAAAACAAAATAAAAAACAAGGTTCATTTAATGAACTATGTCTAGCCTGATTCCGAAAGGATACGTAGATAGCCTCACTCTAGGGTTCGGTCACACTAATAAAAAATTCACATTCCCCTAAAAGTGAAAACAATAGCAGACGTTACAATGGTTCAGTGATGGGCTTTCCCGAAAGGTCCCAAAGTTGTAATTCAGTCCAAATTCTTTTTACCCAACTCATTTCAAGTCATTCCGATCAATCGGCGAGAATGTTCAAGAATTGGAGGATGCAGTTACTTGGATCAGATGCAACCAAATAAGAGAAATAAAATGAGAGAGTCTTATTGATGAAAATCATTGTGGGCACTGTAGGACGATGGTGAGTAGAGAAAATAAAAATGAGAAAGTCTTGTTAGTGAAAATTCGCAAAGGGGACTATAAGACGATGGCGAGAAGAGAAATGAGAGAGGTCAGCTAGTGAAAACCCGCAAAGGGCACTATTGATTGAAAAGAGGATCCACGCAGTCACTACATCAACACAGTCTTGAGCAAGGTTTCTCGATTTTAAGTCAAAAGTTGTGATGCGTTTCTGAGAGTCGGACGGTTTACACATATCAGGCATCCAGTCCAAAAGGCATGTCATGTTCATTGAAGTCCGCATGTACTCCCAGATAAGTCCTTCTTTATGTTCCCCGAAAGGGACACCTCTTGTTTTAAACTCATTCTTTATTCCATTTTTTGTTTTTTTTAATCCCTTCCGGTCTAACTTTGTTCCAAAAATAAGGCAATGAAAATACGGCAAGACCGATTTACAGGGTTCTCGTTTGAAATGAGTTGATATATTCAAAAGGCGCCCAGCCTCGGCAAGGGAATCAAGTCGACCCCGACTGACCATGATTGGCCGATGCTTTGAAATTGAAAACTTTGGAAGAAGAAAATCATATTGAAGCATCAGAAAAGGCAAAAAAAAAAAAGCTGAAAGGTTAAGCCCCACGTGACTAACAGTCATTCGCAAAGTTTGAAAATCCAAAATTCCCCAGTGCTCCGAAATTGAAAACTTTGGAAGAAAGAAGTCAAAAATGAAATGCCAACAAAGGCAAAATAAAGTTAAAAAAAAGTTAAGTCCCACGTGACCAACCATTATGGAAAAGTTTGGAAAAGCCAAAGGCTCTTCGGGATCAGAAATGCAATTGGTATTCAGGAAATAACCAGTTGCAGTCGAAATCATTAAAGAATATGAACCAAGATTAAGAGACTTAAATAATCAAGGCCACAAACCGACCTCCATTTTAAAATTAACAAATCTTTCTTTGTTCATAACATGAACAAAATAATTTTAGGAAACAGTTCGTGAAAAGACGAATACCACCAGGTGAAGTTCTCAAATCCTTGATTTTCTTCCAATATACATGTAATCATTTTATTTTTAGTTTCATTATAGGGAAACTAACATAGGTCCATGAGAGCCACGAGCCTCATTTAATTGCCAACATAGGGTACGATATTCCCTGGTAGCATCTCAGAGAGCCGTGATCCTCATTTTATCGCAAACATAGGGTACAACATTCCCTAGTAGCATCTCAGAGCGCCAGGAGCCTCAGTTTATTGCCAACATAGGGTACGACATTCCCTAGTAGCATATCAGAGTGCCACGACCCTTATTTTATTGCCAACATAGGGTACGACATTCCCTAGTAGCATCTCAGAACACCACAAGCCTCATTTTATTGCCAACACAGGGTACTACATTCCCTGATTGCATTTTTTATTGCCAATATAGGGTACGACATTCTCTAGTAGCATCTCGGAGCGCCACGAGCCTCATCTTATTGTTAACACACGGTACTGCATCCCCTAGTTGCATTACTTTCTGCCAACATAGGGTACGACATTCCATAGTAGCATCCTAGAGTGCCACGAGCCTCATCTTATTGTCAAAACAAGATACCACATCCCCTAGTTGCCTTCCTTCTTATTAACATAGGGTATTACATCCCCTGATTTCATTCCCTACCGCAAACATAGGGTACGACATTCCCTAGTAGCATCTCAGATTGCCACGAGCCTCATTTTATTGTCAACATAGGGTATGGAATCCCTTATTATTTAAAAAAAAACTATTTCTTTTTCACTTCTTTATTCTGCAATAGCAAAGATAGTTTATTGTATTTTCAAACTCACAAAATTTTTGTTCGCTTTGTTTGTTTGTGATGGCTGGTAGGTTTTTTTTTTTTGCAAAGCACGGATTGGACGTGCAAAAAATAAGATTCTAGCTCTCGCCAGAGAAAGTGGAGCGTTTGATCTCAGTATCAATCGCAACCAGCTTTGACATAATACATGCAGAGACATAGGATCTCAAGATCCATCTTCTCATCATCTGATCAAGAAACAGGCATGTGAGAATATTTCATAGTCTGTTACATCGAGAACATCAAGTTTCAGTCTAAAGTGAATAGAGGAAGCAAGTCAAGAATCAAGACAAGACTCCAAATGGTATTTAGATAGGAATTTTATAACTCTTAGATTTCAAGAGTATGTACTTTGCTTTTCATTTTGATGTAATAGTAGGAACCGAGGATCGGAACCTCGACGGAACTTCGCTCGACTCTCCATCTAAGCATACTCTAACAATCATTTTCCACTTGAACTACACGTGACATGATTCCCTTACAACCCGAGATATGTAGGCTGCCTAAAGCCAAGGTTCGGTCACATCTTTTTCTTTTTCTTTTTCTTTTTCCTTTTTAAATAATAGTGAGGTAAAAAATCAGTCACCTTGTTCATTTTTCTTTTCGTGAAAACTCTTCATGTTTTCAAGCAAAGAGGGGCATGCTGTGAACAACTAATTTTTTACCACACCCAAATTCTATATAGTATTTTAGTATAAATATTTCTTTTAGGTCTAATCTTAATATTTTAAACTTTTATCTTACTCTTAATAGGTTTTATTTGAGAAAAAAAATAAAAAAAAATTATTACAAAAAAATAAATATGTACATACTTATAGAATATATTTCATTTCTATTTGTAAAGAGAAAAAGAAAATTTACAAAAAATATTTATTTATTTTTAATTAGAATTTTAATAAATAAGCTATGGTATTTTTCTTAGTATAATTTATACTATAGTATAAATATTTAATTTTCTTATATCTATAATATATAAGTCTAAAAGTAGTTGGCTAATATTTTTAGCTATGTATTTTACTTTCTCTTTTCTTCATTTCACAAAAAAAAAAAAAAAATTTAAGATAGGTAACTAACGAAAAGAACCAAAAAAAAAGATACAAAATAAGAGTAAACACAACAAAAAGATTTCTTCCTATCCTAACTAACCCCATGACCCCCTCTTCCCAAACTCATCAGATATTTATCCCCTAACTTCCCCCACCTTTCATGTCTCTCACGATCACTGGCACACACACACACACGATCACCCATATTTATTTTAACCACCTGCACAACTCCTACACATAGGCATATATAGAGAAAAACTTTAATCATTCAAGGGGGATTTGTTTTTTGGAGAAGAAAATTGGCAGTGAGAAGAAGAAAGCACATATTGGTTTTCTTTGGTTTTTGAGTCGGAGAGATAGAGTAAAGTGAAGAAAAATACATAAATATTTGAAGTTCCTTCATTTCTACTTTATTCCGGTCTTTTCTTCTAAGAATAAAAGTTTGAAAATCATGCTCGAAATGAAGTAAATGGGGTTTCTTTGTTCGAGTTCTGGGAGTTAAGGTTCAAGTCAAATTTCTTTTGGTTCGTGCTTTGTTGTCATTGTTCAAGTTTGGCGTTGAATATCATTATATATGCTGGATTTTCTTTTCTTCTCAACATATATTGAAAAACTTCACTGGCAAAAGGTTAATATTTATGTTGCATCTTTTTATTTTATTTTCCATCTGTGATGATTCTCTATGCGCATAATAAGGCCAGATGTTAATCTTTTAAGTGGCGTTTATCTTCTGCTTTTCTTTTTATGTATTTGATAATTCACTTTCTTTACCTTCTTTTCTTTTAATACGTAGGCTAGACTTTGGTAGCAATTTTATATGCAAGTTTTGGTTGAAATATTTTAACTTTATTGTTGATAGTCTTCATTTTAGAGTTTTCGCTCCACATATCCTACGAAGTACTCGTTCTTTTGTACGTGGATGATTCTTTTCTCTAATAACAGAGGCTCTATTCATTGAAGATAAGTGAATTTAATTGCTAAAGGAAAGCAATAACTGAGGCATGGTAATTTAGTTATTTTTTAGTGTTTAGCATTTTGAAATTAAAGGATGTTTGAGTTTTAGTATTGTTTGCTTTTGATTTTGTTCTTTTTGTCTTTTCGTGGAATGAAGTAGGAAATTTAAGGTGGAATTTAGATTATCAAGAAGTGTAGATCTAATTATGTCAATAGTGTAAGGATCTAATTCAATGTAATAAATTTTCTTTTTCTTTCATTCTCCTTTTTTTTAGAAGTCTTATTTATAATTTAATTATAAAATGCCCTAAATGCTTTAGAAATCAGTTGAACGCCAAAGCCATTTCCATTATTGATAGGTTTAAAAACTAATGAATTTTAAGTTGGATCATGTCATGTTTTGATCGTATCAGCTTTTTGATTTTTTTATTTGAATGACAATGACCATCTTACTTGGGTACATTTTATTCCAACTCCAATTTGTGCCGAGATTTTTAGTAGAAAATAGGATAGGCAATGTTGCGTGTTAGGAACGTAATTAATTGGGGCTAGATATATTTCGAGGCCTATTACTAGAAAATAGTTATAAATGAGAGATGCGGATTACAAATTAATTCAAAGCCCGTTATGATATATATATATATATATATATATATATATATATATCGGATCTAAAAAAAGATAAATAAATGAAATATTCTAATATGCAATTAGCCCATGTGTTCATGCACGAACATTGAATTTATATGCTTAAATAATAAAAGGATTTGTGCGCATTCTCACATCTCAATACCTTTAAGTTTAAAATAATTATGTTTTAACCGTGTGTACATTCCGTACATTGGTTTAATATCTAATTTCTAATAAGTACTTTGTGTGCATACCACATCTAGGTAAAAAAATAATAAAATATAAGAATAGCCAAAAATTGATTTAAGCCTTACATTAGTCGATAAAAGCGACCTTGCTAGAACCACGAGACTCGAGGGACACCTCACACATCCCATCGGTCAACAGAATTCCTTACTCAATCTTCTGTTTTCGTAGACCATGAGTCAAATCTTCCATTTGATGAGGGTTTCAAATAAAAATGTGACTTGAAACATCAAAACTCAATTCCAAGTGGCGACTCCAAATAATTAATAATCCATTTTCAAAACGTCACTTCAATTGAAAAAACTCTTCTAACTCAACCTCGTAATAGGGTTGTGTGGGAAAAGGGAGGTGTGACAGTCTTGAGAGGTGATCCATAATTGTCATTTGTTACTCTCTTAAGATTTTGACTGTTTCAACAACGTGTTCATCATACGCATCGTCAAGAGTTGGACTTCTCACATGTCGAGGATTTTGACTTTCGCGAACTGGAGTTGATTTATCTCCTTCATTGCGGGGTTTGTTGGTTGAATCATCATATTGAATCATATCTTCACGTTCATTGTGAGCTCCAACATTTTAGGAACTATTGACATTATTAACTGTCATATCTAATTTTTCTTTTGCTAAGAAAGGAATCAAAATTTGTTAGTAACACATGAATGCATCAAATCAATTACACAGTTGTCTATGCCCCACGGTAGGCGCAAAACTATTTACCCGTAAAATGGTACAACTGAATTTGTAACACGATTTATAAACACGTGAATTAATTTGACCCAAAAATATTAAACAAATAAGAACATAAATAAGATTATAAAATGAACTTAAAGGAAATACAAGCCTAGCTACGAATTTTAGCTTCTCTAGTATCAAAAGTAAGAACAATATTAAGAACAGGGTAGAAGAATAATGTTATAGAATGAGAGTTGATTCAAGCTTTTGTGTACATAATATTTTTTTTTCCTACAATGGATACTAATTCTCCTATTTATAGTTATATTTAGGGTGGCAAGATTCTCAAATTAATCTCCTCTTGAATGAGAATAAAACCGTCATTGATGGCTGCATAACGGTTGGATATTAATGCAGATATTCTCTGTAACGTCTGTTTATTGAATGCTATCCGATATCAATTATATAAATATTTGTTATCGGTTACCTTGTCTTCGAAATTTACCCAACATCGGTCACATGCTTGCAACCGGTATCAACTACTTATTGACTCACATGTTACCTGTTTTCAGCACCACATGTCATCTCCTCATTCATCCAGCTGTCACTAATCAATTTTATACGTACACCGACATTGTGGTTCGCAGTCATACATCTTAAAAAATAGCTCCATTTGTTTTCTTGTTTATCTATAAAAAAAAAAGTAATACTAGTTATATGACACGAGGGTCTAATTATTTAATTTTTGATGTAAATTTGAACATAAATATTTAAACGAAAATTTATATATTTGTGGTAAAAACCCCGATAATTTTTTAAATAACATTTTATCACCTTTTAGCGACCTAAAGGGGAAGGAAAAACAAGGAGTATACTTCTTCTCTTACGCAGTCTCCCTTTCCTCTCCTACAGCAGGCTCTCGTCTCAGTTGCTCTGAGTACACAGCCGTAAGTTTTACACTTCCCTTTGTAACAGAGTTAAAACCAAGAAAGACAATGGTTTCAAAGCCATTACCTACTCGTTCAACCTTTATTGATAAACCTGCAGTAAGTACCCTCTTTTCCCCCCACTTATTTTTTTCTTCTTTTTTATGTGCCAATATATTGGAATTCACGCATGTATATTTAATGCAAAAAAGATTGTATTATTTATTTTAATCACGTTCGTGGTGATGTGATTTTGGATCTTTCTAAGTTGACTGTCACGACCCAAAATTCCACATGTCTTGATGGCGCCTATCTCAATACTAAGCAAGTCGACAATCTCAATAAAATACCATATCTTTTAAATTTGAAAATATAATATTTAATTTCAGCAAAACAAATCTCACAAGTACAAATATAAATACTCTCAAAACTCGGTGTCACTGAGTACATGAGTATCTAAATGATAACAAAGTCTGACTGCTAAAAATACTGTCTAAAAATATAGAACAGTACAGAAACTAAGAGAAAAGAAAGTCAAGGTCTGCGGACGTCAAGCAGCTACATCGATAATCTTCAATAGATAAAACTCTGAAAAACTAGCAATCGTCGTGTCCGGAGGTACCTGGATCTGCACACGAGGTGCAAGGTGTAGTATGAGTACAACCAACTCAACAAGTAACAATAATAAATAAGGAACTGAAAGTAGTGACGAGCTTCATAGTTGAGTCCAATTACAGTAATTTCCCATATAATAATGTAGGAATGCTTTCAAGTTCAACATTTTATCCCAAAACAGTAATTTCATGTCAAGTTCAACTGAAACATAAGATAATATTTCTCAAAAAATTTCAAACTGTGATATATGACTGCTGAAGTGCAAAAATAATGAAATCATATGCATCCCCTGAGGACCACAGTCACTCTGCCATTTCATTCACTCAACACTCATCACTCGCACTCAGTATATACCTGCGCTCATTTGGGGTATGTACAGACTCCGGAGGGGCTCCTACAGCCCAAGCGCTATAATCCGCACGAACAACTCATGTGATATAGTATAATATATGAATCCGCACGGACAACTCACGTGCTGCACGGATAACTCACGTGCTATAGTATCAATATTTGGATCCGCACGGACAACTCACGTATTGCACGGACAACTCACGTATTGCACGGATAACTCACGTATTGCACGGATAACTCACGTGCTATAGTATCAATATCTAGATCCGCACGGACAACTCACGTGATATAGTATAATATCTCACAAACAAGCCCTCGGTCTCACTCAATCATAAATATCTCCAGTCTCTCTGGCTCTCAATGATCATGCAAATCAATCCAAACAACAATAATATGATGCATCAATAATGAACAATGGAGATTGAGATAAAATAAATAAGTAAACTGTGATTGAATACAAAATAACAATTAAGCAGATAGTTCAACAGGTACACGACCTCGGTCGGTCCCTACAGTGCCAACACATAATCTAAATATGATTTGTGGTTCAATTTCTCTACTACACGGAGAATGTACAGATAACAATAAATTATTCAACTACATAGTTTTATGGAATTTTTTACCAAATCACAATTTCTACGGTGCACGCCCACACGCCCCTCACCTAGCATGTGTGTCACTTCAAAACCAATCATATAACACATATCCGGGGTTTCATACCCTCATGACCAAATTTAGAATTGTTACTTACCTCAAAGCCGCATAATTTCTTACTTCGCTATGCCCTTGCCTAGTGAATTGGTCCCCAAACGTTCCGAATCTAGCCACAAGTAGTACAATATAATCAATATAGGCTAAAGGAATTAATTCCACAAGAAAATACGAAATTATAGCCAAAAATCCAAAATCAACTCAAAACCGGCCCCCGGGCCCGGTCTCGAAACTTGAAAAAAGTCATAAAACCCGAAAGCACATTCACTCACGAGCCTAACCATACCAATTTTACTCAAATCCGATAACAAAATCCCATTCAAAACCTCAAAATTCTAGTCCAAGAACTCTTTCTTATTTTCCCCCAAATTTCCATCTCAAAACACTAATTAAATGATGAAAACAATGATATATTCGTGTATATTGACCAAATCCGAGTTAAAATCACTTAACCCGATGTTTTTCTTGAGAATCTCTCAAAAATCACTTCTCCCCAAGCTCCAATTTTTCAAAAATGGAAAAATATGGGACGAAACCCCCGTTTAGTAACTTAAAGTTGCTGCCCAGGCCTGGCCTCGATTTTCATGACCTCGATTTCCTGGCCTCGATTTTCACGACCTTATGATCTTGATTTTTCAGGACTCGCTTTTTCATGACCTCGATTTTCATGACCTTGATTTTTTCAGCAGCAGAAATTTCCAGCAGTTGTTTAAGTCCAAATTTTGATTTGCTAACCATCTTAAACTCACCTGAAACCTCCCGGACACAAACCATATATGAATTTCAATCATAAAACACGCTACGGACCTGCTCGCGTACTCAAAACACAGAAAAGAGGTCGTCTTGACCCGATATTGACCATGGTCAAACTCCCAAATTTTTTAACTTTACTAGTCTCTCAACCAATGATCCAAAAAAAGAAATACACCCAAGCCCCCCGGCCCCCGAGACCCGTCAAATCATACCAACAAGTCCTAAAACATCATACGAACTTAGTTGAAACTTTAAATCATGCCAGGCAATGATAGAACCACGAATCATACATCAATTCAAGTCTAATGAACTTTGAAATTTCAAGTTTCCACAAACAACGTCGGATCCTATCAAATCAAGTCCGATTGACCTCAAAATTTGCACACAAGTCATAAATGACATAACATACCTATTAAAGTTTTCAGAATCAGATTTCGACCTCGATATCAAATAGTCAACCCCTCTGTCAAACTTCCCAAAAATTTGACTTTCGCCATTTAAAGCCTAATTCCAATACGGATATCCCAATAATTTTCCGGACATGCTCCTAAGTCCAAAATCACCATACCGGGCTATTGAAATCATCAAAATTCAAATATGAGGTCATTTACATATAAGTCAATATTTTGTCAACTTTTCCAACTTAAGTTTTCAATTATGAGACTAAGTGTCTCATTTCACTCCGAAATTCTTACGGACCCGAACCAACTAACCCGGTAATTCATAAAATAACTGTAAAGAATAACTTAAGCAGTAAATGGGAAAACATGGTTATAATACTCAAAACGACCAACTGGGTCATTACATTCTCCCCTCTTAAATAAACGTTCGTCCTCGAACGAGTTTTGAATTATACCTGGAGTCTCAAATAGGTGTGGATATTTGCTTCGCATCTCCTGCTCAATCTCCCAAGTAGCTTCTCCGACTGGCTGCTCTCTATTGTACCTTCACTGATGTTATGTTCTTTGACTTCAGCTTTCGAACCTGCCGATCTAAAATAGCCACCGGCTCCACACCATAAGTCAAATTACTGTCCAGATGCGTTGTACTGAAATCCAAAATATGAGACGGATCCTCGACATACTTTCGGAGCATGGACACATGGAACACTGGATGAACACCTGATAGACTAGGTGGAAAAGCAAGTTCATAAGCCACTTCTCCAATCTTCTTAAGTATCTAAAAAGGCCCAATATATCGAGGGCTCAACTTGCCCTTCTTCCCGAACCTCAAAACACCCTTCATGGGTGAAATCTTGAATAGAACCTTCTCCCCAATCATGTAGGCAGCATCACGGACCTTCCGGTCAGCATAACTCTTCTGTCTAGAGTGCGTCGTGTGAAGCTGCTCCTGAATCAATTTAACCTTCTCCAAAGCATCCTGAACCAAATCAGTACCCAATAGTCTAGTCTCACCTGGCTCAAACTAACCCACCGGAGACCGACATTGTCTCCCATATAAAGCCTCATACAGAGCCATATGAATGCTCGATTGGTAGCTGTTATTGTAAGCAAACTCTGCCAGTGGCAGAACTTTATTCCAAGAACCTCCAAAATTAATGACACAAGCGCGTAGCATGTCCTCCAATATCTAAATAGTGCGCTCAGACTGTCCGTCCGTCTGAGGGTGAAATGTTGTACTTAGCTGAACATGTGTACCTAATTCTCGCTACACTGATCTCCAAAACTGTGATGTAAACTGTGTGCCCCGATCTGAAATGATGGATACTGGCACACCGTGTAGGCGAACAATCTCGCGGATATAAATTTCAGCCAATCGTTTCTAAGAATAAGTAGTACCAACTAGAATAAAATGCGCGGATTTGGTCAACCGATCCACAATCACCCAAACATCATCAAACTTTCTCAAAGTCCGTGGGAGCCAATTACGAAATCCATGGTAATACGCTCCAATTTCCACTCCGGAATTTCAAGTCTCTGAAGTAATCCGCGTGGTCTCTGATATTCATACTTCACCTGTTGACAATTTAAATACTGAGCTACAAACCAAACTATATCTTTCTTCATTCGCCTCCACCAATAGTGCTGCCTCAAATCCTGATACATCTTCGTGACACATGGATGAATGGAGTACCGCGAGCTGTGAGCCTCCTGGAGAATCAACTCACGCAATACATCCACCTTAGGCACACATAGCGTACCCTGCATCCGTAACACATTGTCATCCCCAATAGTGACTTAATTGGCATCACCGTGTTGAACCGTGTCCTTAAGGACAAGCAGATGAGGACCATCATACTGGCACTCTCTGATGCGATCATATAAAGAAGATCGAGAAACCACACAAGCCAAAACTCGATTCGGCTCGGAAACATCCAATCTAACAAACTGGTTGGCCAAGGCTTGAACATCCAAGGCTAAAGGCATCTTTACTAGCGGTAAGTATGCTAAGCTACCCAAACTCTCTGACTTACGACTCAACGCATCGGCCACCACATTGGCCTTTCCGGGATGATAGAAAATGGTGATATCATAATTCTTAAGCAACTCCAACCACCTCCGCTGCCGCAAATTAAGATCCTTCTGTTTAAACAGATGTTGTAGACTCCGGTGATCGGTATAAACCTCACAATGGACACCGTACAAATAATGTCGTCAAATCTTCAAGGCATGAACAATAGGTGCTAACTCAAGGTCATGGACCGGATAATTCTTCTTATGTACCTTTAACTATCTGGACGCATAGGCAATCACCCTACCGTTTTGCATAAGCACTGCACCGAGACCAATACGCGACGCGTCACAATACACAATATAAGATCCTGAATCTGTAGGCAACACCAATACTAGAGTTGTAGTCAAAGCTGTCTTGAGCTTCTGAAAACTCTCTACACATTCATCTGACCACCTGAACGAAGCACCTTTCTAGGTCAATTTAGTCACAAGCGATGCAATAGATGAGAAACCCTCCACGAAGCGACGATAATAACCAGCCACGTCGAGAAAACTCTGAATCTCATTAACTAAAGATGGCCTGGGCCAACTCTGAACTGCCTCTATTTTCTTCTGATCCACCTTAATCCCTTCACTGGACACTATGTGTCCCAAGAATGCCACCGAACTAAGCCAGAATTCACACTTAGAGAATTTGGCATATAGTTTCTCCCATCTCAGCCTCTGCAATACAATACCCCAAGTGTTGTGTATGCTCCTTCTGGCTACGAGAGTACACCAGGATATCATTAATAAATACCATGATAAATAAGTCAAGATACGATTGGAATACACTATTCATCAAGTGCATAAATGTTGCTGGCATTGGTCAGCCCAAAAGACATCACGAGAAATTCATAATGACCATAACGGGTCCTAAATGCCGTCTTTAGAATATCCGAGTCCCGAATTTTTAACTAGTGATACCCCAATCTTAAATCAATTTTTGAGAATACCTTCGCTCCCTGAAGTTGGTCAAATAAATCATCAATAAGCGGTAAAGGATACTTATTCTTGATTGTAACTTTGTTCAACTGCCTGTAATCGATGCACATCCGCATAGTACCATCTTTCTTTTTCACAAACAGAACTTGTACACTCCAAGGTGACACATTAGGCCTAATAAACCCCTTTGCAAGGAGTTCCTGAAGTTGCTCTTTCAATTCTTTCAATTCAGCAGGTGCCATACGATACGGAGAAATAGAAATGGGTTGAGTTTCCGATACCAAGTCAATACCGAAATCAATATCCCTGTCGGGTGGCATACCCGGCAGGTCTGCAGGAAATACATCCGGAAAGTCTCGCACTACCGGTATTGAATCAATAGTAGGAGTATCTGCATTGACATCTCTCGCAAAAGCCTAATATGACAAAAACCCATTCCCAACCATACGTTGGGCCTTCAAATAAGAAATTACCCTGCTGGGAACATGATCTAGAGAACCTCTCCATTCGACAACCCCTGTATTGCTAACGTCACGTTTTTGCGTGGCAGTCCAGAATAACATGACATGGAGACAACCAATCCATACCTAGAATTACATCAAAATCAACCATACTGAGTAGTAAGAGATCAAATCTAGTCTCCAATCCCCTAATGGTTACCACACAAGACCGATATACATGATCCACAATAATAGTATATACGAACAGGTGAAACTACGGACTCACGGGGCATATCCAGATAATGAGTAAAGTATGATGATACATACGAATAAGTATAACCAGGGTCAAATAATATAGAAGCTTCCCCGTGGCACACTGAGACAATACTTGTGATAGCTGCATCTGAAGCAACAACATCTGGCCTAGCAGGAAAAGCATAGAATCAGGCTGACTGAGCCCTACCCCAAGATGGATGAACGGGTGGAGTAACTACTGGTGTTGGTGCCGTCAGCCGAGAACTCTGTTGTGGAGCCCCGCTCAACAGCCTAGGACAATCTCTCTTGTAATGACCAAATTCTCCGCACTCGAAACAACACATCCTCTGACGGAACTGTTGCTCCTGATAACTTGAGGAATTACCTGTAGAAGCCTGAGCGAACGAGGCATGATGAGAACTCTGCGCTGGTAGTGCACTGAATGAAGGCTGGCCTATAAGAACCGTGGCTAGCTGATGCACCACGATGAGCTGAATGTGTTATTTGAGAGGGCCTATAAGGGCAACCCCTGTTATGGTAGGACTGTCCCCCAAAATGTATCCCACCAAAATTGCCCGAACCTCGAGGCCTCTTAGTCTCCCCGTCACCACGCTCCTAGCTATGGACTACCTCTATCTGTCGAGCAATGTCAACCACCTCGTCAAAAGTGGCACCAGATACCCTCTATCTAGTCATAAGCAATCGTAGCTAATACGTGAGGCCATCAATGAACCTCATAATCCTTTCCCTATCAATGGGAACCAACTAAAATGTGTGACAAGCCAATTCAGAAAAACCTCATCTCGTACTGGGTCACAAACATGCCATCATGCCGAAGTTGTTCAAACTGTTTGCACAACTCCTCCCTACGAGACTGGGCCACGAACTTCTCCAAAAAGAGAATAGAGAACTCATGTCATGTAAGTGGCACTGCATCGACCGGCCTGCGCCTCTCATAAGCCTCCCACCATTTGAAGGCAGCCCCAGAAAACTGAAAAATAGTGAACCAGACCCCAATGGTCTCCAGAATACCTGTTGTCCGAAGCATCCGTTGGCACCTATCCAGAAAACCCTGAGCATCCTCTCACTCAACACTGCTAAATGATTGAGGTCGAAGCCTCCCAAATCTCTCAAGTCTCCTTTGCTCATCATCTGCCATAGCATGGACTACCGGGGCCTTAGCGGCTGCAACTGGCTGGGCGGGTAGTGCCCCCAGTATCTGAAGTCCATGTACTACCTGATATGGAGTACGGGCAATAGGGGTACGAGTACCTCCATCGGCCTTAGAAGTGGCAGGTGTGGCTTGAGCTGAAACCACCTGAGCAAGACCATTGCAAACTGTCAATATCTGGGCCAAGGTCTCCTGAAGGCCTCGAATCTCAATGGGCACAGCTGGTGCCTAAGCTCGAGCAACTCGTGGTACTATAGATGCTGGTCCAACTGTGGTACAAGCTTCACCTAGACTTCTACCTCGGCCACGGCCTTTCGCGGCCCTAACTTGTGGTTGACCATCCGATCTGTTAGTACGTGTCCTCACCATCTATGAGAGAATAGAATAACAGAAATTCAGTTTCCGGAATCAACAAATTTGCATAATAGAATACAAGAAAGTGAAATTTTCCTAAGGGCTCGGCAACCTCTCGAAGATAAGTACAGATGTCTATGTACCGATCTACAAGACTCTACTCAACCTGATATTGAATCGTGAGACCTATGCAACCTAGACTTTGGTACCAACTTGTCACGACCCAAAATCTAACATGTCGTGATGGCGTCTATCTCAATACTAGGCAAGCCGACAATCTCAATAAAATACCATATCTAATAAATTTGAAAACATAATATTTAATTTTAGCGGAAGAAGTCTCACGAGTACAAATATAAACACTCCCAAAATCTGATGTCACTGAGCACATGAGTATCTAAATGATAATAAAGTCTGACTGCTAAAAACACCGTCTAAAAATATATAATAGTACAGAAACTGAAAGGAAAGAAAGTCAAGGTATGCGGATGCCAAGCAGCTACCTCAATAATCTCCAACAGATAAAACTTCGAACAACTAGCAACCGTCATGTCCGAAGGTACCCGGATCTGCACACGAGGTGCATGGTGTGATATGAGTACAACCAACTCAACAAGTAATAATAATAATTAAGAAACTGAAAGTAGTGACGAGCTTCATAGTTGAGTCCAATTAAAGTAATTTCCAATATAATAATGTAGGCATGCTTTCAAATTCAACATTTACACCCAAAATAGTAATTTCATGTCAAGTTCAACTGAAACATAAGATAATATCTCTCAGAAATTTCCAAACAGTGATATATGACAGCTGAAGTGCAAAAATAATGAAATCATATGCATCCTCTCAAGACCACAGTCACTCAGCCATTTCATTCACTCCCAGCACTCATCACTCGTACTAAGTAGGTACCTGCGCTCACTGGGGTGTGTACAGACTCCGGAGGGGCTCCTATAGCCCAAGTGCTATGATCCGCACGGACAACTCACGTGCTATAGTATAATATATGGATCCGCACGGGACAACTCACGTGTTGCACAGACAACTTATGTGCTATAGTATCAGTATCTGGATCCGCACGGACAACTCATGTGATGCACCATGCACGAACAACCCACATGCTATAGTATCAATATCTGGATCCACACGGATAACTCACGCGCTATAGTATAATATCTCTTAATCAGGCCCTCGGCCTCATTCAGTTATAAAATCTCTCCAGTCTCTCGGGCTCTCAATGATCATGCAAATCAGCCCAAACAACAATAATATGATGCATCAATAATGAACAATAGAGACTGAGATCAAATAAACAAGTAAATTGTTACTGAATACAAAACAACAATTAAGCATATAGTTCAACAAGTACACGACCTCTATGGGTCCCTACAGTGCCAACACATAATCTAAACATGATTCGCGGTTCAATTTCTCTACTACACAGAGAATGTACAGATAACAACAGATTATTCAACTACACAGTTACATGGAAGTTTTGACCAAATCACAATTCCAACGGTGCACGCCCGTCACCTAGCATGTGCGTCACCTCAAAATCAATCATATAACACATAATCTGAGGTTTCATACCCTTAGGACTAAATTTAGAAGTGTTACTTATCTCAAAGTCGCGTAATTTCTTACTTCGCTATGCCCTTGCCTAGTGAATTGATCCCCAAACGTTCCGAATCTAGCCACAAGCAGTACAGTATAATCAATACAGGTAAAAGGAATCAATTCCACAAGAAAATACGAAATTATAAACATAAATACGAAATCGGCTCAAACCCGGCCCTCATGCCCATGTCTCGAAATCCGACAAAAGTCACAAAACCCGAAATCTCATTCACTCACGAGTCTAACCATACTGATTTTACTCAAATCCGATAACAAAATCCCATTCAAAACCTCAAAATTCTAGTCCAAGAACTCTTTCTCATTTCCCCCAAATTTTTATCTCAAAACACTAATTAAATGATGAAAACAATGATATATTCGTATATATTGACTAAATCCGAGTTAAAATCACTTACCCCGATGTTTTTCCTTGAGAATCTCTCAAAAATCGCCTCTCCCCAACCTCCAATTTGTCAAAAATAGAAGAAAAAAAAATGGGACGAAACCCCCGTTTTGTAACTTAAAGTTTCTGCGTAGGCCTGACCTCGATTTTCATGACCTCGATTTTCTGGCCTTGATTTTTCATGACCTCGATTTCCTGGTCTCGATTTTCATGACCTTGATTTTTCATGACCTCGATTTTTCATGACCTCGATTTTTTCAGCAGTAGAAATTTCCACTAGTTGTTTAAGTCCAAAATTTGATCTGTAAACCATCTTAAATTCACTTGAAACCTCCCGGACACAAACGATATATGAATTTCAATCATAAAACACACTACGGACCTGCTCGTGCATTCAAAAAACTGGAAAGAGATCGTTTTGACCCGATATTGACCATTGTAAAAGCCCCAAATTCTTAACTTTACTAGTCTCTCACCTAATGATCCAAAAAAATACACCCAAGCCCCTCGGGACCCGTCAAATAATACCAACAAGTCCAAAACATAATACAAACTTAGTCGAAACTTCAAATCATGCCAAACAACACTAGAACCACGAATCATACATCAATTCAAGCCTAATGAACCTTGAAATTTCAAGTTTCCATAAACGACGCTGGAATCTATCAAATCAAGTCTGATTGATCTCAAATTTTGCACACAAGTCATAAATAACATAATAGACATACTAAAATATTCAGAATCGGATTTCGACCTCGATATCAAAAAGTCAACCCCTCGGTCAAACATTCCCAAAATTCTGACTTTCGCCATTTCAAACCTAATTCCACTACGGACCTCTCAATAATTTTCCGGACACGCTCCTAAGTCCAAAATTACCATACGGAGGTATTGAAATCATCAAAATCCAAATCTGAGACCGTTTACGCATAAGTCAATATCTGGTTAATTTTTCCAATTTAAGTTTTCAATTATGAGACTAAGTGTCTCATTTCACTCCGAAATCCTTACGGACCCAAACCAACTAACCCGATAAGTAATAAAATAATTGTAAAGAATAACTTGAGCAGTAAATGGGAGAACAGGGTTATAATACTCAAAATAACCGACCGGGTCATTACATTGACTAACCAAACCATTAAGTTGGGTGGCGGCCTACAACAAGTTTTGTTTCAGTAGGGTTAATTTCATATGGATGCTTTGATTATTTTCCGTGTAGCTACTGTGACTTTCTGAACTCTACTAGTTGGGGCACATGGATTTTGATACAATTATGATTTTTTGTTCAATACTTATTAGCAATGAGTAAAAGAACTAAATTTTTTTCACCATTTTCCACGTATATGGTTTCCTTTTATATAACCCAAATAATTTCATTAATATAACACCGAGATATTTTGAAGAATATATTCAAATTGTGTATATGGCTCAACTCGTGCCAACAAGAGTCGTCTAAAGTTTGCCCAGCTGCCTATAGAGCATGGTCTTATCTCCTTGCACAAAAAAATACATATAAAAAAGGTTCCATTTATACTTTATACATCACTTTTGCCATTTTTTTCCTTCAACAAATTGGGATTTCATTATTCAATGCAACAAAATTCTAAAAACTATGTACATTTATAATGCTTTAGTTCTTCTCAAATTCAGGGTGTCTGCCAAATCTATCAATGATTCTGGATCATTTATATACTTGACTTTACACCACAAACTCAAATTAGAAGATACCGTTCTTGCTATTTTGGGAAAATCTTCTATTTCTTTCATTTCATATATACCAAAAAGAGATACATAGGTAACATATTCAAGCTAGACACTGATCCTGTGAGATCTCCAACTTGTAGTTGCTTCCCCCACTGTTCTGGGACATTTCCTGTATATATGGTATTTTCCTTTCTGGATGATAATAATCGATTTAGCATTATTTGAGTTATGGTTTGAATATTGGTACTTGAGAAATTTATATCATACTTTTAGTATGCTCAAAATACAATGAGGTAATACAACAGTATCTTAGATTTTCTAACTACTGTTAAGATAAATATCTCTGATCTTCTATACATATGTTTGCCGCTTTGGCAGGACATGATGCTATAACTGTGGTCAAAGCTGGTATTTTGAGGTTTTCAAAGCCAAACAAATACTGGATCGAAAGCTCACGCAAGAGAGTGAGTGCAATGCTATATTTCTAGAATTTTTTTTGTTGCTGACGAGAAATCCCTCTAGGGCCAACCCTTAGTATGGCTGTCCAACGGGACGGGATGTCCTGTCCCACTTAATTTTAAACGGGATGCCCCCATGTTAAACGGGACACAGGATGGGACGGGATGGCCATTTCGTCCCGTTTCGTCCCGTCCCGCGTCTCTTTTCTTAAATTATAGCCGTTGGGCAACGACTATAATTGCAAAAATAGCCGTTTCCAACGGCCATATTTGGCCCCCACTCCCACCAAAACACCCCCTACCCCCAAACTTTTAATATAATCCATAAGTTTATTAAATTATACTTTGGCCCTATTTTCTACTATAAATACCCCCAATCCTTCTTCATTTCTTCCCACGAAAATAAATTATTCTCTCTCAAATCCCTTTCATTCTATCTATATTATTCTCTCAATTTTCTCGCAATCAAGTGATAAGTTTCAAGTATTTGGACAAATATTTGGAGCAACTTTCAAGCTTCAAATTAATTTATCAAGTATTTGGAGCAATAGTTTGGGCAATTTCTTCAAGTTTCAATATTTAATCACGGTGCACTCGTTCCATCTCCTAATTTTAATATATATTTTTTGCGCATTATTTTAGTGCTTAATTTTTGTGTTTACTTTACGTGTTCTATTTTCGTATTTCATTTGTGTTTTTAATTTTTGTGTTAACTTTTTAAATTTAATTTCGTATTTAAATTATGGAACCTAAAAATGTATTTGGCGTATTTAAAAAAACTAGTAAAAAAAGTAGTAAAGGTGAAAGTAGTAGTAATCATAATCCTAGCCCTTCTCTTATAATTAGAAAACATATAGATGAAATGACTCATGTTGATGAAACTTCATTTTCCCAACCCCCCGCATGTTATAATATTAATTTCAGAGAACAACTAGATCATGAAACTTTACAAAGACAATTTGGCAAGGATATTTTTATTGAGGACGAAGAAAATGAGGATGAAGAAAATGAGGAAGAAGAATTAGATGAAACACCCACTAGTCCCGTAACACAAGCTCCAACTCAGAGTCAATCTCGATCTGGAGCTTTACCCCATGTACCTCCTGTAAGGGGTAAGCCTAAGGGTGAACGTCCCGAACATCACTTGTATGGAAATTTTTTAAACATGATAAAGTCAATCAACGTGCTACATATAAAATATGTAAGCAACGATTTGTGCACACCAAAAGTGGTGGGACGGGGGGCTTATCTAGGCACTTAGATAGGGACCACAAAGCTTTATGGATACAAGCTAAAATAGAAGCCGGACAAATACCGGATCCTAGCACTGGTACTAGCACTCCTAGTATATCTGGCGGGGGTTCTAATTTTTTACAACAATAGCTTGACCCTGCTTCTGGTACGATTTTATGCCCATATAACAAAGATAGAGATCGTGAGAACTTAGCAAAAATGATAGCTGTATGTGGCTTACCTTTTACCTTTCCTTCTCACCCTGCTTTTGTTCATTATATACAAGAAACTTATAATCCTTCTTTTCAAGGTTTTCTTAAGACTACAGTTAGAAATGATGTTTTTAAATTTCAAACCGAATATCTTCAGTATATTCGTTGTGTATTTTTTCACTTAGATTGTAAAGTGTCCATCACATCTGATATAGGTCGTAGTCCTAATGGTTGTGATTATTTAACTGTTACATGTCATTGGGTTGATCATCACTTGAACATGCAAAAACATATTATTGGTTATAAATTTGTTGATTCAAAACACACTGGAGCATATATTGCAACTACTGTTCTACAAATACTTGATTTTTATGGACTCATTGATAAAGTTTTAACTATCACCTTAGATAATGCTTCTGCTAACACAACTGCAGCAACTAGTTTAAGAACTAGATTTTGTCTAATTAATCCTGCAATTTTTCATGTTAGATGTGCATGCCATATTTTTAACTTGGTTGTAAAAGATGGTATTAATTTATTTTATGATGCTTGTAGTAAAGTACAACATGCGTGCGGCTATATTTTCCGGGCTAATAAAGCGAGTAGAATTCGTGAATTTGCTCAACAGTGTGCTAGTGCTAACCTTCCATATAGAAAAGTTCTAAAAGATGTTTGTACCAGGTGGAATTCTACTTATGAAATGCTTAGAGTTGCTTATGATTATCGGGTGCCTATACAAAAGGTATTTAATATGCATAATGGTATTCTCGCTGATCAAATTGTTGATTCTGATTGGGATCAGATCAAAGAGCTTACTAAATTTTTAGAAAAATTTTATTATGCTACAAAACAATTTTCTGTTATATATTATCCTACTATTACACAAATATTATGGTATATTTGTAGAATTTCTGTTGTATTTGGTAAGTATAAAACTAATCCAACTTATGCACCGGCCATTAATGAAATGATTACAAAATTTAAAAAGTATTTTTTCCCTATTCCCCAAGTTTATTTAATTTCTACTATACTTAACCCATCTTTAAAATTAAGAGGTGCAAAGGGACTGGTTCGTAAAATTTATGAGAATTTAGCAATTCAAGAAAATGAACAATCATCTCTCGAAGAATGCCAAGCAAACATATATTCTTATGTTAGATCAATGTCTGATAAATATAAATCTATGGAAATAACAGGTGGTGAAACTGCTCCTTATACTTCTAAGTCTAGAGTAGAAGTTTTATGGGAAGATATGGATGATATAATAGGTTTTGATTCCTCTATTGATGATGAACTTGATTCTTATCTTAATCAAGGATTGGAAAGTATTAAAGACGAAGAAGGCAACGAAAAACTTTTGGCATGGTGGAGGGAGCGTGGCAAGGCTTTTCCAACACTTTCCATAATGACCCGAGATATCCTTGCTATTCAAGCATCATCAGTAGCATCGAAGAGTGTTTTTAGCGCGGCAAGATTTCAAATCGGAGATCATAGACATTCATTAGCAGAGGACAGCCTAGAGATTTCCGTATTATTCAGAGATTGGATTAATTCAGAAAGAAAAAATCTTGGTTTTGAAAAATTAACCACTAGGGAAGAAGAAGAATACAATGAGATACTTAGCACTGGGAGCGATGACGACATGGAACTCATGGAACATCAATCAACATTGCCAATTCCAGAACAATGTCCGAGAGAAATTATAGATAAGTTACAACGAAGTTATATAGGAGCTTACAAATATTAGTATGATAATTTTTTATTGGCTACTAAGAGGCCTAGTTCAAAGTTCAAACAGAACCCTTCCTAGAAGGTGGCTGCATAGATTAGGTGCTCTTCAAAAGAATTATATTTGTATGTGAGATTTGAAAGTTCTATTAATAAAATAAAATGCTCTAAGCGTTGAATTTGTTTTATGAATTCTCTTACACTCGAAATTATATTAAATAAATTATAACTCTATTATATATTTATAATTGCTAGAATATTTTATTACAAGTCTTTTGTTTTAATATTTTATAATTCTTTACTTAGTTTCCTAATTTTCGTTTAATTTTTATTGAATAAGTCAAAAAAATTAGATGTTGCAAACTTTAAAAACTTAGTCATTGCCAAAAGAATATCCGTTGTCAAACTCAATGCTAATGGCACTTAAGGCCCGCGAACCCGTCCCGTCCCATCTCATTTGTTAGCGGGATGGGATGGGCCTACCGTCCGTCTCGTCCTGTTTGTTAGCAGGACGGGATGGGCCTACCGTTTCATCATATTTGTCCCGTCCCATTTCGTCCCGTCCCGTCACCGTCCTGGCTAAATGTCGTCCCGTCTTGTCCCGTCCCGTCCCGTTGGACAGCCATAACCCTTAGGTACAACCACAGTCTTCGAAACTTGGGGATAATGGGAGCCTTAGAAAATTATCTAAGTATATACTTCTGTTGTTATTTTCAATTGATGTTATTGGAAAAACTCCAGGTTATTGCTTTCTTCAGGTGGTTGGCCAATATCTTATGTCACGACCCAAAATCCATTAAGGTCGTGATGGCGCCTAACACCACTGCTAGGTAAGCCAACAATAGATGACCAACTTAATTACTCATTTTAGTATTTTTGAAACCATATTTTTTTATCATTTAAATAGTAAGAAATAGAATTTACAGGGTTACTGAAAATGGTTTCACATATGCGATAAAGGAAAAACCCAAAAGCACTCTCAAAACCCGATGTCACGAGTGCATGAACATCAGATAAATAATAAAATAAAATACAACATCTGTTGAAAATACAAATTAGACAAGGAGAAATACAAAAATAACAATGATGGAGACTCTGCGGGCTGCGAATCGTAACATGAAATGCAGCTCACGGTAAGTCTCCGCACTAGCCACGTCTTTGCGCCCAAAATCTCACCAGACATATATGTACCTACACAAAAATGTGCAGCAAGTGTAGCATGAGTACGCAAATCAACGCTTACCCCGTAAGTATCCAGCCTAACCCCAGAGAAGTAGTGACGAGGGGTCGACATCGACACCTACTAGTGGTCCAATAAGACAGATACAACAAGAAGTAAACATATATGGGATATAGTAAATAAACGAATTAAACAAGTATAATTATGTGGTACGATCCTTCTCTCAACAATAAGCTCAACTCTCGATTAGCAGTCACCTCCTCCACCGGAGTGTATATATATAATGGACCTCACCACATGGGCCGTCATAATTCAAATCAGGAAACTCC
Source organism: Nicotiana tomentosiformis (assembly GCF_000390325.3). Taxonomy (NCBI): domain Eukaryota; kingdom Viridiplantae; phylum Streptophyta; class Magnoliopsida; order Solanales; family Solanaceae; genus Nicotiana; species Nicotiana tomentosiformis. The sequence goes on from NC_090812.1 coordinate 114,758,385, forward strand.
CAGATACACTGGCCTTTTGACAAATAATACGCACGATTCCATAGAAGTATTTTACAGAACTGTCGAGGCGAATGGCCCGACCCCATAAGATGTGCGCACTACCGAGGGTCGAACGACACGAACCATAGATGTATCTATCCTACCGAGGCGAACGACCCGATCCCATAAGAATAAAAAGCTTTGACAGGTCCTTGACCCCACTCACGAATGGACATGTGAGTTTTAGGAAAGCTTTGGGGAAAGCCCTTCGATGGGAAAGCGCAACGCGGGGAAAATTCGTAAGAGGAGTACAATTATTCCGTGGCAAATCATAAAGTCCGCCCGGTCTCTACAATAATGAGTCTACCACTCTACACAAGTCTATTCTCAAATTTTAACATGTAGTAAAGGAATCTAATAGGTAAGAGACAACCCAAATAGTACAGTTATAGCATGGTATAAACCTAAGTCTACCCCGGACAATAACATGAATATAGCTACGTACGGACTCTCGTCACCTCGTGCGTACGTAGCCCCCACAACAAGTAGCAAATATCAATTACAACACCTAGGGGTAGTTTCCCCCTCACAGAGCTAGACATGAGACTTACCTCGCTCTGAAATTCTATAACCGGCTCCAAAGCCTCTCTAACAACCCAAATCTACGCCAGTCGCTCCAAAACTAGTCAATCAATATGCAAATCCATAAATACATACTATAATACTCATTATAAATCAATTTATAACAAATTTCCAACTCCGCTCAAAAAGTCGATAAATTTACCCTCGGGTCCACATGCCAGAATTCCGAAAATTTTCAAATATAATCATTACTCATAATACTACGAACTCAAATATATGATTTATTCCCAATTTCATGTCCAAATTCGTGGTCAAATCCAAAAATACCAATTTATAGATTTTTCTTCAAAAATAATTTTCATGTTTAAATCCATATATAAACCATGTATTTAACTCACAATATGTGGGAATTACTTACCTCATGAAGGATGACAAAATGGCACTCCAAAATCACACCCAAGACTGGCTCCAATGAGAGAAAGGAGGTGAAATGAGCCAAAAACTGATTTGGCTAACAAATACATTCTGCCCAGGCGACTTTCGCACCTGCGAAACCAAAGGCTGCTTCTGTGGCGTCACTTTTGCGGCACCGAGACTGCTTCTGCGAAAAACACTAGAGGCTTCCCCTTCGCACCTGCGGACAATGCCCCGCTCATGCGACATCGCAAGTGCGCAAATCCACCTCGCTTCTACGCTTCACTCCACTTCTGCGCTCCCAAGAGGCCGCATCTGCTCCATCGCAGATGCAGAAAAAGTCTAGCACATGTGGGTACTGCCCAGCTCACCCAGAACCGCTTCTGCGACCCTTCGGGCCGCTTCTGCGGGTCCGCACCTACGACCAAACCCTCGCAGGTACGGTTACACAAGATGGCAGCAGCTCCGGCATTCCTCCAAGCCCAAACTTGATCCGTTTACCACCTGAAATACACTTGAGGCCCTCAAGACCTCAACCAATTATACCAACACGTCCCAAAATGAAATGCGAACATAGTCGAAGCCTCAAACCACACCAAACAATATTGAAATCATGAATCACGCTTTGAATTAAACTTACAAATTTCCAAATTATATAACTTGTGCCAAAACGTACCAAATCAATCCAGAATGACTTCAAATTTTGCACACAAGTCCTAAATGACATTACATACCTATTCCAGCTTTCATAAATCGGAATCCGACCCCGATATCAAAAAGTCCACTCCCGATCAAGCTTTTCAAAAACCTTTGAATTTTTAACTTTTGCCAAATGACCCCGAAATGACCTACAGACCTCCAAATCCACATCCGGGACGCGCTCCTCATACCAGAATCACTATACGGAGCTATTCCCAAGCTCGAAATCCCAAACATACATCGATGACATTGAAATACACTTCAACACAAATTCATGAAATTCTTCCAAAGTACCAACTCCCCACAATAGGCGCCAAAACGCCCCGGGATCATCCGAAACCCGATACGGACACACGCCCCAACCCAAAATCATCATAAAAACCTATTATAACTTTGAAATCCCGATTCCGAAACCGTTTACTAAGAATTCAAACCTTAGTCAATCCCTCCAACTTAAAGATTTTAAAATTAGAATTTTCTTCCCAAATCAACTCTGAACTTTCCGAAATTCAATTCCAACCATACGTGCAAGTCGTAATACTTGATGTGAATCTACTCATGGCCTCAAACCATCGAATGATGCACTAGGTATCAAAACGTCCGGTCAGGTTGTTACATCTTAATACATGTAAAAGTGACCTAAAAATTATTTTGTTTCACTATTACATTCGTCTGATGATTGATGGTAAACTGGCCATTGGATTTTCTTACAGGGAAACACAAAGGGGATAGGTACTAAGTAACATAATGTAGCACTTATTCACTGTTTAGGTTGAATTTTGGAAATTGATGTAACTCATCAGCTTTGAGGTCGTACTATAGTCTAAATAGTTATAGTATATAAGTTGCATTCTTGCTAAAATGAAAATATCATATAGGGTTTTGTGTTTCTAAGCCAATGTGCCTTATGGGTGGATTTGCAAAATTTAATCTCTTATATCAACTATATGCAAAAAAAATCTATATCTTGGGAAATGAGCGATCTCTCTCTCTACTTGAACCATGTTCCAACGACTTTTCTTGTTACTATCACTCTGTTCTTCACCGGGTTCACATGGAAAACAAGATTATTTTTATTGCAGGTGATAAATCTTTTGAACTGATCGATTCCGGGGAAGGATGGTTCGTTTTAATTGAAAGGGGCAGACGATTCTCGGCCAAAATTAGATTGGACGAGGAGAACCTTCGTCGGGTGTATGGAGCTTTCAGGCAAGCATCAAGAAGTTCATGAGATCATTACATGCGATGGGGATGGAAGTCACAAGCATACACATACAAAGTGTTTCAAAAATTCAAAACATATGGCAGATTCATCAGAATAGAAACTTGGACATGGGATAGGAAAAAAGGAGTAATTATTCCCGAATCAGTTTACAATGGGGGATGGAGTGACATGCTAATAAGATCGTACATTTACTGGAGGAACTACCCACAAAACAGATACCAGTACGCTTCTGCTCCTCAGATAAGATCATATGTTAATACAACAAAGATCACTCAGTGGCCGAAGATCTCAACAACGAAGGCAGGAAATGTGGGAAACATCACAGCAAAAGTAGCCGACCAGAATCACCAATTTCTCTCGCGGTGTCATCCAAAAATATTCGTTTTCTTCTTTAGAAGTCTTTCTTTTGTAAATGTCATAAAAAAATAAAAAATTGAAGTCCAAAAATATTTTCGCTTTTATTTAGAAGTACTTTCGTAAATTAAAAAAAAAGATCCAAAATATTTTCATAAAAGTCCCTCTTTAGAAAATTTAGAGGCAACATTCAAAATCCAAAAATATTTTTTTTCTTATTTAGAAAAGGAGAAAACGAATGGAAAAATAATTTTTAGAAGTCTTTCTTTCGAAAACAAAATTAAAAATATAATTTAAAAAAAAAAAATCAAAACCTAAAATCCAAATTATTTTTTTCATGATTAGGAGTCATTTGTTTCCTGAACTATGTAATGATCTGATTCATGCGGTGTCATGATACGTAAGTAATCCCCATCGGATTCGATCATAGCCATAAATAAATTGAGTAAAAAATAAATCAAAAAAAAAGGAGAAAAATTGAGTGAAAAAGAAAGAAAAGAGTGACAAAAAATAACAGAGAAAAACAACAAAAAGAAAAAAAATCAAGATGTGAAAGATCCAAAAAAAGGAAAGGAGAGTGGAAATGAAAGAAAAAAAGGTACAAAGTGAAAAAGGACATTTAATAGCTGGGATGAAACACGCAACCGTTTAACACACATGGTAGAAGCGTTTAATTGTTAGGTGCATTGCATCCCAACATGCGATTTCCTATATGTTAAATGCCTCAAAACTAACAAGGTTGTGGCGTGTGCAAATTAGCAACGTTCTGTTCAGGTGGTTGGTTCTGTTGATAATATGGCTTCATATCCATACTTCACAAGATCTAAATGCAAGGTTCGTATGGCCTCCGACAGTCATCTACCAATTATCGATCCTGAGGATAGCCCAACATCGGCTATTCCACAACCATAATCAATAATTGCTCAAGAGAATAGGATATTGCATCTCCGCGTGATAGAAATATGGGACGTTTGGTCTAATGGTAGGAAACCACCAAATGTAATCCCCGGGTTCCCTGAGTTGTGCCAACGGTTCGTGATACTACAGAGGGGTTATAAGGGAGCCAGGGTTGCTCAACCATTGTTACAACGTGTCGTCCAGATCGAGGATGTAGAAGTATTGAGAGATCATTGAGTTGTGCATATGGGGGTGCAACAGGTTCTGACATCTGGTTGATAAGTATGACTTTAAGAAGGTTTAATTAATTGCCTAATTATCACAATCGTGGTAGGATCACGGGATGGATGTAGATCTGAAGATAGTTGGTGGTATTAGAGACTATGTAGTTCATATGGGATTTCCATTTAGTGAAAGGTACATACTAGTAGTCAAGGCACTCGATGAAGCAATTTTGACTGTCACGAGGATGACATGCACCCAATAAATGGCTTGATGTGTCTTATGACTAGTGACATACGAGCGGCGAAGGTTAGTATTGTGGATCATCAGACTGTGTCCTATGACTTCACACCAAGTGAGGGGAGTCCACTATCAACGATCAGATTGCGAGGTCATGTGTTATATCAATTTTGGCCTGAGATGTATTTATGTGGTATTGAAAGGTTCTCCAAAACTTGTATATGATTAAGAGTTGAGATTTGTATGGGATGACGCTAAGACTTGCGGTATCCCCGCGTCCTTAAAATTCTACATTTTAGTATCTACAGTGTCATGGAAATAATTTCAGAATACTCGGAGTACTCCAGTAAGTTCTTTTAATGCACCACCGACACAAGGTTTCTATAATGGTTATTCCAGTTATCTGGTACAAACTTAGTATGAGTAGTCGAACCTGCAAAGGGGTTGTTATCAGTGTGGAAATACTAGGCACATCATGAGAGATTGTAATAAAACAAAGAATCGGAACAATTGAAGGAAATTGGCTCCGTATTGGAAAGATCCATACATGGTAACGAGAGTACTGCTAAAAGAGAGCGTTGTACCTAGAAAACATCGAAGGAAATGTCCCTGAAATAACTGTCAACGCAAGTGCAGTCAAAAGATTTATGTTTGATCCTCTATATAGCATTAATGCTCTGACTGGGATGACAAATGCTTTCTTTCTCGCTATCCAAACACTATTAATCCTTTTGCCAACCCTTTGAGCCAGTTACCTTCCTTTGATTACCCTCTTTGGAACCTGGAAGTTTATTGATATTAAACAAAAAGATGAAAAAACTAAAAAAAAAAGGAAAGAAACAAAAGAAAAATAAAAGACAAAAGAAAATCAAAACAAAGTTCCTTGAATTACATTTGACTTGATTCCAAAAGGATTCGTAGGCAACCTCTCTTTTGGGGTTTTGTCACACCAAAAAAAAAATTCACATTCACCCAAAAGTTGAAACTCAGGCAGAAGTTATAATGGTTCGGCGATGGTTTCGCTTGAAAGGTTCCAAAGTTGTAATTCAATCCAAATTCTTTTTACCCCAAATCCTTTTCAAGCCCTTCCGATCATTTGGCGAGAATGTTCAAGAATCGGAGAATACAATTACTTGGATTTGATGCAACAAAAATGAGAGAGTCTTATTGGTGAAAATCCTCTCGGGCGTCGTAAGGCGATGGGGAGTAAAAAAATTGAAATGAGAGTCTTATTAGTGAAAACTCACAAAGAGCGCTATAAGGCAATGGTGAGCCTGATCGAAAAAGAGGGTCCTCACAGCCATTAGCATCGACATTACCCTGTGCGAGGTTTCTTGTTTTCAAGGCAAAAGTTGTGATAAATTTCTGAGAGTCAGACGGTTTATAAATATCAGGCATCTCGTCCAAAAGGCATGTAATGTTCATTGAAATCTGCATGTACTCCAGATAAGTCCTTCTTTCCTTTCCCCGAAAGGGATACCTTTTGTCTAAATTCATTCTCCATTTTACTGTTTATTTTTCTTTGAATCCCTTTTGGCCTAACTCTGTTACAAAACTAAGGCAAAGAAGGGATGGCAAGACTGATTTACATGGCTCTCGTTTGATGCAAGCTAAAGAAGGCACCCAACCTCGGCAGGGGCATCAAGTCAACCCCGACTGGCCATGGTAGCTTATGTTTTGAAATCGAAAACTCTCGAAAGAAGGAAATCAAATTGAAGTATCTACATGAGCGGAAATGAAGTTGAAAAGGTTGAGTCCCACACGACTAACCGTATTGACAAGGTTTGAAAAGCCAAGGATTCCCCAATGCTCTGAAGTTAAAATTGGAAGAAAGAAGTCAAAGGCCTAAAGAGGCAAAATAAAGTTAAAAAGGGTTAAATCCCACGTGACCGACCGTTATGGCAAAGTTTGGAAAAGCCAAAGGTCTCAAGGCCATAAATGCAATCGATATCCAGGAAACAACTAGTTACGGTTTAAATCATCATCAAAGAAGCCGATCAAGATCAAGTGGTTGAAACACTTAAGGCCACAAAACCAACCACCGTAACTCACAAATTGTTCTTTGTTTGAAAAACAGGAAATACGTGCAATCCAAAGCAACCTTGCAAGAAGTAGGTGCAGCCAAAAGAGATCGCGCGAAGACTAAATAGCTTTGCGACGTCAACAATTCCAAAAAAGGAAGTCTTCTCCAAAGTCTCTCCCGCATCTTACTTATTCTCTTAAAGAAGAAAGAAAATAAAGAAAATTCAAAATCATAGTAGTATAGGGTCTCCAATCCCTAACTGCATTTTTCAACATAGGGTATCCACTCCTTATTTGATGTTATTTTAGACATAGGGTCTCCACTCCCTAGTTTCTTTTCCAACATAGGGTCTCCACTCCCTAGTTAATATTATTTTAGACATAGGGTATCCACTCCCTAGTCTCCTTTTCCATCATATGATCTCTAATCCCTAGTTGATTTTATTTTAGACATAAGGTCACCACTCCCTAGTTTATTTTCCTACATAGGGTCTCCACTCCCTAATTGATGTTATTTTAGACATAGGGTCTCCACTCCATAGTCTCCTTTTCCAACATAGGGTCTGCACTCTCTAGTTGATGTTATTTTATACATAAGGTCTGCACTCTCTAGTTGATGTTATTTTAGACATAAGGTCTCCACTCCCTAGTCTCCTTTTCCAATATAGGGTCTCCAATCTCTAGTTGATTTTATTTTAGACATAGGGTCTCCACTCACTAATCTCTTTTCCAATACAGGGCCTCCACTCCCTAGTCTGCTTTTCCAATGTAGGGTCTCCACTCCCTAGTTGATGTTTATTTTAGACATAAGGTCTCCACTCACTAGTCTGTTTTTCCAACATAAAGTCTTCACTCCCTAGTTGATGTTAATTTTAGAGACATGGTCTTCACTCCCTAGTCTTTTTTCTAACATAGGGTCTCCACTTCCTAGTTGATTTTATTTTCAGGCATAAGATCTCCACTCCCTAGTCTCTTTCCCAACATAGGATTTTCACTCCCTAGTTGATTTTATTTTAGACATAGGGTCTCCACTCCCTAATCATTTTTTCAACATAGGATCTCCACTGCCTAGTTGAGTTGATCTTAAATGAAGGATACACCATTTCGAAGAATCATGTTTTCCCGTGGCACACCTATCCCGACATTTTATTGCTTTCAATAATGAAGTAGTATAGAGTTCTGTTACAAATAACTCACGAAATTTTCCTAGTGAAAACTGGGGCAGAAAATTTTTGTTTGTTTTGGTATCTGAGCAGGTTTTACCTCGAGGCACGGGGTTTGAGATAACCAAAAGAAGAAGTGTCGAACCAAAATAAAGAAAAAGAAAAGAAAAGAAAAGAAGTGAATCCAAAATGCAGAAGCAGGTGATAGGATATGGACTACTCAAGACATGACTAAAGTCACGAGCATTGCATTTCCCGTTTTGACTGCAGCTAGCAAGCATCAAGATTCAGATCAGAATCTGTGTGAAGAACCAGCTAAGACTCAAGATCAAGCTTCAAAAGACTTATATAAAGGAATCTTGTAACTCATAGTTGATAGTTTTGTTTAGTTTCTTTTCATTTTGATTTTGGTGTACGTTAGAGTTCAGCAAGCAGCAACAACAACAACAACAATTAACTCACAGTAGTCCCAGCTACCAAAATTCTCAGAACTATACTGACCTGATTCCTTTATAGCCAAGGATATGTAGGCAACCTCCGAAGCAAGGTTCAGTCAAACTTTTTCAAAATGCTTTCGAATGGAGTGTCAAACATGCAAAAATTGCTCGCTTTATCTTTGCCCAAAAACTCTTCATGTTTTCGATAAAAAGAGGGGTAGCTGTGAGCACGTAATTTTTGCCCGCAAAAAATACTCCCAGAAAATCCACAAAAAATATATTTTTTCTAATTGTTTTGACTTTTATAGAATTTTTAATGGATTTCTTTTTAATTGTTTGTTTGCATTTAGTTTCATTTTTATGCATTTTAAAACCATATAAAATACCATAAAAATGTTCAATTCTTCATTGCATAGCATTTTAGATTTTAATTGTATTTTTAGGATTTAATCACATATTAATTGCATAATTAATAAATGAAAATCACAAAATACCCTAATCATGTTTATATTTTAGCTTTTAGTTTAAATTAATTAGTGTTAAGTTAATGGAAAATAAGTAAGGTTAATTTTGCAAGGTAGATTAAGTTATGATCTAATTTAGGATTTTATTTAATTTGCTTAGGATTTAAAAATCAAGGAAAAAGAGAGAAAGAAAGGAAGAGGTGCCTTTTAAGCTTCAAAAACGGACTGGGCCAGCTCTGAATGGCCCATTTGCTTTAAATCACCAGTCCATCTGAAAGTCCGACCCAGCCCAATCTTCACCTCCAACCGGACCCTCCCCCCTCTTAAAAAAACCCTATCTTCCCCTTTACAAAAAAAGGACTGAGCTGCCACCCCCACCTCTCGGATTCTCTCGCAATAGGGAGGGACTTCACTCTCATCTGGAAATACACACAATTCTCACCTCTCTCTTGGATTCATGGATACACACACATAGAAAACTGGGATTTCGAACAAGATTTGGGGAGTAATTGATTACTGAATTTTCAAAGTTCTATTTCCTCTTCCTTGGATCTATAAAAGGTTGTGTGAATCTCGCATTTTGTGGCTGTTTGTTACTGTTTCTGTACCGGAAAATGTTCATGTTGCTCTGTTTAGCTAAAAAATCTGGAAAAAAATTGAAAATTCATGAGCAGCTGAGAAAGGTTTCTGCAATTCAAAATTTCTAGCTAAAGTCTGAGCTTCATATCACTTGCTATCTTCTGCATTAAGATTCACTTTCGTCTTAAGGTACTGTTCGATTTCAACTTTGTAATACAGCTTGGTTAAATAAAGTTCACAATGTTGTTGAGTTTTGCTTGTTCAAATTTGAATATGTCGCATGCCAATTCTATACTTCCATAGATTATTTGGATGATGATATTCTAGGTAATTTATATGAATTGAAAGTGTAAATATCTGTTTGATTCGGGGTTCATAATGGATTGGTATATGAGCACTAAAGTAACTTAAAATATCTTAATGATAGTTTCCCTTTTACTGTTTTCCTCTTGATGAATGTTTGGCAATCACCTGATAGCTAGTCTAATGATGATCAAAATAAGGGATTCAGAGGTCAATAATTGCATAATTGCAGATCTGGCCACGGGTTGGTCTGATTTACATTTTAAGACCTGAGTGAAGTTTTATCTCTGTTGGGCAGTGCTGTTAGGGGTTTGTAGCTATTAGACATCAGTTAGAATTGAGATCATAGTGAATGTTAGCCAAAGCTGTATTCTTCAGTGGAGTATGAATGTTGTAATTTTAGCGAGGTAATCTATAATCGACAGTATAGTTGTTTGGATGGCTATTCGTGCAAATTATGAATGCTTAAACTGATAGAAGCTCATCGCTTGATCATTTACTTTTATTTATTGAGCTATAACATTGCCGTCCAGTTATTGAACAATATAGTTGGTTTTGTAAAAATATAAGGCATGTAAGCTAGTAAAGATTTCATAAAGCATTTGAACAAACTAAGTTAAGATAATGGCTTTCCAGATTCGCAATCCTCAAGTGTAAACTTATTAACCGACGCTTTATCCCAATAATGTTCTTATCAATTGGCTTTGGATCCATCTCAAACGTTATATACCTTATCCATACTTTTTTTTCATAACCAATGACTTTACAAGACTAAGGAATATGAACATTTCTTGAACACCGTTGTTTGCTTTAGGTGCGATTAATAAATCATCGTGGCCATGGGTACGGTTTCCGTGGCATGGTCACGATACGTAAATCCCAACTCAATTGTGCGTTTCACGTGACTTGACCTCAACTTCAAATACTAATAAAAATAAACATGTTGTAAATCGCGGGTGCGTTTCACGTGGCGTGATTCGCAATATGTACGAAAACAAACGAGTGCGCTACATTGTGACTTATTTAAATAAATTCCATGAATCCCAAAAGCAACAAATAATTAAAAGTGGTTAGAAAGTTAAAAATGCACAATAGGTTTTAAACATGTAATAAATCATATAGTTAGGCCAATTATTAATAGTTGAGCGACCGTGCTAAAACCACGGAACTCGGGAGTGCCTCACACCTTCTCCCGGGTTTAACAGAATTCCTTACCTGGTCTTCTGTGTGCGCGGACTATAAAATGGAGTCATGATTTTCTCGATTTGAGATTTTAAAATAAACTGTTGACTTGGGACATCATAACAATTATCCCAAGTGGAGACACTGAATGAATTAAATAATCCCATTTCGAAAAATGTCACTTTAATTGAAAAATTCCCTATTCTTCTGAAAAAAGTAGTTGTGACAGTGTTCATACCTGAACTTTGGATTGATATGCTTAAATAGTAAAAGGATTATGTGCGCATTCCCACATCTCGATACCTTTAAGTTTAAAATAATTATGTTTTAACCGTGTGTACATTCCGTACCTTGGTTTAACATCTAATTTCTAAGAAATACCTTGTGTGCATACCGCATCTAGGTCAAAATAACCAATAAAATATAAGAATAGCCAAAAACTGATTTAAGCCTTACATTAGTCAATAAAAGCGACCGTGCTAGAACTATGTGACTCGAGGGGTGCCTCACACCTTACTCTTGGTCAACAGAATTTCTTACTCAGTCTTCTGTTTTCGTTGACTATAAATAAGGTGTCAAATCTTCCGTTTGATGATGGATTCAAATAAAAAGGTGACCTGGAACACCAAAACTCAATTCCAAGCGGCGACTCCAAATAATAAATAATCCCTTTTCAAAACGTCACTTCAATTGGAAAAACTCTTCTAACTCAACCTCGTAATAGGGTTGTGTGGGAAAAACGAGGCGTGACAGTCTTGAGATGTGATCCATAATTGTCGTTTGTTGCTCTCAAGATTTTGACCGTTTCAACGTGTTCATCATCCGCATCATTAGGAGCTGGACTTCTCACATGTCGAGGATTTTGACTTTCGCGAACTGGAGTTGTTTCATCTCCTGCATTGCGGGTTTCGCTGGTTGAATCATCACATTGAAACACATCTTCACGTTCATTGTGAGCTCCAACATTATAGGAATTATTGACATTGTTAGCTGCCATATCTAATTTTTCTTTTGCTAAGAAAGGAATCAAAATTTGTTAGTAATAGATGAATGGATCAAATCAATTACACAGTTGTCTATGTCCCACGGTAGGCGCTAAACTGTTTACCCGTAAAATGGTACAACTGGATTTGTAACGCGATTTATAAACACATGAATTAATTTGACCTAGATATGAAATAAATAAGAACATAAATAAGATTATAAAATGAACTTAAAGGAAATACAAGCCTGGCTACGAATTTTAGCTTCTCCAGTATCAAAAGTAAGAACAATATTAAGATCAAGGTAGAAGAATAATGTTATAGAATGAGAGCTGATTCAAGCTTTTGTGTACATAATATATATTTTTTCCTACAATGGGTACTAATTCTCCTATTTATAGCTATATTTAGGGAGACAAGATCCCCAAATCAAGCTCCTCTTGAATAAGAATAAAACCGTCATTGATGGCTGCATAACAGTTGGCTATAAATGCAGATATTCTATGTAACAACTGTTTATTGAATGCTATTCGATATCAATTCTTCAAATCTTTGCTATCGGTTACCCTGTCTTCGGAATTCACCCAACACCGGTCACATGCTTGCAACCGGTATCAACTACTTGCTGACTTACATGCTACCTCTTTTTAGCTCCACGTGTCATCTCCTCATTCATCCAACTGTCAGTAATCAATTTTATGCGTACACCGACATTGTGGTTCGCGATCATACACCTTAAAAAATAGCTCCATTTGTTTTCTTCTTTCTCTCTGAAAAAAGTATTACTAGTTATATGTCATGAGGGTCTAATTATTTAATTTTTGGTGTAAATTTGAACATAAATATTTAACATAAAATTTATATATTCGTTGTAAAAAACCCGATGATTTTTCAAATAACATTTTTATCGCCTTTTAACGACTCAAAAAGGAAGGGAAAACAAGGAATATACTTCTTCTCTTACGTCGTTTCCTTTTCTTCTCCTACAACAGGCTCTCTGAGTACACAGCCGTAAGTTTTACACTTCCCTCTGTAACAGAGTTAAAACCAAGAAAGACAATGGCTTCAAAGCCATTACCTACTCGCTCAACCTTTATTGATAAACCTGTAGTAAGTACCCTCTTTTCCCCCACTTATTTTTTTCTTCCTTTTTATGTGCCAATATATTGAAATTCACGCATGTATATCTAATGCAAAAAATATTGTATTTTTGATTTTAATCAGGTTCCGGGTGATGTGATTTTGGATCTTTCTAAGTTGACTGACCAAACCATTAAGCTGGGTGGCGGTCTCCAACAGGTTTTGTTTCAGTAGGGTTAATTTCATATGGATGCTTTGATTATTTTTAGTGTAGCTACTATGACTTTCTGAACTCTCCATGCTGTGGCACATGGATTTTGATACATTTTGGTATTTTGTTCAACACTTACTAGCAATGAGTAAAAGAACTAATTTTCTTCCACCATTTTCCCTGCATATGGTTCCCTTTTATATAACTCGAACAATTTCATTAATATAACATCAAGGTTGTTTGAAGAATATGTTCAAATTGTGTATATGACTCAATTTGTATCAACAAGAGTCATCTAAAGTTTGCCCAACTGCCTAGAGAACATGATTTATTATCTCCTTGCACAAAAAAATACATATAAAAAAGGTTCCATTTATACTTTATACATCACTTTTACCATTTTTTCCTTCAGCAAATTGGGATCACTACTCAATGCAACCAAATGCTAAAAACTATGTACATTTATAATGCTTTAGTTCTTCTCAAATTCAGGGTGTCCGCCAAATCTGTCAGTGATTCTGGATCATTTATATACTTGACTTTACACCACAAACTCAAATTGGAAGATACCGTTCTTGCTATTTTGGGAAAATCTTCTATTTCTTTCATTCCATATGTACCAAAAAGAGATACATAGGCAACATATTCAAGCTAGACACTGATCCTGTGAGATCTCCAACTTGTGGTTGCTTCCCCCACCGTTCTGGGACATTTCCTGTATATATGGCATTTTTCTTTGTGGATGATAGTAATCGATTTAGCATTATTTGAGTTATGGTTTGAATATTGATACTTGAGAAATTTCTATCCTACTTTTAGTATGCTCAAAATACAATGAGGCAATACATCAGTATCTTAGATTTTCTAACTGTTGTTAAGATAAATATCTCTAATCTTCTATACATATTTTTGCCGCTTTGGCAGGACCATGACGCTATAACTGTGGTCAAAGCTGGTACTTTGAGGTTTTCAAAGCCAAACAAATACTGGATTGAAAGCTCACACAAAAGAGTAAGTGCAGTGCTATTTTTCTAGAATTTTTTTTGCTGACGAGAAATCCCTTTGGTGCCAACCCTTAGGGAAACACAAAGCGGATGAGTACGAAGTAACATAATGTAGCACTTATTCACTGTTTAGGTCGAATTTTTTAAATTGATGTAACTCATCAGCTTTGAGGTCGTACTATAGTCTAAATAGTTGTAGTATATAAGTTGCTCTTTTGCTAAAATGAAAATTTCATATAATGTTTCTAAGCCAATGTGCGTGGATCTACAAAATTTAATCTCTTAAATCAACTATTTGCAAAAAATTTCTCTCTTGGGAAATGAGCCCTCCCTCCCTCTCTACTTGAACCATGTTCCGACGACTTTTCTTGTTAATATCACTCTGTTCTTCACTGGGTTCACATGGAAAACAAGACTTTCTTCATTGCAGGTGATAAAATCTTTTGAGCTGATCGATTCAGTTGAATGGTGGTTCGTTTTAATTGAAAGCGGCATGCGATTCTCGGCCAAAATCAGATTAGACGAGGAGAACCTTCGTCGAGTGTGTGGAGCTTTCAGGCAAGCATCAAGAAGTGCAGGGGATCATTACAGGCGATGGGGATGGAAGTCACAAGCATACACATACATAGTGTTTCTAAATTTTAGCCCATATGGCAGATTCATCAGAATAGAAACTTGGACATGTGATAGGAAAAAAACAGTAATTATTCCCGAATCAGTTTACAATGGGGGATGAGGTGACATTGCTAATTAGATATTACATTTTCTGGAGGAACTGCCCACAAAGAGATACAAGCAGGCTTATGCTCCTCAGATAAGATCATATGTTAATACAACAAAGATCACTCAGTGGCCGGAGATCTCAGCAACGAAGGCAGGAAATGTGGGAAACATCACAACAAAAGTAGCCGACTTGAATAAGTGGAATATTTGTGCTGGTATTAGTCACGCCTCTCTCACAACCAGTTTCTATTTGAGTTTCCTTCAAGACAAGAAGCGATGAGAATACATGTTGGTGAATGGTTTTGGAATGGTCGTCGTCTATCTCTTGAGTGGTGGTCACCGGTGGCAGGAACTGATTTGGGATGATCAGAATACAAATGGGTCAAGGCTTTTGGTATTCCCATCCACGCGTGGTCACTTGAACCTTACTATTGGTGATCTTTGTGGTGGTTTCGTCGGAATTGATGAAGGCACAAAGCATCGTAGCCACTATTTCTGGGCAAGAATATGTGTCAATGCTAGCAGGAACAAATGCCCAGATAAAATCGAGCTTGATGTGGAGGATTGGAGGTTTGAGATCTCGATTTTAAAGGAAGTTGCTTCCACACGTACGCCATTTCCAACTAGAGTCCAGTTACAGGGGAGAAGTGCTGGAGATGCAGGGGAGAATAGACCAAGGAACGTCTCGGGTATTGTGGGGTGGCATAAGATAACTTTAATTTAAATTTATCTGGTCCCACTCCAAGTTATATGGACACTAGGGCTGATAAAAAATATCCTCTGACAAGGCCCAATCAAGCAAGCTGCTCAGGAGTTAAAAGCTCTGCATATTTGGGCCTAATAGAAACTCAGTCTTGTTATTTCAAAACCCCAAGTCAGAAGGCCCAAACAAAGGGCAAATCAAGGAAGGCCCAATCAGTATGGAGAGTAAAAGACCCTAGCCCCCAAACTCATAGCAACAACTCTCCAAATATCATCAAAACTTTGCCAAAAGACAACTCATAGAAAACTCACATCCACGGAACTAGAACAGAATCATCTTCACATGCCCATCAACGACACTGAAGTTGATAGAAACTCAGTCCTGTTATTTCAGAGCCCCAAGTCAGAAGGCCCAAGCAAATGGCAAATCAAGGAAGGCCCAATCAGTATGGAGAGTAAAAGACCCTGGCCCCCAAACTCATAGCAACAACTCTCCAAATATCATCAAAACTTTGCCAAAAGACAACTCATAGAAAACTCACATCCATGGAACTAGAACAGAATCATCTTCACATGCCCATCAACGACACTGAAGTTGACGACGAAGCAGATGATAGAAACTTTTGTAAACAATCTCACGAGTCTTTTAAATCGTCTAAATTGGTCAGATGCTGCCTCGACAGCTCTTGTTTGCCCAGACACTGATTCCTACGGTGAGCCACTCTACCTCCCCTGGCATGAGGAGAATCTCCTGCAATCACAAGTAGTTCAACATCCCAACACAATAGATACTTCCAGATGGACAAATTTGGTTATGGGTAAAGCATGCAAAGCTTTTGGGATTAATGCAGTTGGGTTCGAACATGAAATCTTGGATTTAATCTTGAGGATGGATCAGAACCGGCAAGCTCAAATTCAGAAAAGAGGGCCATCTGCCACAACGAATAAAAAAGGGAAGAAGAAAGGGGAAATTGAGGTGCAAAATTTAATTAGTGAGATTAACTATGATGAGTGTAGTAGCAAAAGGGGCATGTATTGCAAGATTGTATCAAGATGAAAGTTAAAATCTTAAGTTGGAACATACATGGTCTTAATGGTAGGAAAAAGAGAACACTTTAGCATCACTAGTCCGAAAAATGGAGGGCAGATATATTGTGTCTATAGGAAACCAAAATGGAAAACATTCCAACTAGTTTCATTCATCATATTTGGGGGAACATGTAGGCTGGATGGGTAGAGTTAAAAGCTTGTGGTACTAGAGGTGGCATTATCATCCGATGGGGTAAACGATTGTGGAAATGCACCGACTCTCGTCAAGGCAACTACCCAAACTTGTATGCTTGAAAGCATGCATGCGGATTTTAGGTGGTCTTTTACCGGAGTGTATGGCCCACATACCAATTCTGAGAGGGAAGATTTATGGCTGGAAATGGGTGATTGGAGTGGACTTTAATGTATGTAGATCCACAACTATTAGGAACTTTATAGAAACTATTTTGGAGCTTCAATTAATTGATCTACCTCTACATGGGGTACAATACACCTGGAAAAGGGGAGAAGACATTCTACATGCATCCATGATAGACAGATTTCTTGTTTCTACATAGTGGGAAGAGAGCTTCAAAGCAATCAAACAACTGGCTCTTCCAAGACCAATTTCAGACCATAGACCATTGTTGTTGGAGTGTGGAGAATGGGACTCTATACACTCCTATTTCAAGTTTGAAAACATGTGGTTACAACAAGAAGGGTTCATAGATATGTTGAAAGGGTGGTGACAAAGTTACATTATATGGGGTAGTCCTGATTTCATACTCGCTCAGAAAATGAGGAATATGAAAAAGGACATCTCCAACTGGAACAAGGAAATCTTTGGTAACCTGGAAGTCAGGAGAAACAGAGCACCGGAAGAACTTGCTGGATTAGAACATATCACAGAAAATAGAATCCCAATACAATTTGAGAAGCAGAAAATCTGGAGTTTAAGGGAGTTGGAGGAACTAGCCAAAGCTGAAGAAACATCTTGGAGACAAAAATCAAGGTGTCAATGGTTAAAAGAGAGTGACAGGAACACAAAGTACTTCCAATCAATTGCTAACTCTCACGGAAGATTCAACACTATCGACAAGCTCCAGGTGGATGATGAATTAATAGAAGACAAGGCAAAAATCAAAGAAGAGATTTTGAGTTTTTATCAGAACCCGTACACAGAGAATGAGGGATGGAGACCAACAACTAACTTTGACGAAGTTGCTACACTTTCAGGGGATGACACGGAGATGCTAGAAAAAACCTTTGAGGAAGAAAAGTGCATAATGTTATTCTTTCATGTGCCCCAGATAAAGCTCCAGGTTCAGATGGCTTCACAATGGTTTTTTTTCAAATATCCTGGGAATTTAAGAAACCAGAGGTGATGTATGGCTTTTTCCCAAAAATCCTGGGAATTTATGAAACCAGAGGTGACGTGGGCTCTCAATCATTTCCATCAGCAATGTTACATGGTGAGGTCATGCAATGCTTCTTTCATTGCCTTGATCCCTAAAAAGAAAGGGGCAATTAAGCTCAAAGACTATATGCCAATAAGCCTTAGTGGAAATGTTTATAAGATTGTGGCCAAGCTGCTAGTAGAAAAGTTGAAAAAGGTTATTGGTATACTTGTGTCTAGTCATCAGAATGCCTTCATCAAACATAGACAAATCACATATGCAACACTTATAGCTAATGAAGCTCTAGATTAGAGGATTAAAACTGGGGATCCTGGTATTATGTGCAAGCTGGACAGGCTTTTGACCAACTCAACAAGTCCTATCTAATCTCTATACTGAGGAAGATGGGATTTGAAGACAAATGGTTAAGGTGGATCAAATTCAGCATCTCTACAGTCAAATACTCAGTTTTAGTCAACATGGAACCAATGGGCTTCTTCTTCCCTAAAAAAGGGATCATGAAGGGAGACCCACTTTCCCCTTTCCTGTTCATTTTAGCCATGGAGGGGCTAAGCAAGATGTTGGAAAAAGCCGGAGAAATGCAGTGGATTAAGGGATTCAAAGTAGGCTCCAATATTGGGAACTCAGTTACGGTTTCTCACTTGTTATATGCTGATGACACTTTGATCTTCTGTGAGGCAGATAAGTCACAAGTTATGTACCTAAACCTAACTCTTCTCCTCTTTGAAGCTTTGTCAGGGTTACATGTCAATGTGCTGAAAAGTATAATTTACCCTATCAATCAGGTGCCAAATGTAGAGGAGCTGGCAGGCATTATGAGTTGCAGTATTGAGACTCTGCCTACATTATACTTGGGCCTACCACTAGGTGCTAAGTTCAAAAACTATGAGGTATGGAATGGGATCATTGAAAAATTTGAGAAGAGACTAACCTCCTGGCAGCTTCAATATATATCCATGGGTGGCAGATTACCCCTCATCAGCAGTGTGCTTGACAGCATACCAACGTACTACTTGTAACTGTTTCCCATTCCAAAGAAAGTACTAAAGCAATTGGACAGATTCAGGAGAAACTTCCTAGGGTAATAAGAACACCCACAAGTTTCATATGATAAAGTGGGATAAAGTCACTCAGCCAAAATGCAGTGGAGGATTGGGAGTTAGAGATCTAGCAACCCACAATAAATGCCTACTAATGAAGTGGCTTTGGAGATATGGCACGGGAGAATCAAGCCTATGGAAGAAAATGATCACTGCCAAGCATGGGAAAAGAGATAACTGGAGCACTAAAAGTTCTAATGCACCTTATGGTGTGTGTCCTTGGAAGTACATCAGTAAATTGGAGAATGACTTCTTCCAGTACATCCATTTCAAACCAGGCAATGGGGTTCACATAAGATTCTGGAAACTAGGATGAGTATCCTAGCCTATATCAGATTACTGTCTACCAGAATTCCTCTATAGCTCAAAACAGAAATGGTAGCAACTGGGATGTTCAATTTAGAAGAGCAGTGCAAGACTAGGAAATTGATAGCCTATTTGATATGCTATCAAAAGTGGAGGGGTACAATATTGATGTGAGCCAACAAGATACCATCTGTTGGGGGAATAAGGGGACCTTCACAGTAAAAGAATGCTACAGGCATATTGGTTCCCAGAACCAGGTGCTAGATGCATGGCCCTGGAAGTTAATATGGAAGACCAAACTACCTATCAAAGTCATTTGCCACAACTGGATTGTCCTCAATGAGGCCTGCTTAACTCTCAAAACAACCTCAACAGAAGAGGTTTCCAGTTGGTCAACGAGTGTTATCTATGTCGGGGAGATGCAGAAACTGTCAACCACCTGTTTTTGCACTGCCCTGTGGCTTCTGACCTTTTGGAATGTGTTCCTCTGCATTTTCGGCCTGAATTGTGTCTTGCCACAGAAGATGAAAGAGGCTCACCTGAGCTGGAGTTTATGGAGAGTTGACAAGACCATAAAAAAAATTTGGTTGATGATCCTTGGTGCTATTTTTTGGTGTTTATGGAATGAAAGGAATAGAAGTTGTTTCGATGGAATCTCAACTCCAAATCACACTTTCAAAGCTATTTTCCTACTCAATCTTTTTTGTTAGACTAAGTTAGCTCCTCTAATTAGCACTGACCAATTTTTGGACTTTGTCTCCTTGGTCTTAGACTGACACCGTAAAGGGAGCTATAATTTATATATATATATAAATTTCTTTTTTTCTTTTCTGCATTTCATTACTTTTGTAATTTGTATCTCCTTGATGCCTTTTGCTAATGAAACACCTTATTTCATTAAAAAAACAACTATTTGCACAAGTCCGTTAATATTACTATATCTGAGAGATAAACAAGATTATCCAATTCAGAATTATCCGAGTCTTTTGTGGTTTTTCTTGTACTCATTTAACTCGGGAAAATAATGAAATTACAAAGTTAAACATATTGTGTTGAACCATGGACTGAAAAGGGAGCCATAGTACTAAATGATTCCATCAGTGATACTTGATTTCTACTGTAGTTTTGACCGTCTTCATTTGTTTTTGACTTTAGATTAGGATGATCTCTTTTTCTTGAGAAAGTAGATTAGGATGCTCTCTTCTAATCGAGTTGAACTTTCTTTCATTTGCTGATCCACTGTAATATATTTACAGTATATACCTTCCGTGGGGGACAGTGTTCTTGGAATTGTGGTGGACACAAGAGCGGATGTAAGCATTTTTAATTATTTTAAAACTGCTGCTTATTCTTCTTATTTGCAAGTAATATCTCTGCTTATTGTGAGTTCCTTATTTTTGATTTCTTTTGAATAGTTATAATTACTTCGGTCCTAGCTGTGTCCTTAATTCTACTTACTGCAGCGTGAACTCTGTAGCGGCTACACTTCTAAGTTCTTGAATACTATCTGCATTTATGAACTATTCTTTTTCAGCATTCCACTATCCTTTTCTTTTAAATGAGTTCAGAAGTCAAGGTCCTCATATTCCTTTTTTTCCGATAAGTAATAACCATATATTAATATCATTATCTTTTTGACGAGTTGCCTTTGTTTCTGGGGAACTATTTACCTGTCTTCTGTTTGCTTTGTATAATTGATGCTTTGACTAGGAGCTTCCAGCTGCATTGGATTTTTTGCTTGTGTAGTATGTGCAACCAGTGCATGAATTTTGCCCCTAATATTTGAGGAGGTTTATGATGTGTTTTTGGATATTTAGTGTAATTTGTTAAAGTTTTGTTGAAGCCAACTGTAGGGTTTTAGGTTCTAAACCACCACTAAGGACACATCAGCGGATGTTGCGCAAAAAGGGAAGGGTAATGATCCAAGTCTGCTGGGGAAAAAGTTTTTCTTTGGAGTGTATTGATCATTGACCATGTAAAATTACATTCATATTACTGTCATGGGGAGTATATGTTGATAATTGACCATACAAAATTACTTTCATTGAGGTAAAAGGTTGGTCCAAAAAATTTCTCCTCTATTTGCTAGTACTTTTGATGAGAGATTTCCTGTCGTTTTGTCTATTTTCCTGTCATTTTCATGAAGTCATTACCTGGACAAACTTTACATTGATCATTAAGATCTATGAATTTTCTTTGTACACTTCAAATTCACTTTTGAGTTTTCTGGCAGAACTTTTTTGTGGACATAAAAGGGCCAATGATGGCATTCTTGCCCGTGCTAGCATTTGAAGGAGGGACTAGGAGAAACATACCCAAATTTGAGGTGCAATCCTAAGTTCCATGATATTTGCTCATATTCTTTGTTCTTTTCTCCTCTGATTTTCTTTTTTATGATAAGTAATTGTGCAAGTATTTAATAATTCAAATGGAGATGCTTCTTGCACTTTTATCTGATTGCAATTTTTCACTTTATGAATCTTGATCATTTGAAATTGAATGACAGCTTTAGTGTTTAACGAGATAGATGAATTAGAAGGCTACTTCCGAATGGGGCAAGCTTGACTTTCCTTTAGTTGAAAAGTTAATTTTTTAATAATTGCTGGTTGCTAGTTCAAGAATTGCTTGATGTTGCCACTTGAATTAGAAGAGATCACATTAGTTCATTGATAGCAGTGTAATTTAATACCCTCACCCCGCCTTTAAGTGAGTAGCAGTCATGCTGATATTGTGGCGTTATAGGTGTTTTTATTGAATGTAAAAGGAGATATTGTGCCAAATGCCTTTGAGAGCAGTGCTTTCCTCCATGGTGGCAAACAAATTACTCGACTACTTAACTCATAAATTTTATGCGAGTGCCTCTTAGTAACTGGCCTTCACATTACTTGTTCACTTGTATAGATAGCTTTATATGGTATTCACATCCAATATGCCTGGATAAAACATGTACAGTTCTACAGCTATAACAACAACAACTAACCCAGTTTGATCCCAACAGGTGGGGTCTGGGGAGGGTAGTCTGTACGCAGACCTTACCCCTACCTAATGCAGGTAGAGAGTATGTTTCCAATAGACCCTCGGCTCAGGAAGGGCAAGGAAGGAAGAAAAATGGAAGAGAAAAGAAAAAGGGAGAGATAAAGGATAAGTAGTACCCAATAATAGCAACAGGAAAATACAATACCTGAGGCGAACAAAACCACATAACGTAATAAAAATCTAAGAATATGAAGAAATATGCATGCTACTAAGACTATCGGTGAACAACTATAAACTACCCACTAACCTTCTACCTTAATCCTCGACCTCCACACCCTCTTATCAAGGGTCATGTCCTCAGTGAGCTGAAGCAGCGCCATGTCCTGCCTAATCACCTCTCCCCGGTACTTCTTAGGCCTACCTCGACCTCTTTTCAAACTCTCCATGGGCAACCTCTCACACCTCCTGACAAGAGTATCAATGCTTCTTCTCTTAACATGTCCGAATCATCTTAGCCTTGACTCCCACATCTTGTCCTCCACGGAAGCTACTCCCACTCTGTCCTGGATAGCTTCATTCTTAATCCTGTCTCTCCTGGTACACCCACACATCCATCTCAACATCCTCATCTCTGCCACTCTCATCTTCTGCACGTGGGAGTTCTTGACTGGCCAACACTCAGCCCCATACAGCATAGCCGGTCGAACCACCACTCGATAAAACTTACCCTTAAAGTTTTAGCGGCACATTCCTATCACACAAAACACCGGAAGCGAGCCTCCACTTCATCCATCCCGCTCCGATGCGATGCGCGACATCTTCGTCAATGACCCCGTTACCCTGGATAATAGACCCGAGATACTTAAAACTCGCTCTCTTGGGGATAACTTGAGCATCAAGCTTAACCTCTACGTCTGCATCATGGGTCCCGTCACTGAATTTGCACTCCAAGTATTCTGTTTTGGTTCTACTCAGTTTGAAACCTTTAGATTCCAAGGTCTGTCTCCAAACCTCCAACCTCGCGTATTCTGTCTTGGTTCTACAGTTCTATAGCTATCCTTTCAAAAATCTTCAGTTGGAAAAATGAGTTGATTTCTGAGATTATTAGCCGGGAAGTGTAGAATAGAAATGAAATAGAGAATAAACAAGAAAAGAAGAATGAATGAAGAAGCAGAAAAGAAGCTCAAAGGATAATTTGCAGAAGACGACTTGCACAAAGAAGAAAAAGAACAAAAACTCATCTTGACGAAGAAAAACAATAAGGAAATAACCCAAGGGAAAAGCAAAGATAGTAGAGTCTTAGCCATTGCAAACCAGAGAAAAGGAACAAGACAAAAGCCATAGAGAGAATGCTCAAGCATATATGGAGAGGAATCCCAGTACTCAATTCTGTTTATCCTTTATTCTGTCCCCCTCTCTCTCTCCCTCCCTCTCTCTCTCTCTCTCTCTCTCTCTTGACGTCAAATTCAAAAGATGTCAAATTCAAGCGCTGATTTACTTTTTAATAACACTGGATTTTGGATTTACCTTTTAACCTCAATGTAAAGTTTGTGATTACCTGGACAAAAAAATGATGATTAGATTAAATCTCGATCGCATGAAAGAAAGTTATATGACATGAAATTTTTATGTGAGTTTGTCTGATCAGAACCATGAATTAGATTTGGTCCAATTTGTTTATGTACTTAAAGGTTGAAATTGCTCCAGTGAGCTAAAAATAAGAAAAGGGAAATAAAAACAACTTGATAGGTGAACTAACTATTATTCCACAACAAAAGAAAGTTATCCAGTATAGAGCTTTTCATGTATCATTGTCAGGCTGAGTTTTTGCTTGTAAACATGACAGCACCATCTTATTGCTATTGTGCAATAAAATGACTTTCTTTCTTTCAACAATAAATCGATATTGTACTAATTAAAGAAAAGGACTATTTGCCTACTGGAACACCAATTAATGTCATGTCCCCATATTAAATTCGAATAAACCATAGGATTTATCTTAATAGTTTTTCTTTCAGGTAGGTACTCTAATTTATGCCCGTGTAGTCAAGGCCAACACTGGAATGAACCCTGAGTTATCTTGCATGGATGGTTGGTGCCTTCCTAATTAATTTGCAACAGGAGTTTTTGTATTTCATAATCTATCTGCTTTTATTCCTAATTTTCAAATAATTATCTTATTCACTACAGCTTCTGGAAAAGCTGCCGAGTTTGGCCATATCAAGGGTGGCTATATGTTTGAATCGTCAACTGGTTTATCACGGATGTAAGATTCTGTTTTGGCTTTAACTTACAACACATATCTTTTCTCAGGTTATACTGTAAACTTGCTGATCAGAAAAGAGACAAGAAAAAGGTTGAAGGTCTTGTTACATGCTATTCAGGCTTAAGCTACATGTTCATCCTTTTTGTATTTTCTTCTTAGGTTGCTGAGTTCACCAACATGTCCAGTTCTTGAGGGTCTTGGAAAGAAGCTAGCTTTTGAGATAGCTGTTGGTTTAAATGGCCGTGTGTGGGTATGAAATTAGTTCTCTTTTTTGTTGCGGTTGGTCAGGTTCATTTCTTTCAAATTGTCAATTAGTGCTTCCTTTTTCAATTTAGACATTTGTTGTGCTATAGGTAAATGCTGAGCACCAATCCACAATCATTCTTGTTGCAAATGCAATAATGAACTCTGAGTCCTTGACTCCAGTGCAGCAAAAGATCATGGTGGAGAGGCTGCTTGATAGAGTAAATTGAACTCAATTCAGCACTTTGACCATGTAGCCAAATGAATTCATGTATAATGTGTTATATGGGTTGCGTCCATCCAATTCTTCACTCATGTAACTGCACTGCTTGTTAATGTGATTCCAGTGAGAGTATAATAGCCAAAGGGTGTAACTTATATGAGTATATTTCGATGTTTAAAGACGACTGTCTGTCTGTGGTTGTATTTGTTCTTCATATACCAATACCAATCATTTCTTCATATCATCCAACATATATATAACTTGAAATTATATGACTGCTCAGTTTTGCAATATGAATTATTCCTTTTCACGAGATATATCTACATGGGTCGCTCCATTTCCTTATATAGGTTGTAACGATTTCTCATATCCTACCACTTGTGTGTTCTGACATCCTATCATCATCATCATCATCATCATCAATAATCATCGGTATGTTTGCACCTTATGTTCAGATTGTTGGAATTTTAAGCTTGTGTAGCTTAAAGAGGGTGAATGAGAAATGGAGGGAAAATGAAATATTTGAGTTCCCCCCTCCTTGGCAAAGTGACATTGTCCCATATTGGAGGAAGAAAAAGGCTTTTGATGGTATATATATAATTGCTCTTCTTCTAGCTTTTAAAGAGTTAAGAAGAAGTCAAGCCTCGCGCCGTCGTTGCTCGGCTCGACTTCGGTCAAAGATTGATTGATTAATCTTTTTGAATAAATTTTTTTCAATTATTTAATTAATTAATTAAATAATTAATGAAAAATTCAATTCGAAATAACCCGTGACCCGGTCCGATCAGCAATATTTCAAACAACCTGTTCCAACAGCCATGGCTGTTTCTGAAAGGTTGCAAACCTTTTCAGAAACAATGCCAGCAACTTTATAAATATACTTTGAATCCCAGAATCTTTCCTTATGAAATTTTCTGATCTTTTTCTTCTGCACAAAAATTTCAGTGTGTTTTACAGACTTCGAGTGGTTCGCTGTTCACCGGCGTTTTTGGTACCAGCCTTCGAGTGGTTCGCTGTTCACCGGCGTTTTTGGTACCAACACTCTGGTGAGTTAAATCGTTCTATCATGAGAGGATATATTCAAGCACCTCAGGTACTTGAGGGATATAATTTTGTAAGGACACACTGTGTATTCAGTGGGCTCGATTTATTCTTATACTGTTTTTCCAGAATTTATTTCGTTAAACAAGTATTACTAACTTTCTGTTTTGTTTATATATTTCAGAAAGTTTAATGGTTTAATTGTTTATTACAGCAATACAGATTTATAACACAGATATATATAATATGCACAATGGAGATGGTTGTTACTTCAGACTGCATAATGTATGCACTGGATAATGAGATAAGCAGCTACATGTTGCTCAAAATTCCATGGAGTCTTAAGATTAACAAAACCTCGTTTGAAAGTGGTCCTGGAAATTGCATGCTTTCCGTCTATCTCGGAAGTTCATTATTTGACCAAAACAAGACAGTATTCTTGATTTTGATATGAAAAGCAAAACTACTTTGTCTTTTGTGGCAACTCCAACTATCAACCCATGTGTATGCAGATATCTATATTCAGCTAGTTGTAGTTCACAATTTCCCCAGGTGAGAAGAAAATATCTCAAGCAGCATTTTATAATTTCTATAGGATGAGAAAGCTTTCACTTAACAGAGTGTATTGTCCTCAGCTCATATTTTCCTCTCCTAGTAATAAAATGTAATTCAGTACTCCTACTATCGATTCATTCTTGTTGGGTATTTCATACCACTTCATATCTCTTGTTGATAGGGTTTGCTGGTGTGGTCTAATCATTAACTATGCGAAGCCTCATAAATTATCTAGTTAAATGAACCTACTACCATCAGAAGCCTCATACTGAAAACAAAATTATCTAGTTATTGAATATGCACAGTATTATATCCAGCTAATTAATATCAAATCAGTCCATTCATTTGAGAAATTAGGTCAATATATTCCATTAGTTGCTAAAGCAATTTTTCAAGAATACAGAAAAAGACCTCATAATTTCACCTTGCAGCTTCTACAACAACACAAGTTCCTGTTTTTAGCAAAAGATTCGTCCAATACTCCCAATTAAACAAATGGTTATTAAATGTAAATACTATCAAGCTACTATTTCATTGCTTAACAAACTAAATATGACAACCACCCATAAAAGAAAAAGAAGCAGAACAACATACTCCTATCAAGTTAAAGATAAAAAGGCACAAACATCATAAAGTACAAAAAGATCAATTTTTTAATAGAACAATCTTTATTCAGATAACCAAATGAAAAAGCAACAAATTCAGTAAAGAATGAAGAGCAATTAAAAGGGTAGCTGGATTCTGGTTATTCTCGTCTGATTGAGACGCCACGTTAACCAACTCCTATGAACTGAATTTCAAGGGAAAGAAAAGGAAAAAAACCATCTTGCATTTAAAGCTAAATTGACTCTTGATTGGAGAGAAGGTATCTGTACACATAAATACCTAACTACGTGAGCTGCTATCATGTAGGTAAACTGAGTTGCGGAGCATGTCCATTGGATATTAACATTTTATTGTTATGTTCTCTTTTTTATTACTTCAACATGTTGGGTTTCATGGGCTAGATCTTCTTCAACCACTAAATGCAGTAACAGACTTCTTAACAGCAATCATAAGTGCATATATGTTGCTGATAAAACATATGTTATGCGTGAAGAAAAATTACAAGATATTAGAATATGCGGTACTCTAAATTTCTTGTATTCTGAGAACTGCTTACTGCGAACTTCTGTCGTGGTTGAGATCTAATAGTTGTCGTGCACTTCAGCCAATTGTTTATAAGCTTATCTACTCAGCACTCTTCTGCTTTGCTCTATGAAGTCCCATTGCTTAATTTTTAAATTTAATAGTGATGTACTAAATTTTTGAGTTAAATAGATGTATAATCCAAACTTTAATATCATGAAGCAACAGCTGAAGATCATCAAGATTCCAAGCCTGAGGCTACAAATGGGAGCTCTCCGACTTCTGTGTTTGTAAACTCCGAACCAATTCGGGAGGATCAAAAGTTAGGGGATCTCCAGTCATGTATAGGCGTTCTTTTCTCGAGAGAAAGGGTCTCACGAAGGAGGAAATAACTTGTTACCATTAATGATATGATGGTGATTTAACTTGTGTTCCTCCACAGAGAAAAGGTATTTTGAGGAGCTGACAAGTCTGTTAAACTACCAAGTACGTGAGATGAAATCAATGACAAGTGCTATAGAGAAACTGGAAGGTAGTAATACAGTTGCTTTTCATCACGTACTTTTGTGCCCTCTCACCTGTATACGGTCGAATCGGGCATGTTAGATTTTATGGGCACGAAGAGCTGCCTCGAGAGTAAGTTCGTAATAAACCAGGCTCGAGCTCGATAGCAAAGTACGAAGCACGAAAATCGAAGTGCTCGCTGAAGATCGAGACCGAGCATGACCGACTTCGAGTAAGGCATAATAACGGAATGGCGAGATATTAGCAACCGACCGAAGATCTCAGCGGAAATCTCGAAACATATTAAATCAAGCGGTTATTGACGTCAATCATGGGAATTATTTTCGTGATTAGAATTGTACCTTATTTAGGATTCCTCTACTATATAAAGAGGGACCCTATTCATTTGTAAGGGGCGTTGATTCATTGATAAAGATATACAAAAATGTTGCTTTCTATTTTACTTACTATCCATTACTGTTCATCATTGTTTATCTTATGCTCTTTATTGTTCTTCTTATCCAACCTCGAGATCATCTAGAATCGAGGTCGAAAGCGCTGCTAAGACACTGGTTTGATTTACTTTACTATTCAGATTATTTATTCAATTCCTTGTTTGTCAATTAGTATTGAATTAAATCACGTATCCTTAAAATCGGTTTAATTGTTACTCGAATTTTAGGGTAAACAGTATGGCACCCACCGTGGGGCTAAGGATAATAGTAATTGTTCAGTACTGATTCTGGTAAAACACACTATTTTACACTTGTTCTTATTGAGTGCCTTTGCTTTCAGGTTAAAACATGTCAAACTCACAAAACGCATCCACAAACAGTAACAATAGCCTCGGATTCCACGATGAGAATGAAAATGTGATCGCTCCAAGAATCGAGGTGCCACAGGCTAATCTCGGGGAAACACCAGTTGCCAACCCAGTCGATGTCAGTTCGCACGTTGCTCTAAACGTGGACCTAGGCGCAGATCTCGATGGGAGTGTACGCAGAGAAGGCCGATCTAGTGGCCAAGAAACATAGGACAGGGGATACGAAGGAGTTAGTCTCCAATTGATATTCGAGATGCTTCAGGCTCAGCAAGCTGCTATTGCTTAGTTACAAAGTCAATATAGAGCTCCGAATAGAGTCAAACCGGAAAATACTTGACGTACCGAGCCAGAACCGGAAAGGTCGAATGGTAACAAATCGGAGACTAATCCTGCGGAAATGAAAATGCTTGAGGAGCTCACCAAAAGAATTGAATCGGGGGAGAAGAGAATCAAAGCCAACGATAAAAAAAATGGAGACATACAACTCTCGAGTTGATCAGATACCAGGGGCACCGCCAATATTGAGGGGGATGGATTCGAAGAAGTTTGTACAAAAGTCGTTTCCTCCAAGTGCGGCTCCGAAGCCTATTCCAAAGAAGTTTCGTATGCCAGACATACCCAAATACAATGGGACTACCGATCTCAACGAGCATGTTACTTCATATACATGCGCCATCAAGGGTAACGATTTAGAGGATGATGAAATCAAGTCTGTGCTGTTGAAAATAATTAGAGAGACCCTTTCGAATGGAGCAATAATTTGGTATCACAACCTGCCACCAAATTCCATCGATTCATTTGCCATGTTAGCAGATTCTTTCGTAAAGGCACATGTCGGGGCCATTAAGGTCACAACCAGGAAATCGGACCTTTTCAAGGTTAGACAAAGGGATAATGAAATTCTAAGGGAGTTCGTGTACCGATTTCAAATGGAGCACATGGAATTGCCACTGGTCACAGATGATTGGGCCGTTCAAGCTTTCACCCAAGGGTTGAACGAACGGAGTTCGGTAGCATCACGACAGTTAAAACAAAATTTGATCGAGTATCCAGCTATAACTTGGGCAGATGTACACAATCGATATCAGTCGAAGATCAGGGTCGAGGACGACCAATTAGGAGCCCCTTCCGGTTCAGTATATCCAAACAGGTTGACAGTTAGAAACCAAAGGGATGTCGACAGGGAGCCAAGGTTGAACAAGGACCGATATCAATCATATACCGCAGATGGAAGGAACAATGGTTCAGGACGCAATCCCGCCCGGAACGTTCGAACAAGTGATCGAGGATAGAATTCTCGGGAACTTATGAGCAAAAGTGGTTTCGACAAGTATGTCGATCCCACAGAGGTACCTCGGTTATCGGAATATAACTTTAGCATCGATGTATCGGGCATTGTTTCGGCAATCAGAAGGATCAGAGATACTAGGTGGCCCAAACCCATACAAACCGATCCTTCCCAAAGAAACCCAAATTTGATGTGCAAGTATCATGGCACACATGGTCACAAGACCGAGGATTACAAGCAATTAAGAGAAGAGGTAGCCCGTCTATTCAATGGGGGTCACTTCGAGAGTTCCTCAGCGATCGTGCCAAGAATCATTTCAAAGAAAGGGACGCCAACAGGAAAAATGAACAGGAGAAACCCCAACATGTCATTCATATGATCGTCGGTGGGGTCGACATCCCGCAGGGACCCATATTCAAATGTATTAAGGTATCAATCACTAGGGAAAAACGAACCCAAGATTGTGTGCCCGAAGGCACTTTATCATTCAACAACGAAGAAACAAAAGGCATTTCTCAGCCCCACAACGACGCTATGGTAATTTCTATCTTATTAAATAAAGTTCAAGTTAAGCATGTTTTAGTGGATCCAGGTAGCTCGAAAAATATCATCCGATCTAGGTTCGTGGAGAAGCTCGGCCTACAAAGTCAAATCGTACCCGCTGCTCGAGTCTTAAACAGCTTCAATATGGCCAGTGAAATAACTAAAGGGGAGATTATTCTACCAGTGAATGTGGCTGGAACTATTCAAGATACCAAGTTTCACATAATCGAGGGCGACATGAGGTACAATGCCCTGCTCGAAAGGCCTTGGATCCATAATATGAGGGTAGTCCCTTCGACTCTCCGCCAAATGATGAAATTCCCGACGTCGGACGGTGTAAAAATAGTATACGGGGAGCAGCATGCTACAAAGGAAATGTTTGCGGTCGATGAGGTGACCCCGATATCGACACTATCAACCTCGGAAAGGTCGAGCATCAAAGATAAACAGGAAGTCAAATAGCAATCACAGCCACCAGCCTCGACCAAGTCAGGGAAGCGAGAGATAGAAGAAGAAGAGGAGGATTTTCTGACCCCTCGAACTTTTGTTGTTCCCGAAGATACTGACGCCACAAAATCAACGGTCGAAGAGATGGAACAGGTTATATTGATCGAGTACCTGCCCGGGAGAAAGGTATACCTGGAAACGGGATTAACCCCCGAACTCAGGAAAACACTTATTCAATTTCTTGTTGATAACATAGATTGTTTTGCTTGGTCTTATTTAGACATGACAAGGATTCCACTAGAGGTAACGACACATCGTCTAAGCCTGAACCCTAGATTCAAACCGGTGAAGAAAAAGAAAAGACCCCAATCCGAAGTAAAGCACGCATTCATAAAGGACGAGGTAACTAAACTTCTCAAAATAGGATCCATTCGGGAGGTAAAATATCCCTAATGGTTAACCAATGTAGTTGTAGTCCCTAGAAAAGGGGACAAACTTAGAATGTGTGTAGATTATAAGGATTTAAACAAGGCGTACCCCAAAGATTCTTTTCCACTGCCTAACATCGATCGGATGATCGATGCCACGGCCGGCCACGAGATCCTTACTTTTCTCGATGCCTATTCCGGGTACAATCAAATCCAAATGAACCCGGAAGACCAAGAAAAGACTTAATTTATCACCAAATATGGAACATATTGTTATAATGTAATGCCCTTCGGGCTAAAAAATGCAGGAGCTACTTACCAACGCCTAGTGAATAAAATGTTTGAAGAACAAATAGGTAAATCAATGGAGGTTTATATTGATGACATGCTAGTTAAGTACCTGCGCGCAGAGGACCATTTGACTCATTTGCAGGAAACGTTCGATATTTTAAGAAAATACAACATGAAGCTCAACCCCGAGAAATGTGCTTTCGGGGTTGGTTCGGGCAAGTTCCTTGGCTTCATGGTATCAAATAGGGGGATCGAGATCAACCCCGATAAAATCAAGTCCATCCCCGTCGTGGATAGTGTAAAAGCGGTACAGAGGCTAACTGGACGGGATAGTTGCCTTAGGCCAATTCATTTCAAGGTCATCGGATCGAAGCCATAGATTTTTCTCTTTACTCAAAAAGAAGATTTATTTCGCCTGGACCCCGGAATGCCAACAGGCATTGGAAGAGTTGAAGCGATACCTATCGAGCCCACCACTGCTTCACACTCCAAAGGCAGATGAGAAACTTTACTTGTACTTGGAAGTATCAGAAATCGCGGTAAGTGGTGTCCTAGTTCGGGAAGAGCAAGATACGCAATTTCTCATTTATTATGTAAGTCGAACCTTAGGAGAAGCAGAAACTAGATATCCACACTTTGAAAAATTGGCACTTGCACTGATAAGCGCCTCTAGAAAGTTAAGACCATACTTTCAATGTCACCTTGTATGCGTATTAACCACTTACCAACTTTGTAATATTTTGCACAAACCCGAACTGTCGGGCCGATTGGCTAAATGGGCCATCGAACTCAGTGGGTATGACATCAAATATCAACCCCGGACGGCCATCAAATCTCAAATTTTAGCGGACTTCGTGGCCGATTTCACACCAACCCTCGTACCAAAAGTTAAAAAGGAACTCTTGTTGAAATCGGGTACGTCATCAGGGGTATGGACCTTTTTCATAGACGGTGCCTCAAATGTAATGGGGTTCGGGCTAGGCATCGTGTTGAAGTCGCCCACGGGTAGCACTATTAGGCAATCTATCAAAACTTCTAGGTTGACTAACAATGAGGCCGAGTACAAGGCCATTATTGCAGGTCTCGAGCTAGCTAAAAGCCTGGGGCAGCAGTTATTGAAGCCAAGTGTGACTCTTTACTGGTGGTGAACCAAGTAAACAAAACTTTCGAAGTTCGAGAGGATAGAATGCAAAGGTATTTGGACAAGCTGCAGGTAACTTTGCACCGTTTCAAGGAATGAACTTTACAGCATGTACCCCGAGAACAAAATAGTGAGGCTGATGCACTTGTAAACTTGGGATCATCGGTCAACGAAGATGAGATCAACTCGGGGACTGTCGTTCAACTCTCGAGATCCGTGATCGAGGAAGGTCATGCCGAGGTAAACTCTACAAGCTTAACCTGGGATTTGAGGAATAAATATATTGAATACTTGAAGAATGGGAAGCTCTCATCGGACCCTAAAGAGTCGAGGACCTTACGAACCAAAGCTGCTCGATTCACATTGGTTGAAGATGGAACATTATACAGAAGAACGTTCGATGGACCATTGGCAGTGTGCTTAGGACCAGGAGGCACCGATTATGTTTTACGAGAGGTCCATGAAGGCACTTGTGGGAACCACTCCGGCGTCCAATCATTGATTCACAAAATCATTAGAGCAGGATACTACTGGGATAGCATGGAAAACGATACTAAGGAGTTTGTTCGAAAATGTGATATATGTCAAAGGTTTGCTCCGATGATCCATCATCCCGGAGAAATGGGGGATGGATATCGTCGGCTCCCTTCCATCAGCCCCATGTAAAGCTAAGGTCATTTTATTTATGACTGACTATTTCTCTAAATAGGTTGAAGCACGGGCGTTCGAGAAAGTGAGAGAAAAAAAGGTTATAGACTTCATCTGGGATCACATCGTGTGTCAATTTGGGATACCCGCAGAAATAGTATGCGACAATGGTAAGCAATTTATCGGCAGTAAAGTGACAAAATTTCTCGAAGACCATAAAATAAAAAGGATATTGTCAACACCGTATCATCCTAGTGGGAACGGACATGCCGAATCGACGAACAAGACTATCATCCAAAACCTGAAGAAAAGGTTGAACAAAGCTAAAGGGAAATGGAGAGAAATTCTGCCCGAAGTCCTTTGGGTGTATCGAACAACATCGAAGTCCAATACAGGGGCAACTCTGTTTTCCTTAGTGTATGGCTCTGAAGCCTTAATTCCAGTTGAAGTCGGAGAACCCAGCATAAGTTTTCGACATGCATCGAAGGAATCGAACCACGAGGCTATGAATACTACCCTCGAATTATTAGATGAAAAACGAGAAGTGGCACTTGTTCGAATGGCTGCACAAAAGCAACAAATCGAAATGTACTACAATAGAAGAACCAACCTTTGCCACTTCAGGGTTGGGAATCTAGTCCTAAGAAAGGTCACCATCAACACTAGAGATCCTAATCAAGGGAAGCTCGGCCTAAATTGGGAAGGACCCTATCAAGTCCTCGATATAGTTGGAAAAAAGGGTCTTATAAACTCGAAACGATTGACGGCGAACCATTACCAAACAACTGGAACATATCAATTCTCAAATGATATTATTGTTAAGGTATGACTTTCTCCCTTCTTTCGTCTATATATATTCGACGCTAACTTATTGCAGGAGTTCGACCAAAGACATCGAGGCCTCAGGTTTTAAAGTACCCGTTGCACTCTTTTTCCCTTAGATCGGATTTTATCCCAACTGGGTTTTTCCGGTGAGGTTTTTAACAAGGCAACAATTATGTGCTACCTGAGGACAATTCAATAGTATCCAAGGCTTCTTTGCAATCAACCTCGAATACTGGAGGGCATCACCCTCGGATGATGTATTCTCAAGAATAGTACTTCATGTCAAAGGGCCTCGATAGGGAAACTTTGTAATGGACCAAACGGTCAAGTGAATCGTGTCCATATAAATTAGTCGAGCCTCGATGGCAAACCATGTACACATGTATAAACTATCCTATCTTCATTTAAACATTTTGTGTCTCAAAGAAAATTATCTACCTTAAAAACCTCATGCTTATGTTAATGCGATCAAACGGCTCAAGAGCCAAAGTGTAAGAATAAACTCGTAGACTACCATCGATGATCGGCGTATCCGAGTGTATATTCATAAATTCATAAGACCTCAAAGAGGCACCTCTCGATCTATAGGCCAAGTCCACTATTCTCGGGGACTGACATTTCAAACAAGTTCGAAATGTTATTGGGAAATAAGCCCAAGAGGCATACCCGAAGGCTACGGCCTAAATAACGCGGCTTGGAGACGTCCGAATTCCGCAATAATGATAGGACTTCAAATTCTCTGAAAAAACGGTTTAAAAAGGTTACCCTCGGCAAATAATCAAAACGAATTCGATAAAATCAGCCCTCGAAAAACCTTAAGAGGTGTCAAATTATCTTTAACACAAACGTACTAAGGCACATAAAAAGAGTTTCAACCGACATCAAACCCTCAAAAAACCCAATGGGTAATAAGCCGAAAGGGGGAAATAATAGCCATCTTTTAGAGGCCATATGGGCCCAACCTAAAATAGCCTAAGGGGCAATACATTTAGAGTTCGATACTTTGTTCTCACTCAACTCGGACCTAAGGGTTCCATTATTCCGAGTTCAAACAAAATTGACTTGAACTTAGCTCAAGGATCCGCCATAAAACCTTAAGGGGTATGTTACTGCAAGTTCGAAAATTACCCATTATTTGATTAAAAAAACCCTAAGGGTTTATTCTATCCTAAGTTCTAAACATACTCGAACTTAGTTATAAAAACAGTGCAGTCATGGCATCGATCAAGCCATCCGAAATGTCGAATATATTATTGAACTCGAGGATTCACACTTGCATGTCTAAACAATCTAAGGGTTTTGTTCTAAGTTCGAACTAGTGTTCACTCGATTACAGAGGTTGCAACAACAAAAACTTTCACAAGGCAAAAGCACAAAACACGTTTGAACATAAAACTGAGTAGGCATTCAAAAGAAGTTTTTCTATTATATATTGATAAAAAGGTTATGTACAAGAGACCGATCAAGGTCTTACAAAAAGGGAAACTAAGTCCTAACTACGGCCGGTTTCGACCTCTACTTCGGGAGCAACTTCTCCTTCAGGCCCCTCATCGGATCTGCCTCGGCTACCTTCTTCATCATCGTCTTCATCATCGCAGGAGGCAAGCTGCCTGGCTTCAGCCTCAAGCACCTTGGCTCGGGCTATCTCCTCGGAGAGTTCAAAACCTCGAGTATGGATTTTCTCGAGGGTTTCCCTCCGGGATTGACACTTTGCTGAGTCAATAATCCATTGCTCTTGGTAAGAAGCCTCCCTTAGGTGCATTT
Organism: Nicotiana tomentosiformis; assembly: GCF_000390325.3. Classification (NCBI taxonomy): domain Eukaryota; kingdom Viridiplantae; phylum Streptophyta; class Magnoliopsida; order Solanales; family Solanaceae; genus Nicotiana; species Nicotiana tomentosiformis. The sequence goes on from NC_090812.1 coordinate 114,794,837, forward strand.
GAGCAGCCTCAGCATTGGCCCGGTATATGGCAATGGACTTGTCTGCCATGACTCTTGTCTTCTCGATCTCCGCCTTGGCCTCAGAGAGCCCGGTTTCGAGCTCCTCAATCCTCTTGGCTTAGGCCGAACTTTTCTCTTTGACGCCTCGAAGTTGAACCTCGGTCGATAACAGTTTGGCCAAGGTAGTTTCTTTCTCTGCATCCAGGTGGTTCATATTCTCCTTCCACCGATCATAATCAGCCTTGACCAGATCGGCTTCTCCCCGAAGCAACTCGATCTTTTCAACCTTTTGCTGCAGCTGAGATAATGAAGTATTAGCCTCCATAGTTGGGTCTAGTCCATACTCTATCAAAAGGATGCTTACCTGTTTATCTAGCTCGGTTTCACACTGGCTGAGGTTAGCTCGAGACTTGGCGATGTCCTATACAAAAAAGGAAAATACAAGTCATATTTAGAGGAAATAGAGTAATTAAAAGAAGTGAAGTAAACTGATTCTTACCCGAGATAAGAGACATTGGGCCTCTTCTAAAAGAATAGAGGTGTCACCAATATCATAGGCATCATCGACTCCAGTAAAGCAATCCCAAAAGGGATCCCCTACACTAGAGCCCCCGCCTATATCAGGGGTCTTCAACTCTCGAGCTTCCCTTAGTGCCTCCTCAGAAAAGGTAGGAAGAGAAGGCAAGTGACATGTTGTCATGGTCCCGAGCAAGTCGCTCAGGACGCTCTGATCGATCTTCGGGGTCTTAGAACCAACCCAGTCCAGTGTAGTTGCAGATGGCCGAGAAATGGTCTCGACCTCTGGTAATTCAGGATCCTCACCCGATTTCCTTTTGGAAGCCTCCTCGACACGAGGCTTGATTTTAGCAGCCATCGTCGGCTCAGAAGGTTTGGTGACCTCGGCGGCTTTCCTAGGTCAAACCGTCAGTGCCAAGGCATTTTCCTCTTCTTCTTCTTCGTCTCTCAGTTTTTGGACCGAGTCCATCGTGAGAGCGATTACTTTCCTCCTCACCCTTTGAGATTTGGGCTTGGGGTCCTCGGACTGCGAGGCAATTTGCCTCTTCTTGTCTTCCCCCAGCTTCGGAACTTGGGACTTGGTTTCTTCCTCGCCACTTGAAGGCCTCAAAACGGCATCCTTGGTCAGGCCTGCATGAAAGAAAATTAATGACGAATGAAGTATAAAAAGTGTTTCAAAACATGAAAAAGGAGATCCTTACTGTGATTCTTGGCCTCCCATCTGCGCTTTGCCAAATCACGTCATGCGCGTTCGGCATAAGTGGAAGTCGAGGCTAACTTACGAACCCAATCTTCGAGGTCAGTTACCGCTTGAGGCATCCAAGGAACAATTGCATGTCAAAAGGGGATATCAGGCGAAGTCGAAGAAGGTACGAAGAACAAAGTTTAAAAGATCACTTACGATTTAAGTTCCACTCCTCAGGGAACGACATCTTCTCTTCCGGGATAATGTCATGGGTCCTCAAACGTATAAAATGGCTCATCCAACCCTGATCCTAGTCCTCATCGATGCTCAAAATCAAGGCCTTCGTTGCCCGGCGTTGGAGCCTGATTAATCATCGGTAGATTCGAGACCAGTACAACCGCATGAGGTGATTTAGAGTGAACTCTAGCCCCTCGGCCTTGCTAGAGAAGAAGCACATCATGATTACTATGCGCCATAGAGAGGGTTGGATTTGGTCGATGGTGACCTGATATCTTTTACAGAGATCAATAATTACTGGGTCGAGGGGACCCAATGTGAAGGGGTAAGTGTAAACACTTAAGAACTCATCCACATAGGCGGTGATGCCCTCTTCGGGAGCAGGAATTTGCACCACGACCTCAGGACCCCAGTTGAAGTTCTTCTTCATGGCCTCGAGGTGACTCTTCGATATTGAGCACATGTACATCGACACATGTTCACAACGGCCTGGGATCGATGAAGGGTTTTCGACATTGAAGTCGGATTTTAGAGTACATGGGCCAGGAACATATTCATGGGGAAGCGGCTCCGCCGATGCCTTGCCGCCGGACGGCCGAGAAGAGGAGCAAGAAGCTTTCTCCTTCTATGGTACAGTCTTTGAGGTTTTCTCCATTTGTATAAGTAAATAAGGGCGAAAAAAGATGAAAAACGGGTGGTTTAGGTGCTAACGACAGTGGTTCTACGGACGGCGAAAAGGAGGAGATGCAAAGAGTAAGAGTACTTAAGAGGTTTGATTAGAAGTAAAGTTTGATTCAATGAAGGAGCGGGTATTTATAGGTTCACGGTGACGGTTCGGTAACGTTAGTGGCCGGCCGCTAACTGACAAGCATTAATGATTTGGGGAACTGAACTGACGGGATGTTTCGATCACATCTGTCACGTACGTCACAAGGACGACGTCATGATCGAGGTTTCAGAATATCAAGGCTCAAACCGTTTCTTATCATTTTATTCTAAGAAACGCGGGGACTATCTGTATACGGTTGAATCGGGCATGTCAGATTTCATAGGCACGAGGAGATGCCTCGAGAGTAAGTTCGTAATAAACCAGGCCCGAGCTCGATAGAAAAGTACGGAGCACGAAGATCGAAGTGCTCGCTGAAGATCGAGACCGAGCATGACCGACTTCGAGTAAGGCATAATAACGGAATGGCGAGATATTAACAACCGACCAAAGATCTTGGCGGATCTCGGAACAGATTAAATCAAGCGGTTATTGACATCAATCATGGGAATTATTTTCGTGATTAAAATTGTACCTTATTTAGGATTCCTCTACTATATAAAGAGAGACCATATTCATTTGTAAGGGGCATTGATTCATTGATAAAGATATACAAAAACGCTGCTCTCTATTTTACTTACTATCCATTATTGTTCATCATTGTTTATCTTATGCTCTTTATTGTTCTTCTTATCCAACCTCGAGATCATCTAGAATCGAGGTCGAAAGCGATGCTAAGACACTGGTTTGATTTACTTTACTATTCAGATTATTTATTCAATTCCTTGTTTGTCAATTGGTATTGGATTAAATCATGTATCCTTAAAATCACTAAATAAGTTTAATTGTTACTCGAATTTTAGGGTAAACATCACCTTTTCCCTTTTACATTTCATTCACTATTAGAGTGGAAAGTCTCTGCTTACGCTATAGGTTTTTGTGTTTTGGCCTTTTTTGCTTTTAGTAAACTCATGTAAAATAAAAGGGATGTGTTATGAAATAATAAGGGGCTAGAAAAGAGGTAAACTTTAGCAACACTATTGAGAAGTAAAGAGTTATATGAGCGTTCATAGTTGAAAAAGCAATGGGGAATATAGCGATAATAAATTGTGCAAAAACTGTGCAATGTTAGTTTGCTGATTCCACCTTTAGTTGAGGCTGGATTACTTTTCAGCTCTAGATCTTTTTGGCTTGATAACCTTGGTGTTCAAATGTCATTGAACATTGTTTTCGTGGTGCCTATACTGTTAAGCTACAAAACTGACTTGTGAACGTGTTCAAAGAGTCATTTGAAACTTGCATAAGGACGATCTTCCTGGCTTTTGACCATCAGCGGACCAGGCTGGCTATTGGCCTCTATGTCTCTATAAATGCATTATAGCATGACTTTGCTCTATAGTTCTTTCCTAACAGGTTTCAGTTCTTGGTCCCCGCACTTCTGTCTAAGTTCTTTCTCCACTCCATCGGCATTCCCTTTTATATATACTAGCTTTGTCCTCGTTATAATGTTGTAATTGCCCTGGAATTTTAGCAGTCATTAAGTAAATGCCAGGTCTTTAGATTTCATATATCATGCACCCCCCGCGGGTGGCCCGTGTCTGAAGAAAAAAAGGAGATAAAGGGATCCAAGTCATCCTTTAGACGGGACGGGGTGTCTGATTGGAGTTGCTTTATACATGCAGGGCAAAGTAATACTTCTGGGAGAATACCAATTACAGAACCAGATGATCGCAGAATTTCAGTTACTCAATCTAGGGTAAAGTTGTATAGCAACACAGAAATCTGGATCTTGTAATTGATATCTCTGTTGGCTTTTAAGATTCAGTTTCTGATATGCTTTTATGGTCCAGCAATCTTATTTGAATGGAAAAGTGGATGGTGATGCCACGTTCAGGTTCTACTTTCTGTTTCTAGCTACCAAATTTTGTTAAATTGGTTTTTACTGATTCTTTAAATACTAATGCTACATGATTGGATTATTTCGTGCAGTGAGATCTTTGTCTGTGGAACCATCTGTTGCACCCCATCCCAAGTCTTATATGGAGGTGACTCTTATACTCTTATTATGTTTTACCAATCTAAGAAGGGAAAGCATGCAACTTTCTGGCTGGTCAACAATCAGTTAAACATTTCTTAATTACCTTTTGAGTTTCCTGTGGAGTTTTTCAAATCAACCTTCTAAAAAAATATTTCTGCTTGGATAGATATGGAACACTATGTAATGGAAGAAGGGAGTGGGCCAGATACTTGCTGGAAGAATTAGGGAATCGTCTCTTCTAACTTCATATAATCATTTTGCAGATTATGGCTATGGTTCAAAGAGGATTATTCTTACTTCCATCAGTTGTTACAGAGTCCTCGGCATCATCCATGGCAGAATCCTTCTTGACATAATCTACCTTAAAGTCATAATCATCATTCATCATATCACTGGCAGTTGAGGGCTTGTCTTTCTTCCTCCTTTTCTTCTCGGCTTTTCTCTGTTTAGTGTTCAACATGCCTTCCTCAGCATATAACTTCTCATTTTGTCTACTACTGGCACTTTTGCCCCTCGTCTGGCCTGCATCACCTTCTCCTGAATCCATTGGCTCATCTCCGTTCTCACTAACAGGGTTATCTATAGAATTATCATTTTCAGCCAATGGCTGCTGCAAATTGTCCTGAAACGCAAATAGGCAACATTAGTTCTTTTCTTTTGAAAATATAAAATTGACTAAAGATGTGACAAATCATAAATGGAGAATGCGGGGGGAAAGGGCATTGATAACTTTATATGATAATTGGAACACGGACCCAAAGCTGCTCTTCTGAAATTTTGCCGAGAAAAACACTCAAAAGATAAATTGTAATCATAGTTCTTAGGAAAAAATTCAAACACACAAAAGACTTTATTAGTTCATGCAGCCGTGATGACACCAGTAGCTGTTACGCGCACAGATGACCATTTCTTTCAGATCACAACTAGGTGTGTTTCATCTTAAATTGATAACATTTGAAGTTCAGAAATGATCAAGGGAACAGGAATTACAGCATACACAGGAATGAAATACAAATAGTATTTGCAGAAGCATAAAGGGGAAATAACTTACCTCTAGCATGTTCTCATCAAAGTTAACGGGGCGATTTGATGGTACTTCAACTGGGTTGAAATCATTGACAGATTTCAGGCTTCCAATAATTGAGGATTCACTTCCATAAACTTCATCGATATTGAATTCTTTTCCAAGTTCTGAAACTATCGTGGCCTCAGAATGCTCCCCCTCATTCCTGGTTGGGGGCAAGGTGTAGTATGGAATTTTCCCTGGAATGTGTCAATGGGACATCAGATTCTAATAATACAGTGCTTTCATCTATGAGCGTGAAATGCGCTCATATTTTGGAAGTTCAAATTCTTTCAAAGTAAACTTGACAGTATTCATACATACCCTCATTCCAGTCGTGCAGAACGATCCTTGCTGCAGCATCAACATCAACAATTCCTCCCTTTTTAAGCCTACCCCTAACTGTAGCAACTTTCTGGAGGAAGTCATCCACTGAATCAAAGGTAGGAACCTTGTATATGGTAACCAACATTCTTTCAGGACAAAGTTTGAGAATTTCCTTCACTGTAAACCCATAGTACTAACAGTCAGAAACATCAATACCATTTTATTAAATCGTTTCAGATACGTAAATACTATTGAAAGAGTAGAATCAGAAGCAAAAAAAAAAATGTGAAAGAAAATCCAATTACCAGGACCAACTGGGTCGTCTAACTTCTCTATCCTCTTGCAATTTCGAAGAGCAATAGATGCATCATCCTCAGATGCAGACCTAAGCATCACAACCCCAGGGCAGTCCAGCAACTTAACATTCTTATCTAACTGGACTTCTTGCAAGGATCTCGTTAATCCTGGAGTAGCACCTACGTTGACTACGTGAGATCTCTTCAAGCTGTTAATCAGGCTACTTTTACCAACATTTGGTAGACCAATGACTCCTACAGTGATTGATTTCTTGATCTGCAAGGGATTACCATTAGTGGGAAACCAACACAATAACTCAAACAAACTGCAAAATTAAATAGCATGACCGACTAAACTAGGCAACTGAATGGGCTGGTTAATTAACTCCACACAAACCGAAGGTCTATGAAGTACTTTAAACTTCCTCATCTTACTATATTCCTCCAAAACCTTACATCTCTTGCATCAAAAAACATAAGTTTACCTTAGAAAGGACCCATACCGACAGTGGATAAGTATAATATTTCGTGGTGTACCCACCTAAATGCATCTAAATGCGCTGCACATACGATGAGTTCAAGGTTGTTTTATCAAACGATAAATTCAAGGTTGTAAAGACAATGTAATGTGCAAGTGACTTTGCCACAGAAGCTCAAAAAACTTCTTGATGCTGATAACAAATTTCAATGTCTCCTTGTTCATCTTGATGGTTAGAAGCAAAGTTCTCTTTATAACACATTCAGAGACACCCAACACATGCAAACAACTGATAGAGATAAGAGACTTGAAAATGTCCAGACTGTAAGAGAGGATGGAGAATTAGGTTTGCAAAATCGAAGAGCTTCTGTAGATTTTAAATTTCAAAGAGGATAGAATAGAAGTTAACAGTGAACCAAAAGCATTCATTTGAAATCCAAATGAAATTAACCGAATGTGTGAGAAAACAATTTAATGCATTTGTTACTTGCACCTTGTGCAAAAAGTATACAAGTTAAAGCTCCAAGGCATACTCTCCAGAACTCAACTGCAACACAAACTGGATAGAAAACTCCATAAAGATGATCCTGGAAGTACCTCATGGCTTCGCGAGTAATTCTTCAGTAATTTTATCAGCGTCTCGGCTCCAAGGCAATCACTGGTCTGCAGAAGATTGCTAGTCTTACTCTTACCAGCCTTTGAGGAAAGCTTCCAGCCCAAGTTTGACTTCTGTTCTTGGGTGCTACACTTGAAAGCAACAGTTGGTAATTCCTCTCTTAGATACTTTAGCCACTTTTCTGCAGCTTCCCGAGGAATGAGATCTGAAGAAAATAGTTAAGAGATAAAAAATCCCATCCAAATAAGCATGTAAAAGTACCCCTTCGAAGGTTCTCTGCCGGGCATTGTATGAACCATCATTAATCTAAGACTCTGACGCAACATTTACAGAACCAAAATAACCGACCAAAACATAGGTTAGTGACCTATATCAAAAGGCCAAAGTAGAGACACATATACATATATATGGATATCATTTTACATTTACATTTATATATATATATATATATATATATATATCACCAATATCCACTTCTTTGTGCTTCTAATGATTAAACTCAACCGACAACCCTTTACTTTCTGAATGACGTCGAAAACACATGGTACCACAGTACCTATCTATGATCAGTATAATACGGTAAACGAAAACTCAAGCAGACACAGGATAATGCTAACAATGATAGAACTAAAAGATACCAATTTTATTGAGGAGTAACACAAGATGTTTATCGGGTCCTGCTCTTATCACCATCTTTTCCATGTCCAGACAGCGGGTACCAAGAGGATCTCGAGCATCAAGCACTTCCAAAATGACATCCGAAGCATCAATTACTTTGACCAACTCCTTGTAGAAAGCCCTTTCAGAGTTATCTGTATCAACAATCAAGCATCAAGATCAAAGAAAGAAAAAAGGAGTAAAACCTTTAATCACACTATCATGTCCGTTGCCAACCAACTAATAACAAACATATATAGAAAGATTCGGCATACCTCGATGTTTAACAAAAGAAGTTGAGCCATCATTTGGCCTTCCCTCTTCAAAATTATTTCGTTTTGTTAAAGTCATATCTGCCGGTGTGAACTCATCATCATCATCTTCAAGCAGCCCAAGCTTTCTCTTCTTTGCCTGGAAAACAACAATGCCATGAAAGGTAAACATGTGGACTAAATATCACCTGCAAAAAATGTAGGAAAGCGAAAACCCAATAGCAAGAAAACCTATATAAAAAAAAGGAGACACGAGTTTTCCCACCATTGAGATGGGAGTTGGTCTGTCTGCCTACTTCAAGGCTGAGATATGGAGTAGCCACCTAAACCTTTTAAAAGCCCTTCATAAAGAGGCTTAAGTCATTGACTCCACTCCGGTAAGGCTTTTAAAAAAAAATCAGTATGCCACTCCCTGAGCACGCAGAAAAGTAAATCTTACCCGAAAATGAGTGAGATACATTCTTTTCCTCCTTAGTTCCTTCTACCATTCCTTTTATTTACTTTTTTTTGTGGTGGTGCTGGGGGGTCCTACTCTATGATCCAAAGAATTCACATAATTCATACCATTAGATTTTTATCTCAAATATTTTTAAAAATTTCTAGACAGGTCCAAATTCCCTTATATTTTCTTTGAATCAAGTATAGAATTCTTAAAACCAAGATATTTTTCATATCAGAATCAAGAGCTGCCTGCAAATATCAACTACTCACAGAAGCACAGCACTATTTCCATAAATTTCATTTAACATTTCAGCTCAAGCATCGACAATCAATCAAATATTATAACGTAGCACAAAGATTATCTTTTTTCATAAAATTAACCCGATGCAAAGCCTCAAGATGCAATATAAAGTCCAAGTAACATACAATCTGGCCAAGCAAGCAAAACAAGAAAACAACTAAACTCAAGAAAAGTGAATACCCTCTCTTTACGGGCAGCTTTCTTCTGCTCCAATTCCTCGAGAGCGCGAGCTCGACGAGTCTCGAGAGCCTTAAGTTCCTGCTCCTTAAAAGGCCAGTCATTGGGAATTCCTGGGTCCTTCTCTACCTTAGATTTCTTATTAAGGCCCAGCTTCTTAGCCTCTTTGGACTTCTTCTTATGATGCTCCTTCACTTTCCTTATAATTTTATACTTCTTCTTCAATGACACCCTCTTGCTCTTACTCTCTGCAAAACATTTATAGATTTGTCAATATAATCTGCAAAAAAGTTTTGCGACTGGCTGATAACTGAATAAAAATTTAACGGAATGGAGGTTCATGTACTTACTCTTGCTTTTCTTCACCATTTTTGTTTGGCTGTTCTGCTTTTTCGGAAGATTTAGAGAGGACGATTAGGGTTTTGGAGGGGGACTGCAGACATAAAAGGATGGGTCAATTATACGCGGGTCGGGTCTTAGGTTGTATGTACCAAAAAAAAATTCGGGGCCGAAAAAATAGCTGTAATGAGAAGAAAAAAAAAATTAAAATTTTTATAAGAAAAATCAAATTATGGTTTCTTCGTCCGTGAGCTTTTCAAATGTTTAATAACATATTTTTTTCATTTTTTATGCATATATAAAGGTCTTATAATAGATAAAAAAATACACACAAATGAAGAAGAAATAAGAATCTCTCTCTTTCTCCCTATATCTCTTAACTTGTTTTTCATTGTTCTATATTGTTACTTTGAGCTAAATTTTATAACACGTTACCAGCATAAAGTCACTAACCTCAAGGTTGAATTTCACTTTTGGTAAGGTATATCTCGATGATCTATTGTCAAAATTATCCAGATTTTATTCAAAAAGGTATGTAGTGTTACAGACACGTCTTTCTGCTACAGCAACAAGTCCAAGCTTTAAACGAAATAAGTTTGTGACATTATTTAGAATAAGCAATTGTCTGGTTATTAGAAAATTAATATTTATGTGGCTGCTAAGGATGTAACCTTGTTAAATTTCCATGAACTAAATAATAGGTGGCATGCGGTATACTAAATAATTTAAAAAATTAAAATTATACTTTATTATGTATGCTTATGGTTAATTTTACCTTATAATATGATTTTAGTATGTCTGGTATAATGATTATATATTAGTTTACTATCAAATATAATATAATAATAATAATAATAATAACTATTTTATTTTAATAAGATAAAATATTAGTACAAGAAGTATGTACTACACCCATTTTTTCATTGATGATAATTCTTATCAAATTAACATGTTGAATCATTTCTATATGGAAAGCATATAGTAGTAGATAGTAGACACATATTTGTCCACTATTTTTTTGATTCCCTGATTGACTTAAAGGTTCTGCTGTATCCTTTTGTTTTTCTAGAGAGCATAATATTTAGTTTTCACAAAGTGCATGGTAACTAGTAGTACTATTATTATGTTTGATATATAATTTTTCCTTAATTTTATGGTCACATCACTTTCATCTTGAAGTAAGCTTATTGCAGGAAAGACCAAATGTGAATTTTCAATATTATTTTGTATTTTCATATATCTGTTTGAGTAAACGAAAGTCTATTGTTGAGATTATATCCAAATAACATTATGAAGAGTTTAACTCAAGAGGTAAGCATTTCCTTCGTATTTGAAATTATTTTTGTCATTTGCTATTAATGATATCAACTTCAATGAGTTCAAGTCGCAATGCACCATGAGGGTAAGACATCAGAATCAAGTCTTAATGCTCCATGATGATAAGAGTTGGGTTTGAGTCCCAATTCATTATGGTCTAACATGCCTTTATATTGGTAAGACATTAGGTTTGAGTCTCATTATACCATATTGATGATATAATGATAACTAAAGAAAAATAATACATTTTTCATGAAAAGGCATGAATATTGTCCCACTTGATTTGCTCCATTCTTGAAGTGAATGTGGTAGCGGCGCATAATTGTTACACCCTATATTTTCGTACGTAAAACTGTGGCGTGAGCAAGCTAATGTAGGACCCAAAAAATGAGATCATCTTTAAAAACATACAAAGCAAATTAATCATGTTACCTCGGAATTTACCAATATTGAAGATCATGAATAACAAGTACAAAGAGTGTTGGAAGGTTCATAAGCTAAAGGAATTGAAGAAAATAATGTTTCGTCGAAAGTAGACAAGTTAGGAATGTTATAGCATGTACATCTCGGGTGAGACCATGGTGTTTAAAATGACATGGAGGTTATGTTATGAGTTATGTTATTCGTATGATAGTCGTGTGTTATGTTTTGAAGTCAAGCGAGTGGTGGAACAAAAGTCGATGAAAGTCATCACAAGTTACGTTCATAGGTTTTACTGAAACTTTGGGTCAAATATAACTGCGATTTTATCCCAATATACTTAGATTTATGGATTATCCACCCATCAAATTAAAGATCTATGAGTCTAATTTCTAACGTATTAAACCGTTTGTCAATACGATATCGGAGTAGAGAGATATGAGTATTTTTTCGAGACTACGCAGACTGTCACCTACTTGCTTAAACGAGAATCGAAAACTGGGCCAGTTCGGGTCGTCAAAAAATGGGCTAGTTCAGGTCGTTCAAAGAGGCCTTTTAAAGATCTATCCCCTGCATAAATTAGTATGATAATAGGTCAAAATAACCAGACTTAATCTCTACAAAAATTCTCCCAAAAATTTCCCACAAACCCCAATTGATTTTCTCTCCCTTTCAGTTCTAATTGGAGGTAAAGCCTAGAGTTTGAAGAACCAAGATGGGAGATGAGTTATCCAACAAATAAGGTAAGTTTACTTCTCTATTTCATCCATTATTTTCTACTGTAGATACATAGTAAGTTGTTCTATATTTGTAAGAACTCACGGGACGGTGATCGGAAGCCGTGAGTTCGAGTTATTCACTTGTAGCAGACTGTTTTGTGGATTGTTTGGTGTTGTTGTTGGGCTGTGTGATTTACTATTGTTTTGTGGATTTTTGGTGGAGGAAGGGTGTGGATAAACACCACATAAGTACAGGATGTTGGGTTGGTCGTTCGTCGTAATATTTTCGGGTTGTTGACACTACTACGATGGTCGTTTTGTGTATAAAGAGATTGGGGCGTGTTGGACTGTTTTGTAGTATTGTGTGGTGTACATAAGGTTGGAAAATAATGTATATATGTTGTTATTGTTGTTTTTGGTGTTTTTGGTGTTTTTGGTGTTATCTTGAATTTGGAGGAAGTAAGGATTATAGGGGAGATACACATCTCGAGATCATCTTTGACTCCCAGTTACTTTCGGTTATTATATTATCAGTTCAGTTTCAACTTTTAATTATGTTATTGCCTTATATACTCGGTACATTATTTTGTACTGACGTCCCTTTTCTGGGGACGCTGCATTTCATGTATGCATGTTCAGATAGACAAACGGGTAGACCTCCTCAGTAGGTGTTTCCAGAGTTCAACGTGATCGGTAAGCTCCACGTCCTTCGGAGTTATAGGGTTTAGGTTTTCATGTACATCTTCTGTATGTATGTATATATGTTATGGGTAGGTTGAACCCCTGTTCCGATCATAATATATCCATCAGTAGAGGCGTGTAGACATATCCTGTGAGTTAGTGCACTATGTTGGGCTAGTAGGCCTGGTATGTATATTTTGGTGGTTTGTTAGTTGTAGTAGTTATGACGGCCTTGTCGGCCCAACTTTATATTGATGTTTAGTCAGCGTTGGTTTCCATTCAATTTTATATTTTGCTTCGCAAATTATCTTGCAAGGTGGCCCCATGGCTAAATTATGACATTATATATTCAGAGTCTCTTAGTCACAATTTGGTACGCTAGGTTAAGTGAGGCACCGGGTGCCGATCTCGCTCCCAGGTTCGGGGCGTGACAAACTTGGTATCAGAGTATTTCTGTCATAGGGAGTCTACAAGCCGTGTCTATTAGGGTCTTGTTTATAGATGTGTTGTGCACCACATTATATAAGCAGGGAACTACAAGTCATTTAGGAGTTGGTTACCCTTCTTTCAAATCTAAAATATGTTGTAGAACTGAGTTATAGAAAATTTGAGTTAAACTTACGTGTTGGTGTTTGCATACACAAATGACGGTGACTAGGAAGACTACGGCTAGCCAGAGAGTAGATACAACAATAGGTGAGGGGACCAGCAGGGTACCCCCAGTAGACGGGTCCCAATCTGAGGCCCAAGGCGAGACCCCTACTCAGCCATTACCGGCTCCTCCACCACCTGAGGAGATTCCTAGGGATACCGCACATCCAGTTCCCCTACACTTCTATCAGATAAGGACTTGAGGAGTGCAGTGCATTTGTTGACACAATTTGTAGCTATCCAGCAACAAGCTAGGGCATCAGCTAGTGCAGGATCTTCTGAGGGGTCTGGGAGTTCAAGGGTCCGAGAGTTTATTGCTTTGAGTCCCCTAGAGTTCACAGGGACAGATCAGAGGGAGGACCCGCAAGATTTCATAGATCAACTTTACAGGATCTTTCGGGTTATGCATGCCACCGAGAAGGAGGCAATTGAGCTAGCAACTTTTCGACTCCGAGATATAGCCATCCTTTGGTACGAGGGATAAGAGAGGTCCGGGGCACATGATGCACCTCCAGCTAGTTGGGAGAATTTTTCAGATGCCTTCCTTGACCAATACTTACCGCGGGAGATCCGACAGGCTCGGGTTGATAAGTTTTTAGCCCTCAAGCAAGGCAATATGAGAGTTCGAGAGTATAGTCTTTGTTTTGACTCATTAGCCAGATATGCACCATCCATAGTTGCTACTATGCGTGACAGGATCCACAGGTTTATATTAGGATTAGCCCCAGAGTTGACTGAGGCATGTGCCACCATTGCATTGCATGATAGTATGGATATCTCCCGAATTCAGGCATTCACTTAGAATATAGAAAGGGGTAGGGGTCGACAGCAGGGTACAGAGAGGATTTAGCAAGGGCAGCATAAGAGGATGAGATTTCCCAGGTCTCAGGGTAGTTATAGGCCCTAGTACTTTGGACGGCCACCTAGGCCTCCGCCACCTAAGTTACAGGGTTACAGGTATGACCGCTATACTGATTCAGGACCAGCGACATCGAGGTTCAAGGCAGACATGGTCATTTCCGCCGCGGTGTGACATCTGTGGTAGAGGACACTTGGGCCAATGTCGAGCAGGTTCTGATGCTTGTTATACATGTGGGCATCCAGGGCATATGATGCGAGATTGCCCAAATAGAGATTCTAGGGGTATGGCACAACCAACAAGTTCAACAACAGGATCATCTATGTTTGTGCATCCTTCAGGGCGCGAGTCTCAGTCTTCGGCTGGTAGAGGTCGAGGAAGAGGTATAGGTTCCAGTTCAGATATTAATTAGAATTGTATCTATGCTTTAGCGGGTCGACATGACCAGGAGTCTTCACCAGACGTTGTGACAGGTATATTGACCATTTTCTCTCACGATGCTCATGCCTTGATAGACCCAAGATCTACTTTATCATATATTACCCCATTTGTTGTGGGGAAGTTTGGTATAGTGCCTGAAATACTAAATGATTATTTTGCGGTATCTACACCGGTCGGAGAATCAATTATTGCTAGACGGGTTTACCGAGGTTGTACGGTGACAGTTTGTAGTCGTCAGACCTTAACCGACCTAGTTGAGCTAGATATGATAGATTTTGATGCTATCATAGGCATGGACTGGTTGGCAACTTGCTATGCCACATTTGATTGCCAAGCAAAGGCAGCCATATTTCATTTGCTGGGTGAGGCAGTCCTTGATGGGTAGGTAATACAGCGACACCCAGAGGTAGGTTTATTTCCTATCTGAAGGCAAGGAAAATGATTGCAAAAGGTGCATTTATCAGATTATGCAAGTTAGAGATGCAGATACTGAGATACCTACACTTCAGTCTATTCCCGTAGTCAAAGAGTATGCAGATGTGTTTCCAGATGAGCTTCCAGGTATTCCTCCAAAGCGAGAGATTGATTTTAGTATCGATTTGCTTCAAGGAACTCAACTAATATCCATCCTTCCGTATAGAATGGCACATGCCGAATTAAAGGAGTTGAAGGAGCAGTTAAAAGATTTTTTGGAGAAAGGTTTCATCAGGCCCAATACCTCACCTTGGGGTGCACTGGTACTCTTTGTGTGGAAGAAAGACGGCTCGTTGAGGATGTGTATCGATTATAGGCAACTTAACAAGGTAACTATTAAGAATAAGTATCCACTTCCAAGGATCGATGACTTGTTTGATCAGTTCCAAGGGGCTAGATTCTTTTCAAAGATAGATTTGAGATCAGGATACCACCAGGTCAGAGTTCGGGAGAAAGATATTCTGAAAACAGCCTTCATGACTCGATATGGCAACTTCGAGTTCCTTGTCATGTCTTTCAGGTTGACGAATGCACCCATCGTATTTATGGACTTGATGAATAGCCTATTCCGACCATTTTTAGATCTGTTTGTGATAGTATTTATTGATGATATTCTGGTCTATTCAAGTTCAGAGGATGATCATGTGGACCACCTGTGAGCGGTACTCCAACCCCTTCATGATCGTAAGTTGTATGCTAAGTTTTCTAAATATGAGTTATGGTTGAAGACTGTAGCATTCTTGGGGCATATTGTATCTGATGAACGGATGAAGGTATAAAGGTAGACACTCAGAAGATTGAGGCCGTGAAATCTTGGCCTAGACCTACCACTCCGACAGAGATTCGTAGCTTTCTAGGCTTAGCAGGATACTACCGGAGGTTCGTATAGGGTTTTTCTTCCCTTTCGGCACCATTGACGAAGTTGACGCAAAAAGCAACTAAGTTTCAGTAGACGGAGGCTTGTGAGCAGAGTTTCCAAGAGCTTAAGAATAGGTCGACCTCAGCGCCAGTTCTAACACTTCAAGAGGGTCTAGGGGGTTATGTCGTGTATTGTGATGCCTCAGGTGTCGGGTTAGGATGTGTCCTGATGCAACATGGGAAGGTAATTGCGTATGCTTCAAGGCAGTTAAGGAAGCACGAGAAGAATTATCCAACCCACGACCTCGAGTTAGCTGCGGTTGTCCATGCACTTAAGATATGGCAACATTATTTATATGGTGTTCATATTGATGTATTTACAGATCATAAAAGTCTGCAATATATATTCAAGCAAAATGAGTTGAATTTGCGACAGAGGCGATGAATTGAGTTATTGAAAAATTACGATGTTAACATTTTCTACCATCCAGAGAAAGCTAATGTTGTAGCAGACGCCTTAAGTCGTCGATCTATGGGTAGCTTAGCACATGTAAAGGCCGAGAAAATATAATTAACTAGAGAGATTCATCAATTGGCTTGTTTGGGAGTTCGGTTAGTAGATTCCGACGATGGTGGAGTTGTACTCCAAAACACTGCAAAATCGCCACTCATAACTGAAGTCAAGGAAAGGCAGTACGAGGACCTAGAGTTGGTCGAGTTGAGAGTACGAGTTCCGCAGTAGAAGAAGACATTGTTATAGCTCAATGGAGATGGGGTTCTCAGATACTAGGGTCGTCTGTGTGTTCCAGATGTAGCAGGGCTACGAGACAGGATTTTGTTAGAGGCACATTATTTGTAGTACTCCATTTATCCTGGGACAACGAAAATGTATCATGACATTAAGGATGTATACTGGTGGAACGATATGAAGAAGAACATTGCTGAGTTTGTCGCCCAGTGTCCTAGTTGCCAACAGGTGAAGGCAGAGCATCAGAAGTCCGTAGGGCTAATGCAGACTATAGAGATCCCGACGTGTAAATGGGAGGCGGTAAACATGGACTTTATCACGGGTTTACCTTATTCTCATCATAAGTTCGATTCTATATGGGTGATAGTCGATAGGCTCACAAAATCAGCTCATTTCCTACCGGTCACATCTACATATACAACATAATATTATGCAAAGTTATATATTAAGGAGATAGTGTGGCTACACGGAGTACCATTATCTATTATATCTGACTGTGGGGCCCAGTTTACAGCACATTTTTGGAGGTTATTTCAAAGAGGTCTAGGGACTCAAGTGAATCTCAACACAACTTTTCATCCACAGACTGATGGTCAAGCCGAGCGCACAATTCAGACGCTCGAGGATATGTTACGAGCATGTGTGTTGGATTTTAAAAAGAATTTGGGATGAACATCTACTTCTTGTTGAGTTTGCATATAATAACAGTTACCACTCTAGTATCCAGATGGCTCCGTATGAGGCTTTGTATGGGCGTAAGTGCAGATCTCCGATAGGGTGGTTTGATGTTGGAAAATCTGGGTTACATGGGCCAGACCTAGTTCAACAGGCCGTAGAGAAAGTAAAGCTCATCCAGGAGCGACTGTTGACAACTCAGAGTCATCAGAAGTCATATTATGGCGTGTGGAGACGAGACTAAGAGTTCGAGGTTAATGACTAGGTATTCTTAAAGGTATCCCCAATGAAGGGCGTGATGAGGTTTGGCAAGAAAGGCAAGCTTAGCCCACGGTATATTGGGCCTTATAAGATCATTCGAAGAGTGGGCCAAGTAGCTTATGAGTTGGAATTGCCCTTAGAACTGGAGTCAGTCCATACTATTTTTCACGTATCTATGGTACGGAAGTGCATTGGTGATCCTACTATAGTGGTGCCCACGGATGATGTACAGATTACGGAAGACTTATCATACGAGAAAATTCCAGTTGCCATCGTAGACCGACAAATCCGCAAGCTACAAAATAAGGAGGTAGCCTCCGTGAAGGTTTTATGGAGAAGCAAGAATGTGGAAGAGATGACATGGGAAGAGGAGGAAGAAATGAAGTATAAATACCCCCACATATTTCAAACTGAAGATATGGCTCGAGACGGGATGCTACAACACAACTCTATTCAGGCTAGTAGGTCATCAGGTAAGCTCTTATTTACTAATTTTCAGTATTTATGATTTACCACTGTGTGAGGCAAAATATTGTTATTTATAGACATTGGCCATGTGTGGCATGCATAGTATCTTTTCTGGTTGCATGTAGGTTGGTTATAGTCTAGTGTACAGAGGAAACTCTGGCAAAAGGTTTTTCTTTAGTCTCTAAAAGTAAACATTCGAGGACGAATATTCCTAAGGGAATATTGTGTGTTACACCCTATATTTTCGAACGTAAAACTGCGGCATGAGCAAACTAATGTAGGACCCAAAAAATGAGATCATCTTTGAAAATATATAAAGCAAGTTAATCATGTTACCTCAGAAGTTACCAATATTGAAGATCATGAACAATAAGTACAAATAGGGTTGGAAGGTTCAAAAGCTAAAGGAATTGAAGAAAATAATATTTTGTCGAAAATCAACAAGTTGAGAATGTTATAGCATGTACTTTTGAGGTGAGACCAGGGTGTTTAGTATGATAAGGAGGTTATGTTATGAGTTATGTTATTCGTATAATAGTCGTGTGTTATGTTTTGAAGTCAAGCGAGTGGTGGAACAAAAGTTGATGAAAGTCATCACAAGTTACGTTCATAGGTTTTACTAAACTTTGGGTCAAATGTAACTGCGATTTTCTCCCAATATACTTAGAGTCATGGGGTGTTCCCCCCATAAAATTAAATATCTATGAGTCTAATTTCTAACATATTAATCTGTTTGTCAATACGATATCGGAGTATAGAGATATGGGCATTTTTGCGAGACTACGCAGACTGTCACCTACTTGCTTAAACGAGAATCCAAAAGTGGGCCAGTTCGGGTCATCCAAAATTGGGTCAGTTCTGGTCATTCAAAGAGGCCTTTTTAAAAGCCTATCCCCTTCATATATTAGGCTGATAATAGGGCAAAATAACTAGACTTAATCTCTGCAAAAATCCTCCTAAATATTTCCCACAAACCTCAATTGATTTTCTCTCCCTTTCAAGTTCTAATTGGAGGTAAAGCCTAGAGTTTGAAAAACCAAGATACGAGATGAGTTATCCAACAAATAAGGTAAGTTTAATTCTCTCTTTCATCCATTATTTTCTACTGTAGATGCATAGTAAGTTGTTCTATATTTGTAAGAACTCACGGGATGGTGATTGGAAGCCGTGAGTTCGAGTTATTCACTTGTAGCGGACTGTTTTATGGATTGTTTGGTGTTGTTGTTGGGCTGCGTGATTTACTATTGTTTTGTGGAGTTCTGGTGGAGGAAGGGTGTGGAGAAACACAACATAAATACTGGATGTTGGGCTGGTCGTTCGTCGTAACATTCTCGGGTTGTTGACACTACTACAATGGCCATTTTGTGTATAAAGATATTGGGGCGTGTTAGGCTGTTTTGTAGTATTGTGTGGTGTACACAAGGTTGAAAAATAATGTATATATGTTGTTATTGTTGTTTTTGGTATTGTTGGTGTTATCTTGAATTTGGAAGAAGTAAGGATTATAGGGGAAGTGTTGTCTGTTTTAATACAAAATAAGCTTGTCATTCATTGTGCGATAGTTGTACCTTTGATAACTTAATGATAGTATTATTATCATTGTTGTAGATTAAGGTGAGAAGAGGCGAGTTCAACTTGGTTATTGGAAAGATTTGTGATAAGGTATGTTAAGGCTAAATATTTCCTTCATTTTGGCATGATCTCGTAACTACATATATTTGATAATGATACATAAAGAGAAGTTCATATTCATGAATTTATTCACATTATCCTAGTCTCAAAAATTACAGTATTCTCCCTTATCGAGACTTTATATTTAGTTAAGTATTGCTTTCTTCCAGTCAAGAGAATAGAGGGTCTATATACATATATACAATATTGTAGTATTTTCACCACCATCTAGCTATAATCGATGGGCAGGCCCCTATTGGGCAACCTCTTATCAGATGGTAAGTTATATATCGAGCCTACTGTGGCTGAGCGTCTATGAGCGAGCCCAGCATGGCCGAGATACATAGCCTAGTATGGCCTAGTACATATGAGCGTGCCTACTACGACAGAGCAATTGTATATACCGAGCCTTATAAGGCCGAATAATTATTTTACTTACTATATTGAAGGAGTTGAGTCAATATCAACAGGTAAGTATATCTCCAGATCATCTTTGACTCCCAGTTACTTTCAATTATTATATTATCAGTTCAGTTTCAACTTTCAATTATGTTATTGCCTTATATACTCGGTACATTATTTTGTACTAACGTCCCTTTTCTGGGGACGCTGCATTTCATGCGTGCAGGTTCAGATAGACAAACGGGTAGACCTCCTCAGTGGGTGTTTCCAGAGTTTAACCTGATCGATAAGCTCCACGTCCTTCGGAGTTATATGGTCTAGGTTTTCGTGTACATCTTCTGTATGTATGTATATATGTTATGGGTAGGTCGGGACCCTGTTCCGGTCATAATATATCCATCAGTAGAGGCTTGTAGACATATCCTGTCAGTTAGTGCACTATGTTAGGCTAGTAGGCCTGGTATGTATATTTTGGTGGTTTGTCAGTTGTAGTAGTTATGACGGTCTTGTCGTCCCATCTTTATATTGATGTTTAGTCAGTGCTAGTTTCCATTCAGTTTTATATTTTGCTTCGCAAATTGTCTTGCAAGGTGGCCCCATGGCCAAATTATGACATTATACGTTCAGAGTCCCTTAGTCGCAAATTGGTACGCTAGGTTAGGTGAGGCACTAGGTGCCGGTCTCGCTCCTAGGTTCGGGGCGTGACAATAATAAGTCTAAATGAAGATAAATAGTTGAACAATGAACGTGGGCATTCCAAAGATAAAAAAAATAATAATAATCACTATGATTATAAAAGGAGAACAATAAGGGTTCTCAAAATAGTCCTTAAAAATGTAAAGGCAATGTTTACCATCAAATTTGTATGAAAAATAATAAATTATGCCGCTGATTATGATCCATTCCTTGAAGAGAATGTGACTTGTGATAAGCATTGAGAATGCAGTCCATTTCTAAAGGTGAATGTGGCAATATGTGATAAAAGTAGTGAATGAAGACATGCAATGCATGATTAGATGAATACCACACAACTCACCTCTAAGGGAGGTTTGAGTGAAATAAAGAGAATAAATATTATTGTGTGGTGACATGAATATGTCATTGGTCGCGTACATGTGATACGCCAAAAATATATATTTTTTGTTGTGCCTTATAAAAGGTTATTAAAGGCAAAATTAAAGCAAGAAATGATTTTGCTTATGATGATTTTGACCAAGACAATTTATTATGATATAATTTTCTTCGTGAAGGAGACATTTACCATATGAATAATGTGACAAAATATCTTGTAGTACAAAAGTTGTTAAAAGCTTCGAAAAAATTAATTTGTTACTACCCGAATGAATAAAATTATTCACGATATTGTTATTGTAAAGTCTCAAAAGAAACTTTTTGAGTTTCAAATGTATAAGTCAAAGTGGTTGGCATATTGAGACTATAAATGAAAGGAATATTAAATATATTCATATTTCTATAATCATTACGGGTAAATATGAAAGGTTACCCGATTTGTTTTCTATTTGTACTACACAAATATAAGCATGATGGTGGAATCATAATGTCACAAGTAAACTAGAGGTTTACTGAAATAAATATTAGTTGGCATGACCGGTTGACCATCCCGGGTCAATTATGATGCGAAAAATTAATTGAGAATTACATTGGCATATATTGAAGAAATAGAAGATTCTTCAAGAATTTTCTTGTGCTGCTTACTCTCATGATATACCAGTTAAGGTTGGGATTGAGTCCCTTGATTTCTGGAACAAATAAAAGGTGATAAATATATGGGGCCAGTCACCTGCCATGTGGAATGTTTACTATTATATGATTTTAATAGATGCATCTATTATATGGTCAGATGTGCATTTGTTATCAACTTGCAGTTTGGCTTTTGCAAGATTGATTGCTCAAATTATTAGAGCACAGTTTTGAGAATATAAATTATGATGATTTATCTTGATAATACTGGTTTAAATACAAGTCGGTTTAGCAGAAATTGTATACCTCCAATTATATCTAAACCATTAGTTATGAGAACAAAACTGCCAAAATAAAATTTGGTATGTGAGCTATTATTTAATATACAATAACACTTATACACATTTAGCCAAGTTATGATAAGTTTTCCCTATCACAATTGGTTCAGGGTCAGGAACCAAATAATTTCTATCTAGAAATATGAATGTATTATATTATTTAATTGTTCCATCACAATGCACAAAGATGGATCCCCAAATAAGGCTAGGGATATGTGTTGGTGATCACAACAATAAGGGGAAAAAATTGGCAGCTGAAAAAGTAATGCATGTAATGAATTATTATGAGTATATATAGATTCTCATACGAGAAAATGTGAACTTGAAGTTCAAGTGATAATTCATTTGCAAAATATTGCCAGCCGTATTTGCTGACCCAAAGCTAAATGTCATATTCAACTGCTAATGCTCTAAATAAAATAAAGTTCATAATGAAAATAGTCGATGGCATGCATGAAGCATAATAGACTAATCGATTCTAAAGATAAGACTTCTTGAAGAAGGAGATGAGCAAATGTTCAAGATGGTCGTAATAAGGAGGCAAGTGCTCTAGAAGAGCACCAAGACATAACACTTCATAAGACCCCATGGGAGAGGCTCATGTACTTGAAAATAATAAGATAAAGAGATCTCAATAAGTTATGTCTTTATTGGGTAATAGTAGTACCGATATAAAATGATCGTCGACGATATTGTTTATATAATCTAGCGCTCAATATTATTAATATTGACGAGGATCTTGAGCTCAAATCTGTCATGAAATTTGGACAGATAAATGATTGGTCAAATGAAAAATACGCAATAAAAATTGATTTCACCTGAAAAATATGAAGTTGGACGGATAGTCCCAACACCTGAAAGTATAAAGCCAGTGGAGGTATAAATGTATTATTGTACAGAAAAAGGTCAAGTCGATAGACATAAAGATGACTTGTGTCACAAAAAGATTTGTAAATATCCTGACATTGATTATATAGAGACATGTTCTCCAGTGGTGGATATCATCATTTCAGGTTTTAATCTGGCAATACAAGAAAAACGTGATATGCGTATAATGAAAATCATTGAAGGATTTAAATTGTTCTGAAGCATATTAAAGTTTCTAAGAAATTTATTAAATAAAGCTTCAAAAATTCTTATACAGGTTGAAACAATCAGGGCGCATGCGATATAATCGCTTGAGTGAGTACCTGTTGAAAGAAGGGTACAAAAATAATTTAATTTGTCCTTGTGTCTTTATAAAAAGATCTAGATCTAAATTTGTTATAATTGTCGTGTATGTTGATGATTTAAATATCATTGGAACTCTTAGGGGTCTTCCTAAAGCAGTAGACTATTTAAAGAAAGAATTTGAAATGAAATATCTTGGAAGACAAAATTTTGTCTTGGTCTACAAATTGAGTATATGAAAGATGGAATTTTTGTCCATCAATCAGCATACACTAAAAAAGTTTTAAAGCGATTCTATATGGATAAAACACATCCATTGAGTACCCCGATAGTTGTGAGATCACTCGATATAAATAAATATCCATTTCGATCTCATGAAAATAATGAAGAGCTTCTTGGTACCGAAGTACCATATCTTAGTGCGATTAGTATACTAATGTATCTTTCTATTATTACAAGGTCTGACATAACTTTTTCAGTTAATGTCTTAACAAGATATTGCTCTGCTCCTACAAGGAGACATTGGAATGGAATCAAACACATATTGTTGTATCTAAAAGGGACTACCGATATGGGATTATTTTATGGCAATGATTACAGTCCCGATCTTGTTGGTTATGCCGATACAGAGTATTTATTTAACCCACACAAGGCTCGATCTTAAACAGGCTATGTGTTTACATATGGAGGCACTTCCATATCTTGGCGATCGACTAAGTAATCAATCGTGTCTACTTTATCTAATCATGCTGAGATAATTGCTATTCATGAAGCAAGTCGAGAATGTGTATAGTTGAGGTCTATAATACACCTTATTCGAGACAAATGTAGTTTGAAGTGTGATAAACTACCTACAATTTTGTATGAAGATAATGCAACATGCATAGACCAATTGAAGGAAGGATTCGTAAAAGGGGATAGAACAAAGCACATTTCACCAAAGTTATTTTTCACATATAATTTTCAAAAGAATGGTGATATCAATGTGCAACAGATCCGTTCAAGTCATAATACGGCTGATTTGTTCACCAAATTTCTATCAACGTCAACCTTCAAGAAACTAGTGTACAAGAATGGGATGCGAAGGCTCAAGGATGTGAATTGATGCTCTCATCAGGGGGAGTTAATACGCGTTGTACTCTTTTTCCCTTACAAGGTTTTGTCTCACTGGGTTTTCCTTGCAAGGTTTTTAACGAGGCAACCAAAAGACGTATTTCTAAATATGTGTACTCTTTTTCCTTTACTAGGATTTTTTCCCATAGGTTTTTTCCTAATAAAGTTTTAACGAGGCACATTATCTATGGACATCCAAGGGGGAGTGTTATAAGAAAAATCAAATTATGGTGGATGTCTACTCTTCCTCCATGATCTTCTCAAATGCTTAATGACATATTTTTCTTCACTTTTCATGCCTATATAAAGGTCTTATAATAGATAAAAAAATACACACAATTGAAGAAAAAATAAGAATCTCTCCCATCTTTCTCTCTATATCTCTTAGCTTGTTTTTCCTTATTCTATATTGTTACTTTGAGCTAAATTTTATAACAAAAACAAAACGAAAAAGAGCTAAAAATGTCCCTGCACTATATCGTAAAAAGTTCAAATATACTCTTTATCCACCTATTTTGTTAAAAATACCTCTATATTTACCTTTATTGCTCATTTATGCCCTTCAAACTAACATAATTTTTTTGTTTTTTATTTTTTTAATTATTTATTATGTGGAGAATTCCTAATGGACGAAATTAAAATTCACCCCAGCCAGCCCCAACATACTCGCCCCATGACCCAAAACCCTTCACATTTTTGTTCTCTGGAATTAAATTTTTCCAACATACTTATTTATAAGATAAATGTAACATATATGAATAATTGGAGGAAAATTATTTTCACAGAGGTAAAATAGACAATCAAGTAAGTTGATCAACAACAAAGCATGAAAACTTGCTGAGTTTTCTTTCATTTCTCGTGATTTTCTCACCTTAAATTAGTGGTGCCAAAATGGATAAAAGAACAATTATTCATCTATATTATCCATTAAAAATGGGTTGGATAATAATTTATTTTAAAAACGGGTCAAATATGCATAAGAATCAGATTATCCACTTAGAAAATGGATAACCAATGGGTAACTAATGAGTTTAACATTTACATTTATAAAGACTCAAATTGGGTGTTCCTCAAACTTGGAAGACTAGAATTTTTTTCAAAAGTGATCATATTCAAAAAATCATGAATAATATGGTTACCCATCTTATCTGTCGGTTAATCCATTTTCTATCCGTATTAAATATGTATCGGGTCGGATAACTTATTCATTTTGCATTACCCAATTTTGACCCACCTATATTCAATTTGACTTGCCCGTTTGACCCCCTTACATTAGATGATTGAAACTTATTATTAAATTACCTCATATGCTGAACTTAGTGGTGGGTATAATAACGACCGTACCGAAAAAAATGACCGAGCCGTAAACTTCGGTTTTTTCGGTTTCGATTTTTCGGCTTATTCGGTTGGTTTGCGGTTTATGTTTTTTATAATTTCGGTGTTAGATTCGGTGCTCGGTTTTACAATTTCAGTTTTCGGTTAAACCGAAAAACCGAAGTTTCCATAGAGGACATAATCTTCTGGACGGGCTACCCACAAATTGGGAGGAGCATATGGACAAAGTGAATCAACTGTTTTCAAAGATTCCTCATTACAATAAGGTGTCAAGACAGTATGAGTTAGATTTTAGAAATAAAGGAAGAGCGGGACTCAGAATCCAGAGCTCAGTTAAGAACTTTCAGTTGACTATGGAGAAGAACGGAAGGCAGACGATTCTACAACTTGGTAGAGTGGGGAAAGCTAAGTATGTGATGGACTACATGTATCCATTGACATGTTATCAAGCATTTTGATATGTTTGGCTCTATTGATTCAAACCTGTGCTGCACACTGTAATTAAATAGAATTTCTGGAGCCTTTTGTTGTTCTACCTCTAAACAGCAAGTCATTGAATTGACTAAGTTCAACAATTTTTTCTGTAAGACATCAGGTGAAGTGGAATAGGAATCATTATTTATTTACTCTTGCTTGTTAAGCTTTCCTTAATGCATACGATGGAAAATTTTGTACATTAATATGCCTGTGTGTAAGCATCTAATTTCATCGAGTTACATGCCCCATTTTCTTAAACTTTGAAAACAAAACCCGAAGGCTATTATAGTTGAATGCAAAGTACTTGATGTAATTTGTTTAAAATCGATTGAATTGAACTGAAAATCGACCGAATCGAATTACCAAAAATCAAAAAAATCGAACTAATTTTGGTTCGGTTATTGGTGCACCAAATAGAAAATCGAAAACCGAACAAACCGAACCGAATCGGTCGACGCCCACCCCTAACTGAACTTATGACTAAAAATCTAGTTATCTTAATGATTTTTGTTCTCTCGATTATTATGCTATTGTTTGATTTTTGCTAACTATTCGTACCATTTCAAACGGGTGTGGTTTATTATTTGAAGTTTATAAAAGTTTCTTCAATGGGTTGGACACAAGATAATTTTGTATTGGTTGAACTTGAAAATAAACTCCATTTCAAGTTCAAAGAAGTAGATGATTTTATTTTAACGGATTTTGTGTTAAGTTTAGTTATAGGGAAAAGGTCAGGGTGGGTGGGTTAAAAATCGTCCAATAGGAATTCACCACTAATAAATAATTTTTAAAAAGCAAAAAATAAACAATTATGTTAGTTTGAAGAGCATAAATGAGCCAGAAAGGTAAGAAAGGGGCATTTTTAACAAAATAGGTGGATGAAGAGTATATTTAGACCTTTTTTTGATAGTTCAAGGACATGTTTGGCCCTTTTTGGGGAAAAAAAGGGTGATTGGGGTGAGAGAGGCTCGAACTCTCGACCTCAGGATTACTCGTAAAGCTATGAGACCTACGCGCTAGCCAACTGCGCCACCACCCCTATGTTGATCTTTATCGTCTTAAAGTAATTAAGACATTAAATATTTTGAATTTGCAGGAATTTTCAAGAGAGTGGAGCGGTGGCCTCTCCTATAAAACGCAATTGCGCATTAGCTCTTATAATCTTGTGCGTACACAGTACAAGTACACTAGTTGATTAGCTTCAGTCGAGTACTTGATTTCTCACACACACATTTATGACAATTATTAGTCTTAGTGTATTGCTGAGTATTATTTTTTAAACGGAAAAGGGTCATCAATGCTCCATAACCTATTGAAAATGACTCAAAAATACCTTCAGTTAACCTTTGGGACCAAAAATATCCTTAACTTTTTTTTTTTTGCTCAAATCCGCCCCTGAGATTTAATAGACTAGTAAGGGTCAAATTTATCCTTTAAAAGATACCCGACCCGACCCACTGACCCATAATACATATAACCCATTTAACTAAAACCTAAAAACAAGAGACTATTCTTCAGCAAAACATAATCTCCCGTTATCTTTGCATAAAAAATTATTCTTTTGTGATAGAATGTCCAAAAATTTTGTTTCCTCTCAAAGCTCAACCAATTGAGTAGATGTAATTGCGAAAAAGTTATGAGCCAATTTACGGCCAAAACTCCAATTAATTTATGAGTAATATTTTTGCCGAGAAAGTAATTACCTGCTATTGATTAAGAACTTATCTGCTATTGACATGGCCTGAAGCTTAGTTAGTGCCATTACCCGAAGCAAACTGATGAAATACAAAGAAACAACTGAATAATACTAAAAAGCTTACTACAAAATTGCTGAAATATATATAAAAAATTTGAAAAATATTAAACTGCTGAAAATCACCATAGAAGCGTCATCGCCATGACATCAGGTTCACCACAAAAGCAAAGTCATTGCGGTAACTGATTCGACACAAATATATTTTTGTTAGAATCAGTAAAACCATTGGCGTAACTGATTCATCACAAAAATAACAAACGATAATCAGTTTACATGTCTATAAGTCTATTGATATTACATAATATCATCGCAACCAACAAAATAATTTAACTTCTAATTGTCCTAAATCATGGCCCTTTTAGCTTTCAGTTTTGTAATTCTTCTTTCCTTTTCTTCTACCAATTGGTTTGGGTCATTGCTGCTTTTCCTTCCCAAGTGATCTTTCTTTGGGAATATGGCAAATCAGATGGTAAATATACACCATTTTCATCTCCCATGAAATTGATCTTCTTGGTACCAGTGGAATTTTGCAGCAGTTGTCTTTGTTTAAGCCTAATGTTAGCTTCAGAAATCACCTTGGGCATTAGAGTTGGATCAGATTCACACCCAATCTCGTCAACATCATAAAATTGATTAGAAGACATATTTAATCCAGGAACATGAATGAACACAAATTCTGAATCTTGGGAATCTTGAGGTGCTATCACATGAATATCTTCTAGTGATTGAGAAGTTTCTTCATAAGACATATCGTGCTTTCCTTTGACCTATATGATTTGAAATTTAAGTCAGGTATTTGAAATATGTTATTATTAATTTAGAATGGGAATATAAAATCATCTTACTATTGGACATCTTCTGATGTTATGTTCTGGTGCACTACAATAACCGCATGTCATGCGAAGCCCTTTTCTTGAAGCTGATCATATCCCCTCCATTTTTCTAGCCTCGTCGTTTTCTCTTGTTCTCTTCACCCTTGGTCTACCAACCATTTTAGCTAAAGGTGGTGGCTCCATGGCATGATGTGACTCCACTTTCCAGAATTTTTCACCTCTAACAGGTTGCACCTTATGCTTATAAACCAGTATATAAGCCTCCTTAGAGTACCACCAATGCACCCTAGTTAGTGGATCAACCTTTTTATGAATCAGTACTTTGATGGCATGAGGACATGGGATCCTAGACAAGTTCCATGCCCTACATGTATACTTCTTCAGCAATAAGTTTAATGTGTACCTATCTACACCCTCTGTTACTTCATACCCATTATCTCCATTAAAAATAACTTTGCACCCTTGTGCAATGTGCTTGTAGTCCTTAGACAACCTCATTGCAAGTGGACTGATATCTTCTTTCCAATTTCTAGCTTCATCTTCATGCTCCCCGATCATATTCATTACCTTTGCAAAACAATTACAAAATAGTCACATAATAACATTTAACTCAATTAATAAAACTGAAAATTAATGATGGATTTTCTATCACCTTAATCATAATATCCTCCAGCATCTTTATGATAGATTTTGACCTGGCTTCCAGAATCCAAGAATTGAAGGATTCTGTGAAATTGTTATCCACCATATTATTCTTGCATTTTGTGTCAAAGTACGCTCTACACCAACTTTGAGGTGAATACCACAATAGGTCTTTGACAGATTGTTCAGATAAAGAACCCAAATTATTTAGTTGATCCTTAAAATCTTTATCATATGTGTTCCATGCACACCACCACAACATCTTCCTCTTCTCCCCACCCCTCTTGTGTTTCTTTGCCTAGTTAGCTTCAACGTGTCTTACACAAAATCTGTGATTTGCTTTAGGAACCACTACAGAAATAACATCCAGCAACCCCTGCAATAATTAAAAAATGGAGTAGCGGAAAAGAAATTAAATTTATGAATAAGGACCTCATTTAAAGCAAATAAGGAAGACATAATAGTAAAAATATACCTTTTGCATATTTGAGATAAATGTCACCTCTTCACCGTCCTTCAAGTCCAATAAAATCTTCAGCATCTCCACAAACCAACTCCATGTCCTATTGGTTTCTTTATCCACCACCGCCCAAGTAATTGGATAGAAATGATTCCCAGAATCTTGTCCAACAACTACCAACAATTGCCCCTTGCATTTTCCTTTTAAAAATGTGCCATCCAACCCTATAAAAGGTCTCAAACCATCTTTAAAACCATGTTTCATAGCTCGGACGCACACATACATCCTAAGGAGTCTTCTTTTATGTCACGATCCAAACTAATCCCTTTCGTGATGGCGCCTACCGTGAAACTAGGCAAGCCAGCCCATTTCCAAAACAAACCGATATTTTTATTTCAAAGATAATTTCAATGTTATTTAACACAAAAATCTTCGTAAAGGAGTTCCAATCAAAATAAAAGTGCTGAAAGAAAAGGTGGACATCGGGGTGTCACTAATCATGAGCATCTATAACAATCTGTCTAACAATATCAAGGCTAACTCAGCCTGGAAAATAGCTAAATACAACTAGAGGAAGATAAAAGGGAGAAGAGCAGGGCTGCGATCGCCAGACAACTACCTTGCTATCCCCGGAAAAAATTGCAATTAGAACAATCAGCAACCGCTACCGTGTCCAGCTACACCTGGATCTGCACACAAGGTGTAAGGAGTAACGTGAGTACGCCAACTCAGTAAGTAATAACAATAAATAAAGACTGAGCAGTAAAGCATATAACATTCATATCAGGAAATCTCAGTAAAATACCACATGCTTTTCAAATCAAGTTTTGAATCAAAACATCTCGTTTAAACACAGATCCAGTAAAAAATCATTTAAAGATATTTTTCAGCAGTTTTCAAACAGAGGAAAAATGCAAGGTGAGCAAAAATGATGAAATCATAAACAGCCCCTCGAGAAAACATCACTCATAACCTCACAGTCACTCGTGCAACTCGGGCATGTCTCTCAATCACTCTTGCCACTCGGGCATACCTCACAATCACTCTTGCCACTCGGGCATACCTCACAATTACTCATGCCTCCCAGTCACTCAGCACTCGACGCTCATACTCAGTAGGTACATGCACTCACTGAGGGTGTATACAGACTCCGGAGGGGCTCCTTTAGCCCATGCGCTATATCAAGCCAAATCATGGCATAAATCACTGAGGCCCTCGACCGATATCAAATATGTTGCGGCGTGTAGCCCGATCCCATAAATATGCAACATGCTGCGGCGTGCAGCCCGATTCCATAAATATCCTCACAAATCAGGCCCCGGCCTCACTTAGTCATAAACCTCTCAAGCCACTCGGGCATTTCAGTAAAACAGGGTGCTCAACCCAAAACAACATTTATATGCATCAAAATAGAGTCTTAAAACTGAGTTATGCAGTAAACAAGTATAACCATGACTAAGTATATATTTTTAATCGAAAACAATGAGAGGATAGTAAGAAAAGGACCCTAAGGGTCCAAACAACCTGGCACAAGGCCCAAACATGGCATTCATCCCAATTTACAGAAACTCTTTCTAAAACATATAAGTATCATATAGTTTAAACAAAGTATGCAACTTTACAGTTGCTACGGGATGGACCAAGTCACAATCCCCAATATTGCACGCCCACACGCCCTTCACCTAGCATGTGCGTCACTAAAAATAGTAGAATGATACAAAATTTGGGGTTTCGTACCCTCAGGACTAGATTTACAATCGTTACTTACCTCAAACCGGTCAAATCTCTACCATGCAATGCTCTTGCCTCTGGACTCGGCCTCCAAATGCTCCAAATCTACTCACAATCAGTACAATACCATCAATATAC
Source organism: Nicotiana tomentosiformis (assembly GCF_000390325.3). Taxonomy (NCBI): domain Eukaryota; kingdom Viridiplantae; phylum Streptophyta; class Magnoliopsida; order Solanales; family Solanaceae; genus Nicotiana; species Nicotiana tomentosiformis. The sequence goes on from NC_090812.1 coordinate 114,826,385, forward strand.
GATAATGGAATGAATTCCAATGGAAAAACTACAAAATTAGACCAAAATCCGAAATTGGCTCAAACCCTCCCCCCGAGCCCACGTTTCGAAATCCAACAAAATTAACAAAACTAGAAAGCCCATTCACTCTCGAGTCTAACCATACCAAATCCGTCAAAATCCGACATCGTTTGGTCCTTCAAATCCTTAAATTATTTCTCCAAAAATCCCAAGCCCAAACCCCTCATTTTCACTAATACAATGACTAAACAACGGAAAATCACCATATATACAAGTATTAGGGCTCAAGCAACTTACCTCACTAATAGCCCTTGAATCACCCTTCAAAAATCACTCCAAAAGCTCCAAAAACCGACTTGAAAATGGTGGAAATGAACCAAATTCGCGAAGTGTTTTATTTATGGTTTCTACCCAGGTTTTCGCACCTGCGAGCTCTTTTTCCGCACTTGTGGGACTGCACATGCGGTCAAGGTGCCGCATCTGCGAACTCCACTTACTTCCTCAACTTCCGCACCTGCGCTCCAGGCCTCGCACATGCGGGCTCGCAGGTGTGGCCAAATCCTTCGCGCCTGCGCTCTAGTCTTGGCCTCACATTTTTCCGCATCTGCGCAGCAAATTCTCGCGCCTGCGCACTCATACTCCGCTTCTGCAAAGCCTGCCCAGCATCCCCCTTTCCACATCTGCGCCTCAGCTTTCGCACCTGCGGGCTCGCAGATGCGACCTCCAACTCGCACCTGCGTAACCTGCCTAGCCCAGCATTGCCCGCACCTGCAAACTCCCTACGCGCACTAGCGGCCTCGCACCTGCGACTCTTTCTTCCGCATTTGCGAAAATAGCAGTAGCATTAGCTTCAACTGCATTTTCCAACTTCGACAAATCCGTTAACCACCCGGAATCAACCCGAGGCCCTCGTGACCTCAACCAATAATACCAACAAGTCATATATCAATATAAAAACTTAGTCAAACCTTCGAATCACTCAAAACAACATCAAATCATCAAATTACCCTCGGATTCAAGCCTAAGAACTTCTAAATTTCCAAATTCGGCAACCGATGCCGGAGCCAATCAAACTACATCCGAATGACCTCAAATTTTGCATACACATAAAAAATGACACTACGAACTTACTCCAACTTCCAGAATTCCATTCTGACCCCGATATCAAATTTTCCAATGGCGACCGAAATCGCCAAATTTCCAAATTTCGCCAATTCAAGCCTAATTCTACCATGGACCTCCAAATCACATTCCGGACGCACTCCTAAGTCCAAAATCACCTAACGGAGCTAACAGAACTATCATAATTCAAACCCGAGATCGTTTACACATAGGTCAACATCCGGTTGACTTTTCCAACTTAAGTTTCTACTTAAGAGACTAAGTGTCTCAATTCACTCTGAAACCACTCCGGTCCCAAATCAACTAACCTGATATAACATAATATAGCTGAATAACACAAAAAGAAGTAGAAATGCGGAAAACGGGACTATAACTCTCGAAACGACCGGCCAGGTCGTTACATCCTCCCCCTCTTAAACATTCGTTCGTCCTCGAATGGGTCTAGAAACATACCTGGAGTCTCGAATAGGCATGGATATCTGCTACGCATCTCCTGCTCAGTCTCCCAGGTGGCCTCCTTCACAGGCTGACCTCTCGATTGCACCTTCACTGAAGCTATATCCTTTGACCTCAACCTTCGAACCTGCCGATCCAAAATAGCCACCGGCTCCACATCATAAGTCATATCACCCTCCAATTGAACCGTGCTGAAATCCAAAACATGGGACGAATATCCAATATACTTCCGGAGCATGGAAACATGAAACACTGGATGCACCCTCGGCAAGCTGGGTGACAAGGCAAGCTTATAAGCTATCTCCCATATCCTCTGAAGCACCTCAAAAGGCCCAATGAACCGGGGGCTCGACTTGCCCCTCTTCCCAAACCTCATAACACCCTTCATGGGTGATACCTTCAGTAAAAACTTATCCCCAAACATAAAAGACACATCATAGACCTTCCTATCCGCGTAGATATTTTGCCTAGACTGCGCCGTGCGAAGCCGCTCCTGAATCAATTTCACCTTATCTAATGCGTCCTGGACCAAGTTTGTACCTAAGAGCCTATCCTCACCCGCTCAAACCATCCAACCGCAGATCTACACCTCCTCCCATATAAAGCCTCGTACAGAACCATTTGAATACTCGACTGATAACTGTTGTTATATGCAAACTCTGCGAGTGGCATAAACTGGTCCCATGAAACCCCAAAGTCAATGACACAAGCGCGCAACATGTCCTCCAATATCTGAATAGTGCGCTCGGACTGCCCGTCCGTTTGAGGGTGAAAAACTATGCTTAACTCAACATGAGTACCCAACTCTCGCTGCACGGCCCTCCAAAACTGCGATGTGAACTGAGTACCCCTATCTGAAATAATGGAAACTGGGACACCATGCACGCAAACGATCTTTCGGATGTAAATCTCAGCCAACCACTCTGAAGAGTAAGTAGTACCAATTGGAATGAAGTGCACGGACTTGGTCAGCCGATCCATAATAACCCAAATAACATCGAACTTCCTCGAAGTCTGTGGGAGCCCAACTACAAAGTCCATGGTGATTCACTCCCACTTCCATTTTGGGATATCTAATCTCTGAAGCAAGCCACCCGGTCTTTGATGCTCATACTTAACCTACTGACAGTTGAGACACTGAGCCACAAACCCAACTATATCCTTCTTCATCCGCCTCCACCAGTAGTGCTACCTCAAATCGTGGTACATCTTCACGACACCCGGATGGATGGAATACCGCGAGTTGTGGGCCTCCTCAAGAATCAACTCTCGAAGCCCATCTACATTAGGCACACATATCCGGCCCTGCATTCTCAGTACGCCATCATCACCAATAGTCACATCCCTCGCATCACCTCTCCGAACCCTATCCTGAAGAACGAGCAAATGGGGGTCATATTACTGACGCTCCCTGATACAATCATAAAGAGAAGACCTGGAGACCACACAAGCCAATACCCGACTAGGCTCCAAAATATCCAATCTGACAAGCTGGCCCGCTAAGGCCTGGACATCCAATGCCAAATGTCTCTCTGCTGCCGGAAGATATGCTAAACTCACCAAACTCTCTGCCCGATGACTCAAAGCATCGTCCACCATATTGGCCTTCCCCGGACGGTACATAATAGTGATATCATAGTCCTTAAGAAGCTCCAACCATCTCCGCTGACGCAAATTAAGATCTTTTTTCTTTAACAGATATTGTAGACTCCGGTGATCAGTATAGATCTCACAATGAACTCCATACAGATAATGGCGCCAAATATTCAAGGCGTGAACAATGTCTTCTAACTCAAGATCATGGACATGATAGTTCTTCTCATGGGTCTTCAACTGGCGCGGGGCGTAGTCAATCACCCTACCCTCCTGCATCAAAACACAACCAATGCCTATCCTCGAGGCATCACAATACACGGTATAAGAACTTGAAGCTGATGGAAGAACTAATACTGGAGTTGTGGTCAAAGCAGTCTTGAGCTTCTGAAAGCTCTCCTCACATTCATCCGACCACCTAAATGGAGCACCTTTTTGGGTTAACTTGGTCAAGGGCGATGCAGTAGATGAAAATCCTTCCACAAAGCGATGGTAGTAACCCGCCAAACCAAGAAAGCTCCTAATCTCCGTGGCTGAAGACGGTCTGGGACAACTCTATCTTCTTCGGGTCCACCTGAATACCCTCACTGGACACCACGTGCCCCAAGAATGCTACTGAACTGAGCCAAAACTCATATTTGGAGAGCTTTGCATAAAGCTTCTCCTCCCTCAATCTTTGTAATACAATCCTCAAATGCTGAGCGTGCTCCTTCTGGCTATGAGAGTACACCAGGATGTCATCAATGAATACAACAATGAATGAGTCCAAATAGGGCTGGAATACATTGTTCATCAAATGCATGAACGCTGCTAGGGAATTGGTTATCCCAAAAAGACATCACCAAGAATTCATAATGGCCATATCGGGTCCTAAAAGTTGTCTTAAGAATATCTAAATCTTGAATCTTCAGCTGGTGATAACTGAACCTCAAATCAATCTTGGAGAACACCCTCTCTCCCTGAAGCTGGTCAAATAAATCATCAATACAGGAAAAAGGATACTTGTTCTTGACTGTGACCTTGTTCAACTGCCTGTATTAAATACACATTCTCATGGAACCATCCTTTTTCTTCACAAATAGAACCGGTGCACCCCAATGTGACACACTAGGCCGAATAAACCCCTTATCAATGAGTTCCTGAAGTTGTTCTTTCAATTCCTTCAACTCCGCCAGTGCCATACGATACAGTGGAATAGAAATGGGCTGAGTGCCCAGTACCAAATCAATACCAAAGTCAATATCCCTGTCAGGCGGCATGCCCGATAGATCTGCAGGAAACACATCCGGAAAATCACGTACCACCGGAATAGAATCAATGACATGAGTCTCTGCACTAACATTCCTCACAAATGCCAAATAAGATAGGCAACCCTTCTCAACCATGCGATGAGCCTTCAAATATGAAATCATCCTACTTGGTACATAATCTACAGAACTGCTCCACTCAACCCTCGGAATTCCCGGCATAGCCAACGTCACCATCTTAGCGTGATAATCTAGAACAACATGACATGTAGATAACCAATACATACCCAATATCACATCAAAGTCAACCATACTGAGCAACAAAAGGTCCACTTGGGTCTCCAAACCCCTAATAGTCACCACACATGACCGATATACGCGGTCCACAATAATAGTATCACCCACAGGAGTAGATACATGTACAGATAAAACTAAAGACTCATGGGGCATATCCAGAAAATGGGTAAAATATAAGGAAACATATGAATACGTGGAACCAGGGTCAGATAATACTGAGGCATCTCTGTGACAAACTGAGACAATACTTGTAGTCACAACATCTGAAGCAATAACATCTGGTCTGGCAGGGAGGGCATAGAAATGGGCCTGGCCACCCCCTGACCCGCCTCCGCCTCTAGGGCGACCCCTAGTTGACTGGGGCGGGTGGTGAGGTAACTGGTGCTGCAGTCGGAGGCTGACTCCTCTGCTGAGATAAACCTCTATGATGACTGGTAGAAGAACTTGGCATGGAAGAACCCTGAACATGTGGAGCACGGGACGAGCTCTGAGCTAGAAGGGCACTAAGTGATGAGTGGCCCTGATGAGAACTGTGAGAACCCTGGACAGATGATGCACCCTGATGAAATGGCCAAGCTGACTGAGCCTGTCTGAAATGACGACCTCTACTATGTTAGAACTGACCCCCAAAAGGAGCACCGCTGAATCCACCCTGACCACGAGGCCTCTTGGCCTCCCTCTCAACCCTATCCTGACCGCGAACCATCTCAATTTGTCGAGCAATGTCGACAACCTCATCAAAAGTAGCACCCGAAACCCTCTATCTGGTTATGAGCAACTGTAGTTGATAAGTGAGACCATCAATAAACCTCATGATCCTCTCCCTGTCTGTGGGAACCAACCAGATCGCATGATGGGCCAACTCGAAGGACTGTATCTCATACTGTGTCACAGACATATCACCCTGGTGAAGCCACTCAAACTGTCTATGTAACTCCTCTCTGCGGGATCGAGGCACGAACTTCTCCAAAAAGACCACGGAGAACTGCTGCCAAGTAAGGAGTGCTGCGCCACCAGGCCTACGCCTCTCGTAAGTCTCCCACCATCTGAGTGCAGCCCCAGAAAACTGAAAGGTAGTGAATGAGACCCCACAAGTCTCCATAATACCAGCAGTACGGAGTATCCTCTGACACCTATCCAAAAAGTCTTGAGCATCCTCTCTCTCTGTTTCACTGAAAGGTGGTGGCCGGAGTCTCCCAAACCTCTCCAACCTACGCTGATCATCCTCAGGCATAGCAGAAACCACATAATCCTAAGCAACTGCAACCGTCTGGGCTGGTGGTGCCTTCAGTGTCTGAAGTCCCTGAATAACCTGCTCGGGTGTGCGAGCGACCGGGGTCTGAGTGCCTCCCCTGGCCTGAGAAGTGGCTGCGACCGTCGAAATAGAGACCACCTGAGCAAGGCCAGCACACGCTGTCAGAATCTGAGCTAGGGCCTCCTGAAGGCCTGGAATCACAATAGGTAGAGGTGGTGCCTGAGCTGGTGCATCAACAACTTGAACTTAGTCCTGATCTGGGACAACCGGTGGATTTGCAGGTACTGCCCCAGATGTTGTACGGGCCGCACCTCTACCCCTACCGCGACCTCGGCCTCTCACGGCCCTGGCTGGTGGTACTAGTGGCTGGCCCTCCTGACCGGTAACATGAGTCCTCACTATCTGTGATAGAATGAAACAACATATGTTTAGTTATTAGAATCAACAGATTTGCACGACAAGAATTCAAGAATGTGGAGTTTCCTAAAGGTTCTGCAGCCTCTCGAAGATAAGTACAGACGTTTCTGTACCGATCCGCAAGACTCTACTAAACCCGCTCATGACTCATGAGCCCCACGTAACTTAGGCTTTGATACCAATCTGTCACGACCCAAACTAACCCCTGTAGTGATGGCGCCTATAGTGGAACTAGGCAAGTCGACTCATTTCCAAAACAAACCTATATTTTCATTTCAAAGATAATTTAAATATTATTTAACACAAAAACTTTCGTAAAGGATTTCCAATCAAAATAAAAGTGCTGAAGGAAAAGCCCGACATCAGGGTATTACTAGTCATGAGCATCTACAATAATCTGTGTAACAATATCAAGGCTAACTCAGCCTGAAAAATAGCTAAATACAACTAGAGGAAGATAAGAGGGAGAAGAGCAGGGCTGCGATCGCCATGCAGCTACCTTGCTATCCCCAGGAAAATCTGCAATCAGAACAATCAACAACCGCTACCATGTCCAGCTACACCTGGATCTGCACACAAGGTGGAGGGAGTAACATGAGTATGCCAACTTAGTAAGTAACAACAATAAATAAAGACTGAGCAGTAGCGACGAGCAGTAAAGCATATAACATTCATATCAGGAAATCTCAGTAAAATACCACATGCTTTTAAAATCAAGATTTGAATCAAAACATCTCGTTTAAACACAGTTCCAGTAAAAAATCATTTAAATATATTTTTCAACAGTTTTCAAACAGAGGAAAAATGCAAGGTGAGCAAAAATGATGAAATCATAAACAACCCCTCGGTAAAACATCACTCATATACAGCCCCTCGGGCAAACCTCACAGTCACTCGTGCCACTCGGGCATGTCTCTCAATCACTCTTGCCACTCGGGCATACCTCACAATCACTCTTGCCACTCGGGCATACCTCACAATTACTCATGCCTCCCAGTCACTCAGCACTCGACGCTCACACTCAGTAGGTACATGCGCTCACTGAGGGTGTATACAGACTCCGGAGGGGCTCCTTTAGCCCATGCGCTATATCAAGCCAAATCATGGCATAAATCACTGAGGCCCTCGGCCGATATCAAATATGCTGCGACGTGTAGCCCGATCCCATAAATATGCAACATGATGTGACATGCAACCCGATCCCATAAATTTCCTCACAAATCAGGCCCTCGGCCTCACTCAGTCATAAACCTCTCAAGCCACTCGGACATTTTAGTAAAACAGGGTGCTTATCCCAAAATAATATTTATATGCATCAAAATAGAGTCTTAAAACTGAGTTATGCAGTAAACAAGTATAACCATAACTGAGTATAGATTTTCAATCGAAAACAATGAGAGGATAGTAAGAAAAGGACCCAAAGGGTCCAAACAACCTGGCACAAGGCCCAAACATGGCATTCATCCCAATTTACAGAAACTCTTTCTAAAACATATAAGTATCATATAGTTTAAACAAAGTATGCAACTTTACAGTTGCTACGGGACGGACCAAGTCACAATCCCCAATATTGCACGCCCACACGCCTGTCACCTAGCATGTGCGTCACTAAAAATAGTAGAATGATACAAAATCTGGGGTTTCGTACCCTCAGGACTAGATTTACAATCGTTACTTACCTCAAACTGGTCAAATCTCTACCCCGCAATGCTCTTGACTCTAGACTCGGCCTCCTAATGCTCCAAATCTATTCACAATCAGTACAATACCATCAATATACGCAAATGGAATGAATTCCAGTGGAAAAGCTACAAAATTAGACCAAAACCCGAAATTGGCTCAAACCCGCCCCCCGGGCCCACATCTCAAAATCTGACAAAATTTACAAAACTAGAAATCCCATTCACTCACGAGTCTAACCATACCAAATTCGTCAAAATCCAACATCGTTTGGTCCTTCAAATCCTTAAATTACTTCTCCAAAAATCTCAAGCCCTAATCCCTCATTTTCACTAATTACAATGACTAAACAACGCAAAATCACAATATATACAAGTATTAGGGCTCAAGCAACTTACCTCACTGATAGCCCTTGAATCACCCTTCAAATATCACTCCAAAAGTTTCATAAACCGACTTGAAAATGGTAGAAATGTACCAAATTCGCGAAGTGTTCTATTTATGGTTTCTGCCGAGGTTTTCTCACATGCAGGCTCTTTTTCCGCGCCTAATGGACCGTACCTGCGGTCAAGGTGCCGCATCCGCGAACTCCACTTAATTCCCTAGCTTCCGCACATGCGCTCCAGGCCTTGCACATACGGGCTCGCAGGTGCGGCCAAATCCTTCGCGCCTGCGCTCCAGCCTTGGCCTCACATTTTTCCGCATTTGCGCAGAAAATTCTCGTGCTTGCGCAAGCGCACCTGTGCGCTCATACTCCGCTTCTGCGAGTCCTGCCCATCATCCCCCTTTCCGCATCTGCGCCCCAGGTTTCGCACCTGCGGGCTCGCAGATGTGACCTCCAACTTGCACATGCGCAACCTGCCTAACCCAACATTGCCCGCACCTGCGAACTCCCCATGCGCACCAGCGGCCTCGCACATGCGACTCTTTCTTACGCAGGTGCAAAAATAGCAGCAGTAGCCTCAACTTCAGCTGTATTTTCCAACTTCGACAAATCCGTTAACCACCCGAAATCACTCCGAGGCCCTCGGGACCTCAACCAAAAATACCAACAAGTAATATATCAATATACAAACTTAGTTGAACTTTCGAATCACTCAAAACAATATCAAATCATCAAATTACCCTTAGATTCAAGCCTAAGAACTTCTAAATTTCTAAATTTCCAAATTCGGCAACTAATGTCGAAGCCAATCAAACCACGTCCGAATGATCTCAAATTTTGCACACACATCACAAATGACACTATGAACCTACTCCAACTTCCTGAATTCCATTCCGACCCTATATCAAATTTTTCACTGCCGACCGAAATCGTCAAATTTTTAAATTTTGCCAATTCAAGCCTAATTCTACCACAGACCTCCAAACCATATTTCGGACACACTCCTAAGTCCAAAATCACCTAACAGAGCTAACCGAACCATCAAAATTTAAATCCGAGATCGTTTACACATAGGTCAACATCCAGTTGACTTTTTCAACATAAGTTTCTACTTAATAGACTAAGTGTCTCAATTCACTCTGAAACCACTCCGGTCCCGAACCAATTAACCCGATATAACATAAAAAGATATAAAAATGTGGAAAATGGGGTTATAACTCTCAAAACGACCGGCCATGTCGTTACATTTTACCATCTGTCAAGGCTTCCTTGGATATATTTACCACCACATCAGAACAAACATTGCTCTCTCTTAATTCTTGTGTGTATGCCTCTAATCTATTATCGTCATCCAGGTAACTCCCCTCCAATTTCTCCAATACAATCCTTTTAACTCTTTTCATTTTTGACTTGCTAACATTGAGCTTGAATTCTCCTTCCAAGTCTCCCCTCATATCTTTGATCTTATACATAGGATTATTCTGAATTTTTCTCTTAAAGTAATGCACTAAAGTTTTGGAATCACCTCTGCGATTCTGATAAACTGGATCACAATCGTGATTTTGGTTCAAAGTCTTGATCTTAATAGTTTGGCTTTGCTCATCCTTAGAAATAAAGCACCTAAAAGGACATCCAGTATCACATTTATAGCTAAGTCTTTTTGTATCACTCTTTTTTACCTTTAGACCCTTAGAATTAGCACTGCATAAAATCCAATAATTCTTCTAGCTTCAAGTATATCTTTAACGGTCATGCATTTTTCCAACTCTTTGTACATGTCTAATTTTTCATTGACTTCTTTAGTCCTTTCGTTTCTAAACATCTCCAACTCCTCACTGTAATAATCACTAGATACAAGTTCATCACCTTCCTCTTCCTCAGAACTATCACAATCAGTTCCAGCAACTATAGAGCCAATGTATCACTATGATGAATTATACTAAGATCCAAGTCCATATTTTCTTGCATTCTTCAGAAGCCAGCACATGCAAGCCAAAAAAGAAAGTAAATATGTACCACAAATTAAAACAAAATTAGAATCTAACGAAATTTAACAAACAATACAACCACAAATGAATAAATAACTCCCAACGCTAGTTTAATAACCCTTTAAAAGCTTCAACCAACATAAATAAAGTAAAAAAAAAATGCATTAGAAGGACAAGTTATAGATACCCAAAAATTTCAAACCCCAAAAAAATTCATACAAAATAGTAAAAAACTCACTTTTGACTTTGGATATGAATCTTCAAGAGAATCCTTGAAATTACTATGCAGATTTGCTCCAACAATCGACTTCACACACAAAAATCGAGTCTAAGCCATGAAAGAAGAGATGAATGTTTTGCTGAAGAATAGTCTCTTGTTTTTAGGTTTTAGTTAAATGGGTTATATGTATTCTAGGTCAGCGGGTCGGGTATCTTTTAAAGGATAAATTTGACCATGATTGGTCTGTTAAATCTCAGGAGTAGATTTGAGCCCAAAAAAATGTTGAGGGTATTTTTGGTCCCAAAGGTTAACTAGGGGTATTTTGAGCCATTTTCAATAGGTCAGGGGCATTGATGACCCTTTTCTATTTTTTAAATTGAATATTCCCCATCTCAATGAGTAATTTTTGTAATAAATTACATAAATTATTAAAATTATATTTGAGTTATAAAATTAAGTATAAGCTTTCGAATTGATGAATATTGATCATATATATCTAACTAAATAAAAACAATCTCCATAAAAGTCCTAAATCATTATTCAATATTTCCACCTTAAATTATGTTTTTAAATTTATAATTTTATCATTTTAATTTCACAAGTTAGCGTGCTTCCTTTTTAGTTTCAATAAATACATATAGCCCTTGAATATTTAAGATTTTTTCCTGAAACACAAAAGTTTTTATTATAATTCTTTAAAGATTTATCAAATGATGTAACTTAAAAAATTAAATCATATGTATTCTTAGTTTATCTTTCTTCAAAGGTTTCAATGGTATCCATGTAATGAAATTTTAGAAATTAAAAAAAAAATTATAATTTACATAACTTTGTCGAAATGTACGTGAGCAAAAAAAATATTACTAAAACATGAAAAAGTAATAGGATGAATAAATTAATATAAAAAATATTTAATTTAGTAAATATATATATATATATATATATATATATATATATTAGTTTAGACATTGTTTTATATACAATTCATTTTAAAGTCATTTTGGACTTCCTGGATAGTTCAAATAAGAAAAGATTCAATAAACAAGAATTAATTAATTTTAAAATCTTAATCATTAATAAAATATTTACACTACATTTTTATTCAATATAATAAAATTTAAAGTATAAGAGTTAATTAACATGTAGTGTAGATGTTTAGTGCTTTTATGGTATAAATTTAGGCTTGTACTATTTAGTATAAATAAATATAGTATCAAATAATCATTTTGGGTGCTTAATTGAACATGGGTTAATTATTTTGTATGACTAAAAAAATGTATATTTAATTATTCTACATTAAAATAATTTTAATCTAAATATTATTGTATGAAATAATTTTTATTTAATATGTGATTTTATGTCCCCCACACCTTTAATTTTTTTTAAATTATAAATCAATTGAAGCCACCATCGTTCTCATATTGATTTTATAAGTATTACACAGAGCATATATTTTCAATTAGTATAATTTATATACGGTGAAATATTTATTGATCTTAAATTCCTAAATATTAGGACTTCTTACTTATTTTAATAAGGAGAGATTTAAGATGCAAAAGTTTAATTGATTTTAAAGTCATATTAATTACAGTTTTGTCATTGTAAAAGTTATTTTTAAAACGTAAAAAGGCGAACGACTACAGGGATATCAAGCTACTAAGCCACATTATGAAAGTATGGGAGATGTGTGTCTATTCCTGAAAACCAGTTCGGATTCATGCAGGGGCGTTCGATGACAGAAGCCATTCATCTTGCTAGGATATTGGTGGAACAATATATGGAGGGGAAGAAGGACTTACATATGGTGTTCATCGATCTGAAAAAGGCATATGACAAAGTCTCTAGGATATTCTGTAGAGATGCTTGGAGGCTAGAGGTGATCATGTCTCATACACTAAGGTACTTAAGGACATGTACGATAAAGCCAAGACCCAAGCCAGGTGAGAACGGTGGAAGGGGACTCGGGACACTTCCCAGTAGAGGTGGGGTCGCATCAGGGATCAACACCTAGCCCATTCCTATTTGCCTTGGTGATGGATGAGTTTACGCGACACATTCAAGGGGAGGTACATTGGTGCATGTTATTTGCAGATGACATAGTACTGATTGACGAGACACGAGGCGGTGTTAACGCTAGGCAGGAGGTCTGGAAGCAGACCTTGGAATCTAAGATTTCAAGTTGAGTAGGACTAAAACAGAATAATATAGGAATGCAAATTTAGTGACGTGACTCGAGAGGATGAAATTGAAGTGAGGTTGGACATACAAGTCACACCCAAGAGAGAAAGTTTTAAGTATCTTGGGTCTATAATCCTATGAAATAGGGAGATTGACGAGGATGTCATATATCATATTTGAGCGGGGTGGATGAATTGGAGACTCGCATCCGGTGTCTTGTGCAATAAGAATGTGCCACCATGACTTAAAAGGTAAGTTTTATAGAGTAGTGGTTAGACCAATCATGTTGTATGAGGCAGAGTGTTGGTCAGTCAAGACCTCTCATGTTCAGAAGGTAAAAGTTGTGGAAATGAGGATGTTTAGATGGATATGTGGTCATACTAGGAGGGATACAATTAGGAATGAAGATATTCGAGATAAGGTGGAAATGGCTTGTATGGTAGACAAGATGAAGGAATCGAGGCTGAGATGGTTAAAGACACGTAAAGAGGAGAGGCACAAATGCCCTAGTGAGGAAGTCTGAGAGGTTGGCTATGGCGGGTCCAAGGAGAGGTAGAGGTAAGCTGAAAAAATATTAGGGAGAAGTGATCAGATAGGACATGTCATATTTTTCGCTTACCGAGGACATGATCCTTGATAAGAGGGTGTGAAGGTCGAGGATTAGGGTTGTAGGTTAGTAAGTGATCGAGCTTATCCTTTCCAAACCTATACGTCCTTTCACAGTTGTAGTACTAATATTATTACCTGAGGTTTCCTTTGCTTCATTTTTTTTATTTTTTCTGACTGTTATTACTATTTTGCTTTCCATAGTTCTTTATTATAACTATAGTGATGTTGCTTTATTAAGCCGAGGGTCTTTCGGAAACAATATCTCTACCTTCACAAGGTAGAGGTAAGGTATGCGTACATGCTACCCTTCCCAAAACCCGCTTGTGGGAATACACTAGGTATTTTATTGTTGTTGTTATTATTGTTATTGTAAAAAAAACTAACGATATTTTTCTAAGTGTATTCGTGATTTTAATATAGAATAGATAGATAACTAGTTCAAACTCGTCGGTAGTGCAAACACTTGCTCAATACATAATATGATAAAAGAAAACTGCCACATATCTTTTTCATTGTTGTCTTTTTTAAACTTCTTTTATTTCAATATCAACTTTATTAACGTATAAGCATCTCATCCTATACAATTGTTCTAATGCGATAAACATGGTTGAGACTTGAACAATATAAGTTAATAGTGCGCTTTTGGTTTTCAACTGATGGAACTGTCAGTTCAGAATAATGAAATTCAGATCAGAATATAAATGTTCTCACACAATGACATATCAAGCACCACCGACGCTGCAAATTCCAACAACGCATGAGCGTAAAAAAGTATACTGGTAAGTGGGAACAAAAATAGGTAATACATTCAATATTCTGTATATACAAATAAAATAAGCTACAGTTTGAGACAAAAAAACGAAAAGGATATTATCAGCACGTCGACTATGGTCAAACAACCAATAGGATCTTACACAACTCAAATAAAATCTTAAATAGCCAGATATCATGTCTATAGGAGCACAATCAATCAAATAGTGTTATTCGACTACTCTTGCTTAAATTATTCAGCCTGGTTCTTTCTTTCATGTAAGTCACGACCCAAAAATCTAACTAGTCGCGATGACACCTAACCCAATTCACTAGGTAAGTTAATTTTCAATTACCCAATTTCAATAACAATTATTAAAGCAATTTAAGTAAATAAAGATCTTAATCTTATACATTCTCCAAGAACTGATAGTACAAATCATGAGTTTCTAAGAATAAAGTTTACAAAACAGAGATGAAAAAAATACATATTCTGTTTGAATAGTACATAAACCGAGCTTTTATAAATCTAAAGCTACCATGAACAAGAGGCAGCTACAACAGGAACGCAGGTACATCTTCAAATCCGTCAACCATCGAGCACAACAACAACAACAGCCAACATCTGCACGCAATGTGCAGAAGTGTAGTATCAGTACAACCGACCCCATGTACTGAGTAAGTAACAAACCTAACCTTAGGTCGAAAGCAGTGACGAGCTTTTACCAAGGTCAGAGTCCAACTTCCATAACCAACAATAGTTCATAACAATATTAAACAAGTAATACCAGAAGTAACTCAAAGAATAAATTCTCAGCTAAATCATGACTTCTAAAAATAGTTATGCCTTTCAAGTACATCAATGAAAACCCAAATCATTTACCGAAGCTACCAAAAATATGAATAAGTTTGAAAACAGTAATTTTTCCAAGATCCTTTCAATAATAAATAAAATATCTCATTTTCTTTCCAGATAACCCGTGTAAAACAAATGCATCACTATGCTCATCTGTCAACATGCGTGAGAAATCATGAATGATGTGATACTGTACAACTTGAGAAAAATACATCTCTATGCATGTACGTCATGTGTGCATGTCAATGCGATGCAACTCAGTGATAAAATCATATGCATACTCTGAGGGTATCATTTCACTCAGTCCTCACAGTCACTCAGTCCTCCCAATCGCTCAGCACTCGCACTCAGTAGGTACCTGCGCTCACTGGGGGTGTGTACAGACTCCGGAGGAGCTCTTTCAGCCCAAGCGCTATAATCTGCATGGACAACTCACGTGCTATAATAATATCTGGATCGGCACGGCCAACTCAAGTGCTGCACAGACAACTCACGTGCTATAATAATATCTGGATCCACACGGCCAACTCATGTGTTGCACGAACAACTCACGTGCTATAATAATATCTGGATCCGCACGGACAACTCACGTGGTATAATAAATCCTATAAGGCCTAATGTAGGCGGGCAGCCCCGATCCACATAATAATCCTCACAATCAGGCCCTCGGCCTCACTCGGTCATCAATCTCTCAAATCTCTCTCTCATGGGCTCATAAATGTCATAAAAATAGCCCAAATATGATGATATGATGTATCAATAAATAATAACAGAGACTGAGATATGATATGTAATGACATGAATATGACTGAGTATAATTTTCAATTTAAAATAAATAATTCACAACAATATGACCTCTGTGGGTCCCAATAATACCAGCACATAACCTCAACATAATTTTTAATATGATTCTCAGCTCAATTTCTTTAGCACATAAAACTATATAGAAAATGCCAAAATTATTTGACTACAAAATTCCACGGGAACAATTATGTCACAATTTTTGTGGTGCACGCCCACACGCCCGTCACATAGCATGTGCGTCACCTCCCAACAATTCACATAATACTTATATTCAGGGTTCATACCCTCAGCTCCAAGATTAGAAGAGTTACTTACCTCGATCAAGACGAATCCAATGCCGAGCAAGATAAACAGTGCTCCAGAAATTTCATTATGCGTGTATCAACTCCTGAATGACTCGAATCTAGCCACAATAAATTTGATTCAGTCCACACAATTATGGAAAATTAGGAATTAGTTCCATATCAAAATTCTAATGTTTTTCCACAAAATCCGAAATTACACTAAAAAAAATCGCTCGTGGGGCCCACATCCCGGACCCCCGACAAAAGTTACAAAATATGAACGCCCATTCAACCACAAGTCTAACCATATAAATTTTACTCAAATCCGACATCAACTCGACCCTCAAATCTCCAAATTAACCAAGAGGGTTTTGCACAATTTTTCAATTTAATTCACCAATTAAATGTTAAAAAAAATCATGGATTCGAATAATTTAACCAATATTGAGTTAAGAACACTTACCCCGTTGTTTTCTCTGAAAATCTCCCAAAAATCGCCTCTTCCCGAGCTCCAATCCGTCAAAAATGGAAAATCAGAACTTAAACTCTTTGCCCAGTCATTTCTTCTATGCGATCGTGGACCAAGTCCTGCGATCGCGAAGTACAACATCTCCACTGCCAAAATAACCATATGCGATCACGTACAAGGTTATGCAATCGCGTACAAGGTTATACGATCGCGTACAAGGTTATGCGATCGCGTACAAGGTTATACGATCGCCTACAAGGTTATACGAGCGCGAAGACCAAAATACACTGCCCCCAAAACTTCTCTTCGTGACCGCATCATAACACACACGAACGCGAAGCACGAGCTTCCCAGGCCTACGCGATCGCGGACAGCCCACGCGTTCGCATAGAACAATGCTCGCGAACCCCAGCTGCCTCACCTCCTTTTCGCGAACCCGGCTTTGCCCACGTGTTCGCGATGTGTTCTCTCTTCCCAGCTACGCGATCGCGATTCTTCCCACGCGATCACATAGAATAAAAATATCACTGCCCCAATTAAGCTTACGCGATCGTGGATGGACCAATGTGATCGCGTATAATGAAACCATAAGAAGGCAGTATCAGATATTAGCAATCTCACGAAGGCAAAATATGATCCGTTAATCCCCCCGGAACTCACCCGAGCCCCCCGGGACCTCAACTAAACATACAACAAGTCCTAAAATATGATACGAACATAGTCGAGCCTTCAAATCACATCCAACAACACTAAAAACACGAATCATACCCCAATTCAAGCCTAATGAACTTTGAAATTTCAAGTTTCCACAAACAATGCTGAAACCTATCAAATCATGTCTGATTGACCTCAAATTTTGTACACAGGTCATAAATGACATAACAGACCTATTAAAATTTTCAGAATCGGATTTCGACTATGATATAAAAAATTCAACTCCCCGGTCAAACTTTTCAAAAATTTAACTTTCGCCATTTCAAGCCTAATTCTACTACGAACCTTCAAAATATTTTTCTGGACATGCTCCTAAGTCCATCACCATACAGAACTATTGGAATCATCATAATTAAATTCCGAGGTCGTTTACACATAAGTGAATATCCGGTCAACTTTTCCAACTTAAGTTTTCAATTATGAGACTAAGTGTCTCATTTCACTCCGGAATCCTTCCGGGCCCGAACCAACTAACCCATTAACTCTTAAATTAACTGTAAGGCATAATTTGAGCAGCAAATAGAAAAAATGGGGCTGTGATACGCAAAACGACTAGTCGGGTCGTTACAATGCAAATACACGCCTACCTGTTATTTCCAGATATCATGCCTATAGGTTTATTTAGACATATATTTCGAAACAACTCGATAATTTGGCAATCTCTTAAACACTGCCTTTACATGTTTAAACCGGTTTGCGTGATTAACCTAGTATCGACATTGTTGAATTGCCTCTCCTTAATTTATTTGCCTGCGCTTTATCTGTTCTATCACACGAATACTATGTGAGAGTTGAGCTTGAGCCTTGTGATTTCTATTTAACTATTATTGCCTCACAATCTAGTACTTTTAATCATCTTTTGAGTATTAATTATATTATTTTGTGCTTAATATTATATTTTAACTGTGTAGGAATAAAACAGTATGTAGATGAAGAGATTTGGAGCAAAACTGAATAAAATGCGGAAGAAAAATAAACGAATAAAAAAAGGAGAAAAAAGGGGACACTCTTTGGTGTTTGCCCCCAAATGAAAGACAAAAAAGCAAAGGAAATACATTGCAAACAAAGAATGAAAGAAGGAAAAGAAAACGTACCTGGAAGCAAACAAAGAACTGGTGCGGAAAACATACTAGTTTCTGGCCTGGACCCTAAGTTGCAAGATTTCTCCTATTTCGCCCACGACAAAGTTATTTCGGTCATACACGACTTCAACTTGTATAAAAGGGGTTCTAAACCTATTTTGGAGGGGAGAACATTTTTGAGAGGAACTTTTGACCAAGCGAGAGCACAAAGCCGCCGTGGAGGCCGGATTTCATCTTTTCTTTCACCAAACACTACAAGAAAGAAGGCATCTGCCAACAACAATTTTTGTTGCCATAAAAAAGTTGTTGCCATAAAAAAGTTGTTACACGCCGTGTCGATAAACGCCGATGGGAAAAGTATTCGCAACAACCAACAATAGTATGAGAAAAATTATTGTTGCCTTAAATTATATTTTGTTGGTAAAAAGTCATGTAAATGTGGCTTATGAGAACATTTAACAACAAAACTTATTGTTGCAAAAAGTGAGCATATTTACCAACAATATTTGTTGTGGTGAAAACATTGGCTGGAAAATTAGTTATTGATTTATTATCAAGGCTTTTAGCAACAATTGCTATTGTGTTTATGAATTACCTCTTGCGAACAATAATTTCACAAATGTATATTTAAAATAATAAATTATATATATAAATGCCAATACATAAAATTGATACACAAGTATTTACTCTCTTTCAAAAACTAAATCTCTTAAAATGTATGCTTTTATTTACAAAAAGAATGAAAGCATCATATACAAGGTCATTAAATTCTAATCTAATTTATTCCAAAATAAATCTTCTTCCAACAACTTATTGCACCGCATGAACCATATTTCCAATGATGATTTAAGCATGTCCATCCTACAAAAGAAAATAAATATAATTACATTTTGATAAAAGAAAATTTTAAAGTACAAAACTACAATTAACAAAGAAAAATAGGGAATCAGATATGCCTATTGTCCACTTACTAAAAATTGCAACTACTTCATCGCTGAAAATGTTACATATTACAGAATTGTTGAACAAAAACATTCAGCTAAAAGAAAACTGAATATAAGTTGCAAAAATTATAAGATCAAGAGAACTACTCCAAATAGAATTGAATAAATTGAGTTGTAAATCTTTCAAAAATTCCACATCAAAGTTGAATACTTCCCCTTCCCCAAATAAAGTTGCTGCACCAGAACCTACTAAATACTCCCAAAGTTATAATATTACAGTCAAAACCAAATACATACAAAGATTGATTCAAGTAAATAGACTCATTTGTGCGTACAACCAAGATATTTACTTTTTCATGAAAGATAAAGTTACTTAGCATGACTTGTAGACTTGCCTCATCCTCTTCTTCCAAAATATAGCATTATAAGATCAACAAGTATAAATAGTAGCAGGAATGCGAAGGCCGTAAAACAGAGTATAGGAAATAAAAAATACAATTCACTATATGACACTGGTTCCATCAATTTCAATCTCCTCCATAGTTTTTTCAATTCATTGACAAAATCAAGAATCTTCAAATAAATTTAATTGGTTGTGTATTTGGAATTACACAACAGGTCCAACTCTACTAGAAACATGTACAATAATCATGCCATAGTCATAATTATAGGCTGCAAGAAATATTGGACTATCATAAGGGAAAAAGAGATGCATTGAGTAATGGATAGTGTTAGAACAGAAATAATAGCCTCCTTCCTTGGGTTTCCTCCTAGGCTGCCTAACATAAAGAAGGATAGAGGTGGGACATAATTTGAAATGTTTAATTAATATTCCTATGTGATTAGAGAACAATCCACTCAAGCTGGCAACAGAAAGAACCAAGTTCTCTATTTATGAAATTTGTAAAGAATAATTTCTTTCTTTATGCTAAGTTAAAATCTTTTTCTCAAAACAAGTCCTGGTGAATACAATGAGAATTGCAAATGATTAAGTGATCTTTAACAAAATCAGTAGATCAATTGCTCAGATATTTAAGACAATTATCTACAAACTGATTGACTTGGTAGAAACTAGACTTATGGGTCAAGAAAACATGTACTATGACCTGTTGCATTTGGTATGACTTTCTCTTTGCAGGTCAAAGGTTTCATTTCTTATTGGTTAACACATGAATATTTCTTTCCATGTGTTTAAATCCCTATTGTATATTAAATAATAAAGGTTTCTATTAAAGTAGAGAATTACCTCTTTTTCTCCATCTCATGTTTCATTGTATTAGCAAGAGTTTTCTCTCCGCACTTGCGATATCCTGGGAAAAAAGGAGGCAAGTATAATTGGTAGCTCAGATAATTCAAGAGAAATTATACACAAATATACAAGTGGAACTACGAACCGGCACTAGCAGCTTATAAAAAAGTAGTGAATGAATATAATTGGTAGTACAAATAAGGCTTTATGGATGCACGACACAAAGATTTATTCTTGAAATCCCTGTAATATTGCAAAGAGTTTCTTCTTTTGGTGTCTTGCTCACTTGTAATTACTACAATACTTTCACCAAAAAACAAATACTACATCAGTTCCTTAGTGATAGCTTTATAATACAATTACTTTTCTCTAAAAAAGATTTACTTCTTGAACCTCAAAATTCTTTAGTGCAAGACATTAAGATTTAGCAATAAAACTAAGGAAGAGAAAGGTCACTATAGTTTTAATTTTAACAAGGCAACTAATCCTCTTAAGGTCCTAGTTGAAATCACAGTAATTATTAGATTTCATATAATTTTCTAAGAGAACAGATAACATCTAATCTCAAAAAACATTCAATCCCTTGGAACCCGAAATGTCCATTGAAACCAGAGATACAAATACAACATCTTCCTCAAGATGAACGATAGTAATACTCACATCACTAAATGTAACTATTTCCAAACTGAGTTTCCATTACTAATGAGGATAGAATCAGTACAATTGAAATGCATTAAGTCAATTTTCAAACATAGATGCTAAAGAAGCGAATATAGACAAAGCAGAAACTAACTTACAGTGAGATGTGGGAATCAAAGTAACACAGCTAAAGAGAGACTTGCATCCGCAAAGCCAGAAGAAGCCTATTATTTAGGAGCATTACAACCCAAAAAATATGGCCAAAGCAGATGCCAAAATCTACATCTATCCCAATACCAAAAAACACAAATATACCAATAAATAAATAAATTATAGTTACGATCTGCTTGTGAATCTACAATCAATAGAAACGAACGTAATATTTTTTTTTTTAAAAGAAGGTAAAATAGAAATACCAACCGAATAAGACATGAGACCATTGATTAGAACTGAAATGGAGCTATAAGTACTAATATGGATGAACCACACTATCTTTATTTAGAACATGCAAGAAAATGGTTTATTTCATGCCTTAGTTTATGTTTTGAGAAGGCGTCGACCCTGGTTAGGACCTCCTAAGTAAAAACTTAAATCGAAGCATTCAAGGAATTGAAACTCTAAACTAGAAACAACTAAAACTAAAGATGGAGCTTACAATTTCAAGCCATAGCTGCAACATTGGAAGATAAGGTTGTCGCTCATTTGAACCTCGTAACTCAAAGCACGAGTCGAAGAGTTGAACTAATTGGGGAAGGTGAAAGCCAAAATAAAAATAAAAAGGGGGAGGGATTCGGGGGAAAAAGGGAGGGAAATTTGCCGCTTTTATTTTTGCTGAAAATTGAGAAAGAACTAAATATTCTTTAGTCCACAAGTTAAACAAATTGTTGAGAAAAATAAATATTTTACCAACAAGAAAATACTTTTGGCAACACTGACAATTTATTGTTGCCAATTTATTTATATTTTAAAATTGTTATATTACCCAAAACGTTATGTCAACAAAATTAAAATGTTAGCCAACTAGAAATTTTTGTGGGTAAAATTTATATGATATAGCAACAACTAAATAGAATTGTTGCCATGGCTATTCCATAACCGACTCTTGTTGCCGAGTCGAGGGGGCTTGGCTTGTACCAGGCTCTAAAAGAGTTTTCTTCGAGCGATCTTTCTATCTTTTTGGATTGCATGCCCAATGCAATGCTTTTTGTAGATTGAGATGGATTGATCTTCGCTATCGTGCCTCCTCCTTGTACCAGTTGATGCTAGGGCAGTGCTTAGTATGAGTTTTCTCCTGTCCCAGACAGCTTCGAGGTTCCCATCGATCGATTACAGAGGTTTCTACCACTGAACTTGCTTATGTTTCCCTTTGATCGAGTGCTATTCTATAAAGAAGATTGAGTAGGAAAATATTGAATTGGCTTCAATCGAGATTGCCTCGGCTTCTTAGGCACATGAGGAATCGGCCTAACATCTTTTCAATCGAAATCCCAATCAAAGATAAGTTCTACCAAGGCCAGGATCTGAAAGAGAGGATGCACTTTCCGAAATTCCAAGTGACATGATTCCTCCTACAGAAGCTAAAGTTGAATGATCGAAGTCTTCTTTAGGTTCAGTCGAATAGATCGAAGCGAAGTCATTAATTCAACCATTCGAATGGTCTCCCCTAACATTGACCTCTTTTCCAAATAAACCGAACCGCGATACCACATTCATGAAAAAGATATGGCCATGTATCTAGGTTGCACAACCCATTTAGATCGTTCTATTCGTGATTGAAAAATGACCCCATCGCTCCTTTTAATGGATATTCTTAGCCGTCCTCCGAGGGTTAACACCCTATAGATCAGATCGTGAACTCTTTCAGACCCTTAGTTTTACTTGGTTGGAGTATAGTTTCAGCCTGCCTTCCACCAAATATAAAAAACCTTAGAGCTGCCTAACCTGCTGACATCCCGACGAAGAGAGTCATTATTTGTGTTACATCTTTG
Source organism: Nicotiana tomentosiformis (assembly GCF_000390325.3). NCBI lineage: Eukaryota > Viridiplantae > Streptophyta > Magnoliopsida > Solanales > Solanaceae > Nicotiana > Nicotiana tomentosiformis. The sequence goes on from NC_090812.1 coordinate 114,849,611, forward strand.
AATCCGAGAGAGGGCTTTTCTCTTATCTATCAAATTATAGGCATTGAAGCGATCGAGAGAAAGTAAGAAAACTATTGCACACACCCCTCATTCCCCCTTTACTAATATAATAGAAGGTAAGGCAAAAGCAAGAGCGAAACTACAAGCTAAAAGCAGGCGTGCCTCTTTTATAAGAGAATATGATACCATCCCCCAATTTTGGCGCACTTTTTTTCGATGAGCTAAGCATAAGCGCCATATAAGTCAAAAGCTATCGTGAGACCTAAAAAAGCAAGGTCGAAATCCATCCCTCTTTTCCTGTATTTTACTAGTAGGGCTAATGAACGACCCTTTGATCTATGTCGTGGAAAGTTCAACCAGATCTGATTAGAAGTTCAAAAATGAGTGGAGTGAGGGGTTTTAGAGGGAAGGGGGGGGGGGGGGGGCGAACTTTAATTGAAGTAGGGACGAAGCTCCTCTCCTTACAGTCAAGTGGCTTTCACTCCTCATAGAGAGTTAGAAAGCGTCAGTTCTCATAGCGAGGCTTAGGCCGACGGGGTAGGGCGCGACCCCCCAATTCTTAACCCCGACCTACACAAGTGGTTTTTTAACCCACATTTTGAAAAGTTCTGTTAGGTTCGTAGTTGCAATCATCGACCTTTTCTTATTTTACTTAACATAGCTTTTCATCTCCTTGATAGCTGGAAGTTCTCCAAAAGTACATAATGGAAATGTGAAACCACATAATAAGTATCATGTAGAGCAATGTCTAGCTCAGAATTAGCCAGAACTATTCCAGTGAGTCCTCCTATGGTGAACAAAAATATGAACCCTATAGAAAATAACATGGGTATTTTGTATTGTATCGAACACCCCATATGGTAGCGATCCAACTAAAGATTTTGATTCCAATAGGGACAACTATGATCATGGTAGCTGCGGTGAAGTAGGCATGAGTATCAACGTCTAAGCCCACAGTAAACATATGATGAGCCCAAATAAGAAATCCAAGAACACCTATACTAATCATCGCATAAACCATGCCTAGATACCCGAAAATCAATTTTCTCGAAAAAGTAGAAACGATATGACTTATGATACTAGATCCAAGCAGAATGGGAATATACACCTTTGGATGACCGAAGAACCAAAAAAGATACTGGTATAATATGGGGTCTCCCCCTCCAGCGGGATCAGAAAAGGTTGTATTAAAGTTTCGATCGGTGAATAACATGGTAATTGCCCCTGCCAGTACCGGAAGTGATAATAAAAGTGGGAATGCTGTCACTAGAACGGACCACATAAATAGAGGTGATCTATGCATAGTCATTCCTGGTCCATGCATGTTGAAGATAGTTGTTATAAAATTAATATAACCTAAAATGGATGAAACACCAGATAGATGAAGACTAGAAATTGCTAAATCAACTACTCCTCCAGAATGGGTGGTAATACCACTTAAGGGAGATAGACCGTCCACCCAATGCCGCTACCCACTTCTACTAAGGTTGAGCTTAATAGGAGCAAGAGACTTGGAGGCAACAACCATAATGAAATATTATTTAATCGTGGAAATGGCATGTCAGGCGCACCTATCAGAATCAGAACAGACCAATTACCATATCCACCTATCATCGTCGGCATAACCATAAAAAAGATCATTAAAAAATGTGAGTCGTTATTAAAACATTATAAAGTTGATGATTCCCACCAAGAATTTGATTGCCGGGTCGTGCTAATTCCATACAAATCAGTTCTTAGAAGCATGTGCACATCACTCCAGCAATGGTACTGAAGATAAAATAAAGAGTCCCTATATATTTGTGGTTAGTGGAGAACAACCATCGAACAGGTTTGTCGTAAAATTGAGATTATTTCGTTTCCTTCCTTATCAGAGAGGGGCCCGCAAGGCTTATTTATTGAAAAAGGGGGAGTGAGATGGGGGGGGAGGAAGAATGGAAAACCCTCACTTTATTGATGGGACATTTTGATCCCCTTTTCCTCTCATCCTCCCCCGGTTCTGGTTCAGGAAAAGGGTCAACGCAATGATCTTATTTCGAAGCAAATCTGGAGTTTTCCCTTATCCGAACGGGTCTTGCAAGAAAATAGGATTTCATATTGAGCTTCACATATACGCTATTGGTATGGGATGGCTCCTACTATCTCTCCCCACTAAGAACTGCACGTGCGAGTTCCCCCGCATACAACTCAAGTGGCGAAGGTCCTTTCCTTCACACTTGGTAAGCGTTTCGCTGTAGCCAAGCTTACTGCTAGCCTATCGGCTAGAGCCAAGCTTCGACCGTGAATGCTCGTCGCTTCTAGCCGCCTTATTTTGTCACCCGAGATCCAAGTCAGAACCGACAAAGATCTCTTGATTCCTCACGGCCGGGCCGGCTTGGAAGCAAGCTACCTCTTGCCTATCTCACCTCCTTCCTTCAGCTGGGTGAGCCTTCTATTTTCGGATCGTCTTCTACCCAATGTGGTACCCTTCGTTTTTTGTTCCCATTAGGTTTACCTTGTTCACAGGTCAACCCCATGGCAGCAAGAAAAGGTAATCTTGTGCTATACTCTAGTGATCTCTTTCCTACCGAGATACGCAAACTTTCATCGTGTCCCAGATCACATTCCGTGAATCAAAAGGGGAAACCTACTTATCTATCAGCTCCTCTCGTAGATCGGTGTGGTTTTACGAAGCATCTAAGCACAGTTCACTCGCGTTGATCAATCAAGAGGGTTGCCGCCACTCTTTAATAAGGTTATCTGTTGTATCACTTCTTGCATCCTGTCCCACGTTTCATACCTCCTCTTTCTTCTTAAGGTAAGATAAAGGGCCAGGCATGGTGGGGTATGAGCATCCAATCGGCAATATTTTTGGCTTGACCAAGAAGTCTTATGTCCTCCGAGTCGCCGAGTCGCACAACGTTTTAATCGAAAGAACTTCTTGCGCAATTCCTGCCTTTATGTTTTTATGACCAGAAATTCTTTCTTTATTTTCATATAAAATTGTTCTCTAGACCTTTTCTCAATATGAGATGATCGTAACACAGTATATATGACTCGTGATTCAGGAAATCCAATCTTCCGTGTATAAGGCAGAAGCCCCCAAAAATGGTTTTAAAAAAAATGGGTGATCAAAAGATCGAATTACTATGCCTATCTTGGTGGTCGTTACTTTTGGTGGTCTTTCTTTTTGGTCCTATTCTTGTTCTATTGATCAGAAGCATCCAACATCACCATGCCGGTTTAGAATTCGATTCTAAGGGCTAAGCCCCCCTAATTTTCTTTTCCTTCTGGCCGTGTGTGAACCACACTTCAGAAAGGCCAAAAAGGGGGTCTCCTATATCTCGTCCCATAGAGAATCTCCACATTGCAGATCGCCCCGAACCAACCTAAGATAGGGTTGGCTCTGATGAGTGACATCTCTTTCAATCTGGCTCAAATACCTATTTAAGGTATTCTCAAAAAGCGCAGCCTCCCTAGTAAGGTGGTTAAAGATGAGGCCGCGGATATCTGATCTCCAAGCCATAACCATGTGGGGGGAAACCCATCCCGCACCAATGATGCTTCTATCTTTTTTTCCAACAACATTTGTTTCTCCAAAATACCCAAAAAGGGCGGGAGGTGCCTAGCCTCGTTCCTATAAATGAAATAGATCAACAATTGCTGTTGAAGATCTATCCTCCTTTGGATATCAGGAAGGAGAGGTTGTGCTAATTCTGGAACGAGCACCTCACATGGAATGGGCGCAACCTGGGGCTCGGGAAGGCGCAATTCTGATTCTCTCGGAGAAGAGAAATCAAGAGCGCCATACGAGGAACCCCTTCCCCCATCGCACGCGGCTACGAAGCAGTCAAGATACTCATTTGTTGAATAAAAACTTGTCATAATCAGAAGGAAGAGAGCTGCTCCCAACCCTAAAAGGTTCCTTTGGAAAAGCTCTTTCTCCCTCCTAATTATGGTAGTCGTGGTTGATACGAGGATCTTATGTGGCGGAGCGAACTCTTCTTTCGTGTTGCATTTTCTCTGGCGGACCCTCCGGTCCATCGTACTGGAGCGATTCAAGAAGAACAATTAAGATCATATTCTATCCTTTCTACAATGACTATAGACGAAGTGCTTCATTTCAGATCAATTCTTTGATGCAATCGCTTCGATCCACCCCCTTGGTGAAAAACCGTAATACGCCCTAAGGAATTCCTACCAGCAAACGTCCATGTACTCAAAGTGAATTGTCTAAGTGCTCTCCTTTGTCTCATTTTTTATCTCGTAATCATTCGATTCCGCCCCTAAAGCTAGATCCTACTCCTCCTCCTTCTCCTTTAGGATAGGATCCTCCTTGGTCCTTTTTACATAACACTCTCGGTCGCCCAAGAGGACTGGCTATCTTTCTCTTTTTACACAATATCTTGAAAGGAAAAGAAAAAAATCTACCTTGGCAACGTCATTGACTGATAGTTTATCTTTCGAACCGGTTAAATACCTATAACAAAAAAGGTCAAAGCCCGCTGAAGCACTAGAAAAATGTTGACCACGATTTCTAACGCTTTTCAAAAACCATTTGCTTTCAACGCCTTGAGTGGACAGATAATTACGGCCACTAGATTCTTTATACTCTTACTAAAGTATAATTAAGACTCAACCAATCTTGAAAGTTCCGTGGACAACTGACATACCTTGAATCTAGCCTGCAATCCTTTCGCATTTCTCTTATCAAATTTCTAGTTAGAGAGAGAGCTAACCGCTGCCAAAATGCAGCAGTTTTTCTTTTATATGATAGCACCCCTTCCCTCCTTGTTCAAGTAGTTCAAGAGTGAAAGGGCATAGTGAAAGAAGGGAAAATATCTTTTAAATATATTCTACCTATAAAGGCAGTTCTCTTATATGGCAATACTAGATTGGCGAGACAAGAGAGAAATCTTAGAAAGTAGTAAGATGTCTATGGGGCTTGCCTTACAAGTAGTGACTATACCACTTACATATCGAACAGATCTTACTCTTAATGGAGTCATTTCAATATGACCTAGGAACTTATAGAATACCGAACTTGGATAATCGGTAGAAGAATGATTGGCTAGATCATTTGCTTTAATGTAGAAGAACCCCTTTCTACGCTACGTTCCCAATAAAAAGCCGTCACCCTTCTGTCTCATGTTAGCCACACCAGAACAAGAAAATATAAACTAATCAACCAAGACTCAGTCACGACATTTGTAACCTCACAGCCACTTTCTTTCCTAGAGCTTGCAGCCATTATCTTCGCTTTTCATATATGGTGACATTACTTGTATGGGGGAAGTGCCAGATCTTTACGGATCATAAGAGCTTGAGGTACTTGATGACACAGAAGGAGTTGAACCTTCGCCAGGATGGCACACTTCTATTATGGGGACGAGTTTGTGTTCCTCAGGACAGTGACCTACGCCATGATATCTTGGAGGAGGCGCATAGCTCACCTTTTTCCTGCACCCAGGGAGCACAAAGATGTACAAGACGATCCGCCCACACTATTGGTGGAAACGTATAAAGAGGGATGTCGTTGAGTATGTGGCTAAATGATTAGTGTGCCAACTAGTTAAGGTTGCGCACCAAAGACCAGCAAGACCCTTACAGCCAGTTGAGATACCACAGTGGAAGTGGGGCGAGATAGCCATGAACTTTGTCTCTGGATTGCCGAGGGCTGCAAGGCAACATGACGCCATTTGGGTGATTAGTGATCGGCTGACCAAGTCAGCTTTCTTCTTGCCGATCAGTATGACTTACTCTACGGGCAAGCTAGCCCAAATATATATTGATGAGATAGTGCGCCTACACGGGATACCATCATCCATAGTATCAGACAGCGGTTCAGTTTAGCCTTGTGGCAGAGCCTACATAAGGCTTTGGGTAGCAGAGTGAGTCTTAGCACAACCTTTAATCCTCAGACCGATGGCCAGTCTAAGAGGACCATCCAGACATTGGAGGCTATGAGGAGGTAATCCCTTGACTTTCGAGGTTGTTGGGACAGACATCTACCCTTGGTTACGTTCGCCTATAACAAGAGTTCTCAGGCGAGTATAGGCATGCCACCTTTTGAGGCATTCTATGGACGCAAGTGCAGGACTCCCCTATGTTGGGATGAAGTAAGGGAGAGACTGATTCTTGGGCCAGAGATTGTACATGAGACCTCTTCCTTCGGTCCGATTAGTACATGGTTCTGTCATTTACCCTGCGCATATCTATTCCTTTAAGCTTATATCTTATAGTATTGCAATCAGACTCATTGGATATGTTCCTTTTCTCTTCTACTTTCGAGAGTCATATGGGTGAGGAGGTGAGCTTTAAGCATATACCCATAGATAGATCTAGGTAAGCGACCATCAGCGGTATGGGTAGTATCTACTATCAGTATGACAGTCTAAGGCTATTCGTAGATGTAGGTCGTAGAGATTTGTGAAGGGCTATCTTTAGCATAAATAACATGGTTAATTATAGAATAGCGTGATGACCGTAAGATGATAATAAATAAGGTAAATAGTCTGGAGTGGATTTCTAGATCAGGGTGCCGGCATCACACATATAGCATGTGTGCCATGAGTGAGAGGGTATATGCCAATAAGACCACCAAAGGCCTTTGTGGCACTATTGTGCCACAGAAGTCATGAGTGATCATTGGTCCGATGCTTCAGGTGAAACCAATTCCCAGGGTGTGACAGGCGGTGTGTACAGGGCCCGGGTACATATTCACCGCGGCATGCTGATCCATGATTACTAGCGATTCCAACTTCATGTTCCCGAGTTACAGAGAATAATCCGAACTGAGGCAATCTTTTCGGATTCGCTTCGCCTTACATCCTTGCTTCCTATTGTAATTGCCATTGTAGCACGTGTATGGCCCAGCCCATAAGGGCAATGCGGACTTGACGTCATCCCCACCTTCCTCCAGTATATCACTGGCAGTCCTTCGTGAGTGCGGCACACACCTTTTTATTTGTTTCAGAGCCGTTTGTTTGGGCAGGGCGTACTAAACCCACTACGTACCACACCATCGGGTGGCTCTCCTGAATGCTGAGTCTTTCTCTGCCGTTAACTCGACGTTGCCGTCACCTGCAAGATAAGGCCAAAAACTTGACTTTAACAAACAAGCGAAAAAGACCATTTCTATTTTGAAATAGAAAGTGCTTTGAAATGCGCCGGCTACCTTCTTACTGACAACACAGCTATGTGCTGGCACTCAATTAGTAGTGTTGGCACATCACTCAACTCCTCAGCTCACTTCGGTTACAAAGACTTTCTCCTTAGGCGCATGTCTCAGCAACACAAAATGAGGGTTTTGCTAGTTATAGGACTTGAACAAACATCTCACGACACGAGCTGATGACAATCATGTAGCATATGTATGAAAGTCAGTAGCATACCGTTAAGGACATGTTTTCTTGCTCATATGTCAAGGGCTGGTAAGGTTTTGTGCGTTGTATCGAATTAAACCACATGCTCCACCACTTGTGCAGGCCCCCGTCAATTCCTTTGAGTTTCGGTCTTGCAATCGTACTCCCCAGGCGGAGTGTTTCACGCATTAGCTAGGCCCCTGATCTGCGTAGACCAAGGGCAAACACTCATCGTTTTCGGCATGGACTACCAGGGTATCTAATCCTGTTCGCTCCCCATGCTTTCGCACCTCAGCGTCGGTAGGGACCCAGAGAGCTCCCTTTGCTTTTGGCATTCCTTCATAGATATCCGGATTTCACCCCTACACACAAAATTCCACTCTCCTCTGTCTCACTCGAGTGAATTTGTTTCAAGAGCATTCTGCCAGTTTTTGGCGGCTTTCACTTTCAATCCGATTCACTGCCTACGTGCCCATTACGCCCAGCCATTTCGAAGAACACTTGCCTCCCGTCTTACCGCGACTACTGGCACGGAGTTAGTCGGGGCTTCTTCATCGAGTCATGTCATGATCGCGCACTTGACAAAAGAGCTTTACAAGCGGCATTGCCCTTCTTCACTCACACGATATTGCTGGATCGGGCTTTCGCCCATTGTCCAAGATTCCCCACTACTGTCCCCGTGGGAGTCCGGGCCGTGTCTCAGTCCCGGTGTGGCTGATCATCCAAAAAGACCAGCTAAACATCATTGGCTTGGTCAGCCTTTACCTGACCAACTACCTAAAACTACACATGCTTATAAAACAACGCTTTTCAGCTTTCTTCAGGATTTGGCCCGAACTGTTCGGCAGATTCCCATGCGTTACCCACCCGTTCGCCACTTTATTCTCAACTCTTCTCACCTCCTAGGAGAGACAAGCTACCTTTAGCTAGGAGCCTCTTTTCCTTCTACCCAACTCCCCAAAAACAACGTTCGACTTGCATGTGTTAAGCATATAGATAACGTTCCTTCTAAGCTAGGATCAAACTCTTCTTTTGAGTATGATTGGGCCCTGCAGTGGTAGAACCTGGTGAACCAGGTGTACTATTTCCCAACCTTCTATGGACTTTTCTTCTCTTATGATTTTTGCTACTTTCTTTTTGATAGTATTAGTCTCTTTTAGAGTATCGGTCTAGTCAGTCAACTAATCCACTCGTGGAATGTGTTTGGTATAGTAGTAGTCTGGTAGTTGAGACTTCTCCCCTTCTTCTTCAGTAAAGTTGAGCCCAACTATTATATTGATTATGCCAAACATAGCTTTAGAGGCTCTTACTAGATAGGGCAGCAGAATAAAAGTCTCACTACTAGCTTTTAGTCTTAAGCAAGCAGCGACGGTCAGGAATGAATGTTATACTAAACTATTCGCCATTTCATTAGGACAACACTTGCTTAGTCTTTTTCTAGCTTGATTGTGAAGAATGGTTTGGAAAGGTCAGCTAAAAGACGGTATATATCAAATTTCAAACTTATTCCTTTGTGGCTGGCTCCAGTGCTTAACGCAGGTTCCCTCCACATACATATGAAAAGTAAGCCAGCTGTATTAGCTCATCAACTCTCCTTGACCCACCCTCACTATATAGGTGCGGACTTGCGTACGGTATCACTTGCCTAACAACTGCCAAAAGCGGAAGCTTCAATGTTGACGGGCTTATTGTCTCCTTTCTTATCTTAAAAAAGGGAAAATAAGAGAGGGATCACTCCTCGGGCAGTTGCTAACCGTTGTGCCTTCCCTTCTGCTTACACCATTTGTTTGTGAATGCTCCGCTTTGCTCTTTGTCGCGCTACTTTCGCTAGTAACCAACTTTGGATTCTCCTTAAGGCATTGTGTTGAGTAGGGATTTGAATAGAAACTCTATTTTAGGGCTCAATATTGCTGGACTCTACTCTTATCCCCAGGCTCGCTCCGCTATATACCTAAAGCTTCAACTCAATCACTTGGACAGAGCGATTTGACCTACAAACTGCAGGCTCGGGTGCGAGAACGGTATCCATTGCATGCTGCCCCCTCCCAATAATACGTGTTTATCAATCACCCGCTTACTACAAGAATGTATCATGATGAGAATCAAAGCAATCTTATGAATGCCCAGTTCTCCTATCTTCTTCGGGTCCTTAATAGAACTCAAAACTAGTTTTCTTCTGTATATAAACTATATCTTTCTCTTCCTCAGAGATTGAATTGAAAGTCGACTGAATGTGATGAAAGTTATATGCTTAACACATGCAAGTCGAATATAGTATGAAGGCTTTCTCTTCTAAAGGCAGGGGTGATGACTCCATTGGGGCATTAAGTAGGGAGTTGGAGGAAATCAAGGTGCATCCACTTCGTTATCTCAGTCTCTTTTTGTGCAAAGAGGTAGAAAAGATTCCGCCCTTCTAGCCTCGAGTAGTGGACAATGTATCATTGATAGCAGTGCTATTGATCACTACTCTGGTATGAGTAGCATTTTCTCTTCACTTAACCCATCAACATCATTGGGTAAGCTAAAGCTTGCTGATGGCTCTACTATTCCCATTGTTGGGAGTAGGGGTGGCATGTGGGATGGGCCCGGTCCTAAGTGGGCTTCGCGGGCCAGGTCCTAAGTGGGCCGGTCCTAAGCGGTCCCGGGCTTCACAGGCTTCTTGTTGGAACCGGCCCGGGACCGGGACCACGAACTAACGGTCCCGGGTTAAGTGGGCCGGTCCCGGGCCTAAGCGGGCCCAAGCAGGCCTAAGTGGGCTCAACAGATACTTTCTATTTTTTAATTTTTTTTTATACAAGTTAGAGAAAAAAATGGTAATAAAAATATCTAAGGTAATTTGTAAATTATATTATATAATTGTCACCTATGTAGATAGTATAGCATATATATATATATATAGTATAGTGTAGTATAGTATAGTATAGTATATACTATATGATACTATATATACAGCTTAAGATATATAAAAAGACAAAAATATTTTAAAGAGATATTCAAAGCAATGCGTTATAATTTTATTATAGCATTAAAAAATTATGACAATATCTTTCTTAGTCTTCCTCCCTCCTATGGAATGAGCAAAACAAGGTGCTAATACCACCATTGAGAAGAAAAAGTAACTAATCAAGATGTGCCAAAATACAAGTTACATATTAATTTATATGGTATCTCTTACAAATTTCATAAATCCTTTAAGGTCCGGAGGAATTTCCGTTGGTGGCGGCGGAAAAGAAGCTTGGTCATCACCACTTCCAGGCGAAACATCATCCTCCGCAAGTTCAACTAGCATTTCTTCGTAAGCTTTGTCTACCTCTGGTTGTGATTCAGCAAGTCCAAAATTTCTTCTTTCCGAACGGATCAAATCTCTGAAAAGTACTAATTTTTCCAAGCTCTCCCTCATAGACACTCTATAATCACCGAGTTGAAGTCTTGCTTGACTGAAAGCGCTCTCTGATACCACTGTTGAAGCTTGAATAGTTAAAATGTCTCGGGCCATCCTTGAAAGAATCGAAAAGTGTTTTTCGTTGTCCTTCCACCATTCCAAAATATTAAAGGAGCCATCGGAATTCACTTCCTCAATTCCCTGTGACAAATAAACTTCAAGATCATTTAGTTGTGAGAAATTACTAGTACTAGGACTTTGATAACCCCTGAACCCTGCCCAAGCACTAAGTGCTCTTACTCCCCCAGCTCTTTTAGATGATTGAGAACTAGAAGAAGAAAGAGTTGGAACGTTTGGTCTAACATAATCTAATGCAACTTGATAAGCATTATAAATTATTTGAATATTTATTTTAATTGAGGCTATTGCGTCCGGAAGTTTAGACAACTCCTCATCTTCAAGTGCTAAAGCATTATAAACAGTTTCATACCAAAATTGAGGACCTCCTAATTTCATAGTAGGATTTAATAATGCAGCAGCACTGTAAATAGGGGGAATAGGGAAAAAACAATTTTTAAACTTTTTTTCTCATAGAATCAATAGCAAGTTGATAAATTTCCCCACCCTCTGAAAAATGATCAAATAAATTTGCAAGTTCTACAATATAAACTAAACAGTTAGAAATAGTAGGATAATATTGCATAGAAAATTTATTTGTAGCAATATGAATTTTTTCTAAAAAATCTACAAGTATTTTAATATTAGCCCAATCCGCATTTGTAAGATGCTCATCATCATCACTTACATGAGCATTAAATGTTGAGTTTATGGGGTTTCTATATTCATATGCAACAACTAAACTTTCATACATGTAATTCCATCTAGTTGGACAAGGTTTAGGAACCTTTCTTTCTCTTAGGCCAAATTCATCTCATCTTTTAAAATATTCTCTAAGTCTACTTCTACGGTTTAAATAAAAAAGCCAATTAAGAGCCATTTTAACCTTATCAATTTCAACATTTAAAATTCGCATACCATCACCCACAATTAAATGATAAATATGACAAATACATCTAACATGAAAAATGTTACTAAATGCAGGACTTTGTGTAGTGGTAAGCAAGGCTACATCATTTGTGTTACTAGTAGCATTATCCATTGAAACTGACATTATTTTATCATTAATGTAAAAATATCTACAAATATCTGTAATCGTGCTAGAAATAAACTGCCTTGTGTGACGTGAATTAATTATTCTATAAGCAATAATGCGCTTTTGCATTATCCAATCCTCATCAATCCAATGACTGGTAACAGTAAGGTAATCACAGTCATTACCACTTCTACCAATATCAGTTGTAATAGCAACACGACAATTTATATGAGTAAATAAATAGCGCAAATATTGTTCATATTCATGTTTATATTTATAATATCGCTCTTTATGATTTTGCGAGGAAAACCTTTATAAGTAGGATTATAATCTTTTCTAATACAATGCACAAAGTGAGGGTTAGAAGAAAAATTATAGGGTAAGCACATAACAGTAACCATTTTTGCCAATTCTTCCCGACTAGGTGCACTTGTCCCCTTGGCCAAAGCTTTCATACAAAAATATTTAGCTTTATCTTGAGGGTGTAGCAATATGTGTCTAGTCAAACTCCCCTCCCCCCCGCGACTTCCAACATATTTAAAAACTAACTCTTTGCCACAAGTTTTACACTTAGCCCTATTTTTTTTCTCTTAGCTGAGTAAAAATGGCCAAACAAGAGATGTTTCTGCCCGTTTAGAAGGTTGTCTAGAAAAAGTAGGGGCAGTAACAGGAGGGTCAGACGGGGTATCATTTGGATTATTATTAGTTGGGTTAACTTCAGGAGCAGGACTAGTGGGTGTATCGTCATCCGGTTGCGTTTCATCAAAATCTATTTCTTCATCATCATTTTCATCAATAGTTGGATCACCATAAAGAGCATTCATATATTCATGGTTTAATTGTTCACCGGGTGCAATATTATGGCAAAATTGACTCTCGGTAAATTATAATAAACTATTATCGCTATATAGAATAGGAGGTGTAGGACGGGTAACAAGTTTGGGTCGGGGAGCCGGGGGAAGTGGAGGAGGAACATATTGGCCACTAGATTCACCACTCTTGAATTTTTTCTTATTTTTACTAAACATTTTTATTAAGGAATAAGCCATCTTAATTAATCAAGCAAAGTAAATAAAACAAACAAAACTATAATATTAAAACTTAAGAGTTGGAACGAGTTTATCGAATTGACGAACAACTTGTTGAAAATTAATTATCGTTGAAGACTTGAATACTTCAATTCACCAACTTCACAATTTTGCACAAAATGTAATAATTATAGAAGAATATTAGAGAGAAATTGATGATTTTGTGAGAAAAATGAAAGAATGAGGGGGTATTTATAGTTGAAAATAGGGAAAAAGTGTAATTATAAAAAGTTTGGGGCTAAAATAAAGTTTGGGGGGTTAAATGGCTATTTTGCAAATAGCCAACGACTATTTTGGCAGACCAAACGGCTAGTTTTTAAATGGCCAAACAGTCAATTTTTTTTATTTATTTAAAATTATCCGTTTGGTCTTGGATAGGCCCATTTAGGACCGCTTGAACCAGCCCACTTCTCAGTCGGTCCCGGTCCCAAACGGTCCCGGTCTCGCGGGCCTCCCCTATAGGACTGGCCCACTACCCAACCCACCTCCCCACGGTCCGGGTCCTATCCGGTTAGGACCGTTTAGGCCCACCGTCCATTTGGGCTTGCGGTCCTAGGCCGGTCCCGGTCCTAACTGGCCCATATGCCACCTTTAGTTGGGAGTGGTACTGTGAAAGAAAACCGCCTCGTCCTTATCCCTGAATTCTCTTTTATATGTTCCGTCTTTTAATCTCTTGTCCTTGAGCTCCTTAACAAAAAAAGCCTGAACTCCAGTGTAACTTTCGTCTCTGATCGGTGTCTTTTTCAGGACCCGAGGATCGGGGGGGGTGTCCTTGGGAGTGGACTTGAGGACAATGGGCTCTACAAATCATCCTTGAGACTTCTGGTCTTATGTCCTCCACACAAGCCTTGAATGCTCCTTCTTATAATGAAATCGAGTATGGCATCGTAGATTAGGGCATCTTCATGTGTGAAAGATGCGAGTCTTAGTTCCTAGTTTATCTGAATCAGGTGTGTCTGAGTTGTAGTCTTATGTATGCGAGGGGGTTAAACATATTCTAAAGTAATATTCCTATAGTGAGAGTCATTGTAGTGTAGTATTTGAGTTAGTTCACTTTGATGTATGGGGGCATGCCCCTACTCTTTCTTTATCAGGTTATAATGATTTTGTGACTTTTTTGGATTCTTTCTCTCGTCTTACTAAGGATGAGGTTAGTTTTATCCTTCCTTTGTATCAAAAGACTGTTAAAACTCCATACAATGCTTCTATAAAAAGACTTAAGTCAGATAATGATAGAAAGTACATCTCCCAGAAAGTGCTGCAGGGATATTTGAAAAGGCAAGGTATTGAGTCTCAAATGACATGCCCATACACCCCACAGCAAAATAGGGTTGCAGAATGGAAAAATAGACATTTATTGAAAGTTATTAGGGCACCTTCCTTTGAGATGAATCTTCAAAAGTCTTTATGGTTTGAAGCAGTGTTAACCTAGGTTTTACCTGATTAATAGGGATGCGTTCCGTGGTATTGAAAGGGACATGTATAAGTGTGAAATCCTAATGTTAAAAACTTTATTCTTCTACCTAATTTCTAAATGTATCGAAGTCCTGAGTAGTAAAGAAAAGTGGGATGCTATATTTCCAGGATTGAGATTCGTAAATATGTTAATAGATTCTTGATCTATATCTTCCATTTTTTGGTGTGTGTTATGTCTATGTAACCGGGACCTCTCATGAGAAATTGGATCCTAGAGCTGTGAGATGTGTCTTCACTGGTTATCCTACATCACAAAATTCTTTGATCCCATTACAAAAAGAAAGTATGTCTCTATGGATGTTACTTGATTTTCAAATCAACCCGATTTTCATGACCCAACCAAGAAAACCTTGAGTCATCAACAAGAAGGACCTGAGTCAAATTATCAGCCGTGTTTTATAATCCTATGTCATCTGCCCATAGAGAAAACAATGCTACTACTCCTCGAGGGAAAGATGCGGTCAAGACCAATTAGTGGAAGACATACTGACCCAACGAGTTAAGAGAGGACTTGTTGTCCCTTATGTTCCTCTTGTTAACATCGATGATATTTTCTTTGAATTGGGAAATGTTAATATGCCTCAAGATGAAGAGAGTAAAACTAACCCTGAAACTTCTGATCTTGATCTTACGATTGCAGTCAAGAAAGGGGAAAAAGAGCATGTACCTAACTCCCTTTGAACTACTATATATCCTATCCAAAATTGTCATCCTCCGACAAGGCCTTTATATCCACTTCTAATTCGGTATCCATACCAAAGACTACAAGGGAAGCCTTGTGTGCCCCTCACTAGAAGAAGGCGATGATGTAGGAGATGAGTGCACTTGAGAAGAATGAGACATGTGAGATTATTGATTTACCTCCTGGAAAGAAGACCGTGGGATCTAAATGTAAATGGGTATACACAATCAAATTCCATCCAAGTGGGGAGATTGAGAGATATAAAGAAAGGTTAGTGGCAAGAGGATTCACACAAACCAAAGGAATAGACTATGGCGAGACCCTTTCAATAGAGGCAAAGGTCATTTATATTAGAATCTTACTTTCCTTGGCTACACTGAGATCATGGCCATTGTATCAGTTAGATGTGAAAAATGCCTTCTTTCATGGGGACTTGCACGATGAGGTATATATAGAGATAGCACCCGGATATGAAATGAAATGGGAGTCACATAAAGTATGCAGATTGAAGAAAGCTCTGTATGGATTGAAGCAATCCCCGAGGGCATGGTTTGAGAAGTTCAGTAAGGCCATAATTTAGTTTGGCTACAAAAGGTGTGCTTCTGATCACACACATTTCGTAATAAAGGGTGAGAAAGTGAGCCGGATCATAGTAAATGTTTATAATATTGTGGTCACTGGTGACGATGTTGATGAGATTGCAAGATTGAAGGCTTACCTGAGCCGCATCTTCTACATAAACTTGGCATGCTAAAGTACTTCTTGGACACAGAGGTTTTCGAGATCTATAAGAAGTAGAGCTATCTCTTAAAAGAAGTATGTCCTTGATTTGAAGAAAACATGGATGTTTGGTTGCAAGGCCGAAATTAGCCCAATAGAAGAAAATCATAAGCTTGAAGAAAAGAGAAAAGAACCCTTGGATGATGCAGGCATCAAAGGCTTGTGGGAAAACTTAGATATCTTACTATCACTAGACATCACATTACATATGTTGTGGGGTTGGTAAGCCATTATATGCATGCTCCTTGTCAAGCACACCTACATGTAGTATACAAGATCTTGAGGTACCTCAAAGGTTATCTTGGCAAATGTATGATCTATACTAATCATGGCCATGGGAGAGTTGAAATCTATAGTAATGCTGATTGGGGTAGGCCAGTAGAGGACATGAGATCAACTTCAGGGTGAGAAAAAACTGCTGAGAAAGCATCTTGGCGAAGATAAAAGAGTTCGACACCTGAAAACCCCAAAACAAAGCATGTATTCTTCCTAAACCCCCTATTCTTAACATGACAGATATTGAATAAAGGGACGACCGAGGGGGTACCGATTTTAGGGAAGCATAAAGAAAGACACCGAAAGGTTATGTTAAAAGAGATGGCTACGAGGCTAGTGCAAACAATATGTTGAAATAGTAGATTTAGTAGTTTGCTTTCTTTCTCCGGGTATGAACTCCTCCCTTGAGGAAGGCCCATGTTGTGGCAATTCAACCCAGAGGCTATAGTTACTATAACTAATAAGAAGCATAGTAAAGTCAGTGTAGAATAATATAATCTCTTATTAGCTTATGAAGGAAGGAAGTAAGTGTAGCTTTGAAAGAAGCAAGGAGGCATTAGGGGAAACCTAGATTCAAGGTCGGAAGAATCGGAAACCGACTCGAAAACGGAACCCTTTCTCTAGCGGCCTCTTAGCTTCTTTCTTTATAATAAGTCCAGGCCAATAGCTGCTCCTAGCTTTCGGACAGTTAGAGCACTGATAGATAGAGCGAAGAGTCCATAAGGAGAAGAGCCAAGGCTTGTCGTAGATAAGAGTTGTATACGATAAGTTTGAGTCTTATATCTTATTCTCGAGAATTTCTTCTTTCAGGTCTTGTTTCCTCACTAAGTGGCTGCACACACCTGCCTTACAGATATAGTCAAGCACAAGACGGGTATTTACTTGTTCTTTTTAGCATGTTCTAGGTAAAGGGTATCTACGGTTGAATTCATGGTTTTGCTGGTCGGCTGAGGAAAAGTCAAATGGTATTTGGAGGTATAAACAAGGCATGATTTTCGTCTTGATGAAGTGTAGAACGGGGTTGTCTTTCTATTGAGCCGGGGAGATAATCCAAATCGTAGTCAGTGTCCATTATTTGATTGAGCACAACGTGGTCTGCTAGTCGCATTAAACCATCCAAAGGAGTACCGTCAGCCCCCAAAAGTGATTTCCTTCTCGCGCGAAAGAAAAAAGATGTTTAACTTTTTTGTCCGCCTCCTTTACCTATCAAATATTCTGTTAACATTACAGATGACACTCTCTTACCTCCTTCACACTGTGGGTCTATGTATTCATCCCGGATTCTTCATGATAGATTCCATTTTCCTCCTAAAAATAACTTGTTTTCTGTCAGTCACCTTGTAGCTAACCATCTTCGTCTCATCTTTTCTTCTTCTGAGTGTCTTATCCACTATCAGCTCATGGGAAGGATCGTTGGCCGGTTGGGAAAGCTTTATTATACATGTATTCTTCTCTACATTCACTTTTTTTAGATGCTTCATTAGGATAAGGAATGGGATCCGCCGTCGCCTGAGACATACACAACATACAATGCAAGACTTCTTCCATTGTCTAGGGTATATTCCTGCATTTCATTCAGATGGGTTGAATAATTCTTGTGATTATTTGCTGTTGACAATTGTATGCTCCTGGATTAAACATAAGAATCCAAACAAGTGTGCCTTTCTTTGGATTTATTCATTCGTTAGTGTCCACTTGTGATTTGACCTACGACTGATTTAGGATATATCACAAACAACTACTTGAATTTAATTAAGGGGTCCTACTCGAGTGCAGTCATTCGTAGGTGAAAGGTACTTTACTTACTATTATAAGTGGATGACTACAGTAGATAGATCTGGCTTTCTTTACTTAGAGAGAAGTCCTAAGATCTTTCTAAGTTTAATATATAGAAAGTTTGGAAAATAAGTCAAATCTCTATATCAAGAGGTTGAGGTCTGAACTCCGGCGGAGAATACGTGTCAAGGGTCTTTGATTTCATGCTCCTGAAGATAGGAATCAAACGTGAGCTATCGTGTGTTC
This sequence comes from Nicotiana tomentosiformis, assembly GCF_000390325.3. Classification (NCBI taxonomy): domain Eukaryota; kingdom Viridiplantae; phylum Streptophyta; class Magnoliopsida; order Solanales; family Solanaceae; genus Nicotiana; species Nicotiana tomentosiformis. The sequence continues at coordinate 114,867,813 of NC_090812.1, forward strand.
ATACTGCGTTGCAGAATGGGGTGTCCGAAAGAAAAGATCGACATATAGTTATAGTTGAAATAGCTTTTACTTTGATGATAAATAATGGAGTACCAAAGCATATATGGGTTGAAGCATTCACTATTACAGTGTATTTAATCAACATAGTGTCATTTTCATTTATCAACATGAAATCCCCCATTTTCTTCTCTTTATGGTCGTGATACTTTTTAGGGAGAGATCACTGCCCTTTCTGAGACATATGACTGGGTTACTTTAAATCAATCTTCAGAGCACAGTTCCGATAGTACAGTTCAAGGTGCCAATAATTCATCTTCAAAAATCATTCTATCTATGTTTGCCGCCTCAAGCGAGCACTTTATGGCCTTAAACACGCACCCAACCTATACAAAGGGCTATAGCTGTCCACTATAGGAGCTTTCTTCTAACAATCCCTTATTTGGTATGTCACGAAATCATGAAGCGAACTCATTCTATTCAATATCTATATGGGGGAAAGAAGATCGAAAGCCATTGAGTAGTGAGACTTTATTAACCCATGGTTGAAGAATGAGGCGATCAAGAAAGTCCTCCCCTGGAAAAAATATCCGAAGATCTTCTCTTTCCTTTTCATTACAAACAAAGCGAAGGCGCTACTTTTAGCCCTTTCAAGAATGAAGGCCCGCGCGACACTCGGCGTTAACACTCCCAAATCTGGAAATCCTAACCACAGTTTTAATGATAACGGGCGGCGAAAGCATACAAAGATAGTGAGGCTTCCATCGCTTAGATTTAGGGCGATAGGGCGCACCACAGATACGATAAGAAGCACCCCTCAATCGATAGGTCAAAGACAGAAAGATAGTACCAGTGACATCTCTAATCTTTGAGAAAATCGGGGTCTTTTCCACATAATAGCGTCAACCAAAGACCGGAGCATCTTAGCAGACACTGGAGAGAAATCCCTAGTAACTTCGTCGCTCAAAAATGATTTGGCAAACTCCAAAACATGACTTATAATAAATAATCTTTCAAATGGGAGACTTTTCTTTATATATAGTTATAGTACACTAAAACTATATATTATGCTATGTGGCCATCACCTTATCGTAGGCGATCACTGTCGCCAAGAATGGCATAGTCGCAAAGCTTCGTCGTGCCATATACCATTTCAGTAGCTATCCACACAAGCATATGATGTTAAAGTGTGAATAGGGGCCAAGAACTAAAAAATCTGAGGGGTTGACCCTTCGTAAACGTCACAACCGATGACCTATAGCCTTTATTATAATTATAGAAACTATATGGTAATTGAAAGACTATAGAACAAAGTATGAACGTCTAGGAAGTTGCAAAGGGATTTTCGAACAACCCTGCATACATGACGTCAGGATAACATATAAGGAATCGGTAGCAACTTTAAGATAAAAAGAGATAAATATTTTCTTTCTTCTCAAGTTCTGCAACGGTTGGGTCTGATTATAGGTACCATCCATTCTTAACCTTGCCAAAACTTTCATCCATCGCGTATAGGCCGTACCAAGGCCTGATATAAGGGTAAGACAATGCGAATAACCTTTTCTTCCCTGCCTTCTCGACCTTCATTCCCATCCTGCAACCAAAGTGATAGCGGCTGTAGCATCCACCAGTAATGTGTGGAAGAGGGTAAGATTTCTATATGGATATGACGTATCAACACCTTTTGCATCTTTTCATTTTATAGGAAATATAGTTGAATAATATAGTGTTGGTTCCTGAGGACCAGGATGGCCGAAGATCAAAACCTAAATGTACCAGGGGTTGATCATCGAAGCCTGGGCAATAACGATTAAGGAGTTTGAGCGCTGATGTAGCTAAGAGCCACCTTCATAGTCAATTCATTAGGGTTGTCACTTTCTACCCGGAAAAATATCCACCGTTTTCTTTATCTGTTAAGCCTCACAACTATGAGACTTCCTAAAGAAAATGACAATCGCAGTTTATCAACCACTCACAAGACTAACGATATCTTCGACTTAGCTCTAAAAGGTAATCCACCCGGCCCTTTCCCAACCTATACAAGGTGAGCGAAAGATAATGAAAGGGAGACAAGGTCCTAACTAAATAGAACACAAACTCCCATTCCATCTATCATATCTATCGAGTTGATCCGATTCGTTCTTATATATAGATAACGCAAGAGAGAACTTATGACCTCGCGGATTGGAGAGGGATTCGAACCCCCGATATTTCTATAAATACTTTGGTTTTCAAGACCGACTCTTTAAAACACTCAGACATCTATCCCCTTCACACTTCGCCCGCCCTATCCATCCGCACACTGGCAGGTAGGGGCTTATCTATGTGATTCGCTACACTTGCCTGCTCCTATCGACTGATTCTATTGCCGGTTAGCCAAACCTTTTCGATAGTACGAATCGCTACGCTTCGCCTATTTCTATATGATAATATGCATCTTAGTTGCTGCGCTCCCTGCGGGTAATAGCAAGAGAGTGAATAACGAATGATCCTCCAAACTAAAAGAGTGATTTAGTCCGACTCAAGCGAGTGAGTGGAAGGAATGGCAAGAGAGCAAGCTCGACTAGCGAACGATCAACAAGTGAAGGACCGATACTTTTGTGCTAATACTATTGCAAGACTGGTACTTGGCGGCTCACGAGTAACATATAGACTAAGATTGCCCATCACTCCCTCGCTCTTTTTTGAAGGCCCTTTTAATTCTCTTTCTAGTATGGTTCCTCCATAAGAACACTGAACGCCCAGCTTCGCAAATAAGCTCTCTCCCCAGCCCACATCATAGTATGGAATCTGGATCCTTTCATCGAGCACCATTTCTTTTAGATAGAAAGGTGTTCTGACTCTATTGGATCAAGTCATAACCTAATCCTTCTACTAGTAGACTACTATGGAGAGACTAAGCTCTATTTCAGAGATTGGACTCTCTTACTGTGATTAACTCCTACTAGTAAGAAGATCTTCCTGAGCCAGGTTCCCTGGATCCACGTGATCCTAGCCGGACCTAAATGGATGAATGAAGAAGGGCGCCCAAGTAGACTTCAAGAGCTCTTGCTCTACCTATCCTCCTTCTTCTTATTATGGGGTCATAGAAAGATACGAACAACCTACTCTTTAAAGCCCTACCATTAGATTGAATAAAATGAAAGCTGCTTGTCCTCACTAATAAAAAACAGCAATCCCTCCCCTTCTGTTACCTACTTTTACTCATTTCTTCGGTATACCTCAATACAAGAGAAGCGCAGGAAAGGATAAACAATAAAAATCGGGCTATCGCCCTATCTAAGCGGATTTCCCCTCTCCTCTACGGAAGTAATCTTTTAATCTATTTAAGTTCCTGTGTTTGTCTCTATCGCCCTATTCTCTCTCAATTGCCTATTCTTTCTAGATGAGTGGGAGTCCCTTAGCAGTAGCTTCCAACACTTAAGATTGACCTCCTTAAGTGCCAGATATGAATATTTTATGAATTTCATACTTGACTACTTACTTACCTAAAGTTCACTTTTGGCTTACCAAAAAGGTTGAATGAAGGAACTGGCCTAAGCATAGCTCTCTCTCTCAAATACAAATGCTAAGAAAGGGATTCCTTGGATAAAGTGGAAAAATGCTAAAAAATCCTTTCATTTCTATTTGAAGGCCTTTGTCCTACTTATAGTATCAGTCCTCCAGCCTATACTTGTGTTTTTATTAACCAAGAATACATACACTTTGTTGGCACTAAAAAAAAGGTTATTAAATCCACTAGTGCAACTGAAGGTGCACAGCCTCTTCTGAACCGGAACAAGAAAGAGCTCATAACCATTGCTTATGAACAACTCTCCTCAACTTAAGGCGCACCTACTCTTACTAGAAGTCTAGTCTCTCTCAGGTCCAGTTTCGATCTCTAACTAACTTACAACATAGACCGGAACAGAGATATTCAGAAAACCCGATTTCTTGTCTTAAGAACCTGACTCAAAAGAGAAAAGAAGACCAGACTAAAAAAGATCTCACTTTCGACGATTGAACTTGTCTTTTTATATCCAGATTGGAACTGGACTTAAATGTTTTTGGATCCTGCTTAGGGCCGGTTTTCACTCCACTTTCACTTTCATATCAGGAACGTCGACTTGCACTTGCAATATAGAATTTGACTTTCTGGAATCCTTGCTCCTGGCTTATATTCACATAGGCCACTCATAAGAATAAGACTTTCAACTCCCTAAAACATGTGTAATTGAGAGAGTCATCATATCAGTGCCTTGGGGAAATGCCTACCTTTAGGAGAAGATTACCAAATGAGTTTCAAATCTGTCCTCTTCGCTTCCCATGATATTTAGGGAAATGGGCCTTGTCGGCCACCACTTGCTGATGACAGAACGCATCGTCAATTAACGGGTCCTCGCCTTGGACTTAGTTGGAAAGGTAGGTGTTCGGCATGTCCATTGCTTGCGAACTTCTTTAGTAGGGCGGAGGTGCCATTCCTCACATTTACAGTTGTCCCCAGACTTCACTCTTTCAACACGTGTATACTTTCTAAAGAGTCAGGCATTCACTGAGTGACTTTTTCTTACCACTGCGCTTACGTCCCTATCTCTTAAAGCCCTATCAAACTTCCCTTGCTAATTGAAGAAAGCCTTATATGGATTCAAACAAGCAAGAAAGGCCATTTCTATCTTATTAGTCAAGCGTGCTAGCTGCAATCGATAAAACAATGCTAACGAGCAAGAAAATATATGCGCTAAGGCGCAACTTCATGCAGCTGCTACGCCCTTACTTCTTGCTTTCGAGCCGGAGCTTGCTGGGTAGTGAAGTGGTCCATGAAGGTTAAATAAGACTTGTGTTAAGCAAGCAGAGTAGTCAAGACAGAGAGGAAAAAAAGCAAGAAGTTGTTTTCATTCGATCGACCAAATCAATTGTACTTTCACTGCTGTGGACCAGCTTTCATAAAGCACATTTGGGAAGCAACAACTATTGGGATCCAATTTCGAGACCAATTGGACAATGAAACTCTTTAAGCAATGATCTTATCTATGTCATTTCTTTTGACACGATACAAAAGATGACTTTCGAGAGTCACTTAGCCCATTGACCTCTTCTCTCAAAAAAGACGATGTGTGGGAAAGTCGATCAAAGTCAGAGCGGGGAGGGAATGTTTATTTACAGTTGTTGTAGTACAACTTTTCATTTCCTGTTCAGTATTTCAATAAGTAGTCAGCTGTGGGCGTAGTCAGACTTAACATTGATTGAAGCAGCTATTGGAGAGAAGACACCAGTCAGACCTGCAAGCACCGGGTAGTATGCAGTGGCAGTTTTCAATCATACAATGTGTACTCTTAGTCAGACTTTTAGTAGTAGTCATCTGTTCTCATTCTCCTCTTTGAATTGCCCTATTGAGTAAGGGTCGGTGTTTGCTAAAATGTCGAGCCGACGGGGTCAGGTACCAGTAGTGATAATAGCAAAGAGGGGCTGGACACTAGTTGTGCGAGTGGAATAACCCAACTGGACCTAGTCATCCCGAACCGTTTTGCTGTTCTAGAGGACCCTGAACAAGAAGAGCCAAAGATGCCAGATGCTCATATAAGTGAGGATCTGGAAGAGAGGGTGAACTATGGTAGTGACTGAGGGGGACTTGTTCTGTGATAAACAAATGACTTCAAACAAGAACCTCGGGGCATCCAAAAGAGGTGAACTTGAGAAGAGCAGTAAGAGTAAGCGTTCAAGTACTGGTGCTATGACCAATAAGGTGGAAGATCCTGCCCTGGTTCGAATCACCATGAATGAAGAGTGGGCGAACAAGATGCAAAACATATCATAAATGTTGAATTCTAAGAATGAGGGGGGAGGGTGAAAGTAAAGGCCAAAGAACAAAAGAAAAATAAGGGCTGCACAAGACGAAAAACCAGAGGTAGCGCTAAGGTGCGAGGGGAATGTAAAAACAACAATAGTTCCACATGAAGGTCCTTATATGGAATGTCAAAAATATCGGTAAAGTCGAGAAGAAGAGAGAGGCCAAAGATTATATAAGAGCACAAGAGGAAAATTTGATTGGCTTGGTGGAAACTAAAGTGAGGAGTGGAAATGCAACCAGAATTACCAGATGCTTGGGAAAGAATTAAAGTAAATCCATTACTGTGGAGAATGAGTAAATAAGTTTGACGAGTGTAAGGGCTAGTAAGATCTACCCACTTTATTAAGCATTTTCATTCACTGAAGTAACTTGAACAAAATAAAAGTAAAAGAAAGAAATTCATTGACTTCAAAAAGGAGGTCAATTAAATGAGTACTAACTCTCTTCTATTACTTTGTTGTACCGGGTTAACAAGGGTTGACCCTCTTTATTCACTACAGTCCCGGAACAGAACAATCTTGTGTCATAAGAAAAGCTATTATCCAAATCAATTTTTTTGATTGGCTTCATCCTGAACGTCCCATTACTGATGGGGAAATCTGTTCGGAAAGAGATATTTATTAGATAATAAAAGCGGCATTATCCCTAAACTTTAAGAACACACAAAGAAATCACGCAACACAACTTATTAATATCATCTGTAGGAACCATCCCTTCTTCAATGTCTATTGATACTAGCTTCTCAAATGTAAATCACTAGGATCCCCTTTATTTTACCATGTATACTGAGGTCCCAAAGAAGATATTGCTATTAGTCCCAGCTCATTGATAAAGTTCTTCAAAACCCTTGCTCCAGGTTTTAACTGGTTCGAAAGGACGAGGAAACAAATGTCTATTCAATAGAATAAGTTGTTCGACCTTTCTTTCATTTAGTTTGAACCACCAGAAACGAAAGGAAAATCAAGCTAGGAGATGACTCGTAATCGATTCGGCTGTTGGTCCCTTGACCCACCCGGCCCGTATATTTCATAAGATGTGTTTCATTCGGGAGGATAAACTAGACTTTTTTCATCACCTCACCCAAGGCAGATCGAACAAAAGATCTTCCCACTATTGCTTTCATTCTCCCGGCTATGATACTGGTAAAAATCCCTCTTCCTTCTCTCCGACACAGTTGTTGAGACACACTAAGTAGTCATGAGAAAGATAAATGTCATCCGTGTGAAGGATATTGAGATAGCTTCTTCCTTCTCTGTGCGTGGGTTAGCCCTTGATCGGATAATTATTCTTATTAAAAAGTCAAAAAATAGAGTTCTTTTCACTTTAATAACTGTATTTTTTCGAACAACTCGAAAGGCAATTCCCCTTACTATCTACAACTCCAGACGCGACAAAAGTGCTTATTCCCCAAGAAAATGATTCATTCCCCTTCTCTTCCCGACGATCGGTAATTCTTTCTAACAACTCCATCTGCCCATCTGAGAACGACGCCCTTCTTGCAAAAGCTCTTCTTACGCTAACCCTATTGGTGGGATCTTTTATCCTTTCCTTCTTCCTAGGACAGTAAGAATGGAATTGCCTGAATGATATCAGTCAGAGCGCATTCTCTCACAACTTCTTTTCTTCTCAAGCACTTGCTATTTCATCTTCTCTTAGATAGGCTATCTTCCGATTCAATGCTATCAAAATGTACTTAGCATGCCTACTTTTCCTTATTAGTTCAAATAGCCCTAGCTAGATTCTCAAGCTCTGATAAACCCACAACAAGAACAACCTTTATTTTATGCTGTGCCGAAAGGACTAAGAGATCTTATTCCGCAGTCTTTAGCACATAGCAGTCGACGCAATACTAATTTCTGGTGGTTCCGCTAATCTTTCTATAAATTCCATTCCTAAAAAACCCAGCAATCGTAGATTGCTTTGGTTTATCTAGTTTTGATAAATGAAAGGCACCCGCTCTTATTCCAAACAGTCAAAGAAAAAGGCCGTCTTCTCAAAGTTTGTACCTGTACCGAAGAGACCAGACCTTGGGAAGACATCACCTATGCTAGAAGGCTTAACAATCCTCCTTATTAGCAGCACAAATCTGTTTTGTGCTCGGCTTGATGCTATCTCAGATGTCCATTCAAAAAGAGCTATTAGGGGCAGCCCTACTAATTCGTATTCGTCTTTTAAGACAGGAGCTCCTAGGCAAACTCGGAAAAGAAGGAGTGGCTCCTGTCCCTAAACAAAGCACCAGTCACCTTTTGCCTTCTTTATAACATAAAATATATGGAGAGAGGAATCGACATAATAAAGTAGGAAAATTTACTAAAGAAGTGCGGGAAATATTCTTAAAAGAGCTTATTTGAAATTTTGTTACCTTTTTTAAGATATAAAGCCGAATCACTAACAAAGGAATTTTCTTTTGGGATGTTGATAACGTCAAAACAAAAAGAGAAGTTTTTAGTGAATCGTCATTTTCTCACGATTGGGTGGGTGTGAAGTGTACTGAGGTTAAGGTACAATATAGAGCTCGAGATGTTAGAAGGTGCAAAATCAATGGGTGCAGGAGATGCTATTGAATCCGATCTTAGATGGTTAGAAGACAGAAGCAATAGCATGATAGGAATAGCAGGTTTAATAGAGATGACATCATAATAGGATGAAGAAGAGACTTCTTATCTACTTTCACGTGGAAATGGGATAATGTAAAAATGCCTTTGGAAGGAAACTAGTGAGAGGGATTACTTGCTAACGTATCCCTAAGGGCATATCTTCTAAGTCCAGGAGTTAGTGCATTGGATTCTTGGGCAACTGCATCTAGTAGAGTTGACTTAACACCAAGAAAATCTCCTTTCTAGTCTAGGACTTATAGCTTTGGCAATTTAATTAGTCCTGCAACTCCCCTAGCTGCACATGAATGCACAGAGAAGGCCCTCGCTCGGGTTCTTTGACATCGACTCGGTTGCTAGGAAGAATGCAGGCTTAGAGCCAATAGAACTAGTATTCCTTCGTCACCCTCTAGCGTACCGAACTTGTTAAAAACATGATTTAATATATGAATAGACACAAGTAGCTGCTTAGGTTGCATATATAAGAATAGGAATCGAATCCACAACTATTGATATTAAATCCGTTGTTCTCACCTTAAAAGCTGGGTAAGCCAAGGGGGGACTTTGAATTGTTAAAAGGTGCCTAGCGCTTTCATCAATATGAAAGAGGAAGATTCGGGGTTGTACCTGTACAACTAGGGATTGGGGGATGTTGAATAATAAACTAAATGAAGATGACACTGTCCAATTGGCCGAACGAAAGATCGACATGAGAAGCCGATGTTCTTGGTACAGAATCCCATGCAAATTTCTTAACTGTTTTGTTAGGCATTGGCATGAGCAAGAAAGCAGACAAGAGGAAATCAGAAGAACGGGGATTCGAATCACCTATTTCCCCCCCTTCTTGTTTGCAAGAAAACAAAAGTATCTGAACTAAACAGTAAACATGAGGCATAGTAGCAGAAATAGAAAGATGCCCATCCCATTGCATTTGGATTTGGAAAGAAAGAAGAAGATAGACTCTTTATTATTTTATAGAATCTTTTCTTAAAGTTAAGTTAATCCGAAAATAGAAAATTGTGTATAGTATATAAGAAAGGTATCCGCTCTGGCTTTTTGGGAAGAACACCGTTTGCAAGATCTAGTCTTAGTGATAGAGATGGGATTGTGCTTTCACTAATACTAATAGAAGAATTTTTAGTAAAGGGAGGAAAGATCCAGGTCTCGTATAGAAGAAGGTTTTTTTTTGCTTTTCGACAGGAGATGATACATAAGCGCTCTTGGTCTTCTATCAGTATCCGCTGCTCTTAGCCTTGTTAAAATCCGATGTTAGAAGGAAGAATTCAATAGGAATCCCAATATCCGCTTTCTTAGATAGATAAGTGATCAGCTAAATTAATGGTCATACCCCTCCTCCCCCTCCATTTGAGGAAGATATCTCAGGTATTCGCCTACGAGGTCTTCACATAATAGGTTGAAAAAATCCTTATTAGGAAGAAGACTTGGATAAATCCCTAGTATTATAGAAGTAGCTAGCAAGTCTAGGCACCTGATGCATGTGAGGGTAAGGGAAGGAAGTCTCTTTGGAATGTATGAGTAGCTTTTACGAATCGAAATTTCAAAAGCCAAAAGAGAGATTTTCCGACAAGAAAAATGTTGGTTGAGACACGGGATGATAGGGAGGCCGGCCGGCTTTCGGTATTTTCAACCAACTCGATTTCAATACTAAGTAAGCTCCTCATCGCATAAGTAATAAAGTTCAGCTACAGAGGTTAAAGAGAGGGGTGTACGAGAGTTCTACTAATTCTCTTCCTTCCATAGAGGTCTGCGAGCGTCCCATCTTTTTCTTACTTGAATGAAGAAAGACAAAACCTCTCTATTCGACCATAGCCAGCAGTTCGCTTTCCACTTCCGAATATGAAAGAGCGATTGAGAGAAGAGCAGTACGTAAGACTTAAAAAGAGGGTTCCTTCCTCTTTACACTCTCCGAATTTCGATCCTCACCTTTCTGGTGCCAACGGCCTACCTTTCCACTTTACAGGAAGTTCTAAAGGAAGAAGTCGAAAAGGAAAAGAAAGTTACCTTTCCTGCCAACCTCCTGGCTTTATTCTTATACTGATCGAGCTGCATTATTTTCTATTCTAATAGATTCCACTTCGCTTGCTTGCACGACTTCCTCTTTGCTTAAAAAAAGGGGGCAAGTCAAGTAAGTAAGCAGTGATCTGAACTAAAGCACAAGCTTTGAAATAGAAAGAAAGCAAGAAAGAACTATCTGACTTCACTATCTTTCTATGAGCTCCTAGGAAAGAGATCCTACTCCCAAAGAAAGGAAGCTTAAGAATAGTCATTAAGGTAGGTGATGATGACCCTCTTTTGCCTTTTCAAGCTATGAATGTAGAGATTAGGTTGAAGAGTGAATGGGATGAAGTGGTATGAAGTTGCTTGAACCTAGCGCTCGGGAGGTTGTGCTCGACCGAAATGGTAAGGGGTTGCATTTCAATCCAGCTACAGTACTGGCTTTGAAGCGCCTTGTTCCATCCGGCGCCAATCCCCCCCATAAATAGTATAGTGGAGGTTTTACTCTGTATTGTAATAATGGAAAAAATGACAAAAACAAAATACATAATGAGCAGACCAACCCACTTTGATAGGTGGGTTCATTTCATGTATTTTTGTTTTGTTTTGAATAAAGAAGTTGCTTAAGACTGAGTCCCATTCTTTAGAATCGTTGTTTTTGTATTGTGTAAACGAACTTCAAGTCAACATTATGTACTCAACAGGAAGCGTCAGAACCTAGGTTTGGGCCACCTCCGATGTCGATCTGCAGTAATCGTTTTCTAAAGTAGTTTTCCGAGGTAGGTTCTATTTTAACCTAGAGAGATTTACCTGCTTCTTTCTAGGCTATGGTTTACCTGTATCATGCAAATGTCCAACACTTAGGTGCTTTCCAAAATCATCCTGTATGAAAGATGTATGACATGTGTGGATAATGAATGACTTGCATGGTATGCAATTTGAATGTCCACAGTTTAAAAAAGGTAAGACCTAATAAGAGAAATGAGCTTATCACAACACGGGGATAGAAACCTAATCGTAAAAGGAGAAAACCCATCACAGAACAATTATAAGAAGAGAAGAAAGAGGTTCAGACCAATTCTTCCCTTCCTTTACTTTAGTAGGAGCTAACATGGCTAGGTAGCTTCCCTTCCTTCCTCAGGTGAATGTGCTAAGGTAGGTCCCTTTATCTTCTTCGTATGCTCTTACCTGTTATCGAGTGATAGTGATTGGTTGTGGCAGGTTAGTCTGACTGTCCTCATTCTAGTTGGTAGGCGTGCTGGTACGCTTGCTTGAGGGAGTGATTACAGATAGAGGTGAGTGCGTGGTCAATAAAGAAAACCTTCCATACTACGGTTACAGTATTGATAGCTAACTTGCATGCCACAAGACAATGAATGCTTGCTTGCGAGTTGACATGTGAGGAATACATCCAACCAATAGACCTCTTTTTTTTATTGTTTACTAAAAGCAATAGACGAGTTCCATATAGACTATACCTACTAATAGAGCAAGTCAGACTGACGGTTTCGAGTTGCGCTTATTCAATTGACTCGTTCTTGTACAATTCTTGCTGTTTCGGTTGAGGGGACGATGCGAAGGCGATCCAGTTTACGGTTCCTTTGATTGCGTGCATTACGATTACTCATATATACCGGTTCTTGTGGAGATTGCTTATGTACCTTTTCTAAAGAACTATCCATTCCCGCCTCTTCCTCTTGCTTGTTGCTATTAAAGTGACTCTTGCTTGTTCCTTTCGGTGCCGATGCCTATATTATATCCCCAGCTACTACCAATTCCAGCTTGCTTTTGTTCCTGCTTACACTCCTAAGCCAATACTCTGAAAACTCTTATTCTGGCTTTCCCAAAGTGGCGAGGGGGATGAGAAGAAAAAGAATTTTGCTCTTTTTCTTAGCCTTCAGTATACTATTCCCTGAACAGTATCATCATCTTTCATAGAGCTGAAAGCATAAGTACTTATCTACCTATCATAGGAAGCGAAACTACTCCTGATGATGCTTGCCTCATGGCAACTTATGGAAAGGGGAGTACGAGACAACAAGAGGGTCTGTCAGAGAGGTTGTCATATACAGAGTCTGACGTAGTAGCAACAATATCATTGTTGTTGCTAAAACGTTGTTGCAAATTATATACTTTCTTGTAGTGAAACTTAGTAATTTTTATGTTTCTTTGTATGATTTGTTGTTTGGCTACCATGTCTATGTGGAGCTAAACTTCACGTCCTAGGGTTGTGGTTCTTTCATGACTATTGTTATTCGGATATTGATTTTGATTTCTTAATTTATCATATTGGTTTATTTATTCAATCTTGCGCTTAATTATTTAATTGCTTGAACACCAATTGAATTCTATCTACGAATCTAGAGTTAAACTCGAAAGTGGGAATTCCATATTGCACATAGGATTGAGTAGAGCAAGTTCTTGACCCTGGACATCGGAGAACGGATTTGCGGTTAGGAACATATACCTAATTGCCTTGCTTGGTTGATGTACATGAATTATGAATGCGTTCTTATTAGTTCTAATTCCATAGACATATAGGCATTAGGTTATCTTGAATAAGCGAGTAAGAACTCGACAGATTCTTACGAGCAATATTAGCCCTATCAACCGATGAACTAGATTAATAGTTAGTCAATTCAATTGAAGAATACAATAGGAATGTTAGATAGCCCATAACCCTAGATCGTTTTCATCACATTGATAACATAAAAATCTGATCTTCTTTTGTTCAACGTTCACTTTTTGTTTTTCCTTTATTTTAATTAGTTTGGAATCAAATACTTCTAGGTTTAATTTTTGTTGAGATAATTAAGATAATCTAATTTAGTTAATAGTTAATCACAAGTCCTCGTGGGTTCGACATCCGACTTTCAGTCACTTTATTACTTGACGACCTCGTATACTTGCATGTGCGTTTGGCCACAACAAGTTTTTGGCACCGTTGCCGGGGACTTAAAATTAACTATTTCTCTAGATTAGACATTTATATTTTTTATATTCAACGTTGGAATGAAAATTGTTCGAATGATGGTTATTCTTATTTTGATGATACTTGTCCATATTGTGGAGGACCCCATTGGTGGAAAAATTATCAGAATGTTCCCAGGACAGAGTTGTGCGCACAATATCAATCCTTCGAGTGGAATATTTGTAATATATGTGGTGGTCAAGGTGGTCATTGGAATGATTGTCCTAATTCTTTTTATCCTTCTTTGAGCCCATATTATGATCTTTCTAACAATGTTTGTGAGTTTGATGGTGGAAATGAAGTGCATGATTTGGAACGTGATGCATATATTACGGATATTTTGAGGCAAGTAGGAGAGCAACAAGATGAACTCAAAAAAGATATGAAAAGAATGAGGGCAACAATCACAAGAATGAAGTCCAATCCGGAAGAATTGAATGAAGAGAGCGAGTTCTAGCAATAGAATGTTTTTGAAAAGGAAGACATCTTGAGCCAAACTTGGCTAGTGGAACAAGCTGAAAAATTGAAAATATATGAGGCTCAACGTGAGGAAATTACAAATGAGATGAGATACTTTATAGAAGGAAGAGCTGAATTGGGACAAGAGATCGATAAATTTGGCACTGCTATTCACAACTTAGAGGCTCAATTGAATACAAAGGTTGATGTGTCTAATGCCCAACAAAATAGTAATGAGTTGTGAAGCTGAAAAGGAGCTTATACGCCAAATTGAGGAGCTAAAAGTGGAGAGCCAATCATTCGAGCATATTTTTGTTGATGATGACCATGTTGAGAAAAGTACACTATAGCTATGTGAGGAAGCAGATAATATTATATTTGAAGACTTGTGTGCATGTAAATATGAGGATGTAAAGAGTAATATAATTCTAGAGTTAGGGCGTATTCGTCCGCATTCCATATATTTTTCAACATTGTGTTTGGATGATGACATGTAAATCGAGTCATCTGAGCCTTTGGAGGAGCCAATGGATGAGGAACGTGGTGCTTACATTCTTGAATTCATCGTGCGAGAGAGACAAGAATTACATACCTCATCTGAAGGCCAAGAAGTGTAGAATGGGATATTGGTTGCTTGGCCCAATTAAATTTGTCTCACCGCCCCGAGAGCATAACATAAATCTTGAAGCCAAATTAGGGGCTCAATTCATAAGTTTGAAGTGGAGGCAAAAAGTGATCCACGTCGTGCCGCGACGTTAAATTAGGAGCTTGTTGGGAGGCAATCCAGCTTTATTGTTTTTTTTTTAGTTTTGATTTTTTTTTCTTATTGTATTATTCGTGTAGTGTTGTTTTATTTTTTAGGATTATGAGTATAGGAAGAAAAGCCAATGGAAGTATGCAAAAGCGAGCCAGATGGTTGGAACTAGTGTGAGGTACCCGCACAAAGTACTATCCTTGGGAGAAATCTGAGTATCCCGTGAGCTGCTATTGCTTCGGCCTTTGGCCTTTCAGGGAATTTTTTGTCCACCATCGTTATTGTTTTTGCTTTATTTATGCATTGGGGACACAACACTCTTTTAAGTGTGGGGTGGAGAACTCTTTTAGATCATTAGTAGTATTATATTAGTATGTTAATTTCTTATTATTTTTTAGTTTCATATTTTTATTTTTTTATAGTAGTGTAGTATTTTAGGTGATTAATTTTAAAATTAAAAAAAAAGAGAAAAAATTGAAACATATTGGACTTTTCCTGACAATGGATATCCTAGACAGTTTTCTTGAGGGATTAAAGTCTAGCAAACAAATTGAAAAAAATAAAATAAAAATATACAAAAGTATGTCTTTTTGTTTTTTTAGGTAGTAATAAACCCCCGTGGTTTTTCTTTGTGCCTCAGCTCTTTTCTATGGGATGTAGTTTGAACTGGGTAGTAGTTTTTCAATTGTTAGAGTAGATTAGAATTTAGAAAATAAATGGAGGAAGAAATATGAGATTCCCAGGCGCTCTTGACTTGTTTGATAGTAGCATATTTAGGCTTTGACATGTGTAGTACCTTCTCTATGTTTTAAAATTGATCATGATGCCTTTATAAATTGGATAACATGTTTTGTGGCGCCTATATCTCGTTTACTTGACTTATGTTTACTTTGTGCTTAATGCTTAATATCTCGTGGATTTGTGAATACTTGCATTAGTTGAGAGTCGGAATGGGACCATCCCTTAGTGAGTCATGTTGTTTACCCTAAAATTCGAGTAACAATTAAACTTATTTAGTGGTTTTAAGGATACGTGATTTAATCCAATACCAATTGATAAACAAGGAATTGAACAAATAATCTGAATAGTAAAATAAATCAAACCAGTGTTCTAGTAGTGCTTTCGACCTTGATTCGAGATGGTCTCGAGGTTGGGTAAGAAGAATAGTAAAGAACAGAAAATAAACAATGATGAACAGTATTGGATAGTAAGTAAAATAGAGAGCAACGTTTTATATATGTTTATCAGTGAATCCCCCTTTACAAATGAATGGGTCCCTCTTTATATAGTAGAGGAATCCTAAATAAGGTACAATTCTAATAATGGAAACAAATCCCATGATTGGCGTCAATAACCGCTTGATTTGATATGTTCCGGGATTTCCGCTAAGATCTTCAGTTGGTTGCTAATATCTCGACATTCCGTTATTATGCCTTACTAAAATTCGGTCATGCTCAGTCTCGATCTTCAGCAAGCACTTCGATCTTCATGCTCCATACTTTGCCACTGAGCTCGAGCCTGGTCTATTACGAGCTAACTCTCGAGGCAGCTCATCGTACCTACGAAATCGGACATGCTCGATTTTGACCGTATACAGATAATCCCCGCATTTTTTGGAATAAAATTATAAGAAACGGTTTGAGCCTTGATTTTCCAAAACCTCGATCATGACGTCGTCCTCATAACGTAAGTGACGGATATGACTGAAATGTCCCGTCGGCTCAGTTCCCTAAATCATTAATGCCTCTCAGTTAGCGGTCAACCACTAGCGCCGCCGAACCATCACCGTGAGCCTATAAATACCCACTCCTTCATTGAATCAAACTTTACTTTTGCTATTAATCAAACCTCTAAGTCTTCTCACTCTTTTCGTCTCCTCCTTTTCGTCGTCTGTAGATCCACCTTTGTTAGCACTGAAACCATCAATTTTTCATCTTCCTTCACTCTTCTTTACTTATACAAATGGTGAAAGCCTCAAAAACCGTACCGCAGAAGGAGAAAGCTTCTTGCTCCTCTTCCCAACCATCCGGCGGCAAGGCGCCGGTGGATCCGCTTCCCCCACGAGTTTGTTCCCGGCCCGTGTACTCTAAAATCCGACTTCAAGGTGGAAAACCCTTCATCGATTCTGGGATGATGTGAGCATATGTCTATGTACATGTGCTAGATAATGAAGAGCCACCTCGAGGCTGTGATGAGGGACTGCAACTGGGGTCCTGAGGTCGTGGTGAAAATTCCTGCTCCCGTAGAGAGCATCACCGCTTATGTGGAGGGGTTCCTAAGTGTTTACACTTACCCCTTCACATTGGGTTCCGACGACCCAGTGATTATTGATCTCTGTAAAAGATATCAGGTCACCCTCGGCCAAATCCACCTTTCTTTATGGCGCATAGTAATCATGTTGCGCTTCTTCTCTAGCAAGGTCGGGGGGCTAGAGTTTACTTTAAATCACCTCATACGGTTGTACCGGCGTCGAATCTATCGAGGAATAATCATGTTCCAATACCGGGCAATGAAGGCCTTGATCTCGAGCATCGACGAGGACAAGGATCGGGGTTAGATGAGCCATTTTATACGGGTGAGGACCTGGGACATTATCCTGGAAGAGAAGATGTCGTTCCTTGAGGAGTGGAACTTTGACCGTAAGTGATCTTTTAAACTTTTATTCTTCGTACCTTCTTCGACTTTGCATGATATCCCATTTCAACATGCAACAATTCCTTGGATGCCTCAAGCTGTACCTGACCTCAATGATTGGGTTCAGAAGTTAGCCTCAACTTCCACTTATGCCGAACGCGCATGGCGTGATTTGGAAATGGGCAGATGGGAGGCCAAGAACCACGGTAAGGATCTCCTTTTCATGTTCTGAAACACTTTTTTTCTTTATTCGTCACTAATTTTCTTTCATGCAGGCCTGACCAAGGATGCCATTTTGAGGCCTTCAAGTGGAGAGGAAGAAACCAAGTCCCTGGTTCCGAAGCCGGGGGAAGACAAGAAGAGGAAAACTGCCTCGCAGTTCGAGGACCTCAAGCACAAACCTCAAAGGGTGAGGAGGAAAGTAATCGCTCTCACGATGGACTCGGTCCAAAAACTGAGAGACGAAGAAGAGGAAAATGCCTTGGCACTGATGGTCCAACCTAGGAAAGCCGTCGAGGTCACCAAACCTTCTGAGCTGACGATGGCTGCTAAAATCAAGCCTCGTATCGAGGAGGCTTCCAAAAGGAAATCGGGTGAGGATCCCGAATTACCAGAGGTCGAGATCGTTTTTCGTCCATCTGCAACTACACCGGACGAGGCCGATTTTGAGACCCCGAAGATCGATCAGAGCATCCCGAGCGACTTGCTCGGGACTATGACAACAAATCACTTATCTTCTCTTTCGACTTTTTCTGAGGAGGCACTAAGGGAAGCTCGAGAGTTGAAGACCCCTGATCAGGCTCTAGTGTAGGGGATCCCTTTTGAGATTGCTTTACTATAGTCGATGATGCTTCTGATATCACTGACGCTTCTATTCTTTTAGAAGAGGCCCAACATCTCTTATCTCGGGTAAGAATCAGTTTACTACACTTCTTATCTTTACTCTTTTTTTTTCTAAATCTGACTTGTGTTTTCCCTTTTTGTATAGGCCTTCGCCAAGTTTCGAGCTGACCTCAGCCAGTGTGAAACGGAGCTCCAAAAGGTCTCGGAGGAGAGGAACGTTCTAAAGCTTCTTTGCGGCCAAACAAATAAAACTATAAAGGACTTTCAAGCGGATTTGGCCAAGGCTCGTAAGGAAGAGGCCGATCTAGATAAGCAGGTGAGCATCCTTTTGATAAAGTATGGACTCGACCCAACTGTGGAGGCTAATTATCACGGGGTCATTGTTTTGGTCCGTCCCAACAAATAAGCACAATATCGTGCTTTGGACTAAGGCAATCACACAAACTCAAAGGTTGGAGGGATAGCGAAATGAAATACACACAAAGATGGGAGGCCAAGGCCAATTTTCGGGGTTTACTTTATATACAAAAGAAGGAAATACAAGTAAAGAGATTTTCCCTCTAACAAGGCTTATACATGTGTATAAATACAAAAAAATGTCCACAGGCAGCTAGGCTGGTTGTGGACCCATCCAGCTATGGTGCACTGCTTTGTGCTGACATCAAGTAATTTCCAGGAAGGTGTTGGCATCCCATGTGCCAATTGACTTGTCCAGCTGCTGTGCCCCAGTTCTTGCTGGCAGATAGTTGTTCCCATGTTCACCCAGACAGGATGTGGCCCTACCCAGCCATGCAACACATGCCTTTGCTAGTAGAAAGTTGCTTCTATGATTGTCCTAGCAGACTGTGGTCCTGCCCAGTTGTGCTGCATGTGACTTTGCTGGTAAAATGTGGCCCCTAGGAAGGCCCGGACAGCTTGTTAGATTGTTGCCTCCACGTGCATAGACCTTCTAGTTTTTGCCAGCCAAGTTTGGCTCATTTGGTAGCCCTTTAGGCGGCAAATTTGGGTGGAAAATATGCGGGTCGGTGCATTCTCCCCCACTGGATATGGCAACAACCGCGGTGCCACAACGGTTCAAGTAATCATGAACTTGATCTTTGAACAGCCATAACGCCTCATATGTTTCCCATGATGCCTCCTCTGGCGGTTGTCCTTTCCAACAGACAAGAAATTGGGCGCTTGAATTACCCCAACCTACTCTTTGTATCACCCGATAGTTGATAATGGCCTCGACTTTCTTGTCGACGACCGAAGAGCTTGTGAAACCATTTGGCTGACTACATTGCCTCCGTTCCATATCACCCTTATCTCTACAAGGTGCCTCTAACGAACTGACATACTACGAACCAAGAAACTCTTCAGATTGCTTCCTTGAATCCTCCAACTTTGGAGGTGCCATGTACGGACCCATGGCAGGCGGCTTCGCCCATGGAATGAAGTCCTTGTCCCTAAGGACTCGCTGTTCACAAGGAGTCAAGGCTTCATCTACCTTGACCTCCTTAGTCCCTGTCCCGACTTCCAAAACCGATGCTCCATCTTCCTTGAAGCCTTTTACGATTTGAATCGCAGACATCAGACTAATAACTTGCTGCACCCGAACTGTCGGTACCACACATGGACCCCTTTGGTCATAAATGTAGATATGGTTGAGAAATGGGAATATGAATGCCTTCACTGCATCCCAATAGTCCAGTCCCAGTACCAGATCAAATACATCTAGGGAAGCGATAAAGAAATTCACGTTTCCCTGCCAAGCTCCTAAGTTGAGATGCACATTGCGGGCAATCCCTTTCTCGTTGGTGGGTTTGGCGTTTGCAGTCTTCAGTACAAAACTGCTAGGACTGAACACAAGGACAAATGACTTAGCCTTTACTTCGGACACAAAGTTGTGTGTCGCATCAGTTTCAACCATGATACAGACTGATTGTCCGTTCAATCTTGCATCCACAAACAATGATCCTGGCTCCCTTGATTGGCGCTCCTTGCCAATCAGATCGTCGCCTAATGCGTGAACCAGTTTGACAATGTCATGCTTCCTTTGGGCGGCTTTCTTCAAGGAAGGAATTTCTGCTACTACCGCGCCCAATATCATGTTGCCAAGATGAGCTACGCACGACAGTTGTTCAACTTCTATTTAAGCTTGTTCATCAGCTTGGATCCTTTCCTCTGTTAGCCTCCGCTCGACTACAATTATGGCATCGAGTTTCTTCAAAGAAGGTCAATTCTTGTAGCTATGAGTAGGGTCCTTGCAGATGTAACAACCATTGCGGGGTCCAACTTCCTTCTTCCTTTGGTTGTACCGGTCGTGCCAGTGCGCCTTGTTGCCTTGTTCTCTGGAATCACGGTCAGGGGAAGAAACTTGCTTGCCCTTGTCCCGATATCCATGGTCTCCATCCAGTCAGAAGTTGGTATCCCTTGCCTTTGTGGATTCTGTCCTATAATCATTTAAGGACTCAACCACTGTGATAGCTTCATCGACATCTTGCACTTGACATCGCTGCACTTTCTGTCTAGCCCAACTTTGAAGGCCATCAATGAAAGTGAATAGCAAGTCATCACTTGCCATGTTCGGAATCTGCAAGATGAGTTTAGTGAAATCCTTCACGTACTCGCTTATGGAAGTTGTTTGCCTGACCTCTCTCAACTTCCTACGTGCCTCATTGACAACATTTTGGGGGTAAAACTGGCGCTTCAGTTCGAACTTGAACTGTTCCCAGCTCTTGATGGAGTAAATTCCATTCTCCATGTAGGCTTTCTTCCTTCTCCACCATAGCATGGCGGTATCGGCAAGATACATCATCGCTTCCCAGATCTTGGTAGCCTCATCAATGATGAAAAGGTGCTCAAAGTAGTCTTCCATCTTCCAGATGAAGTTCTCTACTTCTTGAGCATGTTGTTCATCCCTAAACTCCTTCTGTTTTGGGCCCTCGATCTTGGTTTCACGC
The DNA here is from genome assembly GCF_000390325.3 of Nicotiana tomentosiformis. Classification (NCBI taxonomy): domain Eukaryota; kingdom Viridiplantae; phylum Streptophyta; class Magnoliopsida; order Solanales; family Solanaceae; genus Nicotiana; species Nicotiana tomentosiformis. The sequence continues at coordinate 114,888,853 of NC_090812.1, forward strand.
ACTGTCACATGAATAGTGCCACCGGCTAACTCTACTGCTTTCAGTTGTTGCTTTAGGGCTTCAATTTCCCCATGCAACGCCGATACAACCTCGGTCAGCTTAAGCTCAAGGTTGTTCAATCCTTCCTTGTGCTAAAAGATTGCTTGATCTATCGTCTCTTTGACTTCATCAGGTCCATCTAGAGTAGTAGACTCAAGCGAGTGGAAGTTGTGTTTAACTTCTCCTATGTGCTGGTTTAAAGCATCTAAACTAGCTTCGGTGAGACCCATTCTCCTATATCCTGACTACTACTCTTGCTTCAGTCCGTCCCAATAAACAAGAACAATATCATGCTTTGGACAAAAGCAGTCACACAAACTCAAAGGTTGGAGGGATAACTAAATGAAAGACACACAAATATGGGAGGCCAAGGCCAATTTTCGGGGTTTACTTTATATACAAAAGAAGGAAATACAAGTAAAGAGATCTGCCCTCTAACAAGGCTTATACATATGTATATATACAGAAAGATGTCCACAGGCAGCTAGGCTGGTTGTGGACCCGTCCAGCTGTGGTTCACTACTTTGTGCTGGCATCAAGTAATTTCCAGGAAGGTGTTGGCAGCCCATGTGCCAATTGACTTGTCCAGCTGTTGTGCCCCAGTTCTTGCTGGCAGATAGTTGTTCCCATGTTCACCCAGACAGGATATGACCCTACCCATCTGTGCAACACGTGCCTTTGCTGGCAGCAAATTGCTTCCATGATTGTCCTGGCAGACTGTGGTCCTACACAGTTGTGCTACATGTGACTTTTTTTGGCAGAATATGGCCCCTAGGAGGGCCCGGACAGCCTGTTGGATTGTTGCCTCCATGTGCAAAGACCTTCTGGTCTTTGCCAGCCAAGTTTGGCTCGTTTGACAGCCCTTTAGGCGACAAATTTTGGGGGGGAATATGCGGGGTCGGTGCACTAATACTTCATTATCTCAGTTGCAGCAAAAGGTTGAAAGGATCGAGTAGCTTCGGGGAGAAGTTGATCAGGTCAAGGATGATTGTGATCGGTGGAAGGAGAATATGGACCGCCTAGTTGCGGAAAAAGAAACTACCTTGGCCAAACTGTCATCGGACAAGGTTCAACTTCGGGGCATAAAAGAGAAATGTTCGGCCCAAGCCAATAGGATCGAGGATCTTGAAATCGGGCTTACTGAGGCCAAGGCAGAGATCGAGAAGACAAAGGTCATGACAGACAAGTCCATTGCCATGTACCGGGCCGATGCTAAGGCTGCTCAAATGCAGCTAAGGGAGGCTTCTGACCGAGAGCAATGGATCATTGACTCGGCAAAGTTCCAATCCTGGAGGGAAAACCTCGAGGAAATCTATACTCGAGGTTTTGACCTTTTCGAGGAGATAGCCTAAGCCAAGGTGCTTGAATCTGAAGCCAGGCAGCTTGCCTTCTTCGATGACGAAGACGATGATGAAGAAGGTAGTCAGGGCGGATTTGATGAGGGGCCTGAAGGAGAAGTTGCTCCCGGAGAAGAGGTTGAAACCGACTGTAGTTAGGACTTAGTTTCTCTTTTTGTAAGACCTTGATCGGTCTCTTGTACATAACCTTTTTATCAATATATAATAGAAAAACTTCTTTTGAATGTCTTCTCAGTTTTACGTTCAAATGTGTTTTGTGCTTTTTCCTTGTGAAAATTTTGTTGTTGCACCCTCTGTAATCAAGTGAACACTAATTCGAATTTAGAACAAACCCTCAGGTTTTTTAGACACGCAAGGGCGAGTCCCCGAGCTCAATAATATGTTCGAGATTTTGGATGGTTTGATCGATGCCATGACTGCACTATTTTTATAACTAAGTTCGAGTATGTTTCGAACTTAGAATAGAACAAACCCTTAGGTGTTTTATCAAATAATGTGTAATTTTCGACCTTATAGTAACATAATAGTGGAACCCTTAGGTCTGAGTTGAGTGAGAACAAAGTCTCGAACTCTAAATGTATTGGTCCTTAGGCCCTTTTAGGTTGGGACCATATGGCCTCTAAAAGATGGCTATTATTTCCCCCTTTTGGCTTAAAAGACTTAGTAAAAATTTTCTTTATGGCTTAGCATGTATTTTTTATCCATTGGGGTTTTTTGAGGGTCCGATGTCGGTTGAAACCCTTTTGCTTTTTGTGCCTTAGCACGTTTGTGTTAAAGATAATTTGATACCTCTTAAGGTTTTTCGAGGGCTAATTTTATCGAAGCCCTTTTGATTATTTGCCGAGGGTAGCCTTTTTTAACTATTTTTTCAAAGAATTTGAAGGCCTATCGTTATTGTAAAATTCGGACGTCTCCGAGCCGCGTTATTTAGGCCGTAGCCTTTAGTTTGGTGGTAGCCTTCGGGTATGCTTCTTGGACTTATTTTCAAATAACATTTCGAACTTGTTTGAAATGTGAATCCCCGAGAATGGTGGCCTTGGCCTATAGATCGAGGGGTGCCTCTTTGAGGTCTTATGAATTTGAGTATAGATAACTCGAATATGCCTATCATCGATGGTAGTCCCCGAGTGTAAATTTGCACTTTGGCTCTTGAGCGATTTCTCACAATATCATAAGCATGAGGTTTGTATAGTAAAGGATTTTCTTCGAGACACAAAATGTTTAAATGAAGAGAGAATGCTTCTTTGAATAGTTTATACATGCGCACATGTTTTGCCATCGGGGCTCGACTAATTTATATGGACACGGTTCACTTGACCATTTGGCTAATTACAAAACTTACATATCGAGGCCCTTTGACATGAAGTACTATTCTTGAGAATACAACATCCGAGGGTAATTCCCTCCAGTATTCGAGGTTAATTGCAAAGAAGCCTTGGATACTGTTGAATTGTCCTCAGGTAGTACATAATTGTTGCCTCGTTAAAAACCTCGCCGGAAAAACCCATTTGGGATAAAAACCGATCTAAGGGAAAAAACGTGCAACGCATACTTTAAAACCTGAGGTCTCGATGTCTTTGGTTGAACTCCTGCAATGAGTTAGCGTCGAATATATATAAACGAAAGAAGGGAGAAAGTCATACCTTAACAATAATATCGTTTAAGAAGTGATATGTTCCAGTTGCTTGGCAGTGGTTCGCCGTCCATCGTTTCGAGTTTATATGACCCTTTTCCGACTATATCGAGGACTTTATATGGTCCTTCCCAATTCGGGGCGAGCTTCCCTTCATTAGGATCTCGAGTGTTGATGGTGACCTTCCTTAGGACTAAGTCCCCGACCCCGAAGTGGGGAAGGTTGGTTCTTTTATTGTAGTACCTTTCAATTTGTTGCTTTTGTGCAGCCATTCGAACGAGTGTCGCTTCTCATTTTTCATCTAATAATTCTAGGCTAGTATTCATAGACTCGTGGTTTGATTCCTCCGTTGCATGTCGAAACCTGGCGCTGGGTTCTCCGACTTTGACTGGAATCAAAGCTTCAGAGCCATATACTAAGTAAAATGGAGTTGCCCCTGTACTGGACTTCGATGTTGTTTGATATGCCCAAAGGACTTCGGATAGAATTTCTCTCCACTTCCCTTTAGCTTCATTCAACCTTTTCTTCAGGTTTTGGATGATAGTCTTGTTCATCGACTCGGCTTGTCCGTTCCCACTAGCATGATACGATGTTGGCAATATCCTTTTTATTTTATGGTCTTCGAGAAATTTCGTCCCTTTACTGCCAATAAATTATTTACCATTGTCGCATACTATTTCTGCGGGTATCCCAAATCGACACACGATGTGATCCCATATGAAGTCTATAACCTCTTTCCCTCTCACTTTCTCGAACGCATGTGCTTCAACCCATTTAGAGAAGTAGTCAGTCATAAATAAAATGAACTTAGCTTTACCTGGGGTCGATGGAAGAGGGCCGACGATATCCATCCCCCATTTCATGTATGGCCATGAGGATAAGACTGAATGAAGTTTTTCTCTGAGCTGATGGATCATCGGTGCAAATCTTTGACATTTATCACATTTTCGAACAAACTCCTTAGTATCTTTTTCCATGTTATCCCAGTAGTATCCCGCTCTAATGATTTTGTGAATCAGTGATTCGGCGCCGGAGTGGTTCCCACAAGTGCCTTCATGGACCTCTCGTAAAACATAATCGGTGCCTCCTGGTCCTAAGCATACTGCCAATGGTCCATCGAATGTTCTTCTGTATAATGTTCCATCTTCAACCAATGTGAATCGAGCAACTTTGGTTCGTAGGGTTCTCGACTCTTTAGGGTCCGATGGGAGCTTTCCACTCTTCAAGTATTCAATATATTTATTTCTCCAATCCCAGGTTAAGCTTGTAGAGTTTATCTCGGCATAACCTTCCTCGATCACAGATCTCTAGAGTTGAACGACACTCCCCGAGCTGATCTCATATTCCTCGACTAATGACCCCAAGTTTGCAAGTCCATCGGCCTCACTGTTTTGTTCTCGAGGTACATGCTGTAAAGTCCATTCCTTGAAATGGTGCAAAGTTACCTGCAGCTTGTCCAAATACCTTTGCATTATATCCTCTCGAACTTCGAAGGTTTTGTTTACTTAGTTCACCACCAGTAAAGAGTCACATTTGGCTTCATTGACTTCTGTCCCCAAGCTTTTAGCTAGCTCGAGACCTGCAATCATGGCCTCGTACTCAGACTCATTGTTAGTCAACCTAGAAGTTTTGATAGATTGCCTAATAGTGCTACCCGTGGGCGACTTCAAAATGATGCCTAGCCCGGACACCTTCACATTTGAATTACCGTCTGTGAAAAGAGTCCATACCCCCGATGCCGTACCCGATTTTAACAAGAGTTCCTTTTCAACTTCAGGTACGAGGGTTGGCATGAAATCGCCCATGAAGTCCGCTAAATTTTGAGACTTGATGGCCATCCGGGGTTGGTATTTGATCTCGTACCCCCTGAGTTCTGTCAAACCCCATCCTCGAGAAGCGCGTCCGGCGCCCAACCGAGTGAACCCGTACGAGCAAGCTTATTAGATACTTTTTACCCAATTAACCCATGATCAAGAGAGGACGTGATTTCATTAATTATACAGTAGAAGTCTCATTCATACAACCCTAAATCATTTCATTAGACATTGCGATTTTAAGTTCAAAAGTACACATTTCTTAAAGTTCAAGTGGAACAAGTGATCAAATACAACATGACATGTTTAACATTCCCAACACTCACATACAATCCACATAGTGTCTACGGAGTCTCTAAGGATACAAAAGAGAGTAAATATGGTGCCAACAACAAGGCCCCGACGATACCTCAAAAGTGACCATAATATAAATAAAAGGTACAATACATGACCCCAGAATGAAATGGGGCTCACCGAGTCCGCTGAGAAAAGGATGAAGCACTATATGAGATCCGCAGTGTCTGCTATGTAACCACCTGCATCCATTTAAAGATGCAGCGCTCCCGACAAAAGGGACGTTAGTACCGTCGAATAGCACTAGTATGCATAGCTAAACACCAACTCAATAGAATGAATAATAATATAAGATGAGCAGTCAAGAATTCAATAAGGGCTTCAAATAATAATAAAACAACAAGTTAAGGATCATATACATTTTCAAGATAATTTCCATATTACTAGGTTGGGTGACCTTTAGTATCGATGTTCCACAATTCACAATACCTTAGTATTCTTACACGGAGTCCGATCTCGGCCCGATCGGCTAGACCGCCTCACCTGAGACATTACCACAATTTCATTATTACTTTCCAGCACAGTACCACCATGTGTGCAGCATGGCATCCGATCACGACCCGATCGGCTAGGCCATATCATTGGAGACATTACACAATTTCATTATAACTTTCTAGCACAGTACCACCATGCATGCGGCATGGTATCCGATCATGGCCCGATCGGCTAGGCCATTTCATTGGAGACATTACGACAATTTCATTCACAATACCACCGTGTTCTTACATGGAGTCAAAACTCGGCCCGATCGGCTAGGCCATCTCGTTGGAGACATTACCTTTTTCAGTCAATCATCTCACATCGTGCTTCTTTCATATACTTTCGATTTATTGGCACTAGTGATTATGATTACAAAGTCTTTCTTGGCACTTGGCCGTATTTCATAGTTCCATACCCCTTTTCCACATTCAATATCATTATCATTATCAACAATAATAAGGGTTCCCATTCAAGACACTAAATTCACATATAAGCAATTTGGGAATCTTAGGCACATAGAGGTTTTTCATACAATTTGGCATAACTACCTTTATGTCAATCATGATATGAAGTCTTAACAGTTCTAACACATATTTTATATTTTTTAACACATACTCAATAACAAGATAACATGATGAAGCCTTTAGAATAAATATTGAACTTACATCCTTCAACACAAACACATAAAAAATTGCCAATTCTATAATGATTAAGAGCTTACTCCAATTACCTGTACACCGTGGGGTTCGATTCTAAGGAGACGGGGGTTTAGCCAACATACCTCAATTGAGATTCTTAAAACTCTAAGATGTTCTGGAATATTAGCAACCTCAATCTATTTAAGCAATATAACAAAACATTAGGAAGATGAACATGGTTTTAGCTCATTTGAGCATACTATCAAACACTAGGTGTGCATCAATGCTTTAAGGCTCTTTTGTGGCAGATTCCATCATTTTCCAAACCCACTCTCTACCATTATTAGCTCACAATCTTCCCACCTACTACAAGGATACATGCATGCAAGGTAAGCACTCCCATCCCCATGAATTTCCTTACTAATGGCTCATTCTAGTTACATTTTGAAATTAAGAGTTTGGGTGATAGATTATTACCTCTTAGGAAGAAGACCTAGGTGCCTCTCTTGATAATCTTCAAGATTTAAGTGAGAATTGAAGAAAAATTTAATGAAGATCACTTCTCCCTCTAGGACCCTCTCTCCCACTCTAGAAATATCAGAAAATATGCTCAAAATGGTCCATGGGGTGTATTTTAACGAAATAGGGTCTGGTTTAAAACCCCAAAAATGAAGCTACAGAACAAGGTTTGCGATTGCATAACTGATATGCGGATAGCATAATCGGTGACCAAACAGCCAAAAAAAACTATCTGTGTCTGCGGTCACTATGCGGCCTGCAGACCTGTTCTGCGGTTGCATAGTCGACCGCAAAATCTCATCCAAACTGGCCCAATAACTGCCTCACTCTGCGATCATTATGCGGTCTACAGAGTGATTCCGCGATCGCATAATGGACCGCAGAAACTCGTAATTCTACCAAACATTTTCCTTTATCTTGCAAAATTTTACGGAGCCTTACATTCTCCTCCACTTAGGATCATTCGTCCTCGAATGAGAGTAAAAATATGTTATTAGCATCTTATGCAACTCAGTTTTCATACCACACACCAGCAGCCCCAAATTTGATTAACTCCCTAAATTTCCAAAAATTTTGCCAGAGTTTCGTTTGTAACTAGGCCTATCCACCTGTCAGAGAGCCCCAGAAACACATCTTACAAACATGTATAGAACCCAACGACATAGCATAACTTATAACCATACCAACCGTGGCCTCATGTTAATAACATATAATCAAAATGAGCATCTTTACATTAACTGAACAAGTGTACAAAATTCTTAGGCGACAGGTTCATAAAAGAAAGGATTACACAACTATTCAAACAAGTGAGGATACTTCTTCTTCATCTCTTCCTCGGCCTCCCACGTGGCCTCTTTAACCTGCTGGTTTCGCCATAACACTTTCACTGAGGCAATTTATTTATTCCTCAACTTTTGGACTAGCCTATCAAGAATGGCAACTGGAATCTCTTCATACGACAATTCGTCATTAACCTCATTGGTCTCAAACGGCACAATAGCTGATGGATCTCCAACTACCTTTTTCAACATAGACACATGGAATACTGGGTGTACTAATGACATCTCAGGTGGTAGCTCAAGCTTGTACACCACCTCACCAATTCTCTGAATGATTTTGTACGACCCGATATACCTCAGACTCAATTTCCCCTTTTTCCCAAAACGCATAATACCCTTCATGGGGGAAACCTTCAAGAATACCCAATCATCTTCTTTGAGCTCCAAGTCTCTGCGATGAACATCCGAATAGGATTTCTGACGACTATGAGCAGTTTTTAACCGCTCCTTTATGATCTTAACTTATTCCATAGCCTGATGTACACAGTCTGACCCTATCGACGGTCGTGGCATCGATCATGCAATCGATGTTAGGCAGTGGAAAATAATCTTTGTGGCACACCTTTTTTAAATCCTTATAATCTACATGCATTCTAAGTTTATCCCCTTTTTTAGGGACTACAACTACATTGGCTAACCATTCGGGATATTTTACCTCCTGAATGGATCCTATTTTGAGAAGTTTAGTTACCTCGTCCTTTATGAATGTGTGCTTTACTTCGTACTGGGGTCTTCTCTTTTTCTTCACAGTTTGAATCTAGGGTCCAGGCTTAGCCGATGTGTCGTTACCTCTGGTGGAATCCCTGTCATGTCTAAATGGGACCAAGCAAAACAATCTATGTTATCAACAAGAAATTGAATAAGTTTTTTCCTGAGTTCGGGGGTTAATCCCGTACCAAGGTATACTTTTCGCTCGAGCACGTACTCGATCAATATAACATGATCCATCTCTTCGATCATTGATTTGGTGGCGTCAGTATCTTCGGGAACAACAAAAGTTCGAGGGGTCAGAAAATCTTCCTCTTCTTCTATTATCTCCCACTTCCCTGATTCGGTCGAGGCTGGTAGATGTGATTGCTATTTGACTTCCTATTTTTCTTTGATGCTCGAACTTTCCGAGGTTGATAGTGTCGATATCGGTGTTACCTCATCGACCGCAAACATTTCCTTTGCAACATACTGCTCCCCGTATAATATTTTTACATCATCTGATGTCAGAAATTTTATCATTTGGTGATGAGTCGAAGGGACTGCTCTCATATTGTGGATCCTAGACTTTCCGAGTAGCGCATTGTACCTCATGTCGCCCTCGATCACGTGGAACTTAGTATCTTGAATGGTTCCATCCACGTTCACCGATAGAATAATCTCCCATTTAGTTGTTTCATTGGCGATATTGAAGCCGTTTAGGACCCGAGCTGTGGACACGATTTGATTTTGTAGGCCGAGCTACTCCACGACCCTCGATCGGATAATATTTGTCGAGCTACCTGGATCCACTAAAACACGCTTACTTGAACTTTATTTAATAAGAAAAAAATTACCAGAGCATCGTTGTGGGGCTGAGAAATGCCTTTTGCTTCTTCGTCGTTGACTGATAAAGTGCTTCCGGGCATATAATCTTGGGTTCATTTTTCCCTAGTGATTGATACCTTAGTGCATTTGAATACGGGTCCCTGTAGAATGTCGACCCCACCAACGATCATATGAATGACATGCTGGGGTTCCTCTTGTTCATTTTTCCTGTTGGCATCACTTTCTCTGAAATCATTCTTAGCTCAATCACTGAGGAACTCTCGAAGGTGGCCCTCATTGAATAGACGGGCTACCTCCTCCCTTAATTTCCTACAATCCTAGGTTTTGTGACCATGCATGCCATGATACTTGCATATCGAATTTGGGTTTCTTTGAGAAGGATCAGTTTGTATGGGTCTGAGCCACCTAGTATCTTTGATCCTTCCGATTGCCAATAAAATGCCTGATGCAGCAACGCAAACGTTATATTCCGATAACCGAGGTGCTTCTGAGGGATCAGCTTACTTGTCAAAACCACTCTTGCTCATAAGTCCCCGAAAATTCTGTCCTCGATCACTTCTCCGATCGTTCCGGGCAGAGTTGCATCCTGAACCATTATCCTTATTGTTCCTTCGATTTGCGGTATATGGTTCATATCGGTCTCTTTTCAACCTTGGCTCCCTGTCAACGCCTCTCTGGTTTTTAACTGCCGACATGTTTGGATGTGCTGAACCGGAAGGGGTTCCCAATTGATCGTCCTCGGCCCTGATCTTCGATTGGTATCGATTGTGCACATCTGCCCAAGTTACAACTGGATATTCGATCAAATTTTGTTTCAACTATCGTGATGCTATTGAACTCCGCTCGTTCAACCCTTGGGTGAAAGCTTGAACGGCCCAATCATCTGTGACTAGTGGCAACTCCATGCGTTCCATTTGAAATCGGGAAATGAATTCCCTCAATATTTCATTATCCCTTTGTATTACCTTGAAAAGGTCTGATTTCCTCGTTGCAACTTTTATGCCTCGACATGTGCCTTTACGAAAGAATCTACTGACATGGCAAATGAGTCGATGGAATTTGGTGGCAGGTTGTTATACCAAATCATTGCTCCCTTCGAAAGGGTCTCTCCAAATTTTTTCAACAGCACAGATTCGATTTCAACATCCTCTAAATCGTTACCATTGATCACACTTGTATATGAAGTAACATGCTCGTTGGGATCGGTGGTACCATTATATTTGGGTATGTCTAGCATACGAAACTTCTTTGGAATAGGCTTCAGAGCCGCACTTGGAGGAAAGGGTTTTTGTACAAACTTCTTTGAATCCATCCCTTTCAAGATTGGCGGTGTCCCCGGTATCTGATCAACTCTAGAGTTGTATGTATCCACTTTTTTATAGTTGGCTTTGATTCTCTTCTCCCCTGATTCAATTCTTTTGGTGAGCTTCTCTAGCATTTTAATTATCGCAGGATCAGTCCCCGATTTGTTACCATTCGACCTCTCTGGTACTGGCTCGGTACGACGAGTAATTTCCGACTCGACCCTATTCAGAGCTCTATGTTGATTTTGTAACTGAGCAACAACGACTTTCTGGTCCTGAAGGATCTCGAATATTACTTGGAGACTGACTCCCTCATCTTTTCTGCCCTGTGTTCCTTGGCCACTAGATCGGCCTTCTCTGCGTACACTCCCATTGAGATCTGATCCTAGGTCCGCATTTAGAGCAACGTGCGAACTAATATCGACGGGGTTGGTAACCGGTTCTCCCCCGTGATTAGCTTGTGGCACTTCGATTCCTAGATCAATCACATTTTTGTTTTCAACATGGAAACCGAGGCCATTGTCACCATGTGCGGATGCGTTTTGTGAGTTTGACATGTTTAACCTAAAAGCAAAGATACTTGATAAGAACAAGCATAAAATAGTGTGTTTCACGAGAATTAGTACTGAAAAATCACTATTATCCTTTGCCCCACGGTGGGCGCCAAATTGTTTACCCTAAAATTCGAGTAGCAATTAAACTTATTTAGTGGTTTTAAGGATACTTGATTTAATCCAATACCAATTGATAAACAAGGAACTGAACAAATAATCTGAATAGTAAAATAAATCAAACCAGTGTTCTAGCAGTGCTTTCGACCTCAATTCGAGATGGTCTCGAGGTTGGGTAAGAAGAACAATAAAGAACAGAATATAAACAATGATGAATAGTGATGGATAGTATGTGAAACAGAGAGAAGAATTTTTGTATATGTTTATCAGTGAATCCCTCCTTTACAAATGAATGGGGTCCCTCTTTATATAGTAGAGGAATCCTAAATAAGGTACAATTCTAATAACGGAAACAAATCCCATGATTGGCGTCAATAACCGCTTGATTCGATCTATTTCGGGATTTTCGCTGAGATCTTCGGTCGGTTGCTAATATCTCGACATTCCATTATTATGCCTTACTTGAATTCGGTCATGCTCAGTCTCGATCTTCAGCGAGCACTTCGATTTTCATGCTCCATACTCTGCCATTGGGCTCGAGCTTGGTCTATTACGAGCTAACTCTCGAGGCAGCTCCTCGTTCCTACGAAATCAGACATGCCCGATTTCGACCGTATACACATGTGCCATGTGTGGTAAGGTTCTTGTGTAGTCTATGTATTGTACTTGTGTCTTGAACTTGCCCGGTATGTGAGTTGGAGCGAAATTTTAGGTGATGCTCGATTTGAAAAATGATTCTAGGCTTTCTTTGATCATTTTGAGCTTATTGGTTACCATAAATAAATTTATCTATAGTTACCCCTTTTGAGCCTATAGACTTTTATTTGGCACCCACATTATCAGTCTATACCCTTTTTTTCTTCTTAATTGACATTGTTTTGATCCTATTACCTCTTAAAACACTTTAATTGTAAAATAAGTGTTAAACGAAGTAAGAAGGGACTAAGTGTGGGGTGACTTTTGAGTGGAACTAATGAAAGAAAGAAGGGTGTACTTATTTTGTCAAATAATATACCACTAGCGGAAATGGAAAAAGAAAAAAGAAAAAAAAGAGAAAATCTGGAAAAAAGAAGGAAAAATATGGATGAATAAATTGTTGTCTTGTTCTTGCTAGTGGGTGTGAATTAAAGTAGTGCTTAAAGAAGAAGGGAACATTTTTGGGGGTGATATTGTTTGTGAAATTGAAGTGGTGCTGAAGAAAATGAGCTTAAAGTAATTTTTTGATGTGTTAAAGTGCTTAGGAGGATGAGTCACTATTACTTAAATATATCCTATACGTCCCTTAGCCCACATTACAACCATGAAAAGTCATAATTGATTTTAGATCGAGCGGTCCTACATTAGTAGAGATTTACATGAAAGGCAAGCATATGGTACCAATTGCATGCATGTGACTTCTTTGTGAGAATGAGAGATTTCTTTTATATACAAGTGAGTCCTTAAACTATATTTGATCATGAGATTCGGATTTGTGGATTCAACTTACTCTCTTTGCTTTTGTTGTGAGGGCACATGGTTTCATGAAGGATATGTAACGTTATTAGACTTCTCTATGATGATGGGTGTTCAAGCCATGAGTGCATTGTGACATTGAGTTGGTTTTTGAGGCTATGATTGTTATGAGTATGTTATATTTGATCTGAATATTTTTGAATTATGACATGAGTAAAGGGAAGTGTAAGTGATTGCATATGCTACATTTTAATTGTTGCTATCAACCATGGTCATTGGTGTAGTGTACTTCAAATGTGTAAATATAAAGTGATCAAGAATAGTGTGAGTTGTTGGTTGACTCAAGGATGAGCAACGTTTAAGTGTGGGGTGGTGATGTTCGGCCAAATAATTCATATATTTAACCATTATTGCCTCACATTCTAGTACTTTTAATCGTCTTTTGAGTATTAATTATATTATTTTGTGCTTAATATTATATTTTAACTATGTAGAAATAAACCAGTATGTAGATGAAGAGATTTGGAGCAAAGTTGAATAAAAAGCGGAAGGAAAAAAGAAGAAAAATAAACGAATAAAAATATGAGAAAAAGGTGGAAACCCTTTAGTGTTTGCCCCCCCCCCCCCAAATGAAAGACAAAAAATCAAAGGAAATACATTGCAAGCAAAGAATGAAAGAAGGAAAAGAAAACGTACCTGGCAGCAAACAAAGAACTGGTGCGGAAAACATATTGGTTTCTGGCATGGACCCTACGTTGCGAGATTTCTCCTATTTCGCCCAGGACAAGGTTATTTCGGTCCTACACGGCCCCAACTTATATAAAAGGGGTTCTAAACCAATTTTTAAGGGGAGAACGTTTTTGAGAGGAACTTTTGACCAAGGGAGAGCACAGATCTGCCGTGGAGGCCGAGTTTCATCTTTTCTTCCACCAAACTTAGTAATTTTTATGTTTCTTTGTATGATTTGTTGTTTAGCTACCATGTCTATGTGGATCTAAACTTCACGTTCTAGGATTGTGGTTCTTTCATGACTATTGTTATTCAGATATTGATTTTGCTTTCTTGATTTATCATATTGGTTTATTTATTTAATCTTACGCTTAATTATTTAATTTCTTGATCAGCAATTTATACTATCTACGAATCTAGAGTTAAACTCGAAAGTGAGAATTTCATATTGCACATAGGAAGTAGAGCAAGTTCTTGACCCTGGGGATCGGGGAACGGATTCGTGGTTAGGATAAACATATACCTAATTGCCTTTCTTGGTTGATGTACATGAATTATGAGTGCGTTCTTGTTAGTTCTAATTCCATAGACATATTGGCATTACGCTAGCTTGAATAAGCGAGTAAGAACTCGACAGATTCTTACGAGCAATCTCAACCCTATCAACCAATGAACTAGATGAATTAGTTAGTCAATTCAATTGAAGAATACAATAGGAATGTTAGATAGCCCATAATCCTAGATCGTTTTCATCGCATTGATAACATAAAAATATGATCTTCTTTTGTTCAACGTTCACTATTTGTTTTTCCTTTATTTTAATTAGTTTGGAGTCCAATACTTCTAGGTTTAATTCTTGTTTAGATAATTAGGATAATCTAATTTAGTTAATAGTTAATCACAAGTCCTCGTAGGTTCGACATCCGACTTCTAGTCATTTTATTACTTGACGACCGCGTATACTTGCGTGTGCGTTTGGTCGCAACAACTTACAATTATTGGAAGTCCAACTTGTTTACCTTATGCGACGCTAATAAAAATAGAAATAGAAACCTAAGTATTTTTTTAAGTCTAGAACCTACCCTTTAGAGTAATGTCCAACGACCCCTGGACTATGTCCAATGCCCCCTGGATTATAGAAATTGGGTGGGTATACTTAATAAGGCATGACTTAGAATCAATTTGTGCGCTTTAGGTAACAACTTAAATATAGTAATGAGGATAGCAGAGATGATACACAAATTGCCTGAATAACTATTGCACTTTTGGCTATAAAAGTCTTAGCAAACTTTTCACAGGAGTTGATCCATTAGGCTTAAATATTTAGGCCCCCCTTTACTAATCAATGCCATTTTTAACTTCTTCTTTGTATTATTGTCACAACCCAGTTCCCACCATAGGTCGTGATGGCGCCCAACATTGCCGTTAGGCAAGCCAACAATTTAATCAATACGATAATCGGTGGTTCATAATACATTTAAAATAATGGTCAAATAGTTCAGCGAGATTTGCTCTGTTTTTTTAATATAAAATACTAAATTATATTCAAAATTAGAATATGATTAAAATGCAATACTGAATGTCGTAATAGAAATACATCTAAGATTAATAGTCTAAATTCCCAAAACCCGGTATCACAAGTGCATGAGCATATACTAGAGCATACAATACTACTACATCAACTATCTGGAAATAAAACAAATAGACATAATGCAATAAATGAATAGGATGCGACCTTTGTATGTTGCAGATTATAACATGGAATGCAGCTCACCAAAAAGTCTCCTCAGCGTCTACGCGTCTACGTGACCACTAGAAGTACATGTCTCAATACCTGCACAATTAGTGGAGAAGTATAGTATGAATATGTAAATCAACGTGTATCCAGTAAGTATCTAGCCTAACCTCGCAGAAGTAGTAACGAGGGGTCGACATCGACACTTACTAGTGGTCCGATAAAGAAAGTACAATAAAGGTAGTCATGTATGAATCATGTCAAGTAAAAGCAATGAAGCATATGTTTGTGTGTATCACGATACTCAACAGAAGAGTAAATACTAAGTCCTCAAATACTGGGTACTACCTCAAATGGAATACATAATGATCAATACCAAATAAGATGTCAAATCTCAAGTTAGAAAGACTCATAGGTATGCCGACTCCTTATCGAATATTACGAACTATTCTGTCGAGGCGAACGGTCTGATCCCATAAGAGTGATGGTACAATATCCTGTCGTGGTGTATAGTCCGATCCCATAAGAATATGTTACATGATACTGCCAAGGCGAACGACCCGATCCCATAAGAGTATGTTACATAATATTGGAGAGGCGAACGACCCAATCCCATAAGAGTATTGCTGAGGCATTCAGTCTGATCCCATTAGAATATAAAACTTAGACGGGTCACTGCCCTACTCACGAATATACGCGTGAGTTATGAAATTGAAGAAAACTTTTAGACAAATATGCACAACGTGGAATAAATCTATAAATGGAAGTATAATTTCTACGACTAATCAAGTAGCTCGTCAAGTATCTAAAATAGCAAATCCGATACTCTATGCAAGTCTAGTCTTAGGAAAAATGTAAATTAAGGGCACTTAAACAAGCAAGGATCACTCAAGTAATACAGTTAAAATATAATGTGAGTCTAAGTCTACCCAAACATGATCAAGAATCTAGCATACACATGGACACTTGTCACCTCATACATCCGTTTCTCCAATAACACGTAGCACACAACAAATATAGCACATGCTGGGTAAATTCCCTCTTACAAGGTTAGACAAGAGACTTACCTTGCTCTAAAATTTGATAATTTTCTCTAATGCCTATCTAACACCTAAAACCAATGTCAAACTATCTGAAACCCCTTGTTTATATGAAAACAACGCCGCAAAAATCACCTCAAACGGAGCTCCAGAACTCAAGATATACTCAAAATACTAAAATGCTCGGTTTGCCAATTTAAAACACTGCCCAAGTAATTTTTGTTCATCGCCTTCGCGAAGAGAATTTTTTTGCATTGACTGGTCAATCCAAAATTTCTTTTTCGTGTTCTCTGGATCTCCCTCACATTCATGAAAAAGTTCGCACCAAAAAACGGCAATCTTTCCTGACACGAAAATGGGCATAATCTCTCATACAAACCTCAAAATTCGACGATTCTTATTGCTATGGTTATGTAATTATGATACGGATCTAGTGGTTTAATTGAATCACAAATAAAAGGTGGTTTTCTCAATATGATACCCTTTATGCCAAAATAATCGACGTCGAAACATCAAATAAGAGCGCGATACAATCCAAACTCATCTGAAGCTCATCAGAATCGAACCAAAACTTGAGGATAAGTCCAATATCATCATACAAACATGTTAAAACTTTTAAATTATCAATCCGAGCTCGTTAAGTACACTATTTAACCATGGTCAACTCATTTTCTTAAACTTAACTAGTATGCAACTTAAGTGTCCGAATCACTCTTAAACATTCCGGATGACCAAACTTCACACAGAAGTCCAATCAAAATGAACCTATCCAAGGTCCCGAAGCACCATCCGGAGTCCAATAACACCAAAGTCTACCCCAAGTCAACTTAGCAAATTTAAAAACCTTCAAAATGCAAATTTCTTACAATAAGCGCCAAATCACTCTCGGACCACCCGATACTCAACCCCAACATACGCCCTTGTCCGAAATCACCTTACGAACCTATAAGAACCTTCAAATACCGATACCAAGATCGTTTACTCAAAAGTCAAATCTTAGTTTACTATTATAACTTAAAGCTTTCAAATTGAGAATTATTCCTCCAAATTAACTCCGAACTTCCCGAAAATCAAAACCGACTATACATGCAAGTCATAATACATATGGTGAAGATACTCAAGGTCTCAAATTACCGAACGACGTGCTAGAGCTCAAAATGACCGGTCGAATCGTTATAATTATACCACTTGTATTCAAAGACATAAATGTACCTTCAACTTGTTTAACTTGTAACAAAGTCTTATATTTATTTCAAAGTGCTCTTCAATTGCATTCAATTCATTTTCGTTACTTTCTTTTTATCTTATTCAATCGATTTCTTCACTTATGTCAATAGCTAGTTAATTAAAGATCTAGCAACCTAAAACTTATCCCGCATAGTTTAAAATTCGGTCGGAAACCATATTTGTGGATGTCACGACCCCAATTTTCCTCAGTAGGATATCGTGACGAGACCTAGTCTCTAAGACTAGGTAAGCCTAACAAATATGCAGAAGTGAATGAAAACAATAATCTAAAATCTCAAAATTCAACAACAGATATAAAAAGGTAATTTTCTATAGTTCAAAGTGTGTACAATAGGCCAAAACCCGGCGTAATACAAGTCACAAGCTCTATGAAAATACCAAAACTATTCCTATACAACTTTGTCTAGTAAAGAAGGAAAATATAAAAAGGGATAGAAGGGGACTCTGAGGCCTGCGGAAGCGGGCAGGTGTACCTTGAAGTCTCCAAATGTAAACTCAGCTCACTAGTGACGGGACTGATAAAATGTACCTGGATATGCATAAAACGATGTGCAGAAGCGTAGTATGAGTATACCACAACAGTACTAAGTAAATACCAATCCTAACCTCGGTAGAGTAGTGGCGAGGTCAGGTCAGGACCCTACTGGAAATAATAAGAAACATGGCAAAAGATATAACAATACAATGGTAAAGCCAATGGGAATGAAACAAATAAGGAATTTAAAAACAGTTAACTACACATAATCAAAGCAGATAATACAATACGGAAGGAAACAAGGATTGACATGTTAAGGAAACAAACAACCAAGACAAGAATAGCAAATAGATAAAGATTAACAAGGGCCACTACCGAAGAAATGCCTCGTAGTCCCAAATCACGAAAGTAACTCATAGTCTTTCCTTAAATCACCGCGGGAGCCTTTACATTTAGTTTTTAAAATTATTTTTCTCGAAATAGCATCCCGCGTTTGTGAAGCCCCGTAAATATTTTACCTATACCCTGGGATTTCATGGTGCCAAAGTAGACTATGTGTTGACGAATGTGAAGATTCCCATAGTACGGACTTTTTGGGTTAGATAGTGCACTGGGAATAAAGGAAACTTTTTGGCAGAAAAAGATATTTTTGCGGCCCACTATGCAGTCACAGAGTCACTCTGCGGGCCGCAGAATGAAGCAGAAAACTGGGCAAAGTTTGGGTGATATTGTGTGGTTACTATGCAATCGCAAAACTATTTTGCAGGCCAACCGCAGAACCAACATGAAAGTTTTTCGGAGGGAGGTTTTGCGGCACATTATGCGACTGTAGAACAGGTCTACAGACCTCATAATTACCACAGAGTGAGGGAGAGTTGCCCAGTTCCGGAGGACTATTTTGCGGACCGCAGAAGTATTATGCGGTCACATATGCGACCGCAGATCTATGACAGGGGTCCTTTTTCTAAAAAAATTTACCCGACCATATTTCAATATATTAAAGTAATGGACTACTTCTGAAGCAAAAACATATATTCTAGAGTGAGATAGTGCCAAAGAGTGAGATGGGGAGTTCCTAAGCCCATCATCCATCAATTCTTGCTCAAAGTTGAAGAAATTGTAAGAAGAATTCACTAGGTCTTCATCCTAGAGGTAAGTCTTTTCTCCATAACCCTCAATTTTGTGATTTTAATTGGAAATAGGTAATACGCCAGGTAAATTCTGGGGTATGGGAGTTGTTTATTTTACATGCGTGCACTATCTAGGGTAGTGGGAAGATTGTTGAGCTCTTTTGGGTAAGCTTTGGGTAGTAGGATGATAGAATCCACCATAGGAGGACCTTGGAACCTTAATACACACCTAGTGTTTGATAAAATGCTCAAGTGAGCTAAAATTATGAACTCATTCCTAATTTGTGTTTAGGAATTTTGGAAGTGTGTGGGGAGAGCAGGTTTGGAGTGGTTGACTAGGTTGTTTAATGTTATTTT
This sequence comes from Nicotiana tomentosiformis, assembly GCF_000390325.3. Classification (NCBI taxonomy): domain Eukaryota; kingdom Viridiplantae; phylum Streptophyta; class Magnoliopsida; order Solanales; family Solanaceae; genus Nicotiana; species Nicotiana tomentosiformis. The sequence goes on from NC_090812.1 coordinate 114,908,204, forward strand.
TTAGACGAAGAGGATGCCGGATGAGTGGAGGTGGAGTACGGTGGTCCCATTGTATAAGAACAAAGGTGATATCCAGAGTTGTAACAATTATAGGGGTATCAAATTACTAAGTCATACCATGAAAGTGTGGGAGAGGGTGGTTGAAGTGAGGGTAAGGATGACAGTGTCTGTATCCGACAACCAGTTCGGGTTCATGTCGGGTCGTTCGACTACAGAATCTATACACCTTGTTAGGAGGTTGGTGGAACTGTACAGAGAGAGGAAGAAGGATCTGCACATGGTCTTTATTGACCTAGAGAAAGCGTATGACAAGATTCCTAGAGAAGTTCTCTAGAGATGCCTGGAGGCAAAAGGTGTATTGGTTCCCTACATTATGGCGATTAAGGACATGTATGATGTGGCTTAACTCGGGTTAGGACAGTAGGAGGTGAATCTGAGTAGTTTCCGGTTGTAATGGGGTTACACCAAGGTTCTGCGCTCAGTCCATTCTTGTTCTCCCTCGTGATCGACGCGTTAACACACCATATTAAAGGGGAGGTGCCATGGTGCATGCTATTTCCCGATGACATAGTTCTGATTGATGAGTCGTGAGCCGGTGTTAACGAGAGGCTAGAGGTTTGGAGACAGGCTCTTGAGTCTAAGGGTTTCAAGTTGAGCAGGATGAAGACGGAATACCTAGAGTGTAAATTCAGCACTGAACCAGGGGAAGTGGGCATGGATGTGAGGCTTGAATCACAGGTCATCCCGAGTAGAGGCAGCTTCAAGTACCTTGGTTCGGTTATCCGGAGGGGGGGGAGATCGACGAGGATGTCACACACCATATTGGGGTAGGATGGATGAAGTGGAGGTTAGCATCTGGAGTCCTGTGTGATAAGAGAGTGCCACCAATACTCAAAGGTAAGTTCTATAAAGCGGTGATTAGACCAGCCATGTTGTATGGGGATGAGTGTTGGCCCGTTAAGAACTCACATATCCAGAAGATGAAAGTAGCAAAAATGAGGATGTTGAGGTAGATGTGCGGGCACACTAGGATAGATAAGATTAGGAATGATGTTATTCGGGAGAAGGTGCATGTGGCTCCCATTGATGAAAAGATGCGGGAAGTGAGGCTTAGATGGTTCGGACATGTTCAAAGGAGAAGCCCAGATGCTCCGGTACGGAGGTGTGAGCGGCTGGTTGTGGAGGGCACGAGAAGAGGTAGAGGGCGGCCTAAGAAGTATTGGGGAGAGGTGATCAGACAGGATATGGCGAGGCTCTAGATTTTTGAGTACACGACACTTGATAGAAAGATGTGGAGGTCGAGTATTAGAGTTGTAGGTTAGGATGTAGTTGAGTCTTGACTTACTTCGTACCATTGTGGGACTGGCCACGTAGGGTTTTTGTCTAGGGTAGCTAGTGACAATGTTTTGTTTTACTACTTCGCTTTTCAGTGCATGTCCTATTTACTAGCTATCGTTTTTGCTTTGCATCTTTCTTCTGCATTTCATGGTGTTCCTATTTTTTCTATGATTGTTGTGGTGATACTAATGTTGTCTCCTCTTGTCATTTTGTCATTTTGTCTTTTTGTTTTCTTGAGCCGAGGGTCTTTCGGAAACAATATTTCTACTCCTTTGGAGTAGGGGTAAGGTCTGCGTACACACTACCCTCCCCATTCCCCATTAGTGGGATTCTACTGGGTTGTTGTTGTTGCTGTTCCTAATTTGTGTTTAATTTTGCAATATCTCTAAATAGATCGAAGTGGATAGGATATTCGGAACATTTTAGTAAATTAAAAGGGCTCGAGGCAAGGTATGTTGGCTAAACTTCTTTCTTAGAATTGTGTTCCCATGATGATCTTGTAAGTCCCGAGTTGTCCATTATGAATTGACTTTTCTGAATAAGTTTGACGTCAGATGATGTATATATATGAATATGTTAAAATGTGTTTCAGAATGTTCTTATTATACTGTGCTATTCTTTGGGAGAGTATTTGAAGTATGGGTATGTATTAAAATGTTGTGACTTCAAGTCAAGTCCAAATAAAAGTGATCACATTAAATTGTATAAGATATAATATGTGCGTAAGACCCTAATTTGCTCAAGTATGTGTTTAAAGTCTTAATTTAAAAGACCGTGTTATTGATTATCCATTATAATGATTGAAAATGGAATAGCAAGCTTGAATTATGAAGTACGACCAATGTGCCAAGAATGATATTGCGTTATGGCCAATGATTTCAATAAAATGAATGACATGTAAAAGAATATGAATTGAGTGGTAAATAATTTTAATAAAAAATGCTTTGGGAGTATCGATTAGCCACCGAGGAAGGGTATATCGGAACAATCTAACCCTGAAACTACATGTGCCGGTGTAGGAGTGATTGAGAGGTAAATCCCCGTTTTAATGTGATATGACTGTTTACCTTTATATGGGATGGGATTGGTGTGTTGATATGTTTTCCCCTTAAATGGGATGAGATTATTGCTAGCTAGATGTGATGTAATATCGAACCACACGGCTTTGTGGTGAGACGGCTTAGACGATCGGGCTGAGATCGGACGTCACGCCGCGCATATGGTGGTATTATGAGTGTATGTCTTGGGGTGAGACGGCTTATCCGGTCGGACTGAGATCGGACTCCGTGCTAAAACATGGTGGTATATCGGTGCTAAATATCTCCCAACTTAAAATTACCGAAACCTACTTGAAATTTATGTTTCCCCTAATGTGACACTTTGACACCGTTTGAGTCTCTTATTGATATCATGTTTTATTCTCCTTTTTCTGTTGCTCGGTCTACTGAGAGAGTGTTTAGTTTTACATACTAGTACTATTCTATATGTACTAACGTCTCTTTTGTCAGGGGCGCAACATCTTTAATGGATGCAGGTGTTTCCACAGCAGGTGGTATTGATCAGTGATAGCAGCATACCCTCTCCTCAACAGATTTGGTGAGCCCCACTTCATTTCAGGGTCTTGTATCTTCTATCCTTTGTACATAGCATTTTGAGGTATAGCCAGGGCCTTGTTGTCGGCACTGTCATTGCACTCTTTTATTCATGTTAGAGGTTCCGTAGACATACTGTGGGTTGTGTCTGTTTTGGGAAATTTAAAACTAAAAGTGTTGTAATTGTATCATCTGTCCCACTTTAACTATGATTTTACAATGTACTGTTTTGAACATTTGTTAAGGACGTAACAAATGGAAATGAAATGGAGTTTTTCACATGACTTCTTATTGACTAATTAGTGAAATGCATTTATCTCTTTATTTATGGGTGAGTTGGGTAGACGGCTCTGTGCAGGCTTGCTCGACCGAGGTAACTCTGTTGAGCATCGCTCGCGCTCCCCGAGGTCGGGGCGTGACAAACTTGGTATTAGAGCCTAAGGTTTTAAAGTGTCATGGGATGTCCTGAAGCCATGTATAGTAGAGTCCTTATTATCGGTGTGTTGTCAACCACATCTATAATAAGGAGGCTACTTGGGTATTTAAGAATAATACCCTTCTTTGATGATCTAGATCGTGCGATAAAGCAGATTGTAAGATTGTTCCTCCTTTAACTTGTCACCCATGGGATTCCACTAGTTCCAGGGTGAACAGATTATTCCAGTTGGAACCTCCATTGTTCACAGGTACTGATCCTGAGGAGGACCCCTAGGATTTTATTGATGAGATGCACAACACCCTCCGAGTTATGCGTGCTACTGAGACAGAGGGAGCAAAGTTGGCCTCTTACCGCCTGAAGGGGGTGGCCTATTCTTGGTTTGAAAAGTGGAAGGACTCCCTTGAGGAGGGAATCCCTTCGGCGAGATGGAGTGAGTTTGTCGATGCTTTTATTGATAATTTCTTGCATGCCGAGACTAAGGCAGCCCATGCCGCCGAGTTTGAGAACCTGAAACAGGGTAATATGAGTGTGTGGGAGTATCATAAGAGATTTGCGCGCCTATTCAAATATTCCCTCTACATGTTGCATACTATGGAGGCTAGAGTGCGCTGGTTTGTGCAGGGCCTTAGCCCCTTGGTTATTAATGAGGTTGCTACAGCTGCCTTGAATTCTGATATGAACCATGGTAAGATGGTGGAATTTGCTCAAGCCACAGAGACCCGTAAGATGAAGAATAGAATAGAGCGAGAGAGTAGAAATAAGGCCCGGTTAGCAGGCAACTTCAGTAGTACTATTGGTGGCTGCGGTGGCGGTAGGACAGCTTTCAGGGGAGGGTCATCAGGGCCGCCTAGTATTTTGCTCAGTCTTCAGTCAGTGCACCGCCACCGGGGCCCAGTCAGTAGCAGGGGAACCATTTTAGGCCCAGCCATGGCAATATGGGATCCTACCAGTAGGGTCGTCTGGTGGGAGATTTTAGCAGCATCGGAGGCCCCCATGGACCAACCCATATGCTACGGGTATGGTATGAGGGGTCACATTTATAGGGATTGTCGTTCGTCTCACCAGAGCATGCATAGAGGTATAGCACATCCAACCAGTTTTGCAGCTACTACATCTGCAACACCTCCTCTAGCTCAAGGAGCCCCAAACACCGGCATGGCGTGGTGCAGCTAGGGGTGGCGCACAGATTTCGGGAGGACCCAGCCGTTTCCATGCTATGAGGGGTCGCCAGAGTTTAGAGGCTTCTCCAGATGTTATCACAGGTATATTGATTGTTCAATTGCATGATGTGTATGCTCTTATTGATCCTGGTTCCACCTTGTCCTATGTCACTCCATATGTTGCTATGGATTTTGGGATAGAACTGGAACAGCTCCAAGAGTCGTTCTCTATATCTACTCCAGTTGGTGAGTCTATTGGGGCCGCGTGGGTTTATCGGGATTGTGTTGTCAAGGTGCGTGGTCAAGATACCATGGTCGACCTCATCGAATTAGGGATGGTCGATTTTGATGTAATAATGGGGATGGATTGGATTTATTCATGTTTCACTAAGCTTGACTGTCGAAATAGGACTATTAGGTTTTAATTTCCAACTAAGTTAGTGATTGAATGGAAGGGGGATAATGTAGTGCTGGAGAGTAGGTTTATTTCTTACCTTAAGTCCACAAAGATGATTAACAAGAGGTGTATCTACCATTTGGTCTGGGTTATAGACACTGACGCTGAGGCACCTACACTTGAGTCTATACCTATTGTGAATACATTTTCGGAGGTCTTTCCAGATGAGCTCCCTGGGATCCCGCCAGACATGGAGATTGATTTTGGGATTGATGTGATGCCAGGCATGCAACCTATATCTATTCCACCCTACAAAATAGAACCAACGGAAGTGAAGGAGCTAAAGGAACAATTGAAAGATTTGTTAGAGAAGTATTTCATCCAGCCGAGTGTGTCGTCTTGGGGCGCACCAATTCTATTTGTAAGAAAGAAGGATGGGTCACTAAGAATGTGTATTGACTATCGGCAGCTCAGCAAGGTTACAATAATAAATAAGTACCCACTGCCAAAGATAGATGACTTGTTTGATCAATTACAGGGTACTAAGTACTTCTCCAAGATCAATTTAAGATCCGCGTATCACCAATTGAAGATCAAGAAGCAGGATATTCCAAAAATAACTTTCAGGACCTGGTATGTGCTCTTTTAATTTCTAGTAATGTCTTTCGGGCTAACAAATGCCCCCGTAGCTTTCATGGATCTTATGAATCGGGTCTTTAAACCTTTCCTCGATATTCTTGTTTATTCACGGAGTTAGGAGGACCATGTCGATCATCTCAGGACAGTTTTGCAGACTATGTATCAACACCAGCTATATGCAAAGTTTTTGAAATGTGAATTTAGGCTTAAATCTGTTACGTTCTTGGGTCATGTTGTCTCTAGAGAAGGAATTGAGGTAGACCCACAGAAAATTTTAGCCGTGAAGAATTGGCCTAGACCTACCACTCCAATAGAGATTCGCAGTTTCTTGGGCTTAGCTGGATATTACAGAAAGTTTGTGGAGGGGTTCTCTACTCTTGCCTCTCCATTGACTAAATTTACATAGAATGCGGTTAAATTCCAATGGTCAGATGCTTGTGAAAAGAGCTTCCAAGAGTTGAAATCAAGATTAACTACGGCACCGGTGTTGACTCTACTAGAGGATACAAATGGATTTGTGGTATATTGCGATTCTTCAAGGATCGGACTTGGGGGCGTATTAATGCAACATGGCAAAGTGATAGCATATGCTTCCAGACAACTCAAGAATCATGAAAAAAACTATCCAACACACGACTTAGAGCTTGCGGCGATGGTATTTGTATTGAATATTTGGCGTCATTATTTGTATGGGGTCCATGTGGATATATTCACGGATCATAAGAGCCTTCAATATATTTTCATATAGAAGGAATTTAATCTGAGGCAGAGAATATGTCTTGAGTTACTCAAGAATTATGACATCGACATCCTATATCATCCGGGGAAGGCTAATGTTGTAGAGGATGCTCTTAGCCGGAAATCTATGGGTAGTTTGGCTCACTTGGAGGCATATCAAAGGTTGTTGTCCAAGGAGGTTCATCAGTTGGCTAGTTTGGGAGTTTGTCTTGCAGACTCTAGTGAGGGAGGGGTGATTGTTCAAAATAAGGCTGAATCGTCGCTTGTGGTGGAAGTCAAGGAGAAGAAATTCAACGATCCATTATTGGTACAATTGAAGGAGGGGATTCAAAAACATAAGACCATGGCCTTTTCTCTTCGCATGGATGATGGTACACTAAAGTACCAAGGAAGACTATGTGTTCTAAATGTGGATGATCTCTGGGAAAGAATCATGACCAAGGCTCACACTGCTAGGTATTCCGTGCACCCGAGCTCTACAAAGATGTATCATGATCTTAGGGAAGTCTATTGATGGAACGATATGAAGAGGAATATAGCAGACTATATGGCGAGATGTCCAAATTATCAGCAAGTGAAGGCCGAACACCAAAGTCCCAGTGGGTTAGCATAGAACATAGAAATTCCAATGTGGAAGTGGGAAATGATTAACATAGACTTTGTGGTAGGGCTACCTCGCACTCCTCGCAAATTCGACTTGATTTGGGTAATTGTGGATCGACTCACAAAATCAACACACTTCTTGCCGGTTAAGGCTATCGACATGGCGGAACAATATGCCCAATCATACATCAAGGAAATAGTCAGGTTGTATGGCACTCCAGTTTCTATTATCTCAGATAGATGGGCATAGTTCACGACAAATTTTGGAAGAACTTTCACCAAGGTTTAGGTACTCAGGTGAATCTTAGTATAGCCTTCCATCTACAGACCGACGAGCAGGCAGAGCGGACTATTCAGACGCTTGAGGATATGTTACGTGCTTGTGTTCTTGACTTCAAAGGTAGCTGGGATGATCATTTGCCGCTAATAGAATTTGCTTAAAACAACAACTATCATGCTAGCATTCAGATGGCGCAGTTTGAGATTAGGGAAGAGGAATTGATAGGGACAGACTTCGTGCATCAGGCTATGGAAAAAGTTAAAATCATTACAGAGCGGTTAGAAACTACTTAGAGTCGTCAAAAGTCCTATTCGGATGTGGGTCGCAGGGATTTGGAGTTCAAAGAAGATGATTGGGTGTTCCTGAAGGTTTCCCCTATGAAGGGTGTATTGCGATTTGGTAAGAAAGGGAAATTGATTCCTAGGTATGTCGGATCGTACATAATCATTCAGAGGATTGGTCAGGTGGCTTACAGGCTAGAACTACCTCTATAGATGTCTTTGGTGCACCCGGTGTTCCACGTATCCATGTCGAAGAAGGTGGTTGGAGATCCGTCACTTATTACTCCGGTTGAGACCATTGAGGTTAATGAAAATTTGACTTATGAAGAAATTCTAGTTTCCATCCTTGATAGGTAAGTCCAAAAGTTGAGGGACAAAGAGATTGCCTCCGTGAAGGTTCTATGGTGGAACCAACAGGTTAAAGAGGCCACTTGGGAGGTCGAGGAAGAAATGAAGAAGAAGTATCCTTATTTGTTTGAATAGCAGTGTATTTATAAAGTTGTGTTCTATGAAAATGCTAAGAGTTACCTTCAATGAATTATGTATCATTTGTACCGTTGATGTTAAAGGTGTTCCTTTTCTGGTAATATATTGCTTATGAGACTACAATTGATGTTGTTTTATGTTACATTGCATCATCGGATTATGTATATGTTGTTAGGAGTGGTTTTTGGGATTCTCTTACAGGTGGTTAGGCTCTGTTACAGGGGAGACTCTAGCAAAAAATTTGGAAATTTAGGATGTTAGCCAAAATTTGGAACTGCTGGTGTGTGAAGTCAGAATTGAGCCATATTGGATGCTAATGATGGATTATGAGCCTCATTCAAGGACGAATGATCCTAAGTGGGGGAGGATGTGAGGTCCCTAAATATTTTACCTAATACCCGGGGTTTCGTAGTACCAAGTAGACTATGTGTTGACGAATGTGAAGATTCCCGTGGTACAGACTTTTTGGGTTGGACAATACGCTGGGAATAAAGGAAAATTTTTGGCATAAAAAGTCATTTATGTGGCCCACTATGCGGTTGCAGAATCACTCTGCGGTCCGCAAAATGGCTGCAGAATGAAGTAGAAAACTGGGCAAAGTTTGGGTGATATTGTGCGGTCACTATGAGATCGTAAAATCATTTCGCGAGCCGCACATCGACCGCAAAAACAACATGAAATTTTTTAGGAGGGAGGTTCTGCGGTCGCACCGTATAATGGTCGCAGTGTGGGGCAGAGTTTCCCAGTTTCGGAGGACCATTTCGCGGCCCATTTTGCGGACTGCAGAAGCATTATGCGATCGCATATGCGACCGCATATCTATGATGGGGCTCCTTTATTCTAATTCTTTTTACCCGACCCTATTTTGATATATTAGAGTAGTGGACCACTTCTGAAGCAAAAACAAATATTCTAGAGTGAGGGAGTGCCAAAGAGTGAGAGGGGGAGTTCCTAAGTCCATCATCCATCAATTCTTGCTCAAAGTTGAAGAAATTGTAAAACAAATTCACTGGGTCTTCATGAATCCATTGATAAGACAAGTAAATTCTGGAGTGTGTGAGTTGTTTATTTTACATGCATGCACCATATAGAGTAGTGGGAAGATTGTTGAGCTCTTTTGGGTAATCTTTGGGTAGTGGGATGATATAATCCATCATAGGAGGACCTTGGAACCTTAATACACACCTAGTGTATGATAAAAATCCTCAAGTGAGCTAGAATTAAGAACTCCTTCCTAATTTGTGTTCAATTTTGCAATGTCTCTAAATAGATCGAAGTGGCTAGGATCTTCGGAACATTTTAGTATATTAAAAGGGCTCGAGGGTAGGTATGTTGGCTAAACTTCTCTCTTAGAATTTGAATTCCCATGATGATCTTGTAAGTCCCGAGTTGTCCATTATGAATTGACTTTTCTGAATAAATTTGACGTCAGATGATGTATATATATGAATATGTTCAAATGTGTTCTGGAATATTCTTATAATATTGTGCTATTATTCGGGAGAGTATTTGAAGTATGAGTATGTATTAAAATGTTGTGACTTCAAGTCAAGTCCAAATGAAAGTGATCACATCAAATTGTATAAGACATCATATGTGCCTAAGACCCTAATTTGCTCAAGTATGTGTTTAAAGTCTTAATTTGAAAGACCGTGTTATTGATTATCCATGATAATGATTGAAAATGGAATAGCAAGCTTGAATTATGAAGTACGGCCAATGTGCCAAGAATGATATTGCGTTATGGCCAATGATGTCAATAAAATGAATTACATGTAAAAGAATATGAATTGAGTGGTAATACTTTTAATAACAAATGATTTGGGAGTATAGATTAGCCACCGAGGAAGGGTAGGTCGGAACAACCTAACCCTGAAACTACACGTGTCGGTGTAGGAGTGATTGGGGGATAAATCCTCGTGTTAATGTGATAAGACTGTTTCCCCTTATATGTTAATGGGATTGATGTGTTGAGATATTTTCCTCTTAAATGGGATGAGATTATTGCTATCTAGATGTGATGTATTGTCGACCCACACGGCATTGTGGTAAGACGGCTTAGCCGATCGGGCTGAGATCGGACGCCATGCTGCGCACATGGTGGTATTGTGAGTGTATGTCTCAAGGTGAGACGGCTTAGCCAGTCGGGCTGAGATCGGTCTCCGAACTAAAACACGGTGGTATATCGGTGCTAAAGATCTCCCAACATAAATTATCGAAACCTACTTGAAATTTACGTTTCCCCTAATCTGACACTTTGACACCGTTTGAGTCTCTTATTGATATCATGTTTTATTCTCTATTTTCTGTTGCTCGTTCTATTAAAAGGGTGTTTAGTTTTACATACTAGTACTATTCCATATGTACTAACGTCCCTTTTACTGGGGGCTCTGCATCTTTAATGGATCCAGGTGGTTCCATAGTAGGTGGTATTGATTAGTGATAGAAGCACACCCTCTCCTCAACTGATTTGGTGAGACCCAATTCATTTTAGGGTCATGTATCTTCTATCCTTGTACATAGCGTTTTGAGGTATAGCCGGGGCCTTGTTGCCGGCACTGTCATAGCACTCTTTTGTTTTTTTAGAGACTTCGTACACATAGTGTGGGTTGTGTCTGTTTTGGGAAATTTAAAACTAAAAATGTTGTAATTGTATCATCTGGCCCACTTTAACTATAATTGTACAATATACTGTTTTGAACATTTGTTAAGGATGTAACTAATGAAAATGAAAGGGTGTTGTTCACATGACTTCTTACTGACTAATTAGTGAAATGCATCTGTCTCTTTATTTGTGGGTGAGTTGGGTTGACGACACTATGCAGGCTTGCTCGACCGGGGTAACTTTGTTGAGTGTCGGTCGCGCTCCCCGAGGTCGAGGCGTGATAGCATTTTAACCCACCTTATCACACTTCATGACTTCTAGTAGTTCCCCTACTAGCCACGTGTATCAAGACCACCTTATCTCACCGCATGCGAATCAATACACAACGTGTCAAAATTCGCACTTCAAGTGCCCAATATCACAACTTGCCAGAGAAACCAAACAATAACAGAATTTCACAATAAGGAGCCCTCGGCTCGACCACAATGTACATAAAGTCTTAACAATAACAACCGGAAGAATAACTTGGTAGAATGATATTTCACCACTTAACACTTTGCCTCAATAGGAATCACGGCCTTTGCAACTCAATACCAATTTCAACAACAAGATATTCAAAGAATAGCAATTTCAAGTTAGAATTCAACAGTTAATTAATGAATACGGGATAAAGGAAACAAGAACTTCAACTAAACATGTAGAGGAATTAGCAAGTAAGAGATAAGACAAGTAAACATGTGAAAGTAGACTAAAAATGATGATTATAACATATTAAGGCAACTCAATTAAGGAATGGAAGGGATCTACATAGCTAAAATCGGAAATTTCCACATTTAGCCCGCGTACATACTCGTCACCTTGCGTACACGGCTTCCACATATCACAATTATCACACACAACACCAATCCTAAGGGATAATTCCCCCACATAAGGTTAGGGAAGTCACTTACCTCAACCCACGCTAAATCAATTAACTAGAAGGCCTTTCCCTTGATTATCTAACTCCGAACGGCTTGAATCTAGCCAAAACAATTTTATTCTATAAATGTAACTATAGGAAACTAATTCAAACAATGAAAATTACGATCTTTTCGAAGAATTAAAAAGTCAACCCAAAAGTTAAACCCGGGTTCGCATCTCGAAACCTGACCAAATTTAAAAAATCTGAACACCCATTCGATATTGAGTCCAACCATACAAGAATTACTCAGATCCGGCCTCAATTCGCTTTTCAAAACTCAAAAAATTAGCCTAAGAAGTTTCTACCATTTCCCCCCAATTTTCCAACTCAAATCCCTAATTAGATGATGAAATTATCAATGGATTCATGTAAATTAACCAAAATCGAGTTAGGCATTCTTACCCCAATGTTCTCTCTGAAAGTCTCCGAAAGTTTCGCCTCAAATCGATTTTCTAAATCCAAAATGTGAAATATGAAATAAACCTTTGATTTTGAAACTTAAGTCAGTTGCCCAGTGATTTGCACATCGCGATCGCAAAATTTTCTTCACGATCTCGAAGAACAAAATATTCATCAGCCTAAAACCTTATACGCGAACACAGAGGACTGATTGCGAACGTGTTGAGAAATTTTCAAAAGCTTCGCGATTGCGTGCACATATTCGCGATCGCATAGAGAAACGCATCCACCTTCCCAGACCTCCTCTTCCTTCATTGTGAACGCAGCACCACTCACGCGTTCGCGATTCACTGAACTGCTAAACTTCGTGATCGCATAAAATGAATTTGCGCCTGCCAGTCTCAGAGCTTCGCGATTGCGATCCCTCTTTCGCGATCGCATAAGAGGAAATCAGAATCACAAAACCAACAATCTCTCAACGCTAAGAATGAAGCCGAACTTGATCCGAATCACCCTCGAGGTCCTCGGCATCCCAACCAAACATCCAACAAGTCCTAAAATATCAAACGAACACGTTCAATACGCCAAATCACATCAAACAACACTAGAACCATGAATCGCGTGTCGATTCAAGCCTAATGAACTTAGAACTTCCAAATTCCAAAACTAATGCCGATTCATTCCAAAATAACTCTTATTGACTCCAAATTTTGCACGTACGGACCTATTCCAACTTTAGGAATCGTGATTCGACCCTAATATCAATAAAGTCAACCCAGGTCAAACTTATCAAAATCTTCCATTTTTCAACTTTCACCAATTCGTGCTGAAACGACCTACATACCTCAAAATCAACATCCAGAAATGCTCTTAAGACCAAAATTACCATATGGAACAATTGAAACCGTCAAAACTCCATTCATGAGTCATCTTCACACAAGTCAAACTACGGTTAGCGTTTATAACCTAAACCTCCAACTTAGGGATTATGTGTCTCATTTCACTCCAAAACTCAACCGAAACCAAAACTAAACACCCCGAAAAGTCATAAAATCATAATATAACATAGAGGAAGCATAAATTAGGGGATCAAGACTAAAATACTCAAAACAATCGACCGAGTCGTTACAGTGGACCTCGAAGAGTGCCTAATACCTTCTCTTTGAAGTAACTTGAACCCTTACTTGGACTCTAGTTTAAGCTGATTTATTTGCAAATAGAAGCCCTAAATCACCTTAAAGATTGTTAGGTGGCGATTGCTCTCTTTTAATTGCCTTTAAACGTGCTATCACACGTTGAAACCCACTTCCATAAGAAAACGGGGCACGAGCACTATGCTGGGGATACTTAGATTCTTACCATATCAAACTCTTTTTTTGGCTTATGTGGAATTTTTGAGTTGTTTTTTTGGTTCTTTTCGTGTACCTCCATTTGCACCTTCCTTTATCTGTCTACTTTCACATTATGATCACCATGTACCTCCATTTTCTCTTTCCCTTATCAGTTTCAATATTTAGTTATGCTTCCGTATTGCATATTTTATTTCAATACTTATGCTAACTATTTTCATTTTTCATTTTTTCTTATTTTATTACTATTATTCACTTTCTTTTTTCTTATGCTTTGTTATAATGCAAATAATTTGGCACTGTCTTACCACTTTTCATAAATATTCCTTCAACATCATAATCTACTTGTGCCCATTATCAATATAAATAGAATAGCTTGATGAATGACTGTATTTTCCAATATTACCCTTAAATCGAAAAAGGCTTAATTATGGTAAACTAGTTGATCTATGCTGCAATCGATGGTCCCGTGCATTCCCCTCTCAATGTAACGACCCAACTGGTCATTTTGAGTATTTGTATTCCGTTCATCTATTTAAAGTATTGATTAGCTTTATATGATGTATTATGACTTGTGTGAATTGTCGGTTTTAGTTTCAGGTGATTCAGAATCGATTTGGAAGAATGTATCTCATGTCAGAAGCTTTAAATTGGAAGAGTTAACCAACTTTGACTATTGTGTATTTGATCTCGGATCTGAGTTTTGATAGTTCCGTTAGGTCTGTATGGTGATTTTGGACTTGGGCATATGCCCGGGTTTGCATTTGGATTTTTTTGAAGATTTTGGCATTAATTGGCGAAAGTTGGCAATTTGAAGGTTTAGAAAGTTCATAGGTTTGACCGGTAGTTGTCTTTGATGATATCGGATTCGGATTGTAGTTCTAGGAACTGTAATAGCTTCATTATATCATTTGGGACTTGTATGAAAAATTTGAAGTTTTTCCGGGTTGATTTGATATGCTTCGGCACAAGTTTTGGAAGTTGAAAGTTCAAATGTTCATTAAGTTTGATTCAAGGTGCGATTCATAATTTTGATGTTGTTATGTGTGATTTGAGGCCTTGAGTAGGTCTGTATTATGTTTTCCCTGGCTTGTTGGTATGTTCATACGGGGTCCCAAGGGGCTCAGATGAGTTTCAGATCGATTTTGGACCATTTCCTTTCATTTTGAATTGCTAGTTTTCTGATGTCCCAAATGTTCTTCACGATCGCGGCATTATGGACGCGATCACCGATGTGTAAGTTGGAGTTAGCCATTTGTTCCTCTACGCGTTCGCATCGGAGTACCACGTTAGCGAATCTTGAGTTGTTAGACCATCACATTCGCATATGTATGTTCGCGATCGCGTTGCAGTGTGGGACCTTGGTGCTTTGTTCATCGTGTCCACGAAGTCTTTGCTAGAATGAGGTGCCATTTGTTGATCGCATTCGCGAGGTGTGTGCCGAGAACACGAAGAGTTTTTTCTGTGGGCAACGAGTTTGTGCTTCGCGAAAGCGAGGCCTCTTCCGTGTTTGCGAAGGGTACCCCTGGAGCAGTGTATAAAGTACTCTATTTCGGACCTTTGAGCTATTTTATCATATTTTAAGTTGGGGAGCTCGGATTTGGGCGATTTTGGAGGTGATGTTTACCACATGGATTGGGGTAAGTATTTTTTACTCGGTTCTGATTACATTTCGTGATTTCATCTTCATTTTTTGGCATTTGATTGATAATTTCAAAAGAGAAATTGGGGGGGTTTGTCTAAACTTTCCTAAAGAGAAATTTTGAGTTTTGAATATCAATTCGTAGACGTATTTGAGTGAAATTAGTATGGTTGGAAATAGATGTCCTAAATCACCATAAAAATCATTAGGTGGCAATTGCTCTCTTTTAATAGCCTTTAAAAGAGTTGTCACATATTAAAATCGGCTTCTATAAGAAAACGGGGCACGTCAGCATGGCGACTATGTTGGGATACTTAGATTCTTACTACAACAAACATTCTTTTTGGCTTATGTGGAATTTTAGAGTTGTTTTTTGGATCCTTTCATATACCTCCATTTTCACCTTTCTTTTTTTCCTACTTTCACATTATGATCACCATGTACTTCCATTTTCTCTTTACCTTATCAGTTTCAATATTTAGTTATGCTTCCTTATTGCATGTCTTGTTTAATTACTTTTATTCAATTTCTTTTTTCTTATGCTTTGTTATAATGCAAATAATCTGGCACTGTGTTACCACTTTCATAAATATGTCTTAAATATCATACTGTACTCCTGCCCATTATCAACATAAGTGGAATAACTTGATGAGTGATTGTATTTCCCAAAATTACCCTTATAATCGGAAGTGGTTTAGTTACGGTAGACTAGTTGATTTGCAATACAATTGATGGTCATGTGCCTTCCCCTGTCAATGTAACGACCCAACTAGTCATCTTGAGAATTTATATTCCGTTCAGCTAATCATCAGTAGCTTCATATGATGTATTATGACTTGTGTGAATAGTCAGTTTTGGTTTTCAGGTGATTCAGAATCAATTTAGAAAATTGAATCTCACGTTAGAAGCTTTAAGTTGGAAAAGTTTACCAAGTTTGACTATTGTGTATTTGAGCCAAATTGGAGTTTTGATGATTCCTTTAGGTCCGTATGGTGATTTTGGACTTGGACATATGCGTGAATTGGCGAAAGATGGCAAATTGAAGGTATAGAAGTTCATAGATTTGACTGGTAGTTGACTTTGATGATATCGGGTTCCAATTGTGGTTCAAGGAATTGAAATAGCTTTGTTATATCATTTGGGACTTGTGTGAAAAATTTGAAGTTATTTCAGGTTGATTTGATATGGTTCGGCAAATATTTTTGGAGGTAAAAGTTCATTAAGTTTGATTTGAGGTGCGATTCATAGTTTTAATATTGTTATGTGTGATTTGAGGCCTCGAGTAGGTCCGCATTATGTTTTGGGACTTGTTGGTATGTTCATACGGGGTCTTGAGGATCTCAGGTAACTTTCAGATCGATTTCGGACCATTTCCTTTCATTTTATATTGCTGGTTTTCTGATGTCCCAAATGGTCTTCGCGATCGCGGTATTGTGGACGCGATCATGATGTGTAAGCTGCAGTTGGCCATTTTTTCCTCTACACATTTGCGATCAGAGTACCGCATTCGCGAAGCTTGAGTTCTTATACCATCGCGTTCGCATGTGTATGTCCGCAATCGCGTTGCAGTGTGGGAGCTGGGTGCTTTGTTCATCGCGTCCGCGAAGTCTTTGCCAAAAGATAGGCGTCATTTGTTGATCGCATTCGCGAGGTGTGTGCCACGAACATGAAGAGTATTTTCTGTGGGCAGCGAGTTTGTGCTTCGCAAACGCGAGGCCTCTTCCGTGTTCGCGATTGGTACCCCTGGAGCAGTGTATAAAGTACTATATTTCGGACCTTTGAGTTATTTTATCATATTTTGAGTTGGCGAGCTCGGATTTGGGAGATTTTGGAGGTGATGTTTACCACATGGATTAGGGTAAGTGCTTTTTACTTGGTTCTCATTACATTTCGTGATTCCTTCGTCGTTTTTGGCATTTGATTGATGATTTCAAAAGAGAAATTGGGGGGTTTGGCCTAAACTTTCCTAAAGCAAAATTTTGTGTTTTGAACATCAATTCGGAGTCGGATTTGAGTGAAATTAGTATGGTTGAAAATAAATGCCCTAAATCACATTAAAAATCGATAGGTGGCGATTGCTCTCTTTTAATAACCTTTAAAAGAGTTGTCACATGTGGAAACCCGCTTCCATAAGAAAACAGGGCACGACAACTTGGGGACTATGCTAGGGATACTTAGATTCTTACCATAACGAACTTTGTTTTTGGCCTATGTGGAATTTTGGAGTTGTTTTTTTGGTTCCTTTCGTGTACCTCCATTTGCACCTTCCTTTCTTTGTCTACTTTCACATTATGATAACCATGTACCTCCATTTTCTCTTTCCCTTATCAGTTTCAATATTTAGTTATGCTTCCGTATTGCATATTTTGTTTCAATACTTATGCTAACTATTTTCATTTTTTCTTTTTTATTTTATTACTTTTATTCAATTTCTTTTTTTTTTTATGCTTTGTTATAATGCAAATAACTTGGCACTGTGTTAACACTTTTCATAAATATGTCTTTAACATCATACTCTACTCGTGCCCATTATCAACATAAGTGGAATAGCTTGATGAGTGATTGTATTTTCCAAAATTACCCTTAAAATCTAAAAATGCTTAGTTATGGTAGACTAGTTGATATGTGCTGCAATCGATGGTCTCGTGCCTTCCCATCTCAATGTAACGACCCAACTGGTCGTTTTGAGCATTTGCATTCCGTTCAGCTGTTTAAAGTCTTGAGTAGCTTCATATGATGTATTATGACTTGTGTGAATCGTCGGTTTTGGTTTTCAGGTGATTCGAAATTGATTTGGAAGAATGAATCTCAAATTAGAAGCTTTAAGTTGGAAGAGTTGACTAAGTTTGACTATTGTGTATTTGAGCCCAGATCGGAGTTTTGATGGTTCCTTTAGGTTTGTATGGTGATTTTGGACTTGGTCATATGCCTGGATTTGCATTTGGATGTTTCTTGAATGTTTTGGCATTAATTGGCAAAAGTTGGCAAATTGAAGGTTTAGAAAGTCATAGGTTTGATCGGGAGTTGACTTTGATGATATCGGGTTTGGATTGTGGTTTCGGGAATTAAAATAGCTTTGTTGTGATTTGAGGCCTCGATTAGGTCTGTATTATGTTTTGGGACTTGTTTCGCAATCGTAGTATTGTGGACGTGATCACGATGTGTAGGTTGGAGTTGGCAATTGTTTCCTCTACGCGTTCGTGATCATAGTACCGCATTCGCAAAGCTTGAGTTGTTAGACCATTGCGTTCGCATGTGTATGTTCGCGATCGCATTGCAGTGTGGGAGCTGGGTGCTTTGTTCATCGCGTCCGTGGAGTCTTTTCCAGAAGGTAGGCGCCATTTGTTGATCGCGTTCGCGAGGTGTGTGTCGCAAACATGAAGAATATTTTCTGTGGGCAGCGAGTTTGTGCTTCGCAAACGCGAGGCCTCTTCCGTGTTCGCGAAGGGTACCCCTGGAGTAGTGTATTAAGTACTCTATTTCGTACCTTTGAGTTATTTTATCATATTTTGAGTTGGCGAGCTCGGATTTTGGCGATTTTGGAGGTGATTTTCACCACATGGATTGGGGTAAGTATTTTTTAATCAGTTCTGATTACATTCCGTGATTCCATCTTCGTTTTTGGCATTTGATTGATGATTTCAAAAGAGAAATTGGGGGATTTTATCTAAACTTTCCTAAAGCGAATTTTTGAGTTTTGAACATCAACTCGGAGTCGGATTGGAGTGAAATTAGTATGGTTGGAAATATATGCCCTAAATCACCTTAAAACTTGTTAGGTGGAGATTGTTCTCTTTCAATAGCCTTTAAAAGAGTTATCACATGTTGAAACCCGCTTCCACAAGAAAATGGGACACGACCGCATGGCGATTATGCTGGGAGTACTTAGATTATTACCATAACGAACTTTTTTGGGGGGCTTATGTGGGATTTTAGAGTTGTTTTTTGGTTCCTTTCGTGTACTTCTATTTGCACCTTCCTCTTTTTGTCTACTTTCACATTATGATCACCATGTACCTTCATTTTCTCTTTCCCTTATCAGTTTCAATATTTAGTTATGCTTCCGTATTGCATAATTGTTTCAATACTTATGCTAATTATTTTCCTATTTTTTTTCTTCTTGTTTTATTACTTTTATTCAGTTTCTTTTTTCTTAAGCTTTGTTATAATGCAAATAACTTGGCACTGTGTTTCCATTTTTCATAAATATGTCCTCAACATCATACCCTACTCATGCCCATTATCAACATAAGTGGAATAACTTGATGAGTGATTGTATTTTCCAAAACTACACCTAAAATCGAAAAAGGCCTAGTTACGGTAGACTTGTTGATATGCGCTGCAATCGATGATCTCGTGCCTCCCATCTCAATGTAATGATCCAATTGGTCGTTTTGAGTATTTTCAATTCGTTCAGCTGTTTAAAGTCTTGAGTAGTTTCATATGATGTATTATGACTTGTGTGGATCGTCGCTTTTGGTTTTCAGGTGATTCGGAATTGATTTGGAAGAATGAATCTCATGTTAGAAGCTTTAAGTTGGAAGAGTTGACCAAACTTAACTATTGTGTATTTGAGCACGGATCAGAGTTTTGATGGTTCCGTTAGGTTCGTTTGGTGATTTTGGACTTGGACGTATGCCTGTATTTGCATTTGGATGTTTCTTGAAGGTTTTGGCACTAATTAGCAAAAGTTGGAAATTTGAAGGTTTAGAAAGTTCATAGATTTGACTGGGAGTTGACTTTGATGATATCGGGTTCGAATTATGGTTCCGAGAATAGAAATAGCTTTTGTATGTCATTTGGTACTTGTGTGCAAACATTGAAGTTGTTCCAGGTTGATTTGATATGGTTCGGCATAAGTTTTGGAATTCGAAAGTTCAAAAGTTTATTAAGTAGGATTCAAGGTGCGATTAGTGGTTTTGATGTTGTTATGCATGATTTGAGGTCTCGAGTTGGTCCGTGTTATGTTTTGGGACTTGTTGCTATGTTCAGACGGTGTCCTGAGGGGCTCGGGTGAGTTTCAGATAGATTTCAGACCATTTCCTTTCATTTTGAATTGCTGGTTTTCTGATGTCCCACATGGTCTTTGCGATCGCAGTATTGTGGACATGATCACGATGTGTAAGCTGGTGTTGGCCATTATTTCCTCTACGCGTTCACGATCGGAGTACCGCATTCGTAGAGCTTGAGTTGCTAGACCATCACGTTTGCATGTGTATGTTCGCGATCACGTTGCAGTGTGAGAGGCTGGTGCTTTGTTCATCGTGTCCGTGAAGT
Source organism: Nicotiana tomentosiformis (assembly GCF_000390325.3). NCBI lineage: Eukaryota > Viridiplantae > Streptophyta > Magnoliopsida > Solanales > Solanaceae > Nicotiana > Nicotiana tomentosiformis. Next base: position 114,928,390 of record NC_090812.1, read on the forward strand.
CTTTGCTAGAAGGTACGCGCCATTTGTTGATCGCGTTCGCGAGGTGTGTGCCGCGAACGCGAAGAGTATTTTCTGTGGGCAGTGAGTTTGTGCTTCGCGAACGCGAGGCCTCATCCGTGTTCGCGAAGGGTACCCTTAGAGCAGCGTATAATGTACTATATTTTGGACCTTTGAGTTATTTTATCATATTTTGAGTTGGGGAGCTCGGATTAGGGCGATTTTCACCACATGGATTGAGGTAACTAATTTTTACTCGATCCTAATTATATTTCGTGATTCCATCTTCGTTTTTGGCATTTGATTGATGATTTCAACAGAGAAATTGAGGGTTTTGTCTAAGCTTTAATAAAGTGAATTTTTGGGGTTTGAACATCAATTAGGAGTCGGATTTGAGTGAAATTAGTATTGTTGGAAATCGATGCCCTAAATCACCTTAAAAATCATTAGGTAGAGATTGCTCTCTTTTAATAGCCTTTAAAATAGTTATCACATGTTTAAACCAGCTTTTACAAGAAAAATGGGCACGATAACATGACAACTGTGTTGGGGATACTTAGATTCTTACCATAAGGAACTGTTTTTTGGCTTATGTGGAATTTTTGAGTTGTTGTTTTGGTTCCTTTCGTGTACCTCCATTTGCACATTCCTTTATTTCTCTACTTTCACATTATGATCACTATGTACCTCCATTTCTCTTTCCCTTATCAGTTTCAATATTTAGTTATGCTTTTGTTTTGCATATTTTGTTTCAATACTTATCCTAACTATTTTCATGTTTCTTTTTTTCCTTGTTTTACTACTTTTATTCAATTTCTTTTTTCTTATGCTTTGTTATAATGCAAATAACTTGGCACTGTGTTACCATTTTTCATAAATATGCCTTCAACATCATACTCTACTTGTGCCCATTATCAACATAAACAGAATAGCTTGATGAGTGACTGTATTTTCAAAAATTACCTTTAAAATCTGAAAAGGCTTAGTTATGGTAGACTAATTGATCTGCACTACAATTGATGGTCTCGTGTCTTCCCCTCACAATGTAACGACCCAACTGGTCATTTTGAGCATTTGCATTTCGTTCAGTTGTTTAAAGTCTTGAGTAACTTCATATGATGTATTATAACTTGTGTGAATCATTAGTTTTGGTTTTCAAGTGATTTAGAATAGATTTGGAAGAGTTGACCATATTTGACTACTGTGTATTTGAGCCTTGATCGGAGTTTTGATGGTTCAGTTAGGTCCATATGGTGATTGTGGACTTGGGTGTATGCCCAGATTTGCATTTGGATATTTCTTTAAGGTTTTGGCACTAATTGACGAAAGTTGGCAATTTAAAGGTTTAGAAAGTTCATAGGTTTGACCGGGAGTTGACTTTGATGATATCAGGTTCAAATTGTAGTTCGGGGAATTGGAATAGCTTCGTTATGTCATTTAGAACTTGTGTGCAAAATTTGAAGTTGTTCCTGGTTGATTTGATATAGTTCAACACAAGTTTGGAAGTTGAAAGTTTAAAAGTTCATTAAGTTTTGATTCGAGGTGTGATTCGTGGTTTTGATGTTGTTATGTGTGATTTAAGGCCTCGAATAGTTCAATGCTATGTTTTGGGACCCTTTGGTATGTTCAGACGGGGTCCCGAGGGGCTCGGGTGAGTTTCCGATCCATTTCGGACCATTTCCTTTCATTTTGAATGGCTAGTTTTCTGATGTCCTATATGGTCTTCGCGATCACGGTATTGTTGATTTGATCATGATGTGTAAGCTGGAGTTGGACATTATTTCCTCTATGCGTTCGCGATCAAAGTACCGCGTTCATGGAGCTTGAGTTGTTAGACCATCGTGTTCGCATGTGTATGTTCGCGATCGCGTTGCAGTGTGGGTGCTGGGAGCTTTGATCATCGCGTCCGCGAAGTCTTTTTCCGCGTTTGCGAAGGTAGGCACCATTTGTTCATCGCGTTCGCAAGGTGTGTGCTGATAAGTTTGGATTTTGACCACTTACTAATGCTATTTTACTTTTGTTTTAATCTAAAAGTATTGATTTATGTTCCCAAAACTAATGAAAGTGTGCAAATTGCAGGAACATTTGAAAGTTGGGCTCTTATGAAGACATCCGACTCAAAAAGGAGTGTTCCAACTCAAAAGGAAAGAAGGGGCGCAAAACACAAGAAGTACGGTCCGCAAAGGTATTTCTGCGGCCGCAGAAGCAAGTGCGGACCGCAGAATTTCATCTGCAGCCACAAAACTTGTGAAGAATACCAACAGACTTTAAGCAGAAGTGCGGACCGCACATGAATTGTGCGGCTGCAGAACAAGGTCCGCATTGACAAGAATTCAAAAAGTTCAGAGAGTGTGCAAATGACCAAGACTTGAAGCTTCTTCTGAAGTGCGGACCGCACAAGAATTGGGCGGCCGCAGAAGTTGTATTGCAGCCGCAAACCAAATTGTGCGGCTACAGAATCCAGTTTCTTGCAAGACCCAGCAATGTGCGGATAACACATGGAATTGTGCGGCCGCAGAACCTCCCGAGGGCAACTATAAATAGACGAGAATGACATTTTTAGGTCAAGTTTTGAAGCTCAAGCAGTTGTAGCCATTGTGATTTTCCATTTTACGAAATTTGTGGTCATTTTGGGATTAAAACATCATATTTGATCATTACATTATGAGTTTAATTAGTATTTCTTGTTCGTCTTCTTCATTTTCTACTATGAGTAGCTAGACTTTTACTAGGGTTGTGACACAACCCTAATGTGTAAACTTTATAGGTATTTAATTTAATGCTTGTTTATGATTGAGTGTTGATTATTTTGCCTTGTTTATGTTTTAATTTTAGAATTAATGGTTGCAAACATTAATTCATGCCTTTTTGACTTGGTCTTTACTTGAGAAAGAGAGACTTAGTCTAGGAAAGTTTGCCTAACAATAAATTGGGCTAATTAAGTATTTGATTAGCATAATTAAAGGGCTTGAACTAGATATAGGAAAAATCCAACTTGAGCTCATATCAACTATTTAGCTTGATACCCATTTGGGCTTGAGAAAATCAAATTGGGCAAAATCACTTTATGACCGAGAGGTATTGAGTGGGTAACTTATAGTCAAGAGCTATAATACACCCCGATCAATAAAACATGTGTTAACGTACTTAACCCATTAGGCAAACACCTAGGTGAAGGTCACACCTCTAGGATTCTTAACCATTTGGTAAAAATAACAAAAACAATCATTCGCTTTCTAGTTTCTTCTCATTAGTTTATAATTGTTAGTGATAATTTAGAAGTAGAAAACAAAATCCTTTGTTTGGAAGCGCAATTTAGTTATTTCATTTGCTCTTATCAAGTGTATACCCTAACACCCATATTAAATTCTCTGTGGACATCGACCCTAACTCTTGTTGGGTACTATTCTTCCAACGACCGTTTCCACTCACTATTGAGTGTGGATTGGACGTGGATCAATTTTTGGCATCGTTGCCGGGAATTTAAACGATGTTAGCTATATATTTCAGTTTGTTTTTGGAATATCTTCTTTCCCTTCCGTGTTACTAAATTGTTTAAGAAATTTTAGGTACAAACATGGCGAACAATGATCTCGGAAATTTGCCTTTGGGGGAATTGGACGGAGAGAAGGAACAAGTAGAGGAGGTACCTCTTGTGCCTCAAGCCAATCGGAGAGGCCGGGTACCACATGACAACGTGCTCGTTCCACCCCCACCTCTACCACAAGTGGCTCCACACCGAATATTTCCCTACAAAGGTTATGCTAGTGCAATAGTCCCTCCCCGTATTTGGGTGGGCAACTTCCAAATCACCAATGTGATGCTCACTTTGCTTGAGAAACGGGGTTTCTTTAACGGTGTTCCAACTCAAAATGCTTATAAACATTTGAAGGGCTTTGTGGATACATGTTGGGGGAGCAAGCAATCTAATGTTTCCGAGGATGCATTGAGGCTAAGGCTTTTTCCCTTCTCTCTACGGGGGAAAGCTTTAAATTGGTTGGAACGATTGTAAAACCATTCAATTCACACTTGGGATGAGTTGGCGGAAAAGTCCATTGCTAAGTTTTTCTCTCCAAGGCACATGGCTACACTTCAAGATAAGATCTTGGCATTCAAGCAAGAGCTGAATGAACCACTACACAAAATATGGGAGCGTTATAGAACAATGGTTAAGGAATGTCCCAACGACTATATGACGGAAAACATGATTCAACAAATCTTTTATCGTGGGATTAACACAGCCAACCAATGTATAGTGAATCAACTAGAAGGTAAGAACTTTATGACTATGCCTTATGCAGAGGCATGTGAAATATTGGATGAGATGGAGGAAACGTCGCCGGCTTGGCAATCCTGGGCCAATGTTCTATAAGGTGATCCGAATATGATCCACATTCACAAAGAATTGCAAGACCATGGGCAAGCCATTGCCGAATTGACCACTACCATGACTCAACTAGCGAAGGCCCAACTAATCAAGCTTTTAAGCAAGTTAATGCTATGGAGGGAGTGAATGTGATGGTGAACAAGAGGAGGACCAAGGGTCCACAAGTGCAAACTCGAGTGGAGAACTATGTGCAAGATGATAGTGGTTTTGAGAAAGATGATTCTTATAATGAACATGATGAGCACGAGCAATATGTAAATAATTTTCAAGGGCAAAGAAATAACTTCCAAGTCCCAAACAAACAATAATGGCGACATAAAACAATCATGGCAATTGGAATTCTAACAATCAAGGGAATTGGCATAACAACAACAATCAAGAAAATTAGAGTGGAAACAACCAAGGAAATTGGGGAGGCAACAATCAATGTGGATGGAGTAACAATCAAGGCAACTGGGGGTCAGGATTTCAAAGGCCCCCAATGTATCAACAGTCGAGCAACCCACCTCCTTATCCTTCCCATGGTTCAAGTTCTTCAAATAATGAGATGGGACGTATTGAAAGTATGTTCAAGAAAATGATGGAATAGAATCCCGATTCAGATGCCCAAATTGCCTCACACACACATCAATCCGCAACCTAAAAGTTCAAATAGGGCAAATTTCTCAAGCTTTAAATTCTCGTCCTAAGGGGGCACTACCAAGTGATACGGTGGTGAACCCAAAGGGTGGTAATAATACGGGGCATGCTATGGTGGTTATCACAAGAAGTTGAAGAGGCAAAAATGCACCCACCTCAAGTGGAAGTCGACTTATTAATGATGATCAAGTGATGCAAGAAGAAAAGATCATGAACAATGTTGTTCAACCTAATGAGGAAGTTCGGATTGATATTGACGATAGTGTGGAAGAGACTCAAAAGGAGGTGAACCCGTCTAGCAAACACATTATTGACATACCGAAGCCGGTAGTGCAAAAGGCTATGACACCATTGCCTAAGCCTCCACCTCCATACCCTCAAAGACTTTCCAAGAAAAATGGTGAGAATCAATTCAAGAAGTTCATTCAAATGATGAAGAGTCTTTCAATCAATGTGGCAATGGTCGAAACTTTGGAACAAATGGCCGGTTATGCAAAGTTTATGAAAGATCTTGTGACAAAGAAGTGGTCAATGAATTTTGAGACCATCAAAGTCACTCATCAAGTGAGTGCAATTGTTCATTAAATGGCTCCTAAGTTGGAGGATCCCGGTGCTTTCACGATTCCTTGTACAATTGGAAGTGTCGAATTTGCTAAATCTCTTTGTGATCTTGGGGCAAGTATAAATTTGATGCCCTATTCGGTTTTCAAGACTTGGGGAATTGGACAACCAAGACACGCCTCTATGAGATTGCAAATAGCCGATCGTACCATGAAAAGGTTGTTGGGTGTGATTGAAGATATTTTGGTCCGGGTTGATAAATTTATTCTTCCGGCGAATTTTGTCATTATAGATTGTGAGGTTGCTTATGAAGTGCCAATTATTCTTGGGAGACCTTTTCTTACTACGAGTAAGGCTCTTTGTGATGTTGAATCCGGAGAACTCACTTTTCGGGTTGGTTATGAAAAAGTGGTATTCCATGTGTGTAAGCCCATGCGGCAACCAAATAGCAATGAGGTGTGTTCTTTTGTGGATTTGGTGACTAATGTCATTGTTGATGATACAAGTGCTACAATCAATGTTGGTGATATGTTGGAGGCCATCTTGCTCAACTTTGATGATGATGAGATGGATGGCTTCATGGAATGTGTGAACTCTTTGCAAGGAATGGGGTCATACAACTATGCACCCCGAAAATTATCCTTGGATCTTAAAAATAGGAAGACTCATCCTACAAAGCCTTCTATTGAAGAGCCACCTACTGTCGTGCCCTGTTTTCTCGTGAAAGCGGGCTTCGACGTGTGACACCTCTTTTTAATGGGTATTTAAAGAGGAGAGCCACCACCTAACGATTTTTAATGTGCGTTAGGGCACCTATTTGCAAATGACTCTAATTTAACTAGTCTACATCATCAAATATCAAGTAAGGGCTCAAATTACCTCAAAGAGAATGTGTTAGGCACTCTTCGAGGTCCACAACTGTGGGTCCCGTCCGAAGTTCACACTATGTGAATTATTAGATTATAATTGTCCTATGTGATCATATACATGGGGGAAGATAAAGGATTTAAAGGTTCTATTATGAATAAGTGTAAAGAAAATCGGATAACAATTAAGCTATATAGATAACAGTACAAGTATTTAGAGGTTACACGGTACAACTTATTTGTTCTAAGTTCAATGACTAAGTATGAATGAATAATCATATAAAGGAGGGGGTCCTAAGTTTTTTAGCATAAAGGGTCACCCCGTGCAACATAAATAATACTTCGTAACTCCCTCAGGGTGGGGGTAGCTCATATTATTCAGCGGGCACAGACTATCATCTCCTGCTACCCAATTACTATGTTAACGTTGTTTACCTGAAGCATTCTAATTCAATTCTAAACTGTGTCCTATGCATGCACTACACATCCCATGCCTATGGTCCAGGAGGCACCTACTATTTTGGTGGTTCTAGACTTTGTTTAGGGTGCTCAAAATGATAAAACTAGGTGCACATTCAAAACATATAGGACGTCATATAAATACAATTAAGGGCCCAAGTTAGCCTCCACACATAAACAACAAATGCACGCGGCAGATTAGACAGTAGGTAGTTTCAGTAGTTAAGCAGCATTATAGTCGTTAAGTCCTATAGGCATGGTTTCTAGGTGATTCTGATTTCCAGTATTGTACAAGCAGCAGTGCAGCTTTAGGCTAACGGATTTGCAGATTAATGCATTACAAACCTATAGGAATGATATCTAAATATTGCACAATGGGGTAGTAAAACAACTTCAAGAGCCTAGAATTAATAGTTTCATACGCGAGTGACAATATCCTATAGGCAGTATTTCTAACAGTTGATAGTCGCAATTGATTTTATAAGATTTTACCCTTATAGGCATGATTTCTATGTATGGTAACACAATGAAGTAACAAAGTAGTTGATTAATTAATTAAGACCATGTAGTCGTGATATCCAAGTTAACAGCATACCAAAACAATAGAAGTGACTGATTGAATTAGTTAAAACCCTATAGACATGGTATCTAAATGAGTGTTAGCAAAACAACGTTATTGTAACCTATAGGCATGATGTCTAAGTGTGCACAGTACTAGACATAGAAAATAGGTATGGCGAGTACTAACATGCTTTGAATAGTGTACGAGTGAAGTGTGTGTAATCCCTATAGGCATGATTCTATTAGTGTACAGAAATAAAGCACGCTAAACAAAATAACAAATAAGGCATGTAAACAAAATAGAAAATAAAACACATAGACCCTATAGGCATGTTTTCCACCCTTTTATGCAAGCATTAGAATACCCCAGCCCCCATTTTCACTAATTTCCCCATCATTCAGTTTTACAAGCTATTACAGATTATTTTAAATAATTATAGGCCCAATACAAATGTAGAATAACCCAGTAATACATCTAGGCCTTCAAACATGCTTAGGACTTCATACGGACAAGAGGCCCAAACTCCAAGTGTAGACAGTAGGCTTCAAACCCTCAATACCAAAGGCAGGCCCTACATACTAGGCCCAAACGAATAACTAACTTACCCAAATGAATGCCAAACTTAGCTATACATGTGACAAACTACACATAGAATTAATTAAACAGCTTTGAAGCTTAACCACTTAGTTCTTAATGTTGTGACTAACAGCAGCTCTAGCCAAGACATATAGATAGGATCATACTAAATTGGAAGGCACACAAAGCACATATGAGGCAAGTTTATGGTTGTAATTCCAGAAATAAAGTTTAAGAGTGACAGGATTGACCATCATAGGATAGTAAACCATTCCAAAGAGTTTCAAAACGAAGTATGATTCAGGACCAACCTAAAGAACTTTAGATGAGGGTCTAGCAGAATCATAGAGAAGAAGCAAGTTGAGCACAACCTTCACATGAAAGTGTCTAGCATGAAAAACCTAATGAAAATAGCATAACCAAACAGGTTGATGGACATGGTCTACAAACAATCCTTAATTGAGCATGAAAAGTCTTGAACATGCTAAATATCAGTCATAGAACAAAGACTTAAACAACACCAAGATCTAGATTACATATAGAAGAAAAACTGGATATTGCAATTTTACCTTGTAGGTTTTAGGCAGTACTAATCAGGAATGGAGAACACTTTAAAGTTTACAAATAGCAGGGAAGCATATTAGGCTAAACATTGAGACAATATTGTCACATAAAATGATTGTGGGTCAGTTTGCAGAGAAATAGCAGGTTATGCATAAAGGATTCAACAGACATAGACTCATTAAGGCAACTTCTGGGCAAGAACTAGTTCCCTAGGAGTTTCACTACAAAATTTGAAGGTAAGACATGAGAATGGACTCATAACAAACAACCAATATAGGAATTCGAGCATACATAAACATGATAGTCTCAAACAAGCATAGTAGTCAGAAAATCTTCCAAATTGAATACACTAAATAAACATATATAGACTTAACTTATACATATACTGATGGAGAATTACAGAAGAATTTCAAAGCAAGGTTGACACAATGTCATATTGGTTTGTAAGAGTTCAAATAAGATAGATATACAGAAGCATGAACACAATAAGGGAGAAAACATAATTTTGAGGGATTGAACACTTACCAATTTGCAGATTTAATAACAAATAGAGAATAATCACTAAGTTCCAATAGCAAAGTAAGAACAGCAGCAAGAACTCCAAACCCTAGTGCGTCAAACTTCACAAGAGCTTCGAACGAGCTCCGAGCAGTACTCGCACTAGAGAGGTAGATAGAAAAGATTCGGGTGGCCTTGGATTTCAACCGGCCAAGAGCCCAAGTTATAGAATCATATAGAACAAGCAAGAGTGAGAGAATAGCAGTGATTAAGGTCTGTCTAGGGGAAATGGGGAAGGGTTTTTTTATAATAGCAAAATTAAACACACAAATAAGGAAACACAGTCAATCAAACATAGATAAGGAAAGAAAAGCATGCAAAATCGATTTAGAATCAATTTAGGAGAAAATATCGGCAAACCCTAGTTCAAGATAAAGAACAAAAATAGTCAAAGATCTCACTGAATCGGGCCCATATAGCCTGGTAGTGAATGTATCAAGTCAAGAACACGGAGATAATACAGAATCAGAGTCGAATTTTAAAAACCCAAATTTAATTAAAATAAATTATTAAAACATATAATAAATGGTAAAAATATTATTATGTTGTGAAAATGCTAGAAACGCAACGTAATAAAAATATAAAATTCTATTTTGGCATAAATAATATAATAAACGTAATTATTTATAGGATATAGGCTATTATTGCAAACAATTATTGTGTAAATAGCTCAAAAATATAAATGTAATAATTTTAAATGGAGTAAAAATGTTATAAAACATATATGTGGATGTAAGTAATAAATTTGGATGATTAAGTAATCATAAAGTAATTTAAAAGGTAATTAATAAACATTTGAACAATTTAAATGCAAGAAAATCAATTTTAAAGCCTTAAAATTATGAAACATTACAGAAAATACTTATATGACTCTTGCAAATTAGTGATGATGCAAAAAAGGATATTTAAAAATATACATGATATTTATAAAATATGAGGGCAAATTGGGTATCAACACCTACCTTGGAGTTGAAGCCATTGCCTCCACATCTTCGGTATGAATTTCTTGGCCCTTGTTCTACTTTACCGGTTATGTTTTCCTCTTGTTTGACTAACGTGCAGGTAGATTCTACATTGGCGGTGCTACAAAAGAAAAATAAGTTGGATATTCGGGGTATAAGACCCGCCTTTTGCATGCATAAGATCAAGTTGTAGGATGGCGCTAAACCATCTATTGAACATCAAAGGAGACTCAATGAGGCTATGCAAGAAGTTATCAAGAAAGAAATTATCAAGTGGTTGGATGCCGGGGTTGTCTACCCCATCTCCGATAGTTCATGGACTTCTCCAGTTCAATGTGTCCCAAAGAAGGGGGGCATGACGGTGGTCACCAATGATAATAATGAATTGATTCCTACAAGAACGATGACCAGTTAGAGGGTGTGTATGGATTATCACAAGATCAACAAAGTCACAAGGAAGGATCACTTTTCGCTTCCTTTCTTAGATCAAATGCTCGATAGATTGGACGATTGTGCTTTCTATTGTTTTCTTGATGGGTACTCGGGATGCAACCAAATTCTCATTGCTTCAGAAGTTCAAGAGAAAACAACTTTTCCATGTCCCTATGATACTTTTGCTTTCAAGCGGATGCCATTTGGTTTGTGCAATGCACCGATAACTTTTCAAAGGTGTATGATAGCTATTTTCACGGACATGGTGGAGGACTATCTTGAGGTTTTCATGGATGACTTATCGGTGGTTGGAGATTCTTTTGATGATTGTCTTGCAAATTTGGACAAAGTGTTGGCTGGATGTGAAGAAACAAATTTGGTGCTCAATTGGGAGAAATTTCATTTCATGGTCGAGGAAGGTATTGCACTTGGCCATAAAATCTTAAGAAATGGAATTGAAGTTGACAAGGCAAAGATTGAGGTGATTCCTAAGCTTCCACCCTTATTTTCGGTGAAGGGTGTGCGGAGTTTCTTAGGCCATGCGGGTTTTTACCAACGCTTCATAAAAGCTTTCTCTATAGTGGTGAACCCGTTATGCAAGCTTCTTGAGAAGGATGCTAAGTTTAATTTCAATGATGATTGAATGAGAGATTTTAAATTGTTGAAGCTCAAGTTGACAACTACTCCCATCATCACCGCTCCAAATTGGAGTATGCCTTTTGAACTCATGTGTGATGCAAGTGACGTAGTGGTTGGGGCTGATTTTGGGACTACTTATCAACAAGATTTTCCATCCAGTCTACTATGCTAGTAAGACCATGAATAGTGCCCAAGTCAACTATACCGTTACGAAAAAAGAGCTACTTGCTATTGTGTTTGCAATTAAAATTTGGCATGTACTTGATGGGTGAAAAAGTTATTGTCCACACGGGTCATGCATCGCTTCGTTATCTTATGAGCAAAAAGGACTCCAAAGCTTGGTTGATGAGATAGGTGCTCTTGTTACAATAATTGGATATTGACATCCAAGAAAGGAAAGGTAGTGAAAACCAAGTGGCGGACCACTTGTATCATTTGGAGGAGGAGGGGAGGCCGCATGATGGCCTTGAAATCAATGACTCTTTCCCGATGCGAAACTTTTGGCAAATTCAATGAAAGAGGTGCCATGGTTCGCGGACTTAGAAAATTTTCTTGTGCGTGAAATCATTCCGATGAGTTCGCTTCAAGCCAAAGGAAGAAGCTCAAAAGGGATTGTCAAGATTATTATTAGGATGAACCATACCTTTTTCGGATTTGTACGAATGGGGTGATTAGGAGGTGTGTACCAGAAGAAGAGCAAGGTGATATTCTTGGGGCTTGTCATTATTCGTCATATGGTGGTCATCATGGTGGAGCAAGAACGACGGCAAAAGTGCTTAGTTTTGGTTTCTATTGGCCCACTCTTTACAAGGATGCTAGTGAGTTAGTGAAAAGATGTGATGAATGTCAATGGGCAGGTGGAATCTCAAAGAAAAATTAGATGCCTCTCACAACCATATTGGAGATTGATATTTTCGATGTGTGGGGCATTGACTTCATGGTCCCTTTTGTGAGTTCTTGTGGAAACACCTACATCTTGGTCGTGATGGATTATGTGTCCAAATGAGTTGAGGCCGTTGCTTTACCCAACAATGAGGCGAGAAGTGTAGTGGCTTTCTTGAAGAAGAATATTTTCACAAGGTTTGGTACTCCACATGCAATTATAAGCTATAGGGGGGTCACACTTTTGCAACAAGGCTTTTGACACTGTACTTAGCAAGTATGGTGTTAGTCACAAAGTCATGACCCCCTATCACCCACAAGCTAGTGGGCAAGTAGAAGTCTCCAACCGGGAGTTAAAGAGTATCTTGTCTAAAACGATGAATGCTAATCGGACAGATTAGTCTAAGAGGCATGAGGATGCATTATGGGCTTATCGAACGGCTTACAAAATACCTACCGCAATGTCGCCATACCATTTGGTGTTCGGAAAAGCTTGTCATCTTCCGGTGGAACTAGAGCACAATGCAATGTAAGCTCTAAAGAAGTTGAATCTTGATTGGGATGTAGCCACTAACTTGGGGGTTGCACATTTTAATGAATTGGATGAGTTTAGGTACCATATTTATGAGAGTTCGTCCTTTGAAAAAGAAAAGATGAAATATCTTCATGACAAATACATTTGGAACAAAGAGTTCAAGGTGGGAGATCTTGTATTGTTGTTTAACTCAAGGTTGGGGATGTTTCCCGGGAAGCTAAAATCCAAGTGGAGTGATCCTTTTGAAATTGTTGGTGTGGCACCTTTTGGTGCATTAGACATGAAGAACAAAAACAATGAAGTATACCGAGTCAATGGTCACCGGGTAAAGCACTACTTGGGCAAGGTTGGAGATAGCCACGTGGTGGCGGTCATTCACTTCACTTGAGGGTATTTTGCATCGCGTCGCTATGTTAAATCAGGCGCTTCTTAGGAGGCAAACCATGTTCTTTTCCTTTTTCTTTTATAGTTAGGTGTTATTTGTGTTCTAATTTGATTTGAAGTGTGCTGCAGGGATGAGTGTGACTTACAAGAAAGGTGGAAGAAAATATGGTTAAGTGTTCAAAATTATGCGGGCCGCACATTTCTAGGTGCCACGGTAGAAGAGTAATGTGGCCGCACATTTCTCTTGCGGACCGCACATTTGAAATATTAAAAAAATGTCAAAATGCCAACTCTCTGAATTTTGAGCTTGTCAATGCAGAGGTCGATCTGCGACCGCACATGAAATCTGCGGTCGCACCTGAAAATTTGCGGACCGCATATTGAGTTCTAAGACTGTCCACCCAGGTGACAGAGTGTGGACGACACATGAATATGTGTGGCCTCACTCGCCTCTTTCCCCTTCTCAAACAGTTGGTATAAATAGATGAATATAACCCATTTATCATTTTTCCCTCTCTGAACAAACATTGTTGCTCTACTGATTTTCTTGAGATATTTTAATTGTACTCACACACAACCACCTTGATTATTCACACATTGCACTTACTCTATCCGGTATGCTTCAATCTCATATTAAATTTTTTTGTTAGTTTAATTTTTATATTTTTAGTTCTTTTTATGCCATTTGTTATTAGAGTTCAACTATGTGTCCATGTGGGGTAGATCTGAACTCGGTAACCATAATACATTCTCTAATGGGTTTGGGAACTTGAAAAACCTAAGTAGACAAAATATGGTTGTTCGTAACATTTAAAATTTTTGGCCGCACTTGAATTTGTGCGGTCCGCAGATTAGAAATTTTGGCAACCCAGAGAAGCAGGGATCCGTGGCCGTAAGTTAAAATGTGCGGACATCAAATTTCCCTCTGTGGCCACAGATTTCCCTCTGCGGCCGTAGATCAGCCATATCTCTGCCTTTAGAGACTCTGCATTTTGACTGTCTGGAATGCGGCCACACTTGCTAATTGTGCGGACCACACTTCCTTTCTGCGGCCGCACAACCAATTTATGTAGACTGCAATTCCCTTCTACAGCTGCACATAAATAATGTGCGGACCGCAGATCCCTTTACCTACAAACATGTGTTATACTCATAACCCCATTGTGTCCAATTGTTTCTCCCTTACCTACATATGTCCTGAATATGTTGAATAATGAATCGCAACTAACAATCTTCTTTGCTTTGATACAGACAATTGTTCGATCGAGAGGCCGAGGTAACACTACAAAGGGAAGGGGTGAATCTTCTCGGGGTGGAGGTAGAGGTACCTTGCCCCTTGGATAGCCTAAGACCGTCAGAAAGAAAACCACAGTCGGCAGAAGGAGAGGTGCAGACCTCTCCGAGTCTAGCTCCTATGTTCCATCTAGGGAAGTGTCAGAGGGTAATTGAGCCTTTGTTCAGGAGGAGTAGACAACCACACAGTCAAGGCCACATGGGATATACCGGCTCAAGGATGAGCCATCTTCATCTCACAGCACCTTCGATGGGTCGGTTAGGCAAGACATGCTTCTAAGCCATCAGCTAAACCAATCATAGAGACACAGACTATACAGGAGATCCCCGATAATGTTAGACGGGGAGATGGTACAGCCACAGGTGTGGAGAGATCAAAGAAGATGGTGGTATAGGAGGATAGGTTTGTTAACTTGACCGCCTTCACTGATTTTCATATGTGGTGTCCAGTGAGGTCTTTGACTCTTGAGCAATAGTTTCTATTGAAAGATTTGGAGAAATACAACTCAGCAATCTTAAGGCAGTTCAAAGCACGAAAGGGTTGGATGTGGTTCACTAAGAGAGTTGAGGATGCCAAGGAATAACTCTTCCAAGAGTTCTATGCTAATGTTGATCACATAAAGAAGGGGATGAAGGTGACCAAAGTGCACAACCTCAAGGTGTGGTTTGATCAGCATATGCTAAACACGTACTTGGGATTCTAGGATGTTGAGCCAAAAGCGTATTTGGAGAAATGTGCAATGAAGGAGGAAGATCGGCCTTGGCTGGCTGTGATCCTAGCACCACCAGGGCTACCACCACCATGGATTACCACTTAGGTTGCCATTCAGTGGAACATATTAAGCTTCGAGGCGAAGGGGTGGCAGACCTTTGTTTGTAGCAGACTGGATCCAAGTCAGAATAAGACTCATCTTCCTATTCCTCGGGCTGTTCTTGTGGATTCCATCATGGCCGGGTACCCAATTAATGTGGGTGTTGTGATATCGTCCAACATTTCCTTGATAGCATGGTAGGCTAGCTCGGCCTACCCTTATCCTAACACTATCATAGAGTACCTCACTGATGCAAAGGTAGAGCCCAGATCTTTTGACAACAAGGTGAAGCCGAAGAAGTCATTTGACTGGTATTTATTGATGGATGAGACCAACCCAAAGAAGAAAATCCAGCCTTTTACCACCACATGTTAGTCTGATGAGCCAGCAGTGGTAGTTACTGAGAGAACGGACCTTCCATCCACCTCTACTCAGCCTTCTTCCAGTGCTGCTTCTATGCCTCCGCCATAATCCCCAACTCCTACCACAACCCCTAGGACAACCCTTACTCTAGCTCTGAGGCCAGTGCCCATGCCCACAACTCCATTATCTGCGATGTGAGTGTCCTAGACATTGGCGAGTCTCAATAACTAGATGCAGACATCTATTTGAAAGTTGTCTGACTTATCTAGTACCGTTGCAGCGCAGTCCACTACACATGCAGCACAGGCCCCCTCTGACATTGATGAGACGCTCAAGAAGATTCTAGATAACCATAAGACGATCATGGATACCTTGGTACAGTATGGGTCGGTTATTGAGGAGCTGGGAAAGGAATGGCCTACCCTTTGATATGCTACTTGACCCGCACAAGTCTGTCCCAGATCCATCAGCACCATCTACATCGGTAGCACCAGCTAGCCAATCTGAGGAGCCAGACCTTGCTGCCGACACTGCTGAGGCAGTGCGTGCGATGTTCACCACTCCCGTCACGCCTAGATTTGACGATGATGAGATACAGTTGGTTGATCCTTAGGGAGATGACATTGCTGGGGACACTGAGATGTCCAAGGATCCTTAGGGAGTTTTCTTCACCCTCTCTTATTTTGCTAAGTATTGGGTACAATGCTTACTTTTATTTGGGGGGGGGGATTGAGTTTATTTGATACATTGACATATTTTGGATACATTTGGACTGTAATAATTTGATGATTCTCTTTCTTTTCTTATTTTTATTTATCTATCTTTAGTAGTTATTTTTCATTAGCTTCTTTATTCTTACATTTTAGTTCTTGTTTTGTTAAGTAGCTTCTTTTTATACTTTCATAGATAATAAGCCTTTGGTTTTCTTAACGCCACGGTTCTTTCAAAAGGTAGTTTTGGTGACTCGTCCCAACGATGGATGGCGTGACAACCTTCTTAAGGGAATAAGTTTGTTTTTGTGTTTAGGTAATAATAGTAGCAGTAGCAATGAATAAAAAGGCCTAATCAAGTCATTCTCGAAGAGGTAATCATGCTTCATTTGGTACCAACACACTTAACTACGTGCTTATGGTTAGAGATAAGGTTTTTGAAATAAATAGCTCTAGTTAGTGACTTTGAGACTCTTGAGTTGACTTTGGCGATCATCGAGTGGTTTATTGGACCATAGTGATCTTTAAACTTGAATGTGGTTGTTGTAGGCTCTCGACTCTATCCTCTTTTACTATCTAGTTGCGTGAGGGGTGAGATGAATTGTTGCTAATCCAAGTATCCGTGTGAATGGTCTAGAACTTGACCCGAATGTGCTTCAAGGTGAAATCCTAAGTTTTGCTTGGTTTGGGAAGTGATTGTAGGCTTTCATTGGCCCGTTTGAGCTTTCTATTTCCAACCATTGTCGTTATCCCTAGTAAACCCCCTTTGAGCCTCTAGCCTTTCTCATTTGATAACCATGTTATATGCCTTTACCTGCTTTGTCGTGAACCTCTCTTGGCACCCGGACTTTCCTTAACACTCTTGTGAAATAACTGGCTTAAAGCATAAGTTTGGGGGAGAGATGAGGAATTTGAAAAAGGTATTAAGGCACAAAAAGAGAAAATAAATGATCTCTATGAAAAGAGAAGGAAATAAAAGAAAAAAAGAACAAAAACAAAAATGCAAAAAAAAAAAAAAAGAATAAGTGGAAGGGTTGATGGATTTGAAAAGGGGTAATGATCCCTAACATGAGCATCAAGTCTCTCTAGCCCCCAAATAAAAAGAAAATGCCTCTAAGAATTGGTAACTGTGAGCCGAGAAATGAAAATGTGAAGTGCTTAAGGAAAGGTGTAACCACTTACCCATATGGTATCCTACCCTAATCCAAGAGCCTTCATTACAACCCGAAAGAAAGCCTACTTGATTTTGAACCGAGTGAGCTTACATTAGTGGTGATCTATATGAGGGAAAAGCCTATGGTACTTGAAGTCGTACTTGTGACATTCTCTTGTGAGAGAAGAGTAAACCTGTCATGAATCTTAAGATTTAGTGCTAACTTTTTAAGTGAGCTTGGAAAATGGAAGGTAAAAGAGGAAGAGTTTGGAGTCTACCATGACATACATGATAGAACAAGAGTCCTTGATGAGTAAAGTCAATTCTTGAAGCTCAAATGTCACATTAGCTGGAGTTTGCCATTTTTTACTCTACGCATTCGCAATCGGAGTACCGCTTTCACAGAGCTTGAGTTATTAGTCCATCACGTTTACATATGTATGTTCGCAATCGCATTGCAGTGTGGGAACTTGGAGCTTTGTTCATCGCGTTCGTGAAGTCTTTACCACGTTCTCGAAGGTAGGTGCCATTTGTTAATCGCGTTCATAAGATATGTGCTACGAACGCGAAGAGTATTTTCTGTGGGCAACGAGTTTGTGCTTGGCGAACACGAGGCCTCTTCCGTGTTCGCGAAGGGTACCCTTGGAGTAGTGTATAAAGTACTCTATTTCGGACCTTTGAGTTATTTTATTATATTTTGAGTTGAGAAACTTGGATTTGGCCAATTTTTTAGGCGGTTTTCACCACATGGATTGAGGTAAGTGTTTTCTACTCGGTTCTAATTACATTCCGTGATTCCTTCTTCTTTGTAACGACCCGGCAGGTCATTTCGAGAGTTGTAGCCTCGTTCCCCTTTTCTGCTTATTTTTGTGTTTTACTGTTGTTTTGTGACTTACCGAGTTAGTTGGTTCGAGTCCGGAGTAAATTTAGAGTGAATTGAGATACTTAGTCTCTTAATTGAAATCCTAAGCTGGAAAAGTCGACCGGATGTCGACTTATGTAAACGACCTCGGATTGGAATTTTGATGGTTCTGTTAGCTCCGTTGGGTGATTCTGTACTTAGGAGCGTGTCCAGATTGTGATTTGGAGGTCGGGAGTAGGATTAGGCTTGAAATGGTGAAAGTCGGTTTTTTGGAAAGTTTGCCCGGGGTTGATTTTTTTATATTGGGTTCGGATTCTGATTCTAAAAGTTGTACTAGGTTTGTGGGGTCATTTGTGACTTATGTGCAAAATTTGAGGTCAATCGGACGTGATTTGATAGGTTTCGGCGTCGTTTGTAGAATTTATTTTGAAGTTCATTAGGCTTGAATCCGTGTGTAATTCGTGTTTACGATGTTGTTGGAGGTGATTTGAAGATTGTACTAAGTTCGTATGATGTTTTAAGACATGTTGGTATGTTTGGTTGAGGTCCCGGGGGCCTCGAGTTGATTTCAGGTGATTAACGGTTCAAGATTTGAAGTTGAAGAACTGCTGAAGTTTGAGGGCTGCTAGTGTAATCGCATATGATGATTGGGGACCACAGAAGCAAGAAAAGAAAATGCAGAAGCGGACAGGGATGCTTTGATCAGAGGCCGCAGATGCGGCCATTCGCGCGCAAAAGCGGCCATCCGCACGAAGAAGCGGTTTGCGCAGGAGCGCACGTTGGGAGCCACTTCTCAAGTCGGGGGAGGTGCTCAGACTCCCGCCACCCGCATACCAGAGCAGGTGGTACACGGACTCCAGACACCGGGGGTACCACTAGCCCATCCTATTGCAGCCGCTCAGGACTATGTTGTTCCTGTCATGCCTGAGCAGTGTAGATTGGAAAGGTTTGGGAGACTCCAACCTCTATATTTTAGTGGTACAGAGGGAGAGGATGCATAAGGATTTTTGGATAAGTGCCATAGGATACTCTATACAACATGTATTCTAGAGTCAAGTGGGGTCTCGTTCACTACCTTTCAGTTCTCTAGGGATGCCTTCAGTTGGTGGGAGGCTTATGAAAGGCGTAGGCCGGTTGGCGCAGCACCCCTTACCTGGTAACAATTCTCTGTTCTCTTCCTGGAGAAGTTCGTGCCTTAGTCCCGCAAAGAGGGGTTGCGTAGGCAGTTCGAGCAGCTTTGTCGGGGTGATATGCCCGTGACGCAGTATGAGATAAAATTTTCGGAGTTGTCCCCTCATGTTGTCTGGTTGGTTCCCACCGATAGGGAGAGGATCAGGAGGTTCACAAATGGCTCACTTTTCGGTTGTGATTGCTTATGACTAGAGAGAGATTTTGGTGCTACTTTTGATGATGTTGTCGACATTGCTCTTCATATTGAGATGGTTCACAGCCAGTAGCGGGTTGAGAGGGAGGCCAAGAGGTCTCGTGGACAGGCCTGGTGGATTCAGCGGTGTTCCTTCTGGAGGCCATTTTCACCACGGTAGGGGTCGTCCTTTCATACATGCTCAAATGGCTCGCCCAGTTCAGCGTGGTGCATCATCTGGCCATGGTTCACACAACTATCAGCAGGGCCAGTCTTCATTCAGTGCACTACTAGCGCAGAGTTCTCACCATACCTCGTCAGCTCATGTGTCTACAGGTAGTTCCTCGGGGTATCAGGAGTAGTAGTTCCATCAGAGGAGGGGTTGTTTCAAGTGCGGAGATTTTCGTCATATTAAGAGAGATTGCCCTAGGTTGTTGGGTGGGATTCCACAACAGAGTTCTTGGCCTGTGGCACCAGCACCAGTAGCTTCACCGCCCGCCCAGCCAGCTCTGGGTGGGGCTCAGTCAGCTAGGGGTCGCCCTAGAGGGGGGTCCGATCAGGGGGTGGCCAGGATCATTTATATGCTCTTCTTGCCATACCAGATACCATTGTTTCAGATACTGTGATCACAGGTATTGTCTTAGTTTTCCACAGAGATGCCTCTGTATTATTTGACCCTGGTTCCACTTATTCATATGTGTCCTCGTATTTTGCTCATTATCTGGATATGTCCCGCGAGTCTCTAGTTTTACCTGTTCATGTGTCTACGCTGGTGGGCGATACTGGTATTGTGGACCGTGTATATCGGTCATGTGTGGTGACTATTGGGAGTCTAGAGACTAGAGTGGATCTCTTGTTGCTTAGTATGGTCGATTTTAACGTGATTTTGGGTATGGATTGGTTGTATCCTTGTCATAGGATTCTAGATTGTCACACGAAGACTGTGACGTTGGCGATACCGGGGTTGTCGAGGGTTGAGTAGAGCGGCTCTATAGACTATGTTCCTAGTAGAGTGATTTCATACTTAAAGGACCAGTTGATGGTTGATAAGGGTTGTCTATCTTATTTGGCCTTTGTGAGGGATGTTAGTGCAGAGACTCCAACTATTGATTGTGTTCCAGTGGTGCGAGATTTCCCGGATGTGTTTCATGCAGACCTGACGGCCATGCCGCCTGATAGGGATATTGATTGCGGTATTGATTTGGTGCAGGGCACTCATCCCATTTCTATGTCACTATATCGTATGGCACCGACGGAGTTAAAGGAATTGAAGGAGCAGCTTCAGGAACTCCTTGATAAGGGGTTTATTCGGCCTAGCATGGCACATTAGGGTGCACTAGTTCTATTTGTGAAGAAGAAGGATGGTACTATGAGAATGTGCATTGATTACAGACAGTTGAACAAGGTCTAAATCAAGAACAAGTATCCTTTATCGCGTATTGATGATATATTTGACCAGCTTCAAGGGGCGAGGGTGTTCTCCAAGATCGATTTACGGTCAGGATATCACCAGCTAAAGATTCGGGACTCAGATATTCTTAAGACAGCTTTCAGGACCCGAGATGGCCATTATGAGTTCCTTATGATGTCTTTTGGGCTGACCAACGCCCCAGCAGCGTTCATGCATCTGATGAATAGTGTGTTTCAGCCTTATCTTGACTCATTCACTATTGTATTCATTGATGATATCCTGGTATACTCTCGTAGCCAGGAGGAGCATGCCCAGCATCTGAGGATCGTGTTGCAATGGTTGAGGGAAGAGAAGCTTTATGCAAAGTTCTCCAAGTATGAGTTTTGGCTCAATTCAGTGGCGTTCTTGTGGCACGTGGTGTCCAGTGAGGGTATTCAGGTGGATCCGAAGAAGATAGAGGTGATTCATAGTTGGCCCAGATCGTCCTCAGCCACGGAGATTCGGAATTTTCTTTGTTTAGCTGGTTATTACCGTCATTTTGTAGAGGGTTTCGCATCTATCACATTGCCCTTGACCAAACTGACACAAAAGGGTGCTCGTTTCAGGTGGTCGGATGAGTGCGAGGAGAGCTTTCTGAAGCTCAAATCTGCTTTGACCACAACACCAGTTCTAGTTCTACCATCAGCTTCTGGTTTTTACATAGTGTATTGTGATGCTTCTCGGGTCGGTATTGGGTATGTTCTGATGTAGGGGGCGGAGTGATTGCTTATGCTTCGTTCCAGTTGAATCCTCATGAAAAGAACTATCATGTCCACTACCTTGAGTTAGCAGTTATGGTTCATTCCTTGAAGATTTGGCGGCACTATTTGTATAGTGTCCATTGTGAGATTTACACTGATCACCAGAGTTTGTAGCATATGTTCAAATAGAAGGATCTTAACTTGCATCAGTGCAGGTGATTGGAGCTTCGTAAGGACTATGATATCACCATTTTGTACATCCCGGGAAGGCCAATGTGGTGGCTGATGGCTTGAGTCATCGGACGAAGAGTTTGGGGAGCTTAGCATATCTTCCAGCAGGAGAGAGGCCATTGGCATTGGATGTTCAGGCCTTAGCCAGCCAGTTTTTTCGATTGGATGTTTCTAAGCTGAGTTGAGTATTGGCTTGTGTGGTCTCTCAGTCTTCTCTTTATGATCAAATCAAGGAGCGTCAGTATGATGGCCCCCACATGTTTGTCCTTAAGGACACGGTCCAACACGGTGATGCTAAGGAGGTCACTATTGGGGATGATGGTGCATTAAGGATGCAGGGCAGGCTATGTGTGCCCAATGTAGATGGTTTACATGAGTTGATTCTCTAGGAGGCTCACAGTTCACGGTATTCTATTCATGTGGGTGCCGCAAAGATGTATCAGGACTTGAGACAGCATTATTGGTAGAGGAGAATGAATAAGGACATAGTGGAGTATGTGGCTCGGTGTCTAAATTACCAGCAGGTGAAGTATGAGCATCAACGACCAGGTGGGTTGCTTTAGAAATTAGAGATTACGGAGTGGAAATGGGAGCCGAGCACTAAGGATTTTGTTGTTGGGCTTCCACGGACTCAGCGGAAGTTTGATGCAGTTTGGGTGATTGTGGATAGGCTGACCAAGTCAAATCATTTCATTCCTATGATGACTACCTATTCTTCCGAGCAGCTGGCTCGAGTGTACATCTGCGAGATCGCCAAGCTTCATGGCGTACCGGTATCTATCATCTCTGACAGGGGAACACAATTTACATTATGGTTCTGTAGGGTCGTACATCATGAGTGGGTACATGAGTGGAGTTGAGCACAACATTTCACCTTCAGACGGACGGACAATCCAAGCGCACTATTCAGATATTAGAGAATATGCTTTGTGAGTGTGTGATGGAGTTTGGGGGTTCATGGAATTAGTTCTTGCCACTAGTGGAGTTTGCCTACAATCACAGTTATTAGTCAAGCATCCAGATGGCACTGTATGAGGCTATGTATAGTAAGCGGTATAAGTCTCAAGTGGTTTGGTTCGGGCCGGGCGAGGCTAGATTATTGGGTACAGACTTGGTTCAGGATGCTCTGGATAAGGTTAAGGTGATTTATGATAGACTGCGCACAGCGCAGTCCATACAGAAGAGTTATGCGGATCGGAAGGTTTGCGATGTTGCATTCATGATTGGAGAGCAAGTCCTGCTCCGGGTGTTACCCATGAAGGGTGTTATGAGGTTCATAAAGAAGGTCAAGCTAAGTCCGAGGTTTATCAGCCCATTTGAGGTGTTGCGACGTGTTTGGGAGGTTGCTTATGAGCTTGCCTTGCCTACCAGTCTAGTAAGAGTTCATCCAGTATTCCATGTTTCTATGCTTCGGAAGTATCACGACGATCCGTCTCACGTGTTGGATTTCAGCTCAGGCTAGTTGGACAAGGATTTATCCTATGTTGAGGAGCCGGTGGCGATTTTGGATAGACAAGTTCGGAAGCTGAGGTTGAAGAATATTGCTTCTATGAAGGTTCAGTAGAGGGGTCATCCGGTCGAGGAGGCAACTTGGGAGACTGAGCAAGATATGCGTAGCAATTATCCTCCTCTTTTCACCACTTCAGGTATGTCTCTATACTCGTTTGAGGACGAACGTTTGTTTAAGAGGAGAAGGATGTAACGACCCGACCGGTCGTTTTGAGAGTTGTAACCTTGTTCCCTTTTTCTGCTCATTTTTGTGCTTCACTATTTTTTATGACTTACCGGGTTAGTTGGTTTGGGTCCGGGTTGAATTCAGAGTGAATTGAGACACTTAGTCTCTTAATTGAAATCTTAAGCTCGAAAAGTCGACCGGATGTCGACTTATGTGTAAACGTCCTTGGATTGGAATTTTGATGGTTCTTTTAGCTCCATTGGGTGATTCTGGACTTAGGAGCATGTCCGGATTGTGATTTGGAGGTCGAGAGTAGGATTAGGCTTGAAATGGAGAAAGTTAGATTTTTTGGGAAGTTTGACCAGGAGGTTGACTTTTTGATATCGTGGTCGGATTCCAATTTCGGAGGTTGCAGTAGGTTCGTGGGATAATTTGTGACTTGTGTGAAAAATTTGAGGTCAATCAGACATGATTTGATAGGTTTCGGCGTCGTTTGTAGAATTTGGAAAGTTTAAAGTTCATTAGGCTTGAATCCGTGTATAATTCGTGTTTTCAATGATCTTAGAGGTGATTTGAAGATTCGACTAAGTTTGTATGATGTTTTAAGACATGTTGGTATGTTTGGTTGAGGTCTCGGGGACCTCGGGTTGATTTCGGTTGATTAACTGTTCAAGATTTGAAGTTTAAGAACTGCTGAAGTTTGAGGGTTGCTAGTGTAATCGCATCTACGGATTGGGGAACGTAGATACGAGCTCGCAGAAGCGAGAAAAGAGATCGCAGAAGTGGCCAGGGATGCTTTGATCAGAGGCCGGAGATGCTGCCATCCGCAGGCAAAAGCGGTTTGTGCAGGAGCGCATGTTGGGCGCAGATGCGGAGAATGGCGCAGGTGCGAGGGTTGTTCCGCATAAGCGGTTGGCGCAGAAGCGGGCAAGGGGTGCACCTGCGAGACCACAGAAGCGGCCAAGTTGTCGCAGGTGCAGAAGCCCTGGGGTAGAGCATATAAATACGGGACTTCGAGATTTTTCACCATTTTCACCACTTTGAGCTCGGATTTTGGAGGATGTTTAGAGGGATTTTGAAGTGATTACAGAGGTAAGATCCTTGTGTCCATTTATTTTCAATAATGATGTTTTTCCACTAATTTTACACCTAGTTGGTGAGTTTTTGAGGTGAAATTTCGGAGTTTAGGGCTAGAGAATTGGAAAGTGAATTTTGAGAATTAGGATGACCAAATGGTGTTGGATTTTGATAAATTTGGTATGGTTAGACTTGTGAGTGAATGGGCTTTCAGGTTTTGTGACTTTTGTCAGATTTCAAGACATGGGTCGGGGGGCCAATTTGAGCCAATCTTGGATTTTGGCTTATAATTTTGTGTTTTTCTTATGGAATTGATTCCTTTAGCCTATATTAATTGTATTGCACTTCTTGTGGCTAGATTCGGGGTGTTTGGAGACCAATTCGAGAAGCAAAGGCATTTTCGAGTAGAGTTTTGGGCGGTTGAGATAAGCAATAGTTTTAAATCTGGTCTTGAGAGTATGAAACCCCGGATTATTGTATTATGTGAGTATTTTGGAGGTGAATTACATGCTAGGTGACGGGCATGTGGGCTTGCACCGTGGGAATTGGGACTGAGTCCATTCCGTGAAACTACAAAGATGAATAAGCTTGTTGTTAGCTATGTGCCCTTTCTGTGCTCTAGAAATTTGACAGTGAATCATGCTAGAAATCATGCTTAGGTTATGTGTTGGTGCTGTAAAGACCCCAGTGGTCGTGATATCTGTTGAACCTTCCTGCTTATTGTTACTTGTACTCAGTCATAGTATTACTTGCATATTATACCTCAGTCTCTGTTATTCCCTGTTGATACATTATATCATTCTGTTTTGGGTTGATTCCCCTTTATTACTGAGGGCCGTGAGACTAGAGAGGTTAATGACTGAGTGAGGTCGGGGGCCTGTTTGTGAGGTATTGATACCATAGCACGTGAGTTGTCCATGCGGATCTTGATATGATACTATATCACATGAGTTGTCTGTGCAGCACGTGAGTTGTCCGTGCAGCACGTGAGTTGTCCGTGCGGATCCACATATTTATACTATAGCACGTGAGTTGTCCATGTAGCACGTGACTTGTCCGTGCAGATTATATTGCTTGGGTTGTAGGAGCCCCTCCCGAGTCTGTACACCCCCAGTAAGCGCATGTACCTATTGAGTGTGAGTATTGAGGGCTAAGAGTCGAGTGTTGAGCTATTGAAACAGCCTGGGGGGACTGTTGCCCTAAAAGGCTGCACTTATTTCATTTGTTGCTGCACTTAGATGATTTATATCATTGTTCTGAAACTTCTGTGAAATATTGTATCCAGTTTTACCTGAACTTGGTAATGTGTAACTCACTTGGCTTAAATTGCCGGAATTGAAACATGTCTACTTTCATTGCTGAAATTACCAAAATGAACTGTATTTGTATAACTCGTCACTACCTTTCAATTCCTTAATTATTATGGTTATTTACTGAGTTGGTTGTACTCACGCTACACCCTACACTACGTGTGCAGATCCAAGTGTTTCTGGTCACGGAGGACGTTGATCTCGTGCGTGGTTGAGTATCGGAGATTCACGAGGTAGCTGTCGGCGTTCGCAGTCCTTGTCTCTCCTTCCTTGTTATCTTTTCTTTTCTGTATTGGTACTTTGACACAGACTCTTGTAGACACTATTTCTTTGACTCGTTCTTTAGATGCTCATGACTTGGTGACACCCGATGTTTGGGACTATGTTTCCGCACTGTATTTTGAGTTTAACTCTTGTTATTGTTTTTACGAAAACTCTGTCATGTAAAAGCTTTTGACTTAAATTTGGTGAAATATTGGAAGTATTTTTTAGAATCAGATTTCCTAGTACCATCGATAGGCGCCATCACGACAAGTTAGGATTTTGGGTCGTGATGGCGCCTATCGATAATTGATGATTTCAAAAGAGAAATTGGGATTTTTTGCCTAAACTTTCTCAAAGTGAATTTTTTTTTAGTTTTGAACATTGATTTGAAGTCGCATTTGAGTGAAATTAGTATGGTTGGACTCGTAATCGAATGGGTTGTCGAATTGTTTGAGTTTTGTCAGGTTCCGAGGTGCTAGCTCGAGTTTGACTTTTTTGTTGACTTTGAGTAAATGAGTAAATATGCATCCTTTATCAATTGATATTGTTTCCTTAGGCATTATTTGATGTTTTTGAGTTTCTTTTGGCTAGTTTCGAGCCATTTGGAGGTCGATTCGCATGGGATAGCATTTATAAAGTATTGTTTGTCTTGCTCAATATTGGATTTGGCTCGTTCGAGGTAGGTAACATATCTAAACTTGGATTTGAGGGTAAATATCCCTAAGAACTATGATATTTGAGATGGATTGGGGTGACGCACGTGCTAGGTGATGGGCGCGGGTGCGTGCATCGAGGTATTCATGATGCGGGTAGTTCTTAGGCTATTACATGCCTTGTTTTGCTATCTTGCTTCTTTGATATCATGTTTTCCCCATTTATGTGACTACGTGGGATATTATTCATGTTAAAAATCATGCCTAGGCTACTTGTTCAATTATTTGTGACATGATAGGGCTATTCTCGCCATGTTGAGCTATTTGCCTTGGCCGTAGTCATATTGTACAGTCATGATAGTTATATCCGCATGTTATATTTTGGTCTCTGTGCACTGTATATATACTGTCTCACATGTTATTGGTGTACATGAACGTGACACGAGTTTGAACTATATTTGAGACATATTGTGTTATCCCGTGTTATATAATTAGATTATATTTCTGTAAGATGTCTGCATATTGAGATTTGAGCGGATTGGTGACTGATGTGGGCCATAGAGTTGTATTTATATTGATATTTAGATCGGGTTGCACGCCGTAACAGTTATATTGATATTGAGGGGACGTGTATGCTAGGCCCCACAATGGGCTAAGCTGTACTGATTTTAGGCTACACGGGCACCAGGCCCCAACATTTGGGCTAAGTGATTATTTATTAGTGCTTGGGGTAGGATCTACTCCTCCAAAGTCTGACATGCCAGTAGTGGGCACAGACACAATATTTCATACACGTGCTTTAATGATGGACAGTTATGTCAGGCACCCGTACAGTGCTAAGTGTGATTATTTTGATGGATCCATGGTAATGTTGTTGGGGCATTTGAGCCAGGCACCTGGAGTGTGCTAAGATTGTCTATGCTTAATGAGTTCACTGTGAAACTGAGTTCTTGACATGTACATGAGGCATAGAGATGTACCTTCCTTATGCAATACAGCAATGACAACAACAACAACATCTTAGTGCATTCCCACAAGTGGGGTCTGGGGAGGGTAAGATGTATGCAGCCTTACCCCTACCTTGAAAGGGCAGAGAGGTTGTTTCTGTAAGATCCTCGGCTAAAGAAAATATGTAAGAAGTAGTGATAGAAAGTAATACTAATACATGATATTTAAAAAACTAAATTCAAGATAACAAAGGAGAAGATGAAAGAAGTACTGATCACAAGTAATAACAGTGCAAGATATATAGTAATATCAAACTAAAGGTATACAGATGGCAAGTACTGACAATACAAGATACGTGGAAATAGCAAACTAAAGGTAAAAGGGTTACCATACTAACACTAATACTATTGAACTAAGGAAGACCAAAGGGAAATGCTGAACTACATACTAACCTTCTATTCTCAACCTCCATACCCTCCTATCAAGGGTCATGTCCTCAGTAAGCTCAAGTTGCACCATGTCCCGCCTGATCACCTCTTCCCAAGACTTCCTCAGTCTACCTATACCCTTCCTCCTACCCCCCAATGCCAACCTCTCTCACCTCCTAACTGGGGCATATGTGTTTCTCCTTTTAACATGCCCGAACCATCTCGGCCTCGTCTCTTGCATATTTTCCTCCACAGGGGCCACTCCCACCTTGTCCCTAATAACTTCATTCCTAATTCTCTCTAACCTCGTGTGCTCACACATCCATCTCAACATCCTCATCTCCGTTACTTTCATCTGCTGGACATGAGAGTTCTTAACTGGCCAGAACTCTACCCCATACAACATAGTTGGTCCAACCACTACCTTGTAGAACTTCCCTTTAAGTCTCAACGGCATATTATTAACATACAAGACACCAGAAGCGAGCCTCCACTTCATCCACCCTCCTCCAATATAATGTGTGACATTCTCATCAATCTACCCATCACTCTGAATCACAGACCCAAGGTACTTAAAACTCTCTCTCCTTGGAATGACTTGCGTATCAATCCTCACATCCCCATGATTTGACATGTAGGCATAGAGATGCATTTTTCTCATGCTAACTGGTATATGAAAAGTCTTCTCTGATATTGTAAATTGGAAAAAACAAAGTTCTTTTGATAAATTCATGTCTAATTGACTTCAATGGTAAGATCTAGACTGGGGCTGTTATACTTGAAAAACATGTCTACTTTTCCATATCTATGAACGAGTTGGGCATTACCTCACCTGAGTTATATACTTTTATTGTCTTCTCTATATTGTTATGAACTATTATTGGCTAGTGATGTAGGAATACTACTATCTTCCGAGCTCGTCACTACTTTCATCCTAGGGTTAGGTTTGTTACTTATTGAGTACATGGGGTCGGTTGTACTCATACTACACTTCTGCACCTTGTGTGCAGATCTTAGAGCTTATGTTTATGTTTATGGTGGGAGATGGCATTGAACATGTACCTGCTTTTCTGGATATAGCTTCCATTTGTCCTTGGTAGCTTTAGATTTATAACTCTATTTATGTATATTTCGAACAGATGATATATTTATTGCTCACAAGCTTTATAAATTCTAAGTCTAGAAGCTCATGATTTGTACTACCAATCCTATAGATTTTTGTACAGAAATTAAGTTATTTTACTCATTGATTCCTATTATTCTCATTTGAGTTGTGTTAAGTGTTATTTGGCTTACCTAGCGGATTAGGTTAGGTGTCATCATGACTAGTTGGATTTTAGATCGTGACACTCAAGTTTTCCACTTGAGAGTACCTGTTAGACCCTTGAAAATCTATTTTGGTGGAAATTATGTATTCATCATGTTGAACCTAGGATGGATAAATACCCTTGGTGTATTAAGTCCATTTAGACAACCTTTCCAAGTCCAAGTGAATTTTTATAATCCCAAGTGATAACTTACATACTTTATGTGCATTCGTTTGGAGAAAGACGTATCAATATGCCAACTATTACCTTTAGTTAATCAAATTTAGGAGGGCAAAACGCTAACTCTTTTGTAATTGCCATAAAATATAAAGCATAATATTCCTAGATTTGGTATGGTTCAAATTGTCCCATCCAAATTGATTTATTGGTGGAATGACCTTCGTGGGTGTGATAAGAGCCATGTTAGGCGTGTATTGGGAACTTTTTCCTATTTAATGGGGATCAAACCATGTAAGAAAATGATTGAAGCTGCAACCATATTCTGGGACAAAAAGAAGGTTGTTTGTTATTCGAAAATTTAGAAATGATCATGCTTCTAGAAGAAATTAAGGGTTTTGCCAAACTCCCATAGGATATCCTGGGCAACTAGTTCTATAAAATCGATTGCCTCAGTTTTCTCAAGATGTTTGGAATCAAGAAAAACTATGAATTTGACTATTTGAAGAAGTCTTGGATCTCTTTCGATTTCCTGTATGAGCGATTCGGGAATGGTAAAGCGTATCAGAGATTTCATGACGAGTTTACTATCACATCTGTAGTCTAAATTCATTAAATAGTTTTTACCTTTATTGTGTGTTTTCTGAGACTACTAGTTTTCCCTAGAGATGAAGGGAAGACTCACACCCAATTGGCCATGGTGGCCAAAATTACAACGGGAGGGATTGAAGGTCAAGCCTATACCATCATCCCAATAATCTTAGCTGAAATATGTGGGGTTTTAGACCGTTGCAAGCATGGGGAAGGTCATTTCAATGGTGTGACATCCTGCTACAAATCCGATTAATAGAACATCTCCAAAAAGGCAACTACCATCAAGAGTTCATACGTAGGCCAATAGATGATTATATAGCCAACCATCATCATAGCTAAATAACTTTCACCCCAGATAGGTTTTCAAAGCCTACCAGTGCTAGGGGTGGACATATTTCTTAAATGACCTGTCAAATAAGCAAGTACAATGGATGTTCGAGCGATTCTCAAGCAAGGATTTCATATTGCGATCCAAGAAGGCGACGTACCTGGTTTTAATATGGTTTTAAGGCACTTATACATATGCTTCATTTGGGGTTATGATGCAAGCTAGACGAAAGCAAGTGATGCCATAAATAGCTGATATGACATGATATAAAGCGGACTTCAAAGAAGACGAGGTACCACTAAGTATGAGATTCTCCACATCATTAACCAAAAGACTATTGTAGGTGAAGACATTAAAGAACCTGACAGGTACCAAGCTGGGCATATATACTACTATCCTTCATAGTTGGAAGATGATATAGTCAAGGTTGTCAAGAGAAGCATTAAACTGAAAGAGAAAATCACAGATGGAGAGGTAAAGGCATAAGTCAAGTATAGAAGGTTGCATAAAGGGTTCTTGAATCTGAAGCACAACACGGGGAGCAGCACAAGGTCGATATGGAAGCTATAAGAGAATCGAAAGAAATATAGTACAAAGCCACCGAAAAGGTAAAGTACTTAGAGAAAGGATTGCTAGAGCTGGAGGAAAAGATAAGAAAAAGACTAGAATTATCAAGAGGAAGGACATGAAGAAGGAGGAAAGCTAGCCATGTCCTATTTGATGATCGACATTCACTACATTGGGAATATAGTTGCTGGTGTAAAGAAGGAAAAGCATGATGAGGGACCACCTGGAACCAAGTAAACTACGATTATTATTTTTTTTCCTTTTATGCTATGTAAGAAGGCCTCGAGCCATTTGTGACTTTATTTACGTTTTTGAGATAAGAGCAATTTTGATTAATTTTGAGTTAATGGAATGAAGCATATTGGCACAAAAATCTCCAATTTTTACTTGACGTCTTATCTCTACCTCGGGCACAACGAGGTCCCAAATTAAGATGCGTATTATTAAATGTCCTATGTGATATCTGTTTAATGCTGCATTCAAAATGCTTTGCTCTTCCTTATTTATCCCATTGTACTAACTTGGTTAATTTTATTTTTTATTTTATTTTTAATTATTTATTCCCCTTCCCAAAATAATTTGTGCATCTTGGCATCATCATCATATCACACTAGATAAAAAGGTCTTATACCACCACCACCTCCTCTTCCAAGAGATCTTAACAACAAAAAGGACCAATGGAAAAATGGATGATATGCGAAACATGTAAGGACAATGATCCCACTCTGAGGAAAAATGTGGAGACATCTAATTGAAGGAGTATTCCGGGGGCAGAATAGAGCTAGTGGTGAATTAAAGCAGGTGCGAAATCTTTCCTACCTATCCCTCACCCTCACCCTCAATGTCCCTGATGTAAGCTACCAAAACACCAACCATACTAACACCAATAATCCACCTACTCTTCAAAACCCACAACCACCTCAAAACCCGCCACTATAAGCTTCACATAATCCTTTACCTCTGACCACCCAACGTTACCTAAATTCTTTGCCTCCAGTCCCAAAATATCAAAATCCTTCGCCACTACATATCCCACAACAACATCATCACAATCGACACTAATTAATCCACAATACCCACAAAGCACCACTTACCCCTCTCCCTAAATTACATCACAACATATCTCCCACATCCATGATCCACCACAAACATCCATCAATGACCACTTATACTTCTAAATTCCTGGAATCTATCAAGCAAACCATATATACTTAAAAAATTTACCATACACCCTAAAAGACCCAATACATACCCGAGCCCACTGAGAAGGACCTGCTCATCAGGACTATGGCCAAAAAACTGATGAAGTTATTTGAAAGAGTCCAGAGTGTAGAAGGGGGAAAGGGGATCGAGGACCTTAACTATAATGATCTCTGCATCCAGACGGACATAGAACTGCCCGAAGTCTAGAAGCCCCCAAAGTTCATAATGTTCGATGGAACTGGTGATCCAAAGGCCCATTTGAGAACATATTTTGATAAGCTTGTCGGCATTGGAAAGAACGAGCAAATTCACATAAAACTATTTGTGCAAAGTCTTACCGGAGATGCTTTATCATGGTGCATCAGGTAGAACCCAAAGAAATGGCACAACTGTGTGAGCATCACTTCGGATTTCATGGACAAGTTCTGGTTCAGCACAAAATTACCCCAGACGTGTTTTATATCATATATCTACTAAGGAAACCCATGGAAACATTCTGTGAATATGCTACTAAATGGAGGTTTGAGGCTTCGAAAGTGAGGCCACCTAGAAGAAGAACAGATAAACAAGTTCTTTGTACGTGCTCAGGATCCTCAATATTATGAAAGACTGATGCTCATTGAGAATCACAAATTCTCATACATCATCAAATTAGGAGGAAAATTGAAGAAGGCATAAAGAGTGGCATGGTCTCCAACTTTGAGGCTTTGCAAGTCACTAACATAGCCTTACAATCCGGAGGAATCTTATAGAAGGAGGTTGGTACCGTGATGGTCGCCCAAGGTCCAAAGTCTCCCCTTACTTACCAAACACCTCCACCCATATATCACCCTTCCACTTCAAATTACCATTATCCCGCAATTACCTACCACACTTATAACACCCAACCAATATACTATCAGTCACCCCACCTACCCTCCAGAAATATCATAAGCCTCGAGCCAACTTAGACCAAAAAAACACCTAAACAATACACCCCTCTTGTTGAACCCATAGCTCAGCTATATGAAAGGTTGAAAGTTGATGGTTACATCGCGATGATCCCTCCTGTAGTATCTGAACCTCATCCTAATAGATAAACCCTAACAAGATTTGTGCCTACCATTCGGGAATAAAGGGGCATACCATTGAAGAGTGCCATACGTAGAAGAATAAAATTCAAATGTTGATTAATACCAAAGTAATACATTAAAGGAGCCTCCGCCAAATTTTCACAATAAGCCTCTTTCAACCATAATGGTGATAGAGTGAACATGATAGATACAGATGAGGAATGGGATCAAGAAGGGTCCATTGGTTTCATCCGAGACAGAGATACTATGGTGGTCCCTTCTTTAGTACCTCTACAAGTTGTGGTGCAAAGTAGTGTACCATTTAAAGTTGAGGTAGCCACCCTCCGGCCAAAATTTATTGTCATGATAGCTCCCTACCTGCTTATAATCTTAAAGTTGTGCCGTGATATTACAAATTCGAGGTCAGAAAGAAAAAAAAGGCTCAAGTAGAAGAAGTTGGGCTTCTAAGGAATGACCAGAACTGGCAGGGTATGCACACTAGAGAATTTGGCCCAAGGTGGGCTGAGTAGAGAAACTGCATCAAAGCCACCAGTGGTGGAAATAAGTAATGACGATCAGTGGAGAAAGATATAAGCCAATAAGTATTCGGTTATGGAGCATTTGAACAAAACCCTTGCTTAGATATTTATCCTATCATTGTTGCAAAATTTCTGAGGCACACAAGAACGCTTTGATGAAGGTACTAAGTGAAGCTTACGTACTGGTAGGTAGGATAAATAGCAAACATGATGGGGCAAATTCTGGAGACACATAAGATCACCTTCTATGAAGATTAGTTACCACCAGAAGGGTAGGGCCATAACAGAGCATTGCACATCAATGTGCAATATAAGATCAAGTTTATAGTTAGGTTCCTAATTGATGGGGGTTCGAGTCTGAACATATTCCCACTAACTATCATGAGAAGGCTGGGCATAAATTTGTCAAAGATACGACAAGGAAGCATGAACAGAAAGCTTATGATGGTTCGTAGAGGGCAACCATTGGGAATTTGATCTAAATATGAAGACTAGACCAACTATGTTCGACGTTGAATTTCAAGTGCGGGATATTTATACCACATATAATATGTTGTTGGGACAACCTTGGATACATATGGCTAGGGCAGTTGCCTCCGCTCTACATCAGGTCATCACGTTTGAATGGGATTATGAGAAAGTGATTATTATGGAGATAGCAACAATTTTATATACACTAATCAGATTGTGTCGGTGATTGAGTTTAAGAGAAAGTTAGGTGGAAAAACATTTCATAGCATTGAGCAAGTGAACACTATCGAGGAAGGGCGATGGTAGAGTGACAAGATCTTAAGCATGCTGTTATGGTTGGGGTACGAACCAGGCCAGGGTCTCGATCTTCGACTTTAGAGGGTAACAGAGTCGATACGCCTACGCTCTCAATACATCACTTTCGGCCTTGAGTGCAACTATATTGTACAAGATTATCAAGATTGGTCATCTCTTTGGGGAGATTTCTATTATCCTTTACCTAAGCCTATACTTGCATTGCATCAGACGTACAACAAAGATGACACCATGTGAGGTTTTGAAGAGGATGACATCTTAGCAGGGGTGAGAAATATGTTCCTGACTAAGAAAGATGAAGAATGCAACATGATCCTGAGTGAGGAGGTGAAGGATGATCATGTACAAGAAGAGTTTGATAGGAAGTCGTGGTTCCATGATATTAGGGAGTATCTAGAGAAGGGAGAATATCCAGAAAATGCTACACATACCCAGAAACACACCTTGTGGAGACTAGTTAATCACTTCTTTTGGAGTGGAGGAATCCTATATAGGAGGACCGATCTTGGTATGTAAAGATGGGTGTATGCAAAATAAGCATATAGACTACTTGAAGAAATACATGTTGAAAAGTGCGGGCCTCACATGAACGAATTTGTCTTTGCAAAGAATATGCTTAGAGCATGGTACTTTTGGATGACTATGGAGATTGACTGCATCAAATATGTACAGAAATATCATCAATGTTAGGTACTTCCAGACATGATACCCAACGAACTCAACGTGACAAGTTCACCTTAGCCTTTTGCTGCCTGGGCATGGATTTCATTGGCTCTATTAAGCCTGCCGCCTCCATTTCACCTTCATAGCCATTAATTATTTTACTAGATGGTTCGAGGCTAATTCTTACAAAGATGTGACGAAGAAGGTCGTTGCAGATTTTGTCTGAGACCGTATCGTTTGTCGGTTTGGGGTTCCTGAATCAATCATCACCGATAATGCGGTCAATCTTAACAGTGATCTAATGTAAGCTATGTATGGGAAATTTAATATCAAACATCATAACTCTACCACATATATACCGCAGATGAATGGAGTTGTGGAAGCCGCCAAAAAGAATATCAAGAAAATAATGAGAAAGATGATAGATAACTACAAACACTAGCACGAGAAGCTACCATTCGCCTTACTTGGGTATTGCACCATCATCATAGCTTCGACTAGGGTAACTCTTTATATGTGGTTTATGGTGTAGAAGTTATAGTACCTGTTGAGGTGAAGATCTCTTCTCTACGAATCATACAAGAAGCCGAGTTAAGTGATGATGAATGGATATAGAACTAATATAATCAGTTAGCTGTTATCGATGGGAAAATAATGAACGTTGTATGTCACGGTCAACTCTATCAGAACAAAATGGAAAAGACTTTCAACAAGAAGGTGAAACCAAGACAGTTCACACCGGGGAAACTGGATTTGAAGCGTATATCCCCACGCCAAGATGAGTCAAATGGTAAATTCTCACCACATTATAAGGGTCCTTATATTGTCGTCGAGTGTTGAAAGGAGGAGCGCTCGTATTAGTTGTAACGACCCGACTTATCGTTTTAAGAATTAACGCCGCGTTCAGCGACTTAAGGTCTCAAGCAACTTCGTAATAAGTATTATGATCCGCGATTGTGGTCGAGTTTAATTTTTCGGAAGATTCAGAATTATTAAAAGAAACAATCCTTAATTAGAAGCTTAAATGGAAAGAGTTGACCGAAGAGTTGACTTTTGAGCAAACGACTCCGGAATGAAATTTTGATGATGTCAATAGCCCTGTATGGTGATTTTGGACTTAGGAGCGTGTCCCGTAAATTATTTGGAGGTCTGTAATGGAATTAGGCTTGAACTGCAGAAAGTTGAATTTTTGGGAAGTTTGACCGGGGGTTGACTTTTTGATATCGAGGTCGGAATACTTTTTGGGAGGTTGTTATATTTGTAAAAATTGTACCGCTGTTGGTTTTGATTATCTATTTAATTCAGAATCTTTTCTTTAAAAAAAGGCTTGAAATGTAACTGTAATCGGCCTACCTAGTCTTAGAAACTAGGTGTCATCACGACGCATGTGGTGGGATTTTGGGTCATGACAATTTGGTATCAGAGCCCTAGGTTCATAGGTTCTACGAGTCACGAACGAGTTTAGTAGAGTATTGCGGATCGGTACAAAGACGTCTGTACTTATCTTCGAGAGGCTACAAAACTAGTAGGAAAAATTTTCACTTCTTTCATTCCTCATCATGTGGCATTTATTAATCTTGGAGCATATCTTATGTTATTTTGCATCCACTCGTGTATAAAATTGCGCACTCGGTATCAACTATGCGCCAACGGTTCATGATACTACTGAGGGGTTATAAGGGAGCCAGGGTTGCTCAACTATTATTACAACGTGTCGTCCAGATCAAGGATGTGGAAGTATTGAGAGATCATTCAGTTGTGCATATTGGGGTGCAGAAGGTTCTGACATCTGGTTGATAAGTACGATCTTAAGAAGGTTTAATTAGCTGCCTGATCGTCACAATCATGGTAGGGTCACGAGGTGGATGTAGATCTGAAGATAGTTGGTGGTATTAGAGACTTTATGGTTCGTAT
Source organism: Nicotiana tomentosiformis (assembly GCF_000390325.3). Lineage (NCBI taxonomy): Eukaryota > Viridiplantae > Streptophyta > Magnoliopsida > Solanales > Solanaceae > Nicotiana > Nicotiana tomentosiformis. Next base: position 114,965,816 of record NC_090812.1, read on the forward strand.
AGGATTTCTATTAAAGTGAAAGGTACATACTAGCAGTCAAGGCACTGGAGGAAGCGAGTTTAACTGTCACGAGGATGACATGCACCAAATAAATGACTTGAGGTGACTTATGACTGGTGTCGTATGAGGGGTGAAGGTTAGTATTGTGGATCATCGGACTGTGTCCTATGTCTTCGCGCCAAGTGAAGGGAGTCCACTATCAACGATCAGATTGCGGGGTCATGTGTTATATGTGTTTTGGCCTAAGATGTATTTATGTGGCTTGAAACACGTGGCTAGTAGGGGAACTACTAGAAGTCATGCGATGTGATAAGGATGGCTAAATACGCGGGATGCTATTTCGAGAAAAATGATTTCTTTAAAATTAAATCTGAAGGCTCCCGCGGTGATATAAGGAAATGAGATATTGTGAATTTATTTATGATTTGAGACTACGAGGCGGTACCTCGGGAGTGCCCTTTTGTTGATATTTCACTATGGTTGCACTTGCCTTTGGTTATTTTATTTTTCCGAAATTTGTAAATTCTTGTATTTTTCCTTGATGTATTATTTCACTTAATATTAAATGTTTTGTATTTCTTGATGTATTGTGTTGACCTCGACTTTTTCATACGAGACTTTGAGGATTTGTATTTTTGGGTTGTACTTGTTTTTGATGATTGAGTTGTTTTAAATAAAAAACAATTCTAGTATGTTTTAATTTAATAAATTTTATATCCAAATCAGTAGTTTATCTGATGTTTCATTTTAATTGAAATGTTATTTTTTCCACCCAAATAATCCTAAAATAAATTCATTCATTTATTGATTTCTTACTTGATTTAAAGATTTTTTACCTTACTTTATTTAAAAATAAATTGATCATGTGGATCTTATATACATTGAGGATATTGGCACGTGAGTTGTCCGTGCATGTGAGATATGAAATGAGGGCACGAGGTGCTGGTAATATATGATGATTTAATTATGGGCACGAAGTGCCGTAGAGATATGAAAAATGGGCTGAGACTTGTGTTTATGAAAAATATAAAAATGGGCTGAGACTCATATTTTTATGATTATGAAATGAGGTGTCACATGGTGACTTTTTAATTGAAGCATTATATTCAAAATATTTATTTGGAAGGATTTTTATTTAGAAAGTATTATATGAAAGAATTGTATTTGAAAGATATTTATTTGAGGAAAATTATATTTGAAAGAGAGTTATTTGGTAGAATTATATGTGAAGGACATTTATTTGAAGAATTTGATTTAATTTGGTGTTTTTGTATTTATTATTCGTCTGAGCAATAATTATGATGTTCTTATTATCATTGCTAGTTATTTTTCAGTATTATTTTGTATACTATATTGCACAGGTTATTAGACTAGTGACTGTCTTGACTGTACCTCGTCTCTACTCCACTGAGGTTAGTCTTGATACTTACTGGGTACCGACCGTGGTGTACTCATACTACACTTCTGCACATTTTTGTGCAGAGCTAGGTATTGGAGGTATCGGACTTGAGCAGAGTTAAAGCGGGACCGTAAGGATTCAAGGTAGAGTTGCTTGGTCGTCGCAGTCCCTTGGAGTCTTTTCATTCATTGTATTGTTAATTTTTAATCAAACAATATTGTATATTCGGTCCTCGTGATCATTTCATGTATTCAGTTAGAGTTCGTGACTCAGTACAACCAGTCTTGGGAGGTTGTTATATTTGTAAAAATTGTACCGCTGTTGGTTTTGATTATCTATTTAATTCAGAATCTTTTCTTTAAAAAAAAGGCTTGAAATGTAACTGTAATCGGCCTACCTAGTCTTAGAAACTAGGTGTCATCACGACGCATGTGGTGGGATTTTGGGTCATGACAATTTGGTATCAGAGCCCTAGGTTCATAGGTTCTACGAGTCACGAACGAGTTTAGTAGAGTATTGCGGATCGGTACGGAGACGTCTGTACTTATCTTCGAGAGACTACAGAACTAGTAGGAAAATTTTTCACTTCTTTCATTCCTCATCGTGTGGCATTTATTCATCTTGGAGCATATCTTATGTTATTTTGCATCCACTCATATATGTAATTGCGCACTCGGTATCAACTATGCGCCAACGGTTCGTGATACTACTGAGGGGTTATAAGGGAGCCAGGGTTGCTCAACCATTATTACAACGTGTCGTCCAGATCGAGGATGTGGAAGTATTGAGAGATCATTCAGTTGTGCATATTGGGGTGCAGAAGGTTCTGACATCTGGTTGATAAGTACGATCTTAAGAAGGTTTAATTAGGTGCCTAATTGTCACAATCGTGGTAGGGTCACGAGGTGGATGTAGATCTGAAGATAGTTGGTGGTATTAGAGACTCTGTGGTTCGTATAGGATTTCTATTAAAGTGAAAGGTACATACTAGCAGTCAAGGCACTGGAGGAAGCGAGTTTAACTGTCACGAGGATGACATGCACCAAATAAATGACTTGAGGTGACTTATGACTGGTGTCGTATGAGGGGTGAAGGTTAGTATTGTGGATCATCGGATTGTGTCCTATGTATTCGCGCCAAGTGAAGGGAGTCCACTATCAACGATCAGATTGTGGGGTCATGTGTTATATGTGTTTTGGCCTAAGATGTATTTATGTGGTATTGAAAGGTTCTCCGAAACTTGTGGTATTCCCGCGTCCTTAATAATTCTACATTTCAGTATCAACGGGGACATGGAAACAATTTCAAAATACTAGGGGTGTTCCAGTAAGTTCTTTTAATGCACACTGGCATGGAGTTCCTATAATGGGTATTCCAATTATCCGGCACAAACTCAGTGTGAGCAGCCGAACCCGCAGAGGGGTTGTTATGAGTGTGGTGATACTAGACACATCAAGAGACATTGTCCTAGACTTAGGAGGGGTAGATTTCATCAGAGCACTCAAGCTACAAGCTTTATTCCGGTTAATACTCAACGTGCACAACCAATTAGAGGTGGAGGACAGGCAGGTAAAGGGCGCCCTAGAGGGGGAAGCCCAGCCCGTTGATATATTTGCTATGGTGTGGCTGAAGCCACTACACCAGATGGTGTCGTTACATGTATGATCCTGATATGTTATAAAAGAATATTTTTCCTTAATTGGATTCGGTTCTGAATATTGAGGCGAGTCCTCCTAATATGCTCCGCTTATGGGTGAGCATCGTAATTTTGTGAACCACTTATATGTTTATCCATGTTGGGAGGTTTGATGATGATAGCCCGTGTCTATCATTTTATTTTTGGGCACCATTGAGGGCTATAAGTCCAAAAGTAATTTTTATTATTCATTACAATGGGTTTGATGTGTTTCGGAATAATTGATTCTAATTTTATGAATTATATGCCCTACCGGTATGAGGATTCATTATGTGTTATGAAAAATGTTTACGAAATTTATTGAAAAGAAGAAAGAAAGGAAATTGAAAATTCAGTTGGCACAATGTGCAAAATACTTGTGATTCGGAGTTGAGGATGAGATCCTCACATTTTTTATGATGTGAAATATTTAAACCGGGCTACAAGCCGCAGTGGAAGTTATATAAGGACGAGATCCTTGTGGTGTAATATTTATGAGTTTAAATTCTCCCTCTGTGAAGTTTAATCTGTACTAAAGTACTAATAGGGAGTTATGCCTGATAGGTTTATGCGATAATTCTTTTATGTGTTTCTGTACCATAATTGTGCCGTAGTTATTGAGTTTTAGCCTACGAGATGAGTGCCCAGGTGGCGTTAAATGTGACTCGTTAAGTCGGGTAAATAGTTATGAGGTCTTCATGCCTCACATTTTACTGTAAGTGTTGTGAAAAATTCGAAACGAGGTTTTGGTTAATATGAGGTTAATCGGCGATATTGTAATCGATTATGAACAACTATTAAGACCAGAGATGTGGTGATGGGCATACATATGATGTGCTTCATGTCCTGATATCAGTATGATAATGCGGTGCATGTAATGCTGAGATTAGTATTATTGGTATATACATTGTGGTGCTTTGTTGGGTTGTGGATGTATTGTTAGAGGTTGTTTCGGTGTTACTCTAGCAGGTGGATAGACCCAATTACAAGGGAGACTCTGCCGAAATTTCTGAAAAATTTGGGATTTAGTAAAAATTTGGGGGATTGAGACGTGCAAAAGAAGAGATAAGTTATGTTATGTATTTGAGGGTCAATGATCTTAAACGGGGGAGCATGTGGACACGAGTGGCTATAGCCAGTTGAGACTAATACCATGTGTTGATGTAAAAATTAGGTCTTTTGAAAATGTTTGGAGTGTAAGAAATTGGTTTTAAGGATTATAAGTGTAAATCAAAGAAATAATCTCAGCTGAGACGGTGTTGTCATGCTTATCTCAAATATAGTAACGTGGGATCAACCGTAAGTATATGTGTAAAAGTAAAATCATCAATTTGGTAACCTCAAAATAATTCTTAGCACGTTCGAGGATGGATGTTTATTTAAGAGGTGGAGAATGTAACGACCCGACTTGTCGTTTTAAGAATTAACACCCCGTTCAGTGACTTAAGGTCTCGAGAAACTTCGTAATAAGTATTATGACATGTGGGTGTGGTCGAGTTTGATTTTTCAGAAGATTCGGAATTATTAAAAGAAACAATCCTTAATTAGAAGCTTAAATGGAAAGAGTTGACCGGAGAGTTGACTTTTGAGCAAACGACTCCGGAATGGAATTTTGATGAAGTCAATAGCTCCGTATAGTATTTTGGACTTAGGAGCGTGTCCGGAAAATTATTTTGGAGGTCTGTAATTGAATTAGGCTAGAAATGCCAAAAGTTGAATTTTTGGGAAGTTTGACCGGGGGTTGACTTTTTGTTATCGAGGTCGGAATCCGATTCTGGAAATTGGAATAGGTCTGTTATGTCATTTATGACTTGTGTGAAAAATCTGAAGTCATTCTGAATTGAATTGATGTGTTTCGGCACAAGATATAGAATTTGAAAGTTCAAAGTTCATAAATTTTGATTTGAGGTGCGATTCATCATTTTGATGTTGTTTGATGTGGTTTGAAGCCTCGACTAAGTTCATATTGTATTTTGGGACATGTTTGTATAAATAGTTAAGGTCCCGAGAGCCTCGGGTGGATTTTGGAAGGTTAACATAATGGATTCGGACAAAAGAAGCAGCTAGAATTTTTCTGCTGCAGAAGCTGTTTTTGGACAGCAACTAGTACAATCGCAGAGTCGAATTTGGAAGCTTATATCTTACAATATACAAGGAATCTGAAAATGTTTAAAACTTCAAAGTTGTAGCCCTTTGAATCTAGTTTCCAAAAAGTTAAACCATTCATTATTTGGACATTGTACAAAAAGTTATGATGGATTGAATAAAGGATGTTAGAGCAGTTTTCCCAGAAAATTTGCTAGAAATTTCTGATGCGTGGAGCCAAATTTGGAAGCTTAAATCTTGCAATCTATAACGAATCTGAAAATGTTTAAAACATAAAAGTTGTAGTCCTTTGATTCTAGTTTCCATAAAGTTAAACCATTAATTATTTGAACATTTGTATAGAAAGTTATGATGGATTGAATGAAAACTGGTAGAGCAGTTTTGCCAGAAATTTCTTATGCATGGAGCCGACTTTGGAAGCTTATATCTCGCAATTCATAAGGAATCGGAAAATCTTCAAAACATGAAAGTTGTAGTATTTTGATTATAATTTCCAGAAAGTTAAACCATTCATCATTTGGATATTTGTACATAAAGTTATGATCAATTGAATAAAGGCTGGTACAAGCAAATTCTGGACTTTTAGTGACGGAAAATGGACTTTTAGTGACGGATGGGCAGAAACTTAAGGACCAAAAATGGTCATTTCATTTTGGATTTTTTTAGCACGGTTCTTGGGCGATTTTTGGGCAATTTTCACGGAAAAACATTGGGGTAAGTGTTCCTTATCCTATATTGATTATATTTCATGATTCAATTTACATCATGAATCCGTGAATTTATGAAAGAAAAATCAAGATTTTTGCAAAATCTTCCAAAAATAAAAATTTAAGTTTTGGAGATTGAGTTGTTATCAGAATTTGATTAAATTGGTATGGGTGGACTCGAAATTGAATGGGTTATCGAATTTTGTGAGTTTCGTCGAATTCCGAGATGTGGCCCCCACAGGCGATTTTTGAGTTAAATTTCGGATTTTGTTAGAAAATTAATATTTTCATATGGAACTAATTCCTGTAATTAGTATTCACTGAATTGAATTAATTTGGTTGGATTTGAGCTTTCCGGAGGTCAATTCAAGTAAGAAGGCGATTTTGGAATATCGGCCTAACTTCAAAAGGGTAAGTGTCTTGCTCAACCTCGAGTGGAGGAATTACCCCTTAGGCATCGAGTCTTATATGCCATTTGTGAAATGTAAAAAGCCGTGTACACGAGGTGACGAGTACGTACTCGGGATTATATGTGCAAAATTCATTGAGTTAATGTCTTGGGCAAATTGTGTAGTAAATTGGATAATTGTTAGTATTTATTAAATCATCTATTTGCCATGCCTAAATCCTTGTTGTTGAATTTGTTTTTATATGACAATTTGATGTGATTGTTTCTTGAAAATTTATGTAATTTCATGAGTATTGTTGGTATGATATTTCTTGGAATTTAATTTCAATATGAATTTTTCCTATGCAAATAATTAATTAAATGAGTTTAAGAAGAGGTGTTTACATAATTATTGAAAAAAATGAATTTAATGAAGACTTTGCTTTATGTTGAGTAATTTCTATCTCTATTGATTATTTTTGGGTGTTGTGCACATTATAGTCGAGCCATGGGCTCGTTATTGTGGAAAACAATGTATTGTTGATTTCTGTGGCAAGTTGTAATATTTGGGCACTTGATGTGCAATCTGTGATATGTTGTAAGAATTGAGCACTTGATGTGCAATCTGTGATATGTTGTAAGATTTGAGTACTTGATGTGCAATTTGTGAAATGTTGTAATATTTGGGCACTTGAAGTGCAAGTTGTATTATGCTGTGATATTTGGACACTTGAGGTGCGATTTGTGAAATAGTGTGATATTGATACGCATGCGGTGAGATAAGGGGTGACTTGAAATGCGTGGCTAGTAGGGGAACTACTAGAAGTCATGCGGTGATATAAGGTCAGTGTGTTGAAACGCACGGTGAGATAAGGGTGGCTTGAAACGCGTGGCTAGTAGGGGAACTACTAGAAGTCATGCGGTGTGATAAGGATGGCTAAAAACGCGGGATACTATTTCAGAAAAAATAATTTCTTTAAAATTAAATGTGAAGGCTCCCGCGGTGATATAAGAAAATGAGATATTGTGAATTTATTTATGATTTGAGACTACGAGGCGGTACCTCGGGAGTGCCCTTTTGTTGATATTTCTCTATGGCTGCACTTGCCTTTGGTTATTTTATTTTTTTGAAATTTGTAAATTCTTGTATTTTTCCGTGATGTATTATTTTACTTAATATTAAGTGTTTTATATTTCTTGATGTATTGTGTTGACCTCAACTTTTTCGTACGAGACTTTGAGGATTTGTATTTTTAGGTTGTACTTGTTTTTGATGATTGAGTTGTTTTAAATTAAAAAAATTCTAGTATGTTTTAATTTAATAACTTTTATATCCAAATCAGTAGTTTATCTAATGTTTCATTTTAATTAAAATGTTATTTTCTCCACCCAAATGATCATAAAATAAATTTATTCATTTATTGATTTCTTACTTGATTTAAAGATTTTTACCTTACTTTATTTAAAAATAAATTGATCATGTGGATCTTATATACATTGAGGATATTGGCACGTGAGTTGTCCGTGCAGGTTAGATATGAAATGAGGGCACGAGGTGCCGGGGAAATATGATGATTTAATTATGGGCATGAAGTGCCGTGGAGATAAGAAAAATGGGCTGAGACCTGTGTTTATGAAAAATATGAAAATAGGCTGAGACCCGTATTTTTATGATTATGAAATAAGGTGTCACATGGTGACTTTTTAATTGAAGCATTATATTCAAAATATTTATTTGGAAGGATTTTTATTTAGAAAGTATTATATGAAAGAGTTGTATTTGAAAGATATTTATTTGAGGAAAATTATATTTAAAAGAGAGTTATTTGGTAGAATTATATGTGAAAGACATTTATTTGAAGAATTTGATTTAATTTGGTTTATTTGTATTTATTATTCATCTGAGCAATAATTATGATGTTCTTGTTATCATTGCTAGTTATTTTCCAGTATTATTTTGTATATTATATTGCATAGGTTATTAGACTAGTGAGTGTCTTGACTGTACCTCGTCTCTACTCCACTAAGGTTAGTCTTGATACTTACTGGGTATCGACTGTGGTGTACTCATACTACACTTCTGCACATTTTTGTGTAGAGCCAGGTATTGGAGGTATCGTACTTGAGCAGAGTTAAAGCGGGACCGTAAGGATTCAAGGTAGAGTTGATTGGTCATCGCAATCCCTTGGAGTCTTTTCATTTCATTGTACTGTTAATTTTTAATCAAACAATATTGTATATTCGGTCCTCGTGATTATTCCATGTATTCAGTTAGAGTTCATGACTCAGTACTACCAGTCTTGGAAGATTGTTATATTTGTAAAAATTGTACCGATGTTGGTTTTGATTATCTATTTAATTCAGAATCTATTTTTTTTTTTAAAAACTTGAAATGTAACTGTAATCGGCTTACCTAGTCTTAGAGACTAGGTGCCATCACGACGCCTGTGGTGGGATTTTGGGTCGTGACATTAGTAGAGATGGATGGAGAAATATGGACAAAACCCATCAAGAGATACCATGTCTAGGGGATTGTACATGCATTTATTTCTGATGTAACTTAAACTACACTTGACATGATTCTCATTTAAGAATAAATATATGGACAACCATGTGGGTTCGGTCATATTATAATAAAAACTCTATTTTCCTCCCAAAGACAGAAATTGGAGCAAAATGTTTGAAATTCATCAAATTGGGTATTGTATCACCTAGGTCCGCTAAAGGTAAATTGTCGGACAGTCTATCAAGGTTGAAGTCATCATAAATGGGGCAAAATCCTCAAAATTCCATTAAGACAAGGATGTTGCCATGTCTCAAAATGTGTCACAGTTTACGACTCGACAAAACTCTCTATTTTGTGCATTATCACTTATTTTTTGTAAATGCATTCTCCGCATTTTAAGTAACTGCAAATGACATATTTTGAAACTCAAATTTTTGTGATAGCCAAATGTTACCTAGGAAATCTCGAGGCATAGAAGTGCCAAGATCGAAAGTAAGAAGCAAAAGAAAAATCTATGCATGTATCAACCTCCCTCGAAACTTATAATTTTTCTTTGAATAAAGGAATAATAGGTACAACATCAATCAGAATACCCATAGAGGATATACACCACATGCACAAAGGTTCCTCTATTTGCATAAAGGCTAAACTCTGCCTTCATAATTTTCATAAGGCTAAGCAACGCCTTATCCTATTTGCATAAGGCTACGCATTGACTTTCTGTTTGTATATGGCTAAGAACTTTCCTCCTTATTTGCAACGCTAAGCATTGATTTCCTATTTGTATATGGCTAAGCACTGCTCTTCTTAATTGTAAGGCTAAGCATTGCCTTCCTATTTTCATTGGTCTAAGCACTGCCCTCCTCATTTGCAACGCTAAGCACTGCCTTTCTATATGTATAAGGCGAAGCACACCCTCCTTATCTGCAAGGATAAGCATTGTCTTCCTATCTGCATAGGGCTAAGAACTGCACTCCTTTTTTCATAAGGCTAAGCATTGACTTCTTTCATCCATAAAATTAAATATTGCTTATTTATTAGATCTTATGGGCTGAAAGTTCGCCACACTTTCTGAAGGCGTCATAGTCTAAAGGCACCATCTTTATGGTCTGAAGATACCATTTCATGGCGTATGTAACAAAAATCGCACATCATTATTCAAAGGCGTCATAGTCCTAAGGCACCATTTTCATAGCCCGAGGACACTATTTTATGGCATGCGAATCCTTTATTATACACTTTATGGCCCAAGACATCATGGTCTAAGGACATCATCCTCATCGTCCGAAGACACCTTTCATGGTCCAAAGAGAACGTGCATCATGTTTAAATTCTCGTAGTCATATTTGTTATGTTATTATATGTGTTATAAATGTGGCTACTTCCGTAATCAATATGCTTTAAGCTGTTGCAGGTAATATAGAGGTAACCGTTCTTCGAATATGAGCAATTCTCGCTCTGGTTTCCATTCTAACACTCGTATTCCTTTATTATCCTGAGAAACTGTCAACCAATAGCCATGTATGACAATTAAATTAAGGCATGGAAAGAGTCTAAGTAGCCTAATCCGATCAATTACCACATACCACCCGTGTACTCACTCGTCACCTTGCGTACACGACTTTCACAAAACACGAATGACACAATCAATCCTAAATCCTAAGGGGTAGTTCCTCCACATAAAGTTAGGCAAGATACTTACCTCAACTAGGCCAATTCAACTCTCAGAAATAACTATTCCCCTAAAATTCTCCTCCACACAGCTCAATCTAATCAAAATCGACTTAATATCATCAAACAATGCAAGGAAAATCAATTACAATAGATAAAGCTAAGATCTTTGCACTTTTTCCAAAAGGCCAACATGGGGCTCGCCTAGTCAAAACCCGGGTCCAATGGTAGATTCCTACTACTGATGACCCCACAAGTTCATATATAAGATTAATTTCAAAATCCGAGTCCAAATCGACTCTCAAAACTCAAATTCTTACTTTTCAAAAACTTGATAAAGCTTCACAAATTTTCACTTTGATTCACATGATTTTGATGTTAAAAATCTATAATATATTGATGGAATATGATTGAAAATATATTATATATACTTACCCAAAGTTTGTAGATGAAAATCCCCTATCCAAATCGCCCACTACCGAGTCCAGAGTTTAAAATGAGAGAATGTGAGATGAAATCCCGACTTTCAACCCTTTTGATTAGCTGTTGATGTCGCAATTGCGACATGGGTTTGAGAACCCTCACAATTGCAAAGTATTACTCGCAAATGCGGCCACTGTCAGTCCTATGCAGAGGTCGCAATTGCGACTCTGGCTTCGCATTTGCAAAGCATGTCTCCTTCGCAAATGCGACTATTTTGTCGCAAATGCGAACTAGCCCTCTACCTGAACATCTTCGCAATGAGATCCAAGTATAGCAATTATGATATTTGACGCCCCCCTGCGGAGCTCACAATTGCGAACCTGTTGTTCGCAAATGCGATACCTGAAGCATCAGCACACCAGATTCTGTAATTTCAGTTCAAACCTTCTAAAACATGTCTGAAACTCATCCGAGCCATCGGGGATCCAAACCAAATATCCACACAACTCTAAAAATATCATACTAACTTGCTCACGCAATTAAAATACAAAAATAACATCTAAAACTATGAATCGAACACTAAAATGCATGAATTTCAAAGTAAAGTTCAAGAATATTTAGAATTAAAACTAAACGTCTGAATCCTATTAAACCAACTCCAAATGATATCAAATTTTGTATACAAGTTCTAAATAGAATAACAAACCTATTCCATTTCCCAAAATCAAATTCCGAGCTCGATAACTAAAAGTTAACCTACGGTCAAACTTTTCAACTTCAAATTGCCAACTTTCGGCAAAACAACACAAATCAACCCACGGACTTTTGAAATCAATTTCGGGCATACACCCAAGTCCGAAATCACGATACGAAGCTATCAGAGCCATAAAATACCGTTCTCAGGTCATTTTCATAAAAGTCAAAGTATGGTTAAAATTTCTAACTTAGGCTTTTAAGCCAAGAATCAAAGGGTCCAAATCAACCCGAAAGCTTCCTAGAACGAAACGAACCAACCTCGAAAGTCATAAAACTATAAACACACATGTGCAAAGCATAAAAAAGGGTAACATGGTGCAATTACACAAAACAACTGATTGGGTCGTTACAACAACCTTAATGGATTTGATGAATAGAGTGTTCAAGACTTATTTGGATTCATTCATGATCATCTTCATTGATGATATTCTGGTTCACTCTCGCAATAGAGAGTAGCATGAGTAGTCAGCAACACCTATGGATTATACTTCATATTTTGAAGGATCATCAACTATATGCCAAGTTCTCGAAGTATAAGTTCTAGTTCGAATCAATTGCTTTTTTGGGTCATGTTGTGTATTACGAGGGTATCAAGGTGGATCCTAAGAAAATTAAGACAATTCATAATTGGCCTAGACTTACTTCAGCTACAAAGATTTGAAACTTCTTGGGTTTGGCAGGTTACTATCGTCGATTCGTGTAGGGGCTTTCATCTATCTCAGCCCCATTGACCAAGTTGACTCAGAAGGGCACTCTTTTCTGATGGTCGGATGAGTATTAGGAGAGCTTTCAGAAGCTCACGACTTCCTTGACTACAACCCCAGTGTTGGTGTTTCCTACAGATTCGAAAGCTTACACTATTTATTGTGATGCATCGAGTATTGGACTTGGCATGGTATTGATGCATGATGGTAGGGTGATTTCTTACGCGTATCATCAGTTGAAGTTTCATGATAAAAATTACCTTGTACATCACACGCTCAAGATTTGGAGGCACTATTTATATGGCGTTCCATGTGACCGACCATTGGAGTCTCCAATATCTGTTCAAGCATAAGGACCTTAATTTGAGGCAGCGGAGATGGTTAGATTTACTGAAAGACTATGATATCACCATATTATATCATCTGGAGAAGGACAATACGGTGGATGATGCCTTGAGTAGGAAGGCGAAGAGCATGGGTAGTTTGACATTTTTGCCGGCAGAGGAGAGGCCACTAGACATGGATATTCAGGCTTTCGCCAACCAGTTCTTGAGGTTGGATGTTTTGGAGCCTAGCAGGGTTCTTGCTTGTGTTGTGGGATAGTCATCTTTATTGGAGCATATCAAGGATTGTAAGTTTGATGATCCTCACTTGTTGGTGTTGAAAGACACGATGTAGCAGAGTGGTGCTAAGGAGGTCGTGATTGGATATGGTGGTGTTATGCGGCTTCAAGGCCGAATTTGTATTTTGAATATTGATGGGTTGATAGAGTTGATCCTTGGGGAGGCTTATAGTTTATGGTATTCCATTCACGCATGTGTCACGAATATGTATCGTGACTTGAGACAACACTATTAGTGGCGAAAGATGAAGAAAGACATTGTTGGTCATGTCTCTCAGGGTTTGAATTGTCAACATGTGAAGTATAACTTCAGAAATCGGGAGGGTTGACTTAGAAGTTGGTGATACTGGAGTGTAAATGGGAGTGCATCACTGTGGACTTTGTGGTAGGCTTACCATGGACCTTAAGGAAATATGATGTTGTTTGGGTTATTATGGACCGGTTGATTAAGTCCGCACACTTCATTCCGGTAATGACTTCCTATTCTTCAGAGAGTTTGGCTCAAATTTACATCCGAAAGATTATTCGCTGCACAGTGTGCCCATTTTTATCATTTAAGATCGGGGCACACATTTCACTGCACACTTTTGGAGAGCTATGCAGCATGAGTTGGGCATACAGGTTGAGTTGAGTACCACGTTTCATCCTCAGAAGCACGGATAGCCTAAGCATACTATTCAGATTTTGGAGGACATGATACGGGCATGCTCTATGGATTTTGGGGGTCAGTGGGATAGGTTTTTACCTCTAACAGAGTTCGCCAACAACAATAGCTATCAGTCGAGGCTAGATTGTTGGGCACAAATTTGGTTCGTGATGCTTTAGAAAAGATGAAAGTGATTCAAGAGCGACTTCGTACAGCTCAGTCGAGGAAAAAGAGTTATGCAAACCAGAAGGTTTGAGACGTGTCTTACATGAAGGGTGAGAAGGTTCTTCTCCGAGTTTTACTTATGAAGCGCGTGATGCAATTTGAAAAAAGGGCAAGTTGAGCCCGAGGTTTACTGGACCATTTAAGATTTTGGAGAGAGTTGGGGAGGTTTCATATAGGCTTGCAATGCCTCCTAGCCTAGCAGGGGTAAATTCAGTATTTTACATTCTTTAGAAGTACCATGAAGATAAGTCACATGTTTTAGACTTCAGCACGGTGCAACTTAATGATAATTTGACATATGAGGAAGAGTTGATGGCTATTATAGACCGGTAGGTTCGAAAGTTGAGGTCTAAAGAGATTCCTTCTGTGAAAGTGCATTGTAGAGGCCAGACGATTGAGGAGGCTACTTGGAAGTCCGTGTCCGATAGGAGGAGTAGATACCCACACCTTTTTGCTAGTCCGGGTATAGCTCTATGTCCGTTTGAGGACGAACGTTTTTTTAGAGGTGAAGAATGTGATGACATGATAGGTCGTTTTGAGTACTAGATCCTTTTCGTCTTGTTGATTTTTGGAAAGTTTATATGTGACATTTTGAAGAAAATGTAATTTTTGACTTTAAAAGTGACTAGAGTTGACCACAGACAATGTTTTTGGTAAATGACCTCGGATCGGTATTTTGACGATTTCGGTAGATTCGTATAATTTTTTGGACTTGTATGCATGTTTGGTTGGGGTATGGGGTGACCCGATGCCGTTTCGTCATATTATGTTAAAAGTTGGAAAAATGAGTTTTGAGGTTGAAAATCTTGAGTTTTAATGATCGATTCTTGAACTTGATGTTATTTTTATAATTTGAGATAGTGAACAAGTTTGTTTGATGTTATTAAACTTGTGTCGATGTTCATATTGGATCCCAAGGGACTCAGGTGAGTTTCGGATGCATTGCGGATAGTTTTGGATATCTGATGCAACAACTGGTGTTGCTGAATTGCAAGTCTCGCAATTGCGAGAACCTGTTCGCAAATGTGAGCTGATGCAACAACTGGTGTTGCAGAATTGCAAGTCTCGCAATTCCGAGAACCTGTTCGCAAATGTGAGCCTCGCATTTGTGATGTCAGGCTCGCATTTGCGATAATGGGTATGGCTGGAATATTTTGCAATTACGAAGTTAGTGTCACTTTTGCGAGCCAGGGGGTCGCATTTGCGATGGCAGTGTCGCAATATTGATACCGAGGAGCGGCAAGGCAGCTTCGCAAATGCAAGCTTGGTCCGCATTTGCGATGAACGAGGGTCTTTGCAAAATGAAGGAAAAGTCACATTTGCGACATTAGAAGCACTGGGACACCGATCGCTTTTGCGATCAGTGGTTTGTTTTTGCGAACAAGAGTTCGCAATTGTAATATATGCAACTAAGTAAAATATTGGGATTTCAGGGCTTAACTCATTTTACACCATTTTTTAATCATAGACTCCATAGAAGCGATTTTTAGAGAGAAATTTCTTCCCAAATTCATAAGTCAATAACTTTAATTCATTTTCAATCAATTTCAATTACTTTTTCATGAATTTTATCATCAAATTTGTGCATTTCAAAATAGAAATTGGGGGTTTTGGGTAGAATTTAGGAATTTTATAAAATTAAGATTTAGACCTCAAATTGAGGTCGAGTTTCGAAAAAAATCACATATCCGGCTTGGAGATGAATGGGTAATCGTGATTTAATTTTAATTTCGGATTTTGACCATGTGGACCCGGATTTACTTTTTGTTGACTTTTTCAACTATGTTAAAGATTGAACCTTTTTCATCCGATGGTAGTTTCTAAAGCTTGTTTTTGACTTATTTGAACAATATTTGACTAGATTCAATTGGTTTGGAGGCTTATTCTAAATAAAAAATCGTGTTGGATTGTTAATTGTGTTCCGAAAAGAGGTATGTATCTTGGTTAATCTTGATTTGAGAAAAATATGATAGAATAAGGTCTATTTTCTATGTGATCTATGTGTTGGGGACAGCGTATATGCAAGGTGACAAGTGTATATGCGTTGGCCATAGGATAAGCATGCAAGTGAAATTAGCCCTATTTGTGCTATGTTATCTTTGTATTATGTCTTCAATGCTTTAGATAGATTATTTAATCTATTAATTAATTGTATTCATGTTATTTCTTATGTCGAGATTATTATGGTATTGGTTGTTGATGCTAAATTGTTGGAAGATTTTCATATGACGAGTTGTGTTCAAATTCTATTATTGATGTCGAACTTGCTCCCACCTTGCTTGGTAGTGTGTTGTTTGTGAGAAAAAATAAAATATACAAAGGGTATTGATGTGTCTTATTTACATATTGATATCATTGCTTGAGTGAACGTGAGGATAAAGCATGAAATGGTGATGTCGTGCAATTGCTTTTATATTATTATGTGAGGATGAGAGTAAAAACACAAAGTGTGATGCCGTGCACTTGCTTTTATATTATTAAGCTAGGATGAGAGTAAAAGCACGAAGGGTGATGCCGTGTACTTGCTTTTATATTATAACGTGAGGATAAGAGTAAAATCATAAAAGGCGATGCCATGTAAACTTGGCTGATTTCATTGCTCTTTACTTTGATACTTGAAATGTGGACTTGGCTTGTGGCTTCGTTATTTACTTTGAAAAGAGGTTTACTTAGTGATACTTTACCTTATGTTTCAGTTTATTACCCATTTACTTGTGTACTTGTTATCCCATTCTCTTGTCCATATCCCGTTGCGATATTTGACACTTTATCTGTTATTTCGTTATTTCTTGATATATAACTGCATATGTTTATTGTAGGTGTCTTGTCTTAGCCTCGTCAATACTTCGCCAAGGTTAGGCTCGACACCTACTAGTACATTGGGTCGGTTATACTCATACTACACTTTTATATTTCTTGTGCATGTCTGAATATTGGTACCAACGGAGTCCCGAGAGGTACTTAGCGAATACCAGACGGGTGATTCAATGTAGAGCTGTATTTTGTTCTCGGCCCTTGAGTCGTCTTCCTATTTCCATTGTACTGTTTTCATTCTTCGGACAGTGTTGTATTTTATTTCAGAATAGTGTATGTAGCAAACTCTAGAAGCTCATATACTTGTGATTCCACATCTTGGATGGTTTGCGTTAGTATGAATTTTAGACTTAACTTGTCCGCTTTAGAGTTGCTTTTACTTATTCTTAGTATCTTGCAGATTAGTCATTTGCTGTTATTCTTTCGTATTTATTTGTTGTGTGTTGGCTTGCCTAGCAAACGTTGTTAGGTGCCATCATGATCCTGATTGGTTGGGATATTGGGTCGTGACAAACCCGTTTTTATGAGAAAATCGAGGCACGACAATATCCATTCCACGTGATCACCAAAACATGTATATCAATTAATTAGCTCCTATCAAGTTTATGCACCTTTACATCAATAATGATTTTTGAAAATGGTGAAAGAAGAAGAATAAGTGCCTTAAATAAATAAAATTTGGAAAATTGTGGGTAATTGTTAGGAATGCGAGTTTGCTAGAGATAAGGGTAAATTTGGATGGATAATATTACAGTAGGTGCAAATTTTGGCGAGATATTACGAGATAACGTAGACAACATTCCAAAGAAGAGAAGTAAATTTGACCATAATGAATTAGCTCCCGTTTGCCCATAGATTTTGGCTTTATTTTTAAAAAACATTATTCGTCTGTGAAAAATTATTATGTTTTGGAAAAAACAGTTCCCAAAAACTTGTTTAGGACAGTTTTTGGGTGAAAATTTTTCTTACACTTATAAAATTTTAACTTTTCTTCAAATAAAATACATGTCCAAATAAAACTTTAACTTTAAAAATTATTTTTCAATACAAATTTTTTTTTTTTTTCTATATTTCAATTAAATCTATGTGCAAATATTATCTATCTAACTGGCATTAATAATTCACCAAGTTGGATATTAGGGCTATGTCCCTTAATTTGGTCTATTCATGTGATTGCTATAGCAAGCGAATGCTGTATTTGGACTACTTGACTAGAAAGTGTCCATCTATCGTCCAGGTACTCACATTTCCAATCGAGTAAATCTTCATTCCCACCAGTGCTTTCCTCTACCTTCGCTTTCTCTTTTTCTTCTCCTCTGTCCATGGTATCTAGGGTTTTTGTCCTGCTGGAACTACGTATCGTTGTCTCCCTCGCTAAGCTCATTTGCATTGGGACATCTAATTGATATGTTTTTAGAGTTCTAACCAATCTGCACTCATCTAGAAATCATTGGTATGTGTATCGCTCTTGCTGATGAAATTGTTTGTTCTTAATTGCTCTGCCGTATTCTGTAAACGTAGTTCTTTCTGTTTGTTGAGGTGAACGCTATATTGAATGAGCTTTCTTATATGATGAAGGAAAAATGATTCTGTTGAAATAGTGGATGCTACAGTACAGCATAACACACTTCGTGATTAGTACAATCTAATTTTTCGGGGAATGTAAATTCTAGCACTTTTAATGCGTATGTCTGTACTAAATTTCGATCTCCTATGATTGTTTATTTATTTTAAGGATGCAAATGCTATTTTAGCCTTTCTAAAGTTCTATTTACAATTTGAACACGTCCTATATTTTTGAGAAAAATGTGATTTGATACAAGTTTCATGTATCTGGTGCTTTGGAATTTTACGGAAGTCTAATTAACTCTACTGTAAAAAAGAAGGCAAAGATTTATTTTTGTTATTGCTTGAACTAAGACGTAGGGTGAGAACATGTTGCATTCATACATTATGAAAGGTACACGGTCATGTTTTTTCTTTTAGCAAATTAAGAGTGACAATGCTCTTAAAACTCTCATATTTTGACCACAA
Source organism: Nicotiana tomentosiformis (assembly GCF_000390325.3). Taxonomy (NCBI): domain Eukaryota; kingdom Viridiplantae; phylum Streptophyta; class Magnoliopsida; order Solanales; family Solanaceae; genus Nicotiana; species Nicotiana tomentosiformis. The sequence goes on from NC_090812.1 coordinate 114,984,492, forward strand.
GTCTGCTGCCTTTTCATTTACACCAAGTATAAAAGAAAAAGGCAAAACATGGAACTTGCCGCGTGGAAAAGGAATGAAATGAGAGAAGCATTTCAAATTAGAGGACCTTTTCTTTGGTGACTGGATGCTCATGAGAGTAATTGATTATCATTTGTTGTTTATGCAGTTGTTGCTTTGGAAGCCTAGGCAGTGCGAGCATCTTGCAGCATGTTGAAAAGCAATTGATTCTTTTGACTAGGAAAGCAAAATTACATATGACAGGACAAGTGGCTTTCTGTTCAAGTTTTAACCTGCTTGACAATGGACGGTTGTCAAAACAACAACTCTTCATGCCTAAAAGTTCACCTATGTTAGTCTGCAGGTCTTGTTTCCTGATCTAGCCACTTATATTTCTCTGGATTTAGTTGCAAAAAAAAAGAAGATAAAGATATGAAAAGAAGACTGCATCCCCCTAATGCTTCTTTATCCCCTTAGGGTTGCAGGTTATGGAATTCAAATCTTAGGCTTCCACGTCGAATAGATATAGGCTTCCTCTTCTTTGCTGTTGCATAGCCATCAGTATAATAGGGTCACTGCCATTAAAAAGAAAAAGAAAAAGACTTTACTTCAGTGATGTCTGATACACGCTATCTTTGTCTCAGGGGATTTTGCTTTGAGAGTTGTAAAGTATCCCGCTTGCCATCATTGAGCGTTCGGAAGGCCATTACACCGTACTTAATAAAACTGGAGAGAAGATCAAACATGCAGAGTTGCAAGAGGTGCTTTTGCCTAGCATCTCTGGTTGATGCTGATGCTGCAGTAACTTTCGAATGGGTTCCTACCATCGACCAAATGCTTCTCATGACTAGTATAGTGCTTACATATATAGCTGGAGTGATACCTTCTGAAGAAAATTCTGCTTTAGATGCTAGAGGAAAGATCCAAAGCGGAAATGTTGACACTGAAGGATCATCCGTTTTGGGTAGGTAAGAATGGTTGTTAGACGCGAGCTTTGTTTTATTGGAAGTCGTATTGTTGGTTGATTGAAGGTGCATTTCAGTCTTTGGCATTGTTTGATACTTTGATCTATGTATCGCTTTTCATTGTTGCACCTTTTCCATGTTTAATTGCAGTGAGAGGAAAAATGATGATCGCATCAGCATAGAGTTTGCATGGGATGTAGTAAAAGGAAAACTGATGAATTCTCTCTCTTCCATAAAACGAGGGGATAGTGGTGCTACAAGCCTTGAATCTGAACAGAGACATGGAAAACAGCCTTCAAATTTGTCTGCCCTTGCCCAAGGTCCAAGGTTAAGGTTGATGTGGGCGTCTTTTCAGTTACTCAAGAAAGAGGCAGGCACTGTCTCTATCATTGCCTTATGCATTTGAATAAAACATCTTGGTGATAATGGAAAACCTGTTTGATACTAAAAAAATAGGTAATCTTGGCTGAACTAGACTCATTTATTCATGTAATTAGTGGAGCAAAATGAAGGATATTAGGTAGTTTTGAATTAGTTTTGTTAAGAAAACAACTCATACACCTGAGAAATATGGGACAGTTAATTACGACCACTAGATCCTTCATATTCTTTTTTGATTAAAAGAATGACCCAATCAATCTTGAACATCTTGGTGATATTATAATTGGAAGTTTCTTGTTTGGTACTAAAAAATCAGGTAAACTTGGCTGAAGTAGACTCATTTTCTCATGAAACTAGTGGAGATAATAAAGAATTAGGTACATCTGAATTGGATTTGTTAAGAAAACAGCTCATGCACATGACCAATAGGGGATAGATAATTAAGGCCACTAGATCCCCCATATTCTTATCAAACGTACTGGTATGACACAACCAATATTGAAACACTAAAAAAATGACTTAATCAATCTTGAAAATGAGGTGGGCAACTAGCTCTAATATCCCTCGCAAGCAAAACGATGGACATCTTGTAGTGTGGATAACATATCACAAGGCTGGACATTGGGTAATACAAAAACATAGATGGGTTTGGCTTTGATACCTTGTTAAGAAAATGGCTCATACGCTTGACCAACGCGTCCCACATTGGTTGACAGTATGAGCAGTGTTTCTACAATTCTCATCTCATGAGCTAGCTTTTGGGATTAAGTTAGGTCTAATGTCCATTTTTCTTAACATTGAATCAGCACCATACTCATCCCTAATGTTGGGTTCCCAATTATGTGCTCATTTAATCTTATCTCGCTCCAAATGTCCAGCTCTGGCATGTGGAGGGGTGTTAAATTCCCACATTGATTCAGGGTATGGTTGTAGTCTCTTTATAAGGTCTTGAACAATCCTCACATTTCCAGCTAGCTTTCAAGGTTGAGTTAGGTCCAAGGTCCATCATCTAAATAACCTTATAAAGAAAAAAGTCCATTTTCTTAATAGGTGTCAGTTGATGCATAGTTTGCACTGCTAAGGTTTATTATGAATGCAGCATTTTCTTTATCAATATTTTTGAGTCAGATATTTGGGGTCCATGACATAATTTGTCTGGTACTGGGGCATTAGCCTTTTAATGTTTCACATCGACAGTAAGTGGAAGACGGAAGAGCAGAACTGTTGGTTATACAGTTCATTTTTGTTACTTTTCTTTCCTTTTCAGTCTTTAATTACAGGTTTGCACCTTAACAGGTTGATAATATTTCTGCAAATGCTGTTACCTTTAGCAGTGGTAACCTGTTGGCCATTTTTAATGATGTCATTCAGACGTTGTGTCAGCCTTTATGTGTTACTTGGCTGGAAGAGGAACTCTCTTTGAGTAATGGCAATACTAACAAGGTATGACTTGAAGCATATACTTGAATTTTAGAAAGAACATAGGCTCAAGTCTGTTTATATTTAGATTTTTCTTCTTCCTATTACATTGTCAGGAATGTCTTTCTTCACTGGTTAATAACTTAAACGGATATGGAGTCCTGACAATCATCAGAAAGTCGGGGAAGGACCATCTATTTGCTGAATTAATCTGTGTTCTTAGATTTGGTTCTGTCAGGTAAGAAAACCAGCCCTTGCTTCTCTTAGTCATGAGAATATAGAATGAACAATAATTCTTATGTTTATTTCTTCTATTCGTTTACCTTTTCTTTGAGTAAAGAACTAGTGATTAAGCCTGCTGTCAACAATATTCCTGCTATATTCATGTATGTGTACTTTTCGCAGAATGAATTGCCTTGATTCTTTCATTCTGAACTCTGTAGGAGCTTTTGATGTTTTGAAAAAGGCTTATGTTTTTCCCGGCTATTTCTTTGAACAATTTTCATTTTAACTTCAAAGGCTTATGTTTCCCCCGGCTATTTCTTTGAACAATTTTCATTTTAACTTCACTAGGAAATCTTTTTTCAACCCTTACTTCTTTGAGAGAATATATCCGTCCACATTGGTCGAGCAAGGGTTTCCGAGGGATTTATAAGGTCTACTCTGCCCATTGCCTTAACACTTTTTTTTTTTGGGGGGGGGGGGGTGATCGTCAAATTCTTTCACCTTACATCAGAATTGGTTGATCGATGCTTGAGGCCGTGGCTCTAAGAGGTGGCTTGGGCTCGGAGTGGGGGTGATAATTGCCAGAGTGATTGCCTAGACCTAAGGAATGGGTGCCAATCGTGATAAGCTGGTCGATTTAAATTTGTAATGAACCAACTTGAACAAGGACCTATCCCACAACAATTTCAAATAGTGTGGTGAGTTTATAGATTGAATAAGCTCTCCTACCTAACAAGCTAGTCTTTCAGGTTGTGCTTTATGGTTCATTTTATAACAATTGGTATTAGAGTTGGTGGAGGTTCTCTAATACCATCCCTCTTTGCATCATGTGGAACATTTGGTTGGAGAGGAAGAGTAGGTGTTTTGAAGGCAAAATCTCTCATATCACCATTGTGAAGAATAGATGTTTGTAGAATATATATTTTTGGTGTAAGGAAAGAGTAGATGAAGATTTGTTTCAGTATTTGAAGATTTTGGATATGCTGAGTTGACTGTAACAGCTATTCCAGTCTCTGTTTGTACTTTTCTATACCTCGGTACTTTCTTTCAATAAAATTTTACCAATCTTATCAAAAAAGAGTTGGTAGAGGTTCTCAGTTGGAGAGTCACTGCCACTATAAAGAAAGTATTATCAAGTGCTTGGCTCAAGAAGTATCGAGCTCGCATGTAAGAGGATGTTTTGTATACCTAAATAACAACAACAACAACAAACCCAGTGGGACCCCACAAGTGCCAACTCTTTTGCAGTTTAAGCTTTTAGATAAGGTTTTTAGACAATTCAACAAGGCAGCATAGTATTTACGATCCTGACAGATATTCAAGTAGCTTCTGCATATCGATATGTAGCCTTTTTGTTGCTGCTTGGGAACCACTGGTATTGTTATGCACTTCCTAAGTGTTCAAACATCTAAGGAAAAAGAAAAAAACAATACCAACACCATATGCACCAACAAGCTAAATGGGTAACTGGAAATCAGCCTTCCCAGATGCCAATTATTTAAGAAGAATTTTCCTGTGTGAGTAATAGGGCCGAACATAAGCTGCGACACCATTCACTATAAGGGGGGGTAAGGCCCTGCTAATTCTCTACCTTGATTTAAGGAAGCTGGGGGTTGCTTCAGAGGGCTCAAGGATACGAGAGGTTGCAGAAGACCAATGAAAAAAGAATGTCTTGCTTCTCTGGGAGTTCTCTGAAGTCACAAAATCAAAGTCATACACCACCAAAGAAGCAGTAAATCATCGAAGTTCAGCAGGGCTGCCAGTTTTCTCAAAAACAAACCCTTTTGCTTTTCTTCAATCTTGGAAATCACATATCTGTACGCCTTCTTCCTCTTCAGCTCCAAGAATGCATACTGGCATGGCCTTATGCGTCCTACTTCGAATTGTTCTTTCTTTCATATGTTTACCATCTGTGACTTTTTTTGGTGACTGTTCCACAACACAGTGAACCTTTTGGATGAGTGTTTGGCGTTATTGCTCTTTCCGGTGGCCCTTATGACGACACCTCCTTTGTCCTTCGTTACAGTCATGCTTCCGGTAATTTTTTCAAGCAAAACAGTCTCTATGTTTTACCATTGAATTTCCAAGCACTTCTCTAGGAAGTCTTCTATTCCTGTTCTTCATGTTGTTAGAGTTTCAGCCTCTAGAAAAATCTTTTTTTCTTCTTTTTCTTTATGTTGTCATTGAGTCCCTCTTTCGAACATTGTTTTTTCTTGTTGTGTCAGAACTCAGAAGAATCTTTTTCTCATCCTTTATTTCATGCTACCACATTGGTATTAGGGTAGTTCTTAGTGGATCTGTATCAGATTATGGATTTCCTGGATTAGGTGGAATGTAGGGAGTGTTTGTTGTTTTGGTATGTTCTCTGTATCTTTAAATACCATCTTGGTACTGTTTTAATAAAATCTTTACCTTCTCAAAAGGAAAAAAAAAATTCATGCTACCACATTTTTGGATATCTCCCATGAACATTAAAGTCTTTTCAAATAGTCACTTTAGCTTCACTGAAACAGAACAAAAGTTCTGGTCTGCTACTGTTTCTTATGTTCTCCTCACAGTTGGTATGGTTTGACGTCCCTATGGAGTCTGGATACTCCCAACCCAAAAGGAAAAAAAAGAGAGAAAAATCCAGAAGATGCCTTAGTGTTCTCTATTGTTTATCATGGCAGGAAAGCTGGCTTTTATTGTGATAGCTTGTTTATGGAGCATGGAGTCTCTATACTGGAGGATTTGGTGATAATGTTGGCAGATGGGATCGCAAGTATGTATTTGGAGCTTATGTCTGTTGATAGTAGTATGTCAAATGAAATGAACAACCTAGGGTTGAGTTTGTGTACATTGTCAACGCGGGCACTTCAGAAATTACGCAATGAGGTATTACTTCTATGTGGCTACAAACATTTTTTTTAATTGTGTTAATCATGGATCCTCCTCTGTATATATTCACAACTTGTCTTCATTCAGAATCGCCTCTGCTCTTTCTTAGATATTCTTGTCCACCTCATTTTATGGAGACTATAAGTTGATACTTCAGGGTTCTGCCTGCTGGCTTTTGTTTTCTGTGCTCATGTTACCGGTTGGTAGTAGCATTGCATTTTCCCTTTATTTGGCATAATACAATCTTAAACTAAAGTCATTAATGATCGAAATGATCCCTTTTCTCTAGCTAGTTGATATGCTGGACTTGTCTCCTAAAGAATATGAAGAAAAGATGAAGCCTAAAAGAAACTAAAGTTTGAGATGTATAATTGACATGGTTATGCGTTAAACATGTAAATTTCATGGCATAAATATTGAGTTGCGCATCTTACATTTTGTAAGCTGCTGTTCTAAGTAGGCTAAGCTTTTAGGGATGGGTAAACAAGGATTAATTAAAGTTTCACATGTCACCTCCAACTACTCTCACGGCTAAATTTCTGGGATTTTTGATGGAGGAAATCACCGGGAAGGCGGTAAAAATAATTTTCTGTGGGTCCACGGCTCCGTAGAGGTTGAATACCAACTTGTTGAAATGAATTTTTAACAGAAATGAGATGTTGTCGATACTTTTTGGCGGCATTTTCAACTACCCTTGTTGTATGAAAGAGCTTGTGATAGTTTGAAACTTTTCAATGGCCTGGCCATTGTTATAATAAAATGTTAGAATAGTATGACGGTTCTATGTGCTAAATCCCTGTCTTCCCCTCACAATACTAAACACTTCCCTGCCATTCAATTCAACCTTTCTCCAAAGGTTCATTGAGAAAATTGGTAGATGAAGTTGTTACAACATTGGTCAGAAGCCTCCTAGAAAATAATAATTTGGCCCTTCCTCCCTTCTCGACCCTAATGATGATGACGAGGGGGATGCCGATGAGTAGCTTTTGTTGTTTTTGAATGCACTAAACAATAGATTTGGTTGTTTTTCTAAGCAATAAGTAAAGCTAACTAATATTTCGTTTTGACATTGGTAATTGCTTATGTAATTTTTTTTTGTTGGATATTCTGATGTTGGTGAATGTGTTAGTTGTATGGTGGAGGTTTAATGGATTATTAGATGTGCTTGTTTCTTGAAGTTGATAGGTAATGTGTTAGACATAAAACTAGAACAGTATTGCAGTGTAATCTCCAGATTTTTGACGGGTTTCTAGGGTAAAGCCTCTGAAAAAGGTAAAAAAGATTCTTGAAAATGACTTAACCACCGAAAGTGCAGAATATTTTTCCAAAATGTGACATTTTCCATCGGCGGGCCGTCAAAAATCTATTTACTGATGGAAGGCCGTTGAAAAGTCTCAAACCATCACTAGCTCTTTCATACACCAAGGGCTGTTAAAATGCCGTCGAAAAGTATTGATGACAACTCTTTGCTCTCAAAAATTCATTGAGACGAGTTGGTTTCAGACCTCTCTGAAGCCTCAAAAGCTGTCGAAAATTTATTATTTCCAACGGCTTCCTTCATAAAAAATCAAGGAAATTCTAGCAGTGAATGGTCTTGTTAGCTGATATAATAAAGTGGCAGCTTCTTTTCTCTCTGGTTAACTGAACTTCTCCTAGCCTGTTGAAGGATTTCATGGACTTCGATGTGGTTTGGTTGATTATTAGGGTTAACGTTTTGTCCAATTGCTACTTATATATGGGAATACCGGGTTGCTACTGCACATAGTCTTTACTGAAACAGTGGAGATCTAATGATCTTTACTGAATAATGAAAATAGCCGCATTCTGCAGGGGGAGATTATCTAAATATGGGGAGCAGGCAAGTCTCTAATTCTGCATGAAAAAGACAAATTTCATGATAACTGACGGTGGATGAATTTGGTGGAGGAAATGCAATAAATATCAAAAGCTTGTGTACCTTCTTGGTACCCCTTTTATTAATAATACTTTACCTTATCAAAATATCAAAATATCAAAATATACTTTTGTAAAATCACAAATGTTTTGGAGTCTAGAGCTATAAGCCACCTGCCATGTCTGAGAGGGACATGCATTTTGCAATTTATAATATATTGATCTACTGATGAATTTTTGCCTTTCAAATGTTTTAACAGGTTGCTCTGAAACAATGGTTGCATCAGAACATGGACGCAGTTGTTTCCATGTACGAAGATCGGTTTGACTTGTGCACATTGCAATGCCATCTTATCGAGGAATCTAGCAAGAACAAAGTTCAAAATGTGAAGTGGTGGGAGAAGCTTAGGGTGATGAGTTCTCAGCCTGTTTTATCTCAACTGAATACTGTTGTGATCAACCCAATCTCTGTAGCTGTTAAACGAACCAAGGAACTTAGGGCCTTAACTGGGTGGTAAGTAGAGTCCTTCATTTCTCATGCTTTATTTCATATCATGCATTTAATTTCTTGGTCTTCTTCCTGCGATGTCCTGGACCCTGGGATCTTCTCGGGTAATTGTCTGGATGTTTCATGTAATTTTGGTTTTCAGTTCATTACCTGAGATACTTGGCTCCAAATGTTAGAAAAAATTTGCCTTGGTCCCAATGTTGGAGCTGATATGTCCTTAGTTATCAAATGCAGATATAAGATAATTTTATGACCATAGACAGAGGAAATGCATGATTGCTTACCGAGAGAGTTACACTACAACAACAACATACCCAGTATTATCTCATACCGTGGGGTCTGGGGAGGGTAGTGTGTACGCAGACCTTACCCCTACCTTGTGAGGATAGAGAGGCTGTTTCCAATAGACTCTCGGCTCAGGAAAGCATAAGCACCACATTAATGAAAATATAGACAAGGGACAGTACCAAAAAGCCATATAAAAATAGAATAAAAATAACAAGATAGTAAGGTAATCAACAATGGAAAAAAACAACGGTTTGTCATAAAAACCTAATACCCACAGAAAGCGAGACTGCGTGCCAATACTACTGTTATGAACACTTTAGACTACCTACTCTACTACCTTAATCCTCGACCTCCATACCTTCCTATCAAGGGTCATGCCCTCGGTCAGCTGAAGCTGCGCCATGTCTTGCCTAATCACCTCTCCTCACCTCTTCTTTGGCCTACCTCTACCTCTCCGTAAGCCCTCCAATGTCAACCTCTCGCACCTCCTTACCGGGGCGTCTGTGCTCCTCCTCCTCACATGACCAAACCACCTAAGCCGCGCTTCCCGCATCTTGTCCTCAATTGGGGTCACACCCACCTTGTCGCGAATAACCTCATTTGATCCTATCTAACCTGGTGTGCCCGCACATCCATCTCAATATCCTCATCTCTGCTACCTTCATCTTCTGCTACCGAGAGAGTTACACTGATAATTGGTTATGCTAAGGTGACAGAATTGCAATTATAATTAAAGGACATGATAGTAAGGTTCAGAGCACTGGCTCTACTACTGACCAATTAGGAAATTGTTGGTAAAATTGCGGGCTGTTGTACAAACGTGAAGTGTGCCAGGTTTATATTATTGAGCCTGACAAAATAATGAGAATCTTTGTTTTTTGTCAAAATAATGACAAAATAATTAGTTGATCTTTTTAATTATCAAATGCTGCAGAGATGCCCAAAAGATTGGGCATGCTGTTCAAATTGAGAATTGTTCGTAGACAGCGAGAAGTTGTTTCCTGATCCACATATCCTGGTTGTGGATCGGTCTTTTTAGTTGGTATGTTACATCACTGATTATATTGGCATCTCAAAATGTTGAAGCCTTAACAGACTTTTTGGTCAATTAAGTCTTATTTTGTAGATAAAGATACATGGAAGAGCTGTTTTGAGTCATCTTGGTACTGCCCCACGTCTTTGCTTGTGCAGGCATTAGCAAGCCCGAAGTATAATTTACTTACTGTCTGTTATCTTTCTTTACCTTTCAGGAGATATTACTACAGTCTTCTCCTTGAATTGGCTGATATTGCAATGCCGGTGATAAGAACTGTTATTTCTAAGCTGAGCGATGCTATCTCATTCTTTTTGGTTTGCTTGATAGGACGGTCTTTGGGGCTTATCTACACTGGGATAAGGCAATCCCTCCGGTGGAAGTAAGATTAGCAGTAGTCAGTTTCCTTTTTGTGTTCGCTACAAATTTTCAACTCATTTTCTTCATTGTTTATAGATGGACTCAGAATACCAGCTTCAATTCTTTATAGGCCCATTTGAGCATTCCCTGGTTAGATTTTAACTTCACAATTCAGTTTGTTTCCTAGTACCAGTTAAGATTCATACTGTTGAAGGAATGTGCTAAAAGTTCCTTTTCTTTTTCTCGCTGGCAAATTTATTTTATACTGTGGAAGAATTTACTCAGGTCTCATTCAATTGTCTGAGATTTGAGGCCCCGACTCTCCTTCATGTTACATTATTTGAATTATCAAGGAGAAATTCTGATATAACGTAAAGAGAAGGATTTTTTTTTTGTTAAAAGAAAACCTTTTAATTAGTAGAAGATGAACAAGTTTTCCTGTTACCATTTATAACTCTTCTGGTGGTCATAATTCCTCGATCATCATATTTGATCTCCAATTCAAGTAGCGGAAAACAAAAATGGTCAAAGGAAACAAAAGCAGAAGCTTTGGAATGTGATGGTGCGTGCTGAAAGTGCTACATCCTTCTTTTTAACTTGTTCTTTTTCAAAGAAAAGCTGCTGGACAAATATTTTTCTGGACCACGTACTCTAGTTTGTCAGCTTTCGGTTACAGACAAATAGAAGTCAAATTTGATCTACGTGGCATAAGTGGTGCTACTCTTTTGACTCTCTGTAATTACTGTATTTTACTCGAGCTAGTCTAATTCACACTGTTATTTTGTAGCATTAGTGACTACACCAAAGAATTCAAGCTGAAGAGTCCTGAATTCATGTAAAACTGCAGTAATAGATAGCATGTTTGGAGAGAAATGTTATGTCTGAAGGTGGGCTTAATTAGGAAAGGGGATCGAATTTGGGAGTATAGGGTTCAGAATTAGAAAGTGGTAGCCGAAATAGGAAAGCTTGGAATAAAAAGAGGAGAGTTACGTGACAAATTATTGAGCATTGTTTCCTACACGTGTGGACTAATTACACCATGATGGACGATTGCAATTAGTAGGGCTGTTCTATATCGGAGGGCTCAGATTAATTGGAGCAGTTATTTGGGCTCAGTTGGTTGGGCTTAGTCAGCTCATTCAGTTGGGGTTGATAAAAGGAGATGATCAACAATGGATAAGGCAGTTAATGATCCGGTAATATTCTAACGGGAACTTTACATAACTGTCACAATTTAAAAGAAATATAAACAAATTCTTAGCATAAAATTCAATATTACAGTTGTGGCAGGAAAATATTTATATTTGTAACACACAGTTCCATTAAAATAGGAATATTAATTATTACTCTCTAAACATAAGCAATTTAAATGGAAAGTCAATAATTCTTTGTACAAAAATCATGCCTTTTTTCTCTATATCTATTAGCTTTCCTTCTTTTTCTTCATCTTCTTAATTTTGTTTTCTGCGGAAGCCAATATATTTTCTAAATTTGTTCCATTCGTTTTCTTTTTAATTATCTTTCTTAAGTTTTTCTCTTCCTTCTTTCTTCCTTTCTTAACATAAAGATCTTACTTCGATAATAATATACGTTAATATATACAAAACGTATATAAAAAAATATATATATATATATATATATATATATATATATAAATACATCCTGAATTAAAATGGCACTTGGCATATAAAATATATTCGAAATATACATTAAAAATACATCTTAAATTAAGATGGCAATTCACAAATAAATATACAAAGTTATATACATAAAAATACATTTTGAATTAAAGTGATACTTAATATACAAAGTATAAAAGACGTATAAATTTGGAAAAATGGAATGAAGAATGAATGTTGGGCTTAATTTTTGTAATATGCTAATAATGAAAATAAAAAGTGCTCTTTATGGAATAAATAATAAATGATGCTATTTTTTAAATAATAGTTAAAAAATGATCAAGTGTGTAAAAAACTCTATTCTAACTCACTCCCTCTTTATTTTCTTCTTCTTCTCTCTCCCTTACTTCTCTTCTTCCCCGATCATCTTCTTATTCCTCTGATATTCGGCTACTTCGATACAGGGAATTATCAGCATTGAAGCTCAATTCCATGGCGTCTTTCCTCGGAGTATTAGACTAATATTGTACTCTAGTTAGTTGTAGTAGAATAGTATTGTAATAGCGTTCTGAGCTAATAAAATTTCCTTTTTACTCTTAAATTCTCGTTATACAATTCAGTATATAACAATTGGTATCAGGGCTAATCTTGGCACCTGTGAGTCAAGATGACAATTCCAGAAACAAGAGCCAAAGTTAGAGAAGAAAGCGTAAAAGAATTGGAGACCCAACTACAAACGCATATGGCAAATACAGTTGCGAAGTTTGATTCTAATGATGCTAAACTCGACGAATTGGGGAAGAAACTTGATTTACTGATGGAGAAACTTCTTCCCAATCATGCAGGGGTCTTAGGCAGTGCTCCATTGGAGAATCGACAGCTAGGGCCTTCGAGTAGTAGACCAAGGGTTAACCCTCTAGCAAATTCCTTGGTGTTACAAAGAACATAGCACAACAATCATAATTTCACAGTAGAATTTCCTTATTTTGATGGTGCAACATGGACCGATCCTTGTTCTTGGTTGAGGAAGTGTGAAAGATACTTCCACTACAACCACATCTCCGACTCAGAACAGAAATTGGAAGAAGCAGTCCTTCACCTCAATGGAAGGGCTGAAGCTTCGTATTTTTCCTATCAGTTGAGCAGAGGTGACATCAACTGGCAAGCATTTTTGTGATAAAATATGCAAAAGGTTTCAAGATGCAGAAACTAGCAAATTCAATTTAGTAGGAGAATTTAAGAAGGTAGAGCAGAAAAGTACAGTCAATGAGTACTTGAATAGATTTGAATACCTCAAGACTTGGGTTCGAATTAGGAATCTAACAATTCTTGAAGGGTTTTTTTGTTGTTGAGGGGCTCAAGGAGGACATCATGCACACTGTCAAGATGTTGAATCCTTTCACCTTGAGACAAGCAGTAGAAAAGGCTAGGCATCAAGAGAGGGTCATTGAAGCCTGGAACAAGAAGGGTAAGACTACTTGGAGTAAGTGCCCCACCACAGCCAATTTCTCTGGCTCAAGTACATAACAAAACCATACAGGTAGTAGGAGTGTGAGATCTTCAAATTTCAGTAGGCAAGGTGGGGGGGGGGGGGTTAACAACAAAAGGAATAATGCATGTGTTACAAGTGTGGCGATAAGTATTTTCCAGGAATCCAGTGCAAGCAAAAACAGATCAATGCTATTACTGCTTTCAGGAAACATTAGAAGCAATTGAAGGGGTGAAAATAACTAAAGGCGAAATGCCAGAGTTCATGGAGAATGGGAAAGTTATAGAGGAGACTATCAACCTCAATGCTCTATCTGGAACCGAGGTACCTAATACTATTAGTTTAAAGAGAGACTAAAAGAAACCATGTGACAATTCTGCTAGATTCAAGAAGCACTCATAGCTTCCTAGATTTGGATACTGCTAAGAAGATGGTGTGTTTGATGGATGGCGCCAGGCAAGGTAAAAAGAAGGATTTTTTTCCATTAGCCAAGGAAAGAAGTAGCAAAGGAATATCGCGATTACAGAATCTATGCCTATGAGAGTCACAATGGCCAATGGTAATCACATACATGCTTACACACTTGCCCCGGGTTTAAATGGAGAATTCAGGGAGTAAAA